>NW_027142362.1:3824230-4424230 GCF_026170545.1 Melanerpes formicivorus | reverse complement strand
TTCAAATCAGATTAGATGTGAAGTGAAACAGTGCTGGAAAGAAAAAGCCTAAGTCTAAACATAGCCTTTTCTGATTTCATTGTCAGGCAAAATGCACCCATCTGGCATTTGCACCAGCGAGCAAGCAGCAAGCTGGATATGGTCCCCATGGAAAGGGGAAGCAATTTCATGGTTAGCCTGGGTTTGCTGCTCATGCCACCAGTTCCTGTTGAGATTGGGAGTAATTAGCATCTCAGATGCTCAGGGAAGGGTAAAAATGGCTCAAGAGTGACCCATACCTCTGAATGTCCCCCACAGACCACTGCCTGCAGACAACGATTCTCACCTTCCTGTTGTTTAGCTGCCACACCTCTGTAACAGCACATAGAGGAGCTGGGGAAGGAACACCCACACAGGATGCCAGCTAAACAGACATGTTGGGCACTTCTGAGAAGTAGCAGTTCAGCTGTTTCACCTTCCCATCTCATGGCATCGATTTTAAAGCATTAGGAGGGAATGATTCCAAAGCTCCCATGGTCTAAGAGGAGCACAATGAGGAGACTGCTATGGACACAAATCCCACATGCCCAGTGCAGGTTCGTTCTCTGAGTCCTACACCAAGGTGCTAAGGAAATGAGAGTTTTCTCCATCACCTGCCCACCTTCTGACCCAGAACTTTCCATCTGAACAGATATGGACTCATTCCCCACAAACCCTGCCTCACTTCAGAGTCCTCTTTATGCTGCCTGATGACTGCCAGACATTCCAGAGGGGCAGTGTGCCTCCAGGGAGGTCTTCCCTGACCATCCAAGCAGGTCTCAATGTAATGGAGAGGACATGAGCTGGGAGCAGAGAAAGCCCACAAGGTCAAGCAGAGCCATGCTGCACAGCCCCAAGCCTACTCCTCTTTTGAGAGAGAAAATCTGCTGCCTAATAAAGCTTGATCAGCTCTCCCCACACTCAGCAGAGAAGAAAGCAGAGAGGTGATGTTTGACAATGACACCCAGAGAAACGTTTAGGTAAATACCCCCCTGAAGGGTGCCTACATATGGAAGTCCTCCCCAGGGGCCAAGCTGCAAGCAGCCACCTCTGCTCCTCTTCCATCACCTCAGCCATTTCCTTACCATGTGCTGGTGGCTCTGCATGTGCATCTGGAGGTGCCGTATGTCACTCTCCAGGCTGGCTGCTGCCCCTTCCCTGGCTTCCGCCGTCAGCATGTAAACGTTGAGCCCACGGTGGTGCTTCACGCTGTAGTCCCCTGAGTGCACGGTGTGAGACAAGGTGCTCCAGGAGTCTGGTTCCTTGGCTTCCTCTCTGCAACAGAAGCAGCTCAGGTTAATCTGCAGGCAGGCAGGGATGCTGCATTGCAGGACACTCAGGCTGTTCTTCACCCTGGACAGTCATCTAATCAACAGCCCGAGCGAAGCAGAGCTCCGGCTCCAGGGCCAGACAGACAGACAGACATGCACGCTTCCTGGGCTTGAAAATTAATGAGATCTAGATCCACGAGCTTTATTTCACAAGGTCCTTCTCAGGTAGAGAGAGCTCCTTGTTTTCCCCAGACTATGAGAGGCTAGCAGAAAGAGCACAATAATTACTTTCTAAGATGGAATTTATTGCAGGTGAAGATCACCAAAGCAGCTGCTGCAGAACAACAGCAACCTGAAAGAACGAACTGCAGAGGGACAAGTGAGGAGAAATGAGGATTATCATGCCATTAGATGCTAACATTTCCACACCAAAACCAGCACACTGCTTCACAAACACCCAACAGTCACTGAATTGTAGCCATTTTTTCACTTCTGGAATGAGTTTAGCTCGCTCTGTGAAACTGCTTCTGTGAAAGATGTTCTTAATGTTGTCAGACTGTTTGGTCCTTCTGTAGCACTATCATCAATTTTCCTTCTACCAATCAAAAGAATAGAAAGGGGAAAAAAAAGATGCTGCTGTAGATCAGAATGAAGCAAAACTCAGCAGTTAAATGTATTCCACAGCAATTTCTATTCAGTCATATCCTTTTGCACATCAAACCCTGACTCTGCACAGGCTTCTGACTCAAAAGAGGAATCCTTCAGGTCTCCTTGAGCAGCACAGAGGCTACATTGCCCCTTGAAGGGGGTGAGGAAACATTTATCTTACCAAGGTGTTCATTTAAAGCTTGAGGCTCACAGATTTCATTTTGAATCAGAACTGATTCAGGAAACCCAAGATCTTCGGTTGCACCAGAAGAAGGTGACTCACACAGCATCCCCCCAAGCACTGCAGCCCATGGGACAGAACTGGAGCAGGGGCTTGCGCTGACCTGCACAAGGGTGTGAGAAATGGAAGTTTCTCCATTTTCCTTTCATTGGGGCTGCATCCACCAACTCCCAGTCCCAGCTGAGAGCAGGTCCCCTCCCCATTGTGGAAACCAGCCCCTATCACAACAGGCATCCCTGGACATCCCTTTGCAGCAGAGCTCAAGATTTCCCTAGAAGGGACAGAGCTGTGATTGCAATTAATCAGGAATACAAGAAGGTTCACGTACGACAAATGCATACCACCAACCAAGTAACATTATCATAGTATCATAAAAAGGCTTAGGCTGGATGGGACCTTAGGGATCATCTACTCCAACCTCCCCATGAAGTGCCCACCTAGTAAACCACAGGGCTACCTCCCTGGGAAGCCACACAATTTGGAAAGTAAAGTTGTAACAAGTGAACAATACCACACCTGGCAACGGGAATGGGCAAGGTGGGGAAACTGTTGGACAGTTTGTCAGAGAGATGAGAAACCTGTGCAGATGACAGAGCTGGCAGCAGCTGCCCCTGCTCCGCCCTGGCACAATCACCCACCCCCTCCTGTGACTCATTCTGCCTTCAATCTGCAAGGAAATTGAGACAAAGCAAACTTAGGACTTCCACCACTCAACTCCACTGACTTCAGCAGAACTACTCTTGATTTAAACAGAATCAATATTTCTACAGAAAACCAGAAGGAAGCATCTAACTTTTTGTGGTGATTAATATAAAGCTAAGTTGTGGTGATCAATATAAAGCTAAGGAGGCAGAGTGAAGTCAACTGAGCCATTACAACTGACTGCAGAAATGTCCTTTCTTTAACAAGGAAACACAGACCTTTCTGTCTGCAGTATTCTTCTTTTCAGCTGTCATATATGAGAGACCACTGTGCTCAGGGCCACTCTCAGAAAACAAGGAGGCTGTCAGCACAAAACCCCATATTCATCCACTCATGGGGATAACATCAGCCAGATTAAAGAGCTGAGCACAATGAGCCTGCTCAAGCTGAGCACAATGAGCCTGCTCCACTTTCTCATCAGTTTCAAGTACACTTGTGAGCATCTTCAAATCATCACCCACAAAGCAGCCTGCATGACTTGAGGCTTCAAGGACCCTGAGTGACTTCAAAACCCTCAAAATCTGGAGTGAGATGACAAAGAAGCAATGTCCTCTACAACACTGTGTGCATGTCCACCCCTCCTGCAATCTGCCACCTTCACATGGCCCAGACAGATCAAATCATACAATCATAGAACAGCTTAGGTTGGAAGGGACCTCAGAGATCATCTACTGCCATGACACCTCTCAGCTACACTCAGCTGCTCAAGGCCTCATCCAACCTGGCCTGGAACACCCCCAGGGAGGAGGCATCGACAATCCAGCCTATTCCAGGGTCTCACCACCCTCCTACTGAAGAATCTCTTCCTATAATCACTCCCAGTTTCTTCTCATATTCAAGTTGCTGACCTGTGTTGCATCTAGAAAGGGCTCTGAACCCTTCACAAACAACCCCAGATCTTTCTCACATCCAGACAGCTACAAACAAGTCCAAGTTCTCATAGGTGGTCACCTATGCTGCACAAAGCTGTGAGGTAGTGGGTGGCACACTCTGCTGACTCCTTCAAATCATCCTTTTCATACATTGCTGCAGCCTGGTGCTAGCAGTCTGCAGGAGGAGGACAAATGAGAATCTGGCAAGTGTTAACATTTTTGCACACTACAATTTCTGTTGTTCAGGCAATCACTTCCAAGGTCACACAAGAAGACACTCTTGCTGTTTGTCTTTGTATATAGATTTTAACCATTTGTGTCTTCCCTGCATGTCTCACTGCAAGCCCTGGGTTTTACTGAGGGAAAATAGACTTCAAACTTCTTTTCAGTCACAAATTTTGTACTCCTTGGTTGTGAAAGATGCTTAGTTTGTACAGGTAACCAATCTCTGGAGCAGTTGTATAGGAGAACATATCCAAGATGGTCTAGTAACAGATAGGAAGATACACACAAATATTTACTGAAGATTAATGAGCAAAATTGTACCTAGAAGCTCCAGCACCGGGGGAGTCTGGAAATCTGCTTTTGTTCAGCACAAAAAATCAGTTTGCTGCATTTTGACAGCAACAAGAGAAACCTATTGTCTTAGGAGGTTTAGCCATCCTCGGCCAATTCTTTCTCATGCTCCCTTTTCAACAGCTTCCCATCAAAGCAAGTCAAACATACCAAGAGAACTCAAAATCTCATCAGCATCACCTCCAAATCCAGTCGTTGCAGAAGAAAGTATCTTGCTTGGTTATAAAACCAAAGACTGCTCAATAAGGTTGACAACATTCACTAGCTCAACACTCAGCACAACCATGCCTTGTTCTACTGAAAGAGCCTGGCACAAGTACTGAATAGAATAAACCAGGTTGGAAGAGACCTTCAAGATCGTGTCTAACCTATCATCCAACACCACCTAATCAACTAAACCATGCAACCAAGCACCCTAGTCCTCTAGCTCCCATCCCTGCTTGCATGGTTTAATTGATTAGGTGGTGTTGGATGATGGGTTGGATGCGATGATCTCGAAGGTCTCTTCCAACCTGGTCTGGTCTACTCTATTCTATTCTACTCTATTCTATCTTTTGTCCCATGTAAGCACACCCTGAAGAGAAATTGCTGGCTTCAAGAAAGAAGAGACTTAACCATCTAGCCCTTCATCTGTGAAAAGGTGGCTCAAAGAGGGATGCCAACCCCAAATGGTGTGAGTGGAGAAGCAGACAACTCTACACAATACTCTCAGGCAATGCTCTGCTCAGTCTGGGAGCTGATGAGATTGTTCAAGCTGCAGTAGCACCTCCTGCTTGTTTGGCCCATTAGACAAGACAGGTACTAGTGTCTTTTACACCTCCCAGCATCACCCAAGTAGACTTGCCCCTGGTGAAGCAGCAGCTGTACCACACTCCTGTGCTGAATCTCTTCTCATCTCATGGAGGAGCAGATAGGATGGCCCCAGGCCAGTGAGCGGTGGAAAGAGGGAGAGGAAAGCCTGCACCAAGCCAGCTTCCTGCAGATATGGGTGAGGTATTTTTAAGAAGGAGGAAGATAAGTGAGAAAGGGAGAACCCAAAAAAAAAATAGTAAAAGCTCTGCCTGCTTGCAAAAGCTGCAGAAACTGTGCTGGGTAAGGAGGGCTTGAAGTGCAGTGGAGCTGGTGCTCCTGGCAGGCGTGTTTCCCAGGACAGAGATAACAGATTTTAAACAGAGAGAGAGAAAAAGGAGGGAGGAAGAGATCAGAAGATCGACAAAAACGCTTCAGTGGGCTAAGTAAAACCTTGTGTTAGGAGATTTATCCCACATGTTTACACACAGGCAAGGAAGCAGTGTGGGAACTCAAGGCGTTATTTCCTGGGGATATCCCCTCCAGATTTCAGAGCTGGACTTTGGCTGAAACAAAACAAACTCCGTAGCATTGCCAGCTCTTATGGTCTTACTGCAGGCCTGACAACAGCTGTGGGTTTATTCTGAAGGCACCAGCTCCTAGATTCATGTGATAAAGAAGGGAAAAAAAGGGGGGGGGGGGAAATCACCTTTTTTTGGTTGTTTAAAATTAAACAAAGCTGCAGTGAAAGGCTAGGAAAGGCTGGAATTTAGATGCCCTTATCTGTAATGCAAACAAAAACTAAATTGAATCTCAATCTTGCATTCCTTTTATTACTATTATTATCATATCACACTGGAAATACTAGATCAGACAGGCTGATGAAAGAGGAATGGTGCCTACTGGGATAGGATGCTGGACAGGCCATTCAAACCAAGCCAACAATGCCTCCTGTGAAAGCCCAGCACCCACCCAGACTTAACACAGTCACCAGCACCTTAGAAATCTGATAAAACAGAACTGCAGAGCTATGTGCAGAGGTGCTGGGGCAATAGAGACTTTGTGTATGTATGACCACCAGCTTTGCACCCCCAGTCTTTAGGGATACACAAAACACTAATGCACACAAACACCTTTATGCTCCTCCTCATTTTTGGAGGCATCAACACGCACTGTACAAGAGACTCAAACACAAGCAACTAGGATGGGTTAGAATGGGTCAAAAAGCCCCCCCAAAACATTCATAATTTAAAAAATATAGTTATCAAACATGATACTTAGGTGCTCCCAAGTGTTCCATATGACCCAGGAAAGTAGGAAAACAGACTGGAGGGGAGGAGGAAGTTCTTCCCCATGAGAGTGGTGAAGCCCTGGAATGGGTTGTCCAGGGAGGTGGTTGAGGCCCCATCCCTGGAGGTGTTTAAGCCTAGGCTGGATGAGGCTCTGGCCAGGCTGCTCTAGTGTGGGGTGTCCCTACCCATGGCAGAGGCTTGGAACTAGATGATCCTTGTGGTCCCTTCCAACCCTGACTGATTCTGTGATTCTATGAAAAGAAAAAAAGGTTCTTCTATAAGAAAATTGTATGGATCACTCCCTCGTTGGAACACTTTTGGTCTTGAAGGAAAGAGTTAAAGTTCTTCTGATGTAGAAATGATGACTAACCTCTTACAGTGCTTTGCACAAACACAAACTGCAGTGGGTTCAGACACTGAACTGAATTCAGGATTGCATGACCTACCCTTCAATACCAGATTAAACATCTGACAACAGGCTTCAAAATAATTAATGCTAACATTGCAGTCCACTGCTGAACACTGTACAGTGGGAAATCATACAAGAGAAGCTGGCTTGATCCTTCAACAGTTCTTTGTAGACAAACATATCCTAAGAAAGGAGGTGCTCCTAAACCCAAGCACTTCCTAGCCCTTGGTGTTCACTGTACATCAAAAACAAAGCCAGCAAACACAGAGCTCCAAGCTGTGATCAGCTGTATTTGCCAAGAAGCAAGAAGTGCCTTCCATGAGAGTGTTTGTTGTCAAATGCACTTCTCCATTTGTTTTCTTTTCGTAGCCTTGTCTACCAACAAAGCTGCTATGCTCAGGATGTGAAGCTGCAGGTCCAACACAACTCAATGTCAACTTGGGAGTCTCAACAGTAAACAAGAGAAATTGAAGGTGAATCTCTGAAAGGCACTCAGGAGTGAAAACAGATGCTATCTGTTGCATTTGAAACACAAAAGCACAACCGTGGAGTCTCCATCAAGCAGTGTTTTCTTTACAGCTAAAAACAGCATCTCAGATCAGCACAAGTGATATGGAAGGAAGACTTGTCTCTGCAGAACATCTCTGTGTGCTGCAAGCGAGTGTGACCACAGACTCTGTAACACAACCCAAAGATGAAGCCATCGCTTTGGCTGCCTCTGACACAGCAATTTACCAACTTGTCTTCCACAATAAGCTGTCCAAGCTTCAACCTCCTTCATCAGCGTCACTGCTGCTAGTAAATCTGCTGCAGAGGCTAAATATGAGTATCCTAACTGGGTATCCAGCTAACTCATGCCAGAGGCCAAAACCCAGCAGTTCTGGGAATTCACTTATCTGCATTTGCTAAATTTATCCTGAAGCAGAGCCGGCCTATCACAACCACTTACCAACCACACAAGGCTCTTCAGGCTGCATGGACCCTGGAAGCCTGGGCATCCCCTCTGAATCAGGATTGCTAGGGAGGGATCATTTTCTTCTCCTATCTTACCAAAAGTTCTCAAATCTCTTCTAAATATCTTCTTCCCCCTCCTCATGGACCTGTTTATGTGAAGGTCATTTCCCAGGATCTCCGATTTCCAAGCAGGGTCTCAGAGACAGTAAAAAGCTTTTTCCACCACACAGACAAAGCCTCTTGTCTCTCCCTGTTCAGGGGCTGATACATACAAAACAAAGGAGAGGAGAGAGCCAGCAAATGAAAATACAAGCCTTCACAGGCATGTGGGAACACACTAGAAAGTCAGTAAAAGCTGGAGCAGACAGTGGCTGAGTAGGTGGAAGAGAGAGAAAACAAACTCTTCCTACTCCATCATATTCACACCTGATTCCTCCATCACCTTACTCCCAGTCTGCTCCCCTGCTGTGGCCAGGAAAAAAATTCACAGCACCTCAGCTTCTTTCAATCAATTAAACAACAGTGCTCAAAGTTCAGCAATACAGTCACAAAACCAGATTCTGTTCCTGTCCTCCTATACTTCTGCAGCTAAACAGCATCCTGTGAACAGACATCTTTCACCATGTCCTCTTGCAATGTTCTTCTATCATCTCTGAGTTCTCCTTTAAATGCTAGTCTTGTGCCAGCACTTAGAAAGATGAAGTCAAACGTTCTTCTCTCCTGCCAGACCATAGCAAGTCATACCCTAAACCTCCTGCCTGGCACCCTGAATAGCAATCAAATGGATTTGTTGCTTGTTTGGGGGAGGAAGAATAGAAGGAGAAACATCAGCAACACCAATAAACTCTTCAGCTGCTGATTCTGCTTGGCCAGAAATAAAATTGAAAATACACACAGCATCACCTGCCCATGGGTGCCAACCTTCTGGCCACCTGCCTGTCCCCAGCCCCATCTGGCCCACTGTAATCCCAATAAATACTGGGAGAGCTGGTGTAACCCAGGGGAGACTTAGAGTTCCCAGCTCATCATAATGGCAGGGTGCATATAGGAAGGAGGGGTTCAGCCTACAAATTCTCTGTTGGCATACAGCTGCCACAGATCTGGCACTGAAGTCACAGCAGTCAGCAATGTTTTCAGTCAGTTTGGAAAGCATCTGCAGCACATAGGGATCTTTGCCTATACAAAGACTGGATTTAATGCAACAACCCAACACCAGACTTCAGTGAAAAATGGTGTCTTGAACTGTCATCCTGACTGGGCAGGGCACAGTAAGAAAGGCTTAAAATTAAGACCACATTCACTGCTGAACATGAACTGGATGCTTCTGAAACAAAACACAAGCTTCAAGGACTTTCTAAATGGGGAAGCAAAGAAATAAGGTACCTGGGGTGTAAAGGAATGAGGTACCAGGCAAATCCTCCTGCAGCTCTGGTTCAGAAAAGCAGAGAAGTTCATTCACTTATGAAAGTGAAGGGACCAAAAAAGCTTCCTCAGTTGAGAGGCAGCAGCACAGCATGGAGGTTACAGCACAGACTTCACCAATTACTTAGGCAAAATCAGAACAATAGCAAGTGATAATCATGGACTGCAAAATGTTCATAAAGCCTTTCTGCTCTCAGTGAGCTGTTCCTCATGTGTGTTAATTAAATCAGTTTAATCATGGAAACACAGGCTCATACTGAATTAGAGCTGCACATACTGAGCCTCCTGGTTGTTAAGAGGAGATTTGAAGGGATAGGATAGGATAGGATAGGATAGGATAGGATAGGATAGGATAGGATAGGATAGGATAGGATAGGATAGGATAGGATAGGATAGGATAGGATAGGATAGGATAGGATAGGATAGGATAGGATAGGATAGGATAGGATAGGATAGGATAGGATAGGATAGGATAGGATAGGATAGGATAGGATAGGATAGGATAGGATAGGATAGGATAGGATAGGATAGGATAGGATAGGATAGGATTGGATTAACCAGGTTGCAAAAGACCTTTGAGATCATCAAGTCCAACCTATCACCCAACACCATCTGATCAACTAAACCATGGCACCAAGTGCCTCATCCAGGCACATCTCCAGGGATGGTGACTCCACCACCTCCCTGGGCAGCACATCCCAATGGCCAATCTCTCTTTCTGGGAAGAATTTCTTCCTAACATCCAGCCTAAACCTCCCCTGGCACAGCTTGAGACTGTGTCCTCTTGTTCTGCTACTGGTTGCCTGGGAGAAGAGACCAACCTCCACCTGGCTACAACCTCCCTTCAGGTAGTTGTAGACAGCAATAAGGTCTCCCCTGAGCCTCCTCTTCTCCAGGCTAACCAACCCCAGCTCCCTCATAAAGAGCAATCCCAGAGCTGTGCAGAAGGGCTTGAAAGCAATAAGCAAGCAGAGAAAACAGAGACATTAAGATTAATATTGAAGAACTCAGAGACTGTTACAACTCTGAAACTTCTCTTTGAAGGCATTAGTAAAATGCAAGGTTTTTTTAATGGGTTCTAAGTTTCTCTTACTCCTTTTTTCCAGGGGAGATAAACAGCCGTC
The DNA here is from genome assembly GCF_026170545.1 of Melanerpes formicivorus. Lineage (NCBI taxonomy): Eukaryota > Metazoa > Chordata > Aves > Piciformes > Picidae > Melanerpes > Melanerpes formicivorus. Next base: position 4,413,912 of record NW_027142362.1, on the reverse strand, counting down.
AGCTGTGAAGGAACTACAAGCACTTGGCTTCACAGGAGAAAAACAAAACAAAACAAGCACAATACTTTGGGGTTAGTAGACAGAACTGCTCTGCAGAAATGAAATTAGGAATAAAATCAGTGCTTGTATGTTTTACAAAGCAGCACTTCCAACTTCCCTGAGATCCTGCATGCTCGCTGCCTCTTGAAGCCATTTTCCTCGCCTGACTTGCAGAGCCCTGGAGAACATGGAGCTGGCAGGCAGATTGTGTTACCACACCAAACTGCATTTGAAAACATCAACTACTGCAGACTGCAGCTGTCCTACCGCAGAGGCCAAGTTACTCAGAGAGAGCATCCTACCTCCACTGCCTCTTTACAGCCAGCCCTCCTCTGAGGGGAACAGCCCAGCGCTGACAACGCCACGCAGCCAGCATTGCCCAGTTTGCACACAGGGAACTAACAGGCTTCAACCAAGGGCCCTTTGCTTTGGAATCCGCTTCTACTAGACTCAGGAACTGTTGAAACTCAGAGGCTGTGCAACCTATCCAGTTTCCAAAGCTTTTTAATGCAAGTAATGTATCTAAGCTGTATTTAAATTTCTATGTAAGAAACCCCAGCCAACTGCTAAGCAAGCTGCTAGCAAGCAATGAAGAATGTTTCTAGGAAAAAATAGATAAAAATCCATATATATTTCCCCATCCCTGCTCAAAGAAATCTCCTGCCCTTCTGCACTGTCCTATTCCATTTACACAGCAGAACAAAGTTTACTGTGCAGCTTTAGTCTCAGAGATAAAACAAACACCCTCAGGAATGATACACGACCCATGAACAACCACTGCTACCTGCATCCTGCTCTCCATCTTCAGCAGCCTCCTCAGTTTGGCCCTGAAAGCAGCAGCCCATGCACCTTTCCTGCTAGAGGATCATAGAATGGCTTAGGTTGGAAGGGACCTCAGAGATCATCTACTCCAACCTCCCCACCATGGGCAGGGATGCCTCTCAGCTAGACCTGGCTGCTCAAGGCCTCATCCAGCACCAGGCAGGAGGCACCAATAACTTCCCTGGGCAGCCTACTTCAGATTCTCACCACCCTTGTACTGAAGAACTTCTTCCTAATCTCCAGTCTAACCCTGGTCTTCCTCAGCTTCAAATCATTCCCCCTTGTCTCTAGACACCCTGATGAAAAGTCCCTCTGCAGCCTTCCTGTAGGTTCTCTTTAGGTACTGAAAGTCAGCTCTGAGGTCCCCTTGGAGTCTTCTCCTCTCCAGGCTGTACAATCCCAGCTCCCTCAGCCTATCCTCATAGCAAAGACGCTCCAGCCATTGGATCATCTTTGTGGCCTCCTCTGGACTCACTCCAACAGCTCTGTGCCCTTCTTTATGCTGGGGACACCCGAGCGGGACACAGTATTCAAGGTGGGGTCTCAGCAGAGTCAATGGGTAGAATTCCCTCTCTTACCCTGCTGCCCACACTCCTCTGGCTGCAGCCCAGCACACAGCTGCCTTCTGTGCTGCATGAGGGCACTGCTGGCTCCTGGTGAGCTCCTCAGAAAACACCACCCCCAAGTCTCTTTCTTCAGAGCTACTCTCAACCCACTCTGCACCCAGCCTGGATTTGTGCCTGGGATTGGCCCAGATGCAGGACTTTGGACTCCGACTTGTTGAACCTCATGCAGTCAGCATGCAAGAGCCAGTGCACAAGCTCAACACTGCAGAAAGGAATCTTCAAGGGCTGCACAATTTAAGCTGGAAGCACCTTTCTTCCTCCTTTTAATTTTCTTCCCCCCTCCATGCAGAACTGCATCAGCTGAGAAGGGAAAGCTCATGCAATAAACAGAAATTCAAAATGTCACCAGTGTAATTAGGTTTTGAGAAAAATATTTACACTGCAGCTGAATCAAGCTGCTTTTGCAGCCAAAGCCTGGCAAAGCTGCAACAAGGGAGAAGGTTGGTTTGGGCTTTTTTTTTTGGTCTGCTTTTTAATGGCTGTATCCTAATTACAGGAAAATTTCACCCTTTTCCAGGGCCGGCTGGGAGAATCATTGTCAAATGCAGGGTCCCACAAATTAGCAAGCAAGTGAACAATAAAATCCCCCCCCCAGGATAATGCATCACAAAACACACTGCATTCACTTATCTGGCAAAGTGCAGCTTAATTACTTGTAAAAATAATGACCCCTTTGTGCAGCCTCTCTCCAACATGCGTTGCTGCTCTGTGTTCTGCTGAGTGGTGCAAGTTGAGTGCCAAATTTTGTGCATGTATTATACAGCATGCGCAGAAGCAGAGGGCAGAAAAGAGGCTGGACAGGACCCATTGTGTTCTGACAGCGTATGAATGACAGATCCCCTCTCTTAATGGAATTTGCCTGCTTTTCTGCATTCTGAAACGCAATATTCATCCTCTTTATAGGGATTTTCAAGCTTCAATCCCATCTCGTTGTAGAAAATGCTGTGCACAATCAAAGTCTCTGCTGGGGAATCAGGCTGTGCCTGTTGTGCAGCTGTCACCCTCCCAAGGGGACAGACTGTGGCAGTCCCCATGTCACAAGGTGCTCCACCACCCATTGAGAAAGGGGTCCATGACTTGCAGCATCCAGAGATTCCTGTTGGCAGGGCTTCATGGAGATGGCAGGGATTGCAGAGTCATGGGGTATGTGGTACGGCACTTCCAGCCAGCAGACCAAGAGGACAACTAACCATAACGGACAGTTTAAGGACATACAAAGAAGAATAGAAGCTGGGACCTTGGTGGTAACATCTAATCTGTTCTATTCTATTCCTAAGGTTGCTAGTGCCTTATTTTCAAAGATGAACTGTGAAGGTCATCAGAGAAATCCCTTGGAAAATAGCAGCAGCATCCATTAGAGGGAACGGAACAGGGCAAAGCTGTGCAATCCAAGTACTCTCTTTTCTTTCCACTGTGCAAGAATTGCCATTCCAGTATTGGACCCAGTTGTGAAATCCTGCACCAAATACATGAATAGCTGCTGTAATAGTTCTGTTTACTCCCCCTTTTTTTAAGTTACCAGCTCTACTCATATTCAGATTACAAAATTTGCTGGGAGCCCTACAATCAAGTTTTGGCTAACTTCAGCCTTCTACAACAAACCTTTGGACAATTTAAGCTTCTTGACAGCATATAAAGTCTGCTAACATGGTTACTCTCATTTTGGAGAACTTTGCTGCTGTTCTAGGATGAAGTTGCACTCTCCAGCTTTACAAGCTAGCCTGCAAGAGTTGTGTCTTTTCAGTGTAACTGCTGAAATCATCAGAGACAGAAGTGACACTGTTGTCATCTCTGTATTAATCACAACCAAGGGTGTTAGGTATTAGGTTGGAGTTGATGATCTCTGAGGTCTTTTCCAACCTGGTTGATTCTTTGATTCTATGATTTTGTGGCAGAAGAAGAGGTTAGAGTGCAGCTCCTGTCCTATTCTGCACCTTCCCTAGCCATGGCATTGGGTCACTCAGCATAAACCCCATGCACCTGAAAACTCAATTCAGAAAAAGAAAGCTAATAGCAAAGCCTAAGAGAGCCAAGAATCAGAGTAACACACATGCAGGCTGAATCTTTCCTCTTTCATAACCACCCACCTCAGGACTTATTTACACTCTTTGTCTTTATTAACCTCAGCTTCTGAAACCTGATTCTCCAAATATTTGCTATTCAACAACAACTTGTCAGCTTCTGAAGGGTTCCAGGTAAAACATTGCAGCAAATGCTCATGCCACTAGTTACTTGCTACGAGCTTGTAAGATTTGTCTGCTCCTCACAAGCACTCAATAGAGAACAGTCTCTGTTGTTAAATACTTGCATTCTTACCTCTTTTTTTCACCTGTGCTGGTAACACACCTATCCTCCACAAGATGCTGCCTTATTTCAATACATTTATCATTATTTCACAGAATGGCTTAGGTTGGACGGGACATCAGAGATCACCTCCTCCAACCTCCCCACCATGAGCAGGGACATCTCTCAACTAGACTCAGCTGCTCAAGGCCTCATCCAACCTTGCCTTCAACACCCCCAGGCAGGAGACAGCTCCAACCACCCTATGCAATCTATTCCAGAGTCCCAGCACTCTTGTACTGAAGAGCTTCTTCCTAAGAGCCAGTCTAACCCTACTTTCCCTCAGCTTCAAACCATTCCCCCTTGTCTTGTCTCCAGACCCTTCTGAAAAGTCTCTCTGCAGCCTTCCTGTAGATCCCTTCAGGTATTTCATTTAACAAACTCCAAACCTACAAAGTAAGAAGACAACAGTCAGCCACCAGCACCTTGAAGCCCAGTAGCTCCTCTCTTTTGTGCAGTTCTGCTTGTTGGAAGAAAAGCTTTTCCATTTGTGTTTGCATAAGGTTTGTCTTAATTAGTTGATATTACAGTGACTCACTTTGGGCTTTAAGAGAGCTGGAAGCAGAACAGAAAAGGAGAACAGAATATTATTGCATTTCCCCTAAACTCTAAAGGCCTGTCCCCATTGGTGCTAACAAGAGAGGTATTTTGCTAACAAGAAAGTCAACGGTACAAAATCTGCCTTTAAGGGTAGAGCAGCTCCTAGACTCCATTCAGTGATAATGCTCAGCAAAGGCAAGAACGATACAGGGGAACCATCAAATCATCCTTACTCTGTCAAAAGCTGGTGCAGCTTCAGGTAACCTCTCTCCAAGGCCAAGCTTACAGGCGTTGCCCCTTCGTTGTTGTGGATGCTGAGAGCTCCTCTTCCACCTGGCTGCTGGAGCAGAAACCAGGTCAGCCGCAGCAGGCCCAGCCTCACCGCAAAATGCATCAGAGTTTCCCGAGGGATGTTCTCTGGGGAGAAAGAAGGGGGGAAAAAAGAAATGGGAATTGGTAGGCTGTGGGTTAGGTGAATGTCTTATCCCCACCTCCCAGCCACACCACACACCACTGGCATGGATCTGCCAGCCCAAACCCTGAGGAACCTGGAGCACCTGGCTGCCAATACCCGGGAGGGAGCAGTGCTTTAAAGAGAGGGACGGGCTGCAGAGGGACTGAAATTGCTCAGGACCTTGCAGAGTGAAACTGACCACAGCCAGCAATGTGAAAGTAACATCATTTCATCACCAGCCACAGCAATCACCAAGCTGCAGGACTTCCAAACAGAACCCAGCATGGACAGGTGGGTTTTCCTTCATATCCAAACCTTCTCTTCACATACCCAGGGCCAGGTTTTAGTAACAGAGAAGTTTTGTTATTTAATGAGATGCTGATTTGTCCCCTGGCATGGAAATGATCAATTTTATTTGAAGCACTAATCTAAAGCAGTTATAATCCAAAATAAAACCCAACCAACCAACCAGAAATCAAACAGTTTAACTTCTTCTGCAGGAAAGAAAACCCAAAACCCAGAGGGGTTTGCTTTCCTGACTTGATTATGCCCCAGACCAGCTTCTCTCAGCTTCATACAGTAGCTCTGTGATTCTGAGTAGCAGCAATCTGTTGCTGCTGCTTTTTACATCTAGTAACTGTGACCTTCTAATTTGGTAAAAAGTCATTCTTGAGCCTGAGCTTTCATCTCAGGAAAATATCCCCCTACTCTAAAAGCTGCATCCCCCCTACAATGATGCTCTGAAAAGCTCCCACCAGCAATGAGCTCCAGATGCACTGCTGAAATACAGCATTTGCAGATCAAAGCCTGTTAGTTTTCTATGAAGGGTAAAAGCATTTGGGTTAAAAAAAAAAACCCAAACAACCTGCAAGACATAAAAATTTGTTCTTTTTATTAGCAAAGGATTTCAGTATTGACTGGCAGTTACTACAACAACAAAGCACCAACTGTGTCTCACTAAGCTATGCCAATGAGCACACTTGGTATAGTATCTTTAATATCACAGAACAATGATTTCTTGGGTTATTAATTTGGTTGCCAGCCAAGCCCAATACAGCAGGTTTAGAAAAAAAAAGATAATAAAATGTAAGCACATGATGGCTTGAGGATTTAATGAACTATTTTTTTCCCCCAGGAAGTGTGCCTCAAGAGAAATCACTTCTTCAAAGTGCTGCTGTTTTTCGAGGTTACTTGCTTTCTTAAGGGACATTGTTAAGACCTCTGCTGAAAAACAAAGCAAAAAAGGGCAGTTCTCCCCTGTCTGACACAAATATTCCCAACTTTTTTGGATCAGTTCCTGAAGAACTACTCTGTATTCAAGGACCAAAAGCTTTCTGGCACCATCTCTCTTCCGAATGACTCCAAATTAGGTCTCTGGGCTACAAACCAACCCTTTCCCCCTAACTTCCTCTTGATTACCGTAAAGCAAAACCATGCTGTCCTGAATACATGAGCATGTCTGAATGAAGGTTCCAGCTGATTAGAGAAAAAGGGAATAGCTGAGCTCAGTCAGAGACAAATTCTCAGCCTGTGAGAGAGCAATGAGACGGATTTTGGTATTGAGTACTACGGAGTGTAATGCTTTAGAAATAAGCAACGTAACAAGGTGCTTAACTCATGGCTGTCACAGTCTTGGATTTAACAGTGAAAAATCACATACCCATGTAGACAGGCATAAGGGAAAAGCTACTGATGAGGCTGGAGGAAGTGTTGGTATGTGTGGGACTTACCCAGAGTGAAAGCAGATGCTCAAGGTTTCACTCAATGAACTTACACAATACTCCTACGCTACCTGTACTACCGCACCAGCAGAGCCAGCTCGCAGAGCTGAAGCTCTACAGCTCTTCCTACTGACATGCACACAAGCACTCCTGCTGGAGCAAATGATCCTGCCTGAATAAAGCAGGTGTGGCACTGGCCTGACCATGTCTATTCTAGCCCAGGATTTTCTTGCTGTACCTGCTTTATTGAAAGGAAACATCCTCTTGCAAACCAAGACGGATGTCCTTCCATCAAAATTGAGCAGCACAGACCCAAAAAGACAAGCATGGATCCCTGGGCCAAAATGCTACCTGCTTTGAAAGCTCCACAATTCGGTAGAAGCATCTTCTACTCACCAACTTATGGTTCACCAAGATCATAGAATCACATGGGTTGGAAGGGACCTCCAAAGGTCATCTAGTCCAACCCCCCTGCAGTCAGCAGGGACATCCTCCACTAGATTAGGTCACCCAGAGCCCTGTCGAGCCTGACCTTGAATATCTGCTGGGATCCAGCCTCAACCACCTCTCTGGGCAACCTATTCCTGTGCTCAACCATCCTCATTGTAAAGATGTAGGCAAATACTCATCCTGTCCCTCATCCAGCAGGGTGCCCCTCTGTCTCCTATTTCCCTAGATGAAATTCCCCCTCCCAGTTGTCCCAAACGCCCATCTGATGTCATCTGCTCCTATGACTTGCAACTTCTGAAAATCCCACCTTTTCCCCATTCTTTTGAAACAATCCAATCATCCAGTTAGTGGACACAGTAGCTCCAGAGTTTGGATGGAGTTGTCCACAAGCACAACCATACTGAATGTGGCCCTGCCCCAATGCCTGTGAGCAAGGAGGACGTGCAGAGGAGATCTGTACAAGAAGACATGGCGTGTTGCCATCCAGAGCACATTAAACACACAAATGTACTATCCAGGCCTCTTTGGAAAGATCTGCCTAACATACAAACTGGCAGGAGGCCATCCTAACAGATGGGCACAGATGATGGCAGCAAAGAGACAAGCACTGTACGTACAACAACTGCAGGGGCCCCAGGCAACGGCTTTTGGAAGTTTGGGGGGTGTGCAAAACTTGCAGAGCTCCAGTGAGAAGGCGTGTGCCATCTGTGGGAGGGATTAACCACTAATGCATAATGAAAAATACATCTGTTGGGGGATGCTGTTGCTCAAAATAAGATGAAAGCTGGTCTGCACCACGTACAGCAGTGCTGCTGGATGGACAGATCCCTCCAGTCTTGCTGCCTTTGAAGGGATGAAGCTTTTAACTCAAAACATTGGAAACCCAGTGCAAGATACATGTCCCTGACATAGAGTAACAAAAGCTTTAACATGGAACAGCCAGAGCTGCTTCTCCTAGCCTGTATCAAGCATGAGCTCCTCATCTTAAAATGTCTGTCCTTTCAATGTGAACTAAAAGCTTCTTCTAATTAGGAAACTGTGGGAATACAAGACACACGATCCTGGGAAGGCCAAGTTGTTTTGTTCCTCTCTCATTTCCTAGTAATAGGCAAGAGCTGAAACATATGATTATTGTCCCATAATGGCAGGGGACTCTAATCCAGCTGGCAAAGCAGAAGACTTCAGCTATATTATTTTTATGTGCTTCTTTTGCAGCTGTGACACACAAGCAGACAGTTTATCTGGGTAACCAAGGATTACATTTCCACAGAGTACTGTCAAATGTGCTTTGCTGATAGCAAAGGATTAGAGTTTAAGGTGCCATTAGCACAAAGCAAATAAGGATTGAAGGTGGGGGGGAAGTTTGGGTGTGACACACGTGAGAACATACAAATTCTCTTCAGATGAAGCAACCCACAGAGAACTGCTCAGTCTCTCCAACTGCTCTGTGTCCTCAATGCCCTGAGATATGTCATATGTGTCTGCAGCATAAGAAGGACACAGAGCTGCTGGAAAAAGTCCACAGGAGGGCCACAAAGAAGATCCAAGGGCTGGAACACCTCTGCTATGAGGACAGGATAAGGGAGAAGGGGTTGTTCAGCCTAGAGCTTAGAGCTGCCTGTACCTGAAGGGATCCTACAGAGAGGCTGGAAAGGGACTTCTCAGAAGAGTGTCAAGCAGTAAGACAAGAGGGAATGGTGTGAAGCTGAGGGAGAGCTGGGTGAGACAGGATCAGAGGAAGAAGTTCTTCAATATGAGGGTGGTGAGGCTCTGGAACAGGCTGCCCAGGAAAGCTGTGGAGGCCTCCTCCCTGGGGTTGTTCAAGGCCAGGTTGGATGAGCCCTTGAGCAGCCTTTATTTTTTGCTCTGTAAGATCAGTGCTTTGATTATTTTCTTCAGACATTCTCCCTTTCTGTATAGAAAAACCAAACCCAATAAAATTATCTCTAATCACAACGACAATCTTGCTGTGCTGTACACTGAAATCCCACTGGTTTCACACACCGAGTTACTAAACTTGTAATCCTGATCCCCTCAATCTCAAACCAAGGCAAAGCATTTCCCTGCCTACTCACTTCCTACCTGGTGAGCTCTCAGGTGTAATTTCCCATGCAGTATTTACTGCATGTGGATGTTTACTCTGCAGCATTTCTGGGAAGCTGTACATACTCAAGATGTCAGTAACTGTGTGCCTGAAGTTAAGGGGCTGATAAGTATTTTATCTAATGAGAAGGTCTCCTAGTTATCTGCCTGTAAAGGGTGGCTATCTTCAGCTCATCAAAGGGACTGCTTCTCCTTAAGCTCCCAAGGGAATGGCTTCATGTGTGGTTGATCACTGCAGTCCTCTGCCAGCCAGCTCCTGGAAGCTCACAGCCCTGAAATTGTAACCACAGGTCTGGGTTTCACTGCTTGCTTGCAAGGAACCAAAATGAAAAGACTGTTTCATCAAAGCTTTTGCCAGAATATTATTCAAAAGGAACTCTGAAAGTGATCTGTTTACTCCTGATAATTCAATGAAGGATTAACCTAAGTTTTCCCCTCATTTTGTTTCTGCTTTTTTTATCCCCAGCACAACACAAACAAGCCAAAAATCACTGCTCAGACCTCTAAATATTCTGTCCTGGTTTTCCTAGTTAGCTTTTTTTTTCCTCTTCAGTCATTTAAAACAGAAACCCCCAGTGTTAGGTTTACATTGCATGCATCCTCAGAATACATCTTAAATTTTCATGTCTAGATATAAAGGGTAACAATCTGTTCCCTTTAAGCAACCATCTTTAAATGCCACTGAGAACAGTAAATAACCCTGCTTTTGACAGCAGTAACAACTGTGTTCTTCAGAAGGTTACAGAGCACTGGTAATAATTAAGAAGGACATGATTATACAGCACCTGAAAGTAATGCTGTGTTTAGAATACCATGGTAACAGGAGCAATCCTTAATTATGGGTATTTTGAAATTGCACATGCCATGGACTTCATACAGATAGATAATTAAGAGCAAGGTCCAGGAATTGCTCACTGCAGAGGGACGGCGTACGCTGGAAGAGCAGCACAGTCCTCGGGACACAACTGCCCCAGGGCAGCAGCAATGAGGACAGCAGCTGTGCAGGGAAGTCAGGACACTCGCCCAAGGGGCTTCAGACACTCTTGACCTGCAATGTAAACCCCTTCCCTACCCACACACCCTGCCCTGCCCCTGCAACTCAAGGACGGGCAGCTGCACCAGCTGAGCAGCACCTTGCACAGTACTGCTTCCTCCACCTCCTTCGGCCTCAGCACATGCCTGGCTTTCTTTTGCTATCATCTAACCAAATGCTTGAGTATCTTCTGCTTGTCTCAGCAAGAGAGGATGGAGGAGCCAAATGACCTCTAAGATCAGCAAACTTCAGTGCTCCTATCCCACTAAGTGGGATCTAGAAGATACTTTATTCTTCCCAAAACCCAATTACCTGGGACCTTGTACCTGTGGGTAAAGAGATACTTAAGGCAAGTCTTTCTGGGGTCCTTTTCGCTAAAGTAAGGATTAAAAGCCAAGACTTCTTTTCTGAGGTCATCTACAAATAGCAGTAGTAGACTGCAGCTGAAGAGTCCTACATAGCAGATGGGTTCAAGGAGGAGGAGAAAACTGAGACAGAGAGTGGGAAGGCAACCTAGAAGTCAGATGCAAAACATCTTAAGAACAAACCAGGCACCAAAATTATGGCCACTGTTATAGGAAAACAGATCAAATCCCCACAGGTCCCTCCTCTGCTCTACAGTCAGGTGCTAATTGACTGTGCTACCTCTCCACAGGAACATAATGCTGATCAAAACACCCTGAAACCTATGTGTAGCTTTTGAGAGTGGCTGTCATGAGGAAGAGCTTGAGAAAATAGTTCATACATACAAATATATATACATCAAAAAGGGGAAAATACTCCATAAAGCAATTGTTACCCAGACACCTTAAAGCCAAACCAAGATCACATCAGAAGGGCAAAGAATCAGGAGTCTGGCCACCTTTCCACCGAAAATTAAGCAGAGAACACCACAAGACAAGAGCATTGATAAATGGTTTAAGAGAGAGGAGTCAGTCTGGAGAAGAGAAGGCTCCAAGAAGACCTAACTGTGGCCTTCCATTATCTGAAGGGGGCTACAAGAAAGCTGGGGAGGGACTTTTGAGGGTGTCAGGGAGTGATAAGACTGGGGGGGAATGAAAAAAACTAGAAGTGACTAGATTTCATACTGTATGTCAGGAAGAAGTTCTTCCCCATGAGGGTGGTGAGACACTGGCACAGGTTGCCCAGGGAGGTGGTGGAAGCCTCATCCCTGGAGGTGTTTAAGGCCAGGCTGGAAGTGGCTCTGAGCAACCTGCTCTAGTGTGAGGTGTCCCTGCCCACGGCAGGGGGGTTGGAACTAGATGATCCTTGAGGTCCCTTCCAACCCTAACAATTCTATTACTCTGTTATGTGAACCTGCTTTTCCCATCAGGGATTCATGGTGCCCAACCATGGCTCTCCATGGCTGCCCAGGCTGGGCACTATGCTCCACAGCACTGGCTGCTGAACAAAAAGCTCATCCTCAAAGCCTCCATCCTACAAAAACAAGGTCCAATGTTAAATTCAGCACAAAGGGTTCATTCAAAGCCTCCTGAGGTCCAGATGAATCCATTTATTTGTCCAGTGGATTTGGGGTGAAGAAATAAGAACTTGTGATCACAGAACACTTCGGCCTTTCACATTGTGCCACAGTAACAAAAAATTAATAACTATTTGGTTTTGAGCAAGTTAACCAAATCCTTAAAATAATTTTACTGTGGGAATTAACCCATGCCATTCAGTGCATTCACTCTTTGGACAACTTCTTATGAAGCAATAAAACCTTTTGTTTTTTCCAGGCCAATGGGGAGAAAGAGAATACTGCAGCATTCTCCCCACTCAGTATTCTCCCCACTTCCTGGGGTTTTGAAAATGCTCTGATGACCATACAGGAAGAAATGTTCACTTTCTTTGCAACTTGTTTTAACAGAACAGTGGGCAGTGACTGGCTGGAAAGCAGCCCTGAGGAGAGAGACTTGGGGGTGCTGGTGGACAAAAAGCTCAACATGAGCTCTCAATGTGCACTTGCAGCTCGCAAAGCCAATCACATCCTGGGCTGCATCAGGAGAAGTGTGGCCAGCAGGTCAAGGGAGGTGATTCTCCTCCTCTGCTCAGCTCTGCTGAGACCCCACCTGGAGTACTGCCTCCAGTTCTGGAGTCCCTATTACAAGAGGGATCTGGAGGTGCTGGAAGGTGTCCAGAGAAGGGCCACGAGGATGATCAGAGGGCTGGAGCACCTCTCCTATGAGGACAGACTGAAGGAGTTGGGGCTGTTCAGTCTGCAGAAGAGAAGGCTCCAAGGTGACCTTATTGTGGCCTTCCAGTATCTGAAGGGGGCTACAAGAAGGCTGGGGAGGGACTGCTCAGGATCTCAGGTAGTGATAGGACTAGGGGGAATGGAACGAAGCTGGAGGTGGGGAGATTCAGGCTGGAGGTGAGGAGGAAGTTCTTCACCATGAGAGTGGTGAAGCCCTGGAATGGGTTGTCCAGGGAGGTGGTTGGGGCACCATCCCTGGAGGTGTTTAAGCCCAGGCTGGCTGAGGCTCTGGCCAGCCTGATGTAGTGTGGGGTGTCCCTGCCCATGGCAGGGGGGTTGGAACTAGATGATCCTTGTGGTCCCTTCCAACCCTGACTGATACTATGAGACTATGAAATGGTGCCTAAGAAAAGATAACAAAGGAGTAAATGTAAAGACTGCCTGCTGTGTAAGAGACGAAGATTACCAGATTACTGAAACTGGGCAAGCTTCTAGGCCAAGAAGCCAACCCAAGCAGGTTATCTACAAACAAACATTAAAAAAAAAGGGCACTGGAATGTTTGCAAGTGTCCTCCAGCAGTTTTAAGTCATCTTGGAGGAATTTCTAACTTGCAGCTGATAGGACAGGCTCTTTGCAGTTTGGCTATATGAAAGTACCACACCTTTCATTTTGAGTAATGGTAAAGAACGAAGACCTTGGTTTGGTAACCAAAGCATAAGGAGATGATTCCTGCACAGCTCTGTCACAGTAGTCCTGCATTTTTCCATACCAAAAGGTCAAACCTACTTATGTGTGAGAAAAAAAGGGGATGCTGCAGTAACATCACAGAATGTCAGGGGTTAGAAGAGACCTTGAGAGATCATCCAGTCCAAACCCCCTGCCAAAGCAGGATCACCTAGAGCAGGTCACACAGGAACACAGCCAGGTTGGCTTTGAAAGTCTCCAAAGGAGGAGACTCTACAATCTCTCTGGGCAGCCTGTTCAGTGCTCTGTCACCCTCACAGGAAAGAAGTTTCTCCTCATGTTGAGGTGGAACTTCCTGTGTTCTATCTTATATCCATTATTACTTGTCCTATTACCGGGTGCCACTGAAAAGAGCCTGGCCCCTTCCTCTTGACGCCCACCCCTCAGATATTTATGGGCAATGATCAAATCCCCTCTCAGCCTTCTCTTCTCCAGACTAAACAGCCCCAGGGCTCTCAGTCTTTCTTCACAGGAGAAGGGATGAATACAAACTGCTGAAGATCATCATTTCAGTGATGCAGCCACCAGTCTGCTGGTGCACAGGAGCACAAAGTGTGTTTCATTCTCCTTGGTATGCGCACCTTAACCACAGACTTTGCACTGCACAAACCTACTGACACAAAAGATTAGTTAAACAGCCTCAGCACATGGAGCTAGGTGCTGTGTTTAGCAACTTCTATGCCCTCTGAGGTGAGTGACAGCAATGAACTCCCTGCCCTCTGCTCAAAGATTGCTCAGGGATGGGTGCAGGCACAAACAAGGAGAAGCCTCCACAGAGAGTGATCTCTACTCAAGTAGCAGCATAGAATTGTGTGGATCTTCCACCCAGCTTCTGCCTGTAGAAAGGCCATTGCTTCCTGGTTTTGTAAGAGCTAGGCTCCTACTTCAGTCCTTACAAAAACTGACTTTTCATCTTGCTTGCCCAGCAGCTCCCAATCAAGCTGCAGCAGCCGGGGAGCTGGCTGAGGCTCCCAGTTCGCTCCAGCGTTCACAGGTTTTGCTAAACAGCAGCGTTTTGTTTCCAGCCCACAAGAGCCCATAGAGACGTGCCAGCTCAGAGGCAGCATTAGAAGTCTTTCAAGAAGGGATCTGACATTTTCTTTTTGTTCCCATTTCTATCACATTTTCTCCTTCCAGAAGGTTATTTGAAGTATCTGGAGCTAACGTTTAGCAAAACGTGCAATATGAATCGGAATAGCTGTTTGTAGGTAGTGACACGAGGCAGGACATAGTGTGACTGCAGGGACACTGGCCAGGGCATGGAAATGTTCAAAGGCTTCCACAGCTTCAATCTTTGCTGTGCTTTTCTCCCCTACCCCCAAATCTAACCCACGAGCACCAGTACAGGGGGTTCTGCATTTCAGCACAGAAGTTCTTCTGATCTGAATCAGGAACATCTCTTCCATTTCACCCTAGCAAAACAGCTTTTGTGACCAAAAGGGTGCTTGAGTGTGCAAATGCCTGAGGCTGCCCATCAGACAAATTCCAGCCCCACAAATCCCCTACAGGTAATTACCTCTCTGCAAAAAATTAACAGCTCAATCTGCCTCTAGCACAAAAAAAAGCTGATCAGAGGCTGAGAGACAGACCAAAAACCCAATAAACTGCCCTTTTCCAGGGAGTTATGACTCACAGCAAGGACACATTTTATAGCACCACTATTCCTGGATGCCAGTTGCATGTAGTGCCATTATGTTTATTCCCTTTTGTCTACAGAAACCTCACCACAAGATGCCACAGTGCTCAGCACCACAGAGCTCCCCCTTCTCACAGCGGATGCAACAGATGCCCTACAGGTCCATTAGCATTCAGAGCCCCACGCAGTCACAACTTCCAGGCACACAAGCACATGCTGAGCGAATCAGTGTAAAACTAATGGCCTGATTTCCCTAAGTGCTGCTTTTCCAAAGAATAATCAAAGTCAAGAAGAGAAAACAGGCCTCAGCCTTCCTGCAAAATCAGCAGCAACTCAGAGCTTCAAAGCTTTTAACTGAAGCTCACTTGGATTGTACTTTTATCACCTAAACCAGAAATCCCTGCATTATCACAACTCTTTTTTTCCCCTCTCGCATCCAGAAAGCAACATCAGTGTCTTCCATGGAGAAAAAAAAGAGTACCAAGCATTTATCTCTTTGTAAACATGTGACAGCATCTGAATGTCTCTCTGGAAACCATTGAATACAACCAAATCCTTTAATGTCTGCTAACAGCTTGAATTACCTGTGGATTGTCTGTCTGTCTGTCTGTGCACTTTACCAAAGCAGTCAGCAAGTTGGTGAAAAATAAAGCAGGAAAATCAGAACAGAGTTTGCTGTGCCACATCCCATTCCTATTCGAGTGTGCTGCATCCCATAAAAGAGAACAGATGCCTCCAAGCCACATTCCTCAAGAGAAACCCTGAAAATTCACAGCAAGGATCTGTACACACTGGAACTAGACACCCCCCCCACCAAGTCTCTCAACATGCTTCCTTAAGCTGCCTTGTGACACAAGAGAAAAGCTGAATTCCACAGACACAGATCTGCCACAGCATCCCAAACATCTTGGACCTTCTGCTTCAGCAGTCAGCACAGACTTTAGGACAGCCTTGGGGTTTATTTGTAAGGTCTCACTAACTCTCACTGCTGTAGTGAAGGGTCAGGCTTTCCCACCTTTGCCTTCCTTTACTTGCAAAATTGGAGACTGCCTGTGTTCACCTTAGCTGCTGTGCCACCAGGCATGGGAAACGAATCCTCAAGGGTTGAGCCCCAACTTCTCCAAAAACAATACACTCCTTTTACACATTCCAGTCACTTTGCATCCGTGCTATGGAATGAACCTTTACTGAAAGTGCCAAGGATGACAGACCCAGGAGCATCAGAC
Organism: Melanerpes formicivorus; assembly: GCF_026170545.1. NCBI lineage: Eukaryota > Metazoa > Chordata > Aves > Piciformes > Picidae > Melanerpes > Melanerpes formicivorus. Next base: position 4,397,977 of record NW_027142362.1, on the reverse strand, counting down.
CTTCTACAGCCAGGTTTCCTTCAGGAAATGAACATGCACCAAAAGTGCCAGGTTTGTGGTACAAGGATGACAGTCCCAGGAGCTTCAGACTTCCTACAGCCAGGTTTCTGTCAGGAAATCTCAGGAGCCACCACAATGCTGACACACAGAGCTTTGCATACACCCAAGCAAACCCCTTCTGGGTGTATCTTAAAATAGTGACCATTTTCAGCAGCTTGTGCTGTTTCATAGCAGAAGACACAGAGGTGCATCAGTGCCTTCAGAGGGGCGAAGCATAGGATGCAAATTTAGTAGGGGCACACAGGTGCAGATCCTGTCCCACCTGTGAGCACAGAGGCCAACACACCTGAAGGGCCTGTGGAGGGTTCCAAAAGCAGGGCACTGCTTCTCCCAGGCTTTTTACCTCCCTCTCAACCCACAGCCTGACGCATGCCCTAGAGGTCCTCACCGGTCAGCGACTGGTCTGCTCCCAGCACGTTCCATTCCGCTGGCAGCTTCAGGTGCCGAAAGGCCAAAGCCACTTTCTCATCCAAGAAGTCCACATCGGCAGCAGGTGGCCTTGACCTGTCCAGGAACCTGGTGAAATTCAGTGCCTGCTGATTGCCGGCGCAGCTGGCCAGAAACTGGGCAGCATCGTAGGCTTCATCCTGCACGAACTGGAAGCTCTCCTCTGCCACCACCAGAACAGAATGGCCTTCTCTAGAGGCACAAAGTGCCACCTTCACTGTCTCACAGCAGTCATGACCTGCAAAAATAGAACCAAGGGAAATGGTAAAGGGAGCAATCAAGGCTGATAAAGCACAACTGCACTTAGCATCTTTGCGTTAAATCAGGTAAGAACAAGTTCTGGAGAGTCACAGCTCTAAATGAAACACTGGTTTGGGAATTGGAACCTATCAGAGAAGCATTTTTTAATAGACTTTAAAAGATGTGTAACTCTTCTCTGCTTGGCACAATGCAAGCCAAGAAATACAAGCCACTCTTATCTGCCCAGACTATTTTTAATCAATAAGTAAACTCAAGAGCATTAAGTAATTCAGATGAAGATTTTGCTAAGGCACCAATGGAAGTGACAGTCTCAAACAGATTAGATGGGCAAATTTTTCTTTTCAAGCTCCCCAGGACTCCAGTAACTCACCAGAAACCAGAACCCAAGCCCTGCAGTACTGTGCGCTCCCAAGGCTGTCACAACACTTGGCTTGTCCAGAAAACAGCACAATTTCACCTAAAGAAAGACCTGAAAAGCAGCAGTGTCTTGGAGAGTGCAACCTGCCCGGGCATGCCCCGCACGTGCCCTCAGATCTCGGGCTCGCTGCTGCACCTGCTCTTTGCAGCTGGGTTCACCTAACATGAAAACTAAGCTGCTTCTGCTAAATGAAACCAAGGGAATGGCCACTTTCCATATTTACCAAAGAAAAAGGTTGAAAGTTTAACAACTTTTTAAGCTGACTTATTCACTCAGGGCAGGAGAAACAAGAAAGGGGACGCCCTGGCAGGGCGGCAGCAACTTCATTGGCTCAGAATGTTTAAAGAAACACAATTTAAAACCCCCACACTTTTTTTTTTTCTGCATTTTTAAAAGGCAAAAGTATCTGATGTGTCCAACACAACCAGCACTTGCAATTGTCAGCCATGCCCCTGCAATAATAAGGTTTGTGTTTCAAGTTCACCGTGAGGCACAGTTTCTCGTCCCAATCTGGGACTGACGTCAGGGCTGTTTTTGCCAGAACAGCATGGACCCTGCACTAATTACTGGAAAAGCTTCTTTTTGCCCATGACCTCAGCATACTACTACATTCATGAAACCCTGCTTAATTAAATACAAAATGATGATTTATTTATTTTTTTTTTAAAAAAGGCTTGAAACTTCCATTTAAGCCCCTATTTGTGGTCAGTGGGAAAGTTCCCTTCTTGTGTCGGGGCCCTTTGCTCTTGATTTCCCTGACAAAAGGGAAAAATATGTCCCTAATCTTCATGGTCTTTCAGCCAACCTTCCAAATCTGTTCTGAGGCTTTTGGCATCTAGACAGGTTTTGTGTGCTGAAAGAGGCGATCCTGAAGTTAATTGAAAGGTCAAAACTGCTATTAGGACACTGTGGGTAGCACCAAAATTGTCAGAGAGGAGGCTGTGTGGCTTCCTAAGGAGAGCAAATGCAGCTGGAAAGGTATCAAAGACGAGTGTGGAAGGGGAGGAAAACACACATGGATGTTTCATAGTTTCATTCAGGGTTGGAAGGGACCACAAGGATCATCTAGTTCCAACCCCCCTGCCATGGGCAGGGACACCCCACACTAGATCAGCCTGGACAGAGCCTCATCCAGCCTGGGCTTAAACATCCCCAGGGATGGGGCCTCGACCACCTCCCTGGACAACCCATTCCAGGGTCTCACCACTCTCATGGGGAAGAACCTCCTCCTCACATCTAGCCTGAATCTCCCCACCTCCAGCTTCATTCCATTCCCCCTAGTCCTATCACTACCTGAGATCCTGAGCAGTCCCTCCCCAGCCTTCCTTTAGGCCCCCTTCAGATACTGGAAGGCGACAATTAGGTCACCTCAGAGCCTTCTCTTCTGCAGACTGAACAGCCCCAACTCCTTCAGTCTGTCCTCACAGGAGAGGTGCTCCAGCCCTCTGATCATCCTTGTGGCCCTTCTCTGGACACCTTCCAGCACCTCCACATCCCTCTTGTAATAGGGGCTCCTGCAATCGCTCAATACAACAGGAAGCTCTGAAGCTGAAAGGTGAGAAAACCTCTTTCTTTTCAGCACCAGGCACCTATTAAGCAGTGTGAAAACTGAAGGAATAGATTTACTCCTATTGATGGCATAGGAAAGAGCAAAGGTAGGAAGACCTCAAAAATACTGCCCTTGCATTCTAACACATCACCAGTCAAGAGGATGGGCAGGGATCTTAGCGGCCCAGATGAAATCCAGTCGCAAATACTACTCATCCTCACAGTAGAAAGCCCACATGTTTGAGGGAGGAGTGGGAGATGGTACAACTTTGAGGGAGACTCACTTTTCATGCAGTTCAGAACTGTACATGCCTGCCCCTTAATCTTTTTGGCTTTTCTCATCTTCCTAAGAATATCAGAATAAGGTGCAGGTAAGACTTACTAATTTTGCTTATAGCAGCAAACTTTATGAGGCTGTAAAGGAGGCAATGCGATCCTAGAGGAGCTGACCCAAGTGCTGTGAACTTGGCTCTCTCTGATGCAAAGCAGTGGCTCTTCACTAAAACACAGAGTTTTAAAAAATCATGATAAAAGACTCACAAAAAAATCATGGTAAAGGGCTGAGAGAGTTAGGGTTGTTCAGTTGGGAGAAGAGAAGGCTCTAAGCAAACCTTATTGTGGCCTTCTACTATCTGAAGGGGGTCTACAAGAAAGCTGGGGAGGGACTTTTGAGGGTGTCAGGTAGGGATAGGACTAGGAGGAATGGATCCAAACTAGAGGAGGGAAGATTTAGATTAGACATTAAGGAATAAATTCTTCACCATGAGGGTGGTGAGACACTGGAGCAGGTTGCCCAGGGAGGTGGTGGAAACCTCATCCCTGGAGGTTTTTAAGGCCAGGCTGGATGTAGCTCTGGGCAACCTGATGTAGTGGAAAGTATTCCTGCCCATGGCAAGGGACTTGGAACTGGATGATCTTGGAGATCCCTTCCAACCCTAACAATTCTGTGATTCTGTGACTCCTTAACAGCATTGAGAAACGCTGAATCTTGATGTATTTTCAATGCAAAAATCCAGCAACAACAAAATAAACCCACCTCTTTTCTGTCCCCATAAGAATCTCACCTGCAAAAGTAGCTGGGGTATGGCCACTCTGCCAGAAAGCCACTGGACACTGAAGCAGAAGGCTAACGAGGGCCCTGAGCAGCTACAGAGAAACACTTTGGGACAATCACTTCCTTGTCGTGAAGCCAAGCAGCTCTTCTGTGGGATAACAAAAGCTCCTACGTCATGACAACAGCTAGAGAAATCTCAGCCAAGACACATGGCCTCCTGAAACTGGTACATCGTGGATGTACACAAAGTTCCCTTGGCTGGAGCATATGTTGAACACCAGCCCCCAAATCAGGCCGAGCTACAGGATCGCTCAGTGCGACCCAAGGGGAGGTGACAAAAAGGCCATGTCCTGGTCTGCAGACGACCACGGCTCTCTTGAAACCCCCCCCCAGATAATTAACACAGCCTTGAAAGGAGAGGTGACAGAGCTGATGATCCATTTTCATCTAACAGGAACAAACAAGCACCCTGCTAAACCCTGGGGAATGTTCTTCGAAAGGGCAACCGCTCACAAGGCTTTGATGTTCTCCTTCCTTACATCTGAGAAGATGTCAGACTCGGCGGGTAAGAGTCTGGGACAGGTTCTGGCGTTTGGCAAGCAGTTCAAACAAAAGAGGAGCCAGTAACAAGCACAGCCAATAATACAAAGATTGCTCAAGAGGTCTCTGCCCCCCTGCTTTGAAACCGCTACAGGAACAATGTAAGCAAACATGTCCCCAACACATGAACCTTCTGAAGGAACTGGTGGTGGGGCAGTGCTTCTCTCCACATCAAAGACCATGGCTTCCTTCTCCTAGGCTGATATCTGAACTCCAACAGCCCTTTTTCCCAGAGCATTAGCAGAAGTGAGCTAAGCTTTCTGGCAGTCTCAGGAGCTAAGTGGTTATCATCTGTAAAACAAGTCCAAATCTGTTTTTACGAGGTTAAGTAACTTGCTCAAGATCACAAAGAGCTCCAGGCAGTGCCAGAACAGACACTCTTGGTCTTGGATTATCTCTGGTTTTGCTCCAGCTGGAGGACAGCAGGGCTTTCTCCTAACACGGGTTAAGCACCAAGTCACACACTTTGCAAGGGTCAGAGCGTTCAACTATCAACTGCTGTAACTCCCTCATATACCTTCCCCAGAAGTGGAAGAGAATAATGCCTGACTCATTAAAAAGGCAAAATCTAGCTGGGTGTGTCAGGAAGGGTGATGAGCCTATTTATAGCCCATTTAGAAAGGTTTGCATTTTGGCAGGCTGCAAACACAAGGAAGTGAAAAAAAAAAATCACACAGAAGAGGGCACCTGCAGAAGGGATGAGAAATCTCTGTGCTCTACAAGGTGATCAGGTTCACTGCACCACCCAGCAGCCCTCCTGACTGCCTTCAGTCTGCTCCAGAAGTCAGCCCCTTTGGCCAAAATAGCAATCAAAAGCAAATGATGAAATACTGAGCGTTGCCACACTGGTTATCACCCAGCAGCACCCCAGCCCAAATTTAACTCTTCTGACACACGCAGCAGCGTAGAATTTCTACCTTGCTGGCATCTCAGACTGCACACAGTAACTCCACAGTGCCTGGCCAGGCTTCTCCTCTTCATACTTTTTGTTTGCCACAGTATGAAACTAAGTCAGTTGCATGCTGCTGTGATAAAAGTCAAACAGCCCACTCCCTCTGGTCTTCCCCCCATTGCATTTTACCCCATCTCTCCTTCTGCTCTTCAGTTACTTTAGCTTGGAACCAATTCACTGCTTGGAGCTGTCCTGAGAAGTGCCAACATACTGCAGGAAAAATAGAGAAACTGAGAAACTATTTCAGGCTGTGCAGAGATGGGTGCAATGCTGCCTCTGCTGTGAGAAAGAGAATTCCTCATCTTCAGATACAACCACACTTGGAAAACTATTTTAAATGGCAACAGCTCCTGAACTGAAGAATTCCTTACTGGGACACTTAATGTGGGGAAGACACAGGAACATCATAACCAAAAAAGAAAACAAGGGGTTCTGATCTCTCTGTACTTATGCCTGAAGAGATAAGATGCATCAGGATGACAACACTGCTGCCTCTACATGATGATGATGCAAAACAATGAGCAGGAGAAAAGACGATGGAGCTGTAGGTCATTAGCTGGTGCACAGCCTTAGACTTGTCCATCCACTTGGTACCTGTCTCTTTGGTCTGGGATATGGTTAAAAGGGCAGCAGCAAAACTCATCAGACTTTCTGATTAAACAAGGTATACATGGAGACAAAACACCCCTAAACAGAGCTTTAGTACAACATGATTTCATTTCCTGCCCCTCTACAAGTGGAAATCCTGTCCTAACCTCCTATTTTCAGAATTCACATTTGAGCTATCAAACAATGGGCCCCCAGCCTGGGCAGCTATTTACAGCCCTGCTGGAAGCATGTGTTTGGGTTTGCCTGGTAGGTGACCAAGGACCCCAGTGGTAACTGCATCCTCCATGGGTTGAAAGGGGTCTTTATCAAGAGATTTATGTAGGACAGGAAAGTCAGACAACAAATGCAGTGAATCTCATCCAAGAGATGATGCGATCTGGTGGTTCATGGTCAGGGAAGCCAAGGGATCTGCTGTGGCCATCCTAAAAGTGCTTCAGAAATCCTGAATTCTGATTTTGCCAATCAGGGTTCACATCTGAAATGCTACAGAGTTATTGTAGTCACTCTTGCAACACAGGAAACCTTATGAAATACATAGGCATGGTACCAGCAAGAGACAGAAGCCTTTGTTTGGCTTTTTAAACCCTCAACTGTTAATATGAAGAGTGTGGAAAGAAGTCTTTAGACTGTTAAGGTCCTTTGTGTGCCTAAAAAGAATCTGTAAGTGCAAGACCTCACACATTACATCTTAAATCATTTTAACATAGATTCAATCACTTTTTCCTGTGACTGATGTCATCTAGAACTGGCATCACTTCCTTTTAATTACACTGCCCAGAGCAATTAAGTTAAGCAAGGAGGATGGACTGCAAAAAGCCTTCTTGGCTATGCTGATTTATTCTATTTTAGGCTTTTTTTTTGTTTCATAATTAAGATTATTTTCAAATCCACAACTGCTATTGCCAAGTGGTCATTTGTTATGAAACTTGTTTACCCTTTTGGGCTACCAGCACAAAGAAATTTTAATTCATTAAACATAGCTTTTTCTATGAAGAGGGAAAACAGCAGGCTGTGGTGGAAGAAGAGAACAGAAGAAGCATCAACATATGCAAAGGATTTCACAGCAAAACTTGGAAATAAAAGGTATTTCCAAGCAAACTGAAATTCATTTTCAGCCTGTCTTTTTGACTAGAAGGAAGGAAGAAAGCAAGAAAAAACAAACACAAACCCCTGACAACTATGGAAGTAAGGAAAAGCTGAAGACTGTGCTTAAGCTAAGGCAGAGAAGCAGTTTCAGAGAGAAGGCTGCCAGTGAGTCAAAGCATTTGGAGCTAAGGGGAATGTTTTAACCTTCTGAAAGCCGCTGGCAACCAGCTATCAGCAGACAGTTTCTCTCCAAGCCCTTTTTCTGCCTCTAATTTTGCTTCTCCTTCCCTCTGAAATCCATAGGGGAGTCCTGCCCCTTTTGAGATCAGACAAGAAGGGAAAAGTGATTGATTTATTAGAGAGCAAAGGCTTAGTGATACAAGACATTGAAAGTGTGCACACAAAGGATATTCTCTCTCACAAAAAACCTCACTTACTGATTCAGTGACTTATCTTCTAGACAGGGTATTTCTTAAACCTCACTTACTTGACTGGGAGCTGCTGCAGCTCTGGCCTCACACGACTGGCCTGTCTCTCCCTGTTGGAAATTTCATTTTCAATGCCCTCTACTGAGCCCTTCTGCATCTCCCACATACTACACACCAGTCTTTAAATGCAAAGTAAAATGTGTGCTCAATAATACAGCTGTTAACACCATGCACAGAAGCTTGCACTAGATGTGCCCCACAAATAGATGAGCTCCCAGCACATCGGCTTGCTGTGGGAAGCGTTCTCCTGCAAGACAGTCTCCCACATCTTTTGTCAGTTTGTTTGACAGATCATGATTTGAGCCTTTTTATTAGTAGTTGTTGGGGTTTTTTGCCAGCAAGGGAAAAGCTGCTCCAGCAACAGAGGTTGATGATGATGATGCTATGGTCTTGCAGGGAAGGCATCCCTAGAGAGATTCATGGTCAGGCTTGATGGGGCCCTGAGCCACCTGACCTAGTTGGGAACATCCCTGCTTACTGCAGTGAGGTTGGACCTTTAAGAGTCTTTCCTACCCAATACATTCCATGATTTTATGATCCAAAGGTCTTGGTACCTTTTCACCAAGGTAAACAGAAGCTTAGTTGGCCAAGGTAACTTCTTTTGTCCCAAGGCTGGCAAAAGAGCTGCTGGAAGTACACAAAACATCATCCACTGCCTAATTCTCGTTATGCCAATGGCATACTTTGGTACTTCAAGTTATGACAGATCAGCTCAGATGAGAATCAGTTTGTTACACAGGGAAATGATTTCCCTTGTATTAACATGGTCAAGCAGGGCAGGATAGTCACCTTGCCCCATCCTTCCCAGCAAGTGCAGAAATGCACATCAGCATCTTCTCCTCTGAGTGGCTGTGAAATCCGGATTAGGCCACATCTTCAGGTTAAAAACAAAAGATCTGCCCCCACAAATCTACACTCAGAAATCCTTCATTTTATTATGTGCAGCCATAAAAGCTTACATTTGAAGAGTCCTGTTAACTAGACCTACATTCAGTGTTCAAGGGTGATGATAAAGACAGCCTAAGAAAGAGGCAGACTGCTCCAGTGATTATGCAAATTGCAGCAGTCATTTGACTCTGCAGTTGTAAGCTTTAATTTGGGGAAGTCAGGATACAAAGAATTTTCACACACAGTGAGAATTTAGGAGGTGTTCTGACAGTTTATACTTTTGCTCCATTTTCTTTAATTTCTCCTCTAAAACCATCAAGTGCTGTTGAGATGTTTAGTTGTTTGGGTTTTGAAATGTAATTTCCCTTGAAAGCTTTGCTAAAATATTCTATTGCATCTTGGCAGCAAACGTAATCAAATCATTTCTGGGGGTTTTATGCCTCCCATACATCACCAAAACTACTGACAAAGTCATGGAAAAAGGTTTCTGGTTTCATTAGCTTTAACAGAATTATGGTTACCTCTTTCAACTCAGGCCTTGATGGACTTTGTCTGAAGTCTCCTGGGGATGATTGGCCCAGAAAGCCAATCACATCCTGGGCTGCATCAAGAGAAGCACAGCCAGCAGGGCAAGAGAGGTGATTCTCCCTCTCTACTCCATTCCGGTGAGACCCCACCTGGAGCACTGTGTCCATTTCTGGAGCCTCTATTACAGGAAGGATCTGGAGGTGCTGGAAGGTGTCCAGAGAAGGGCCAGGAGGATAATTAGAGGGCTGCAGCTCCTGTCCTATGAGGACAGACTGAGGGAGTTGGAACTATTCAGTCTGAAGAGAAGGCTCTGAGGAGACCTAATTGTGGCCTTCCAGTATCTGAAGGGGGCTACAAGAAAGTTGGTGAGGGACTTTTTAGGGTGCCAGGGAATGATAGGACTGGGGGGAATGGAACAAAAATAGAAATGGGTAGATTCAGATTGGATGTGAGGAAGAAGTTTTTCCCCATGAGGGTGGTGAGACACTGGCACAGGTTGCCCAGGGAGGTGGTGAAAGCTTCATCCCTGGAGGTTTTTAAGGCCAGGCTGGATGTGGCTGTGAGCAACCTGCTGTAGTGTGAGGTGTCCCTGCCCATGGAAAGGGGGTTGGAACTAGATGATCTTTGAGGTCCCTTCCAACCTTAACAATTCTATGATACGACACTGAGGACTTGGGACAAGGATGAGGGAAGAGCCTCCATGCCTAGAAGGGAAGCAAAGGAGGTTCAAGGCAGGTAGGCAGAGAGATTTGTTATGCCCTTAAGGGAGTCAACCCTTCTTTCATGCACCTGAGCTGTCTCTGAATGGCATCTGTACTCCCAGGGATGAGCAATACATCTTGCATTGCAGGGACAACAGAAAGATGCTCAAAGTTGGAAGTGAAGGGCAAGATTTTGGCTAAAAGCTATTTGCAAGTGTTTCCTTGCAGAGCACTTGGGAAGTGCCCAGGCCTGGATGTTTAAACAAGGGCTGGTCTCCCACACACTGCCTCTTGTTCATGGCTAATCCTGCAGTGAGGTCAAATAACACCAGCTCTGAGTCACCACAACCATCTCCAAGGCAACTGGCCGAATATACAGTGTAAACACATGATTACAGATTCACTGTTGAGTTCAGGAAGGGGGAGGAGGAGGAGGAGGAAGAGCTGGCTTGAAATAAGTCATGCTTTTATTGAAATCAGAGTAGCCAGTGCTGAAGCAACACTGAAGAAATGCATCAGTGTCAACAGGAGGATTTTCCCATTTGCTTATCAGCACCCCCTAAAGTCCTTTTTGCTCAAGTGGTTTCTCCAAAATGAGGTAGGAGTATGGAAGAGGCTGAAAGCCAAGCGGCTGCTTTACACCTGAGGTGTCACCTCTTCCCTGGCACCGCAGCCCCTGACAGTGCTTTCTGGGAGCAACAGGATTTTCCAAAGGGCCCATTAAAACTTTGTCAAGCTTGTATAAAATACAGCTGCATTTTGGGACAGCACCCATCCCTGCCTGGCATCCTGCTCTACAAGACTGAACTGCACCCAGTGAGAAGAGAAAAACCCAAACCAAACCCATTATAACTAGAGCAACAAACGAGAGCAATCCCCACCCCACCCCCCTTCCCCCTTTCTCTCTGACCCATGAATGGAGTTGGATTTCCCACTAACAGCCACAAAAAGAGCTCCAGGGAGCCCTTCCCAGTGACTCCATTATGTTTGGGCTGGCAGAGCCCAGAGCATCACCCTGGGTACCGGCTGGCAGCTGCATCCAGGGCCGCTGCAAGGATGTCAGGGCCAGAGGCAATAGGAAAACATCGCTCCCGCCCGGAAATCCCATCCAGTAAGCCGGCTCCCGCATGGGCTGGAAGGGAACACTGAAGCTTTTCAGTTCCTTTCTTGGCGACACAGCCACGGTCCCGAGGGGGAGGTGAGGTCATTGCAAGAGGGGCTGGCAGAGCCCCACGCCCGCCAGACAAAAGCAGGGAAGGAGTCTCCCCTTCTCCCTTCTCTGGGAGAAAACAAGCACTCGTCTAATTGATCGCACAGGGCCCCGCTCGTCAATGACTGTAAAAAGACTTCTCTTTCCAAGCCAACTGAGCTACTCAAACAGCACAAAAAGAGAAGGAAGTGGGGGTAAAAAAAAACCCATACAGTGGCTGACTTTTAGCCACTCATTCCCACTCCTTAGCCCAAATTTTGTTTCATGAGCATCTCTCATAAAATACTCACAGGACGGATGAAAAAGGTAAACCCAAGAAGCACATTTGATGGCTTACACTATACTGTGCCTAGGGAAAATGTCAGGCATTCTTCTCACTCTAGTATCAACGTGCTGCATAGCAACAAGTCAGAAAGAAAGGTTAATGGTAAGGACCACAGCCTGGAACATGCTCATTCCCACGGTCCTGAAGTCACCGGAGGAAAATGCTGTGCTGATTTGTTTTGTCTCATTACCAGCACAAAGGCTTCGCAGGAGCGGTGGGCTTCCGTGTGAACACCCACCCTGCCTGCACCAGCAGTACTCAAGGGATGCCACCAAGCACTGCACATCACCTGCCACTGCAAGAGTGTCAGGAACTCTGGGCTGGCTCTGGGCTGCCCAACAGGATTTAAGGGCAAAGGGTTGCATTTCACCAGGAGCACAGCAAGGAACCTCACTGAGTTAAGCAGAACTCAATACAGGGCTTACCAGACTGTACACCCTTTGGAGAACAGCACCTCTAACCTGGCCAAGGTGTCTTCCTTGGGTTTGCTCTTCTCTGTAAATTCTTTGCTATGTCATACAATCATAGAATGGCTCAAGTTGGATAGGACCTTGAGAGATCATCTACTCCAACCTCTCCACCATGGGCAGGAACACCTCTGAACTAGACTCGGCTGCTTAAAGCCTCATCCCGCCTGGCTTTGAACGCCCCCAGGAAGGAGGCATCCACAACCTCCCTGGGCAGCCTAGTCCAGAGTCTCACCACCCTCCTACTGAAGAACTTCTTCCTCAGCTCTAATCTAACCCTACTCTCCTAGGTGTATATAAACTATTTGCTGCAACAGAATCCCATAGCTGCCCATTTGGTTACTGCTATCTCAGTCATCTAATTCTAGCAAAATCAAGCAAGAGATTCTTTAAAAGGCAATCATCCAAACACACCCTCTACTTTCCATGAATGTATAAATGAGGAAGAAGACAACCAACAACATTACACTTCAGTCGACTCAATTTCCCCAAATCTCAGAGGCTGATACTCTGGCATACAAAGACAGACACCTGCTTACCGGGAGAAATTGTCTCCAGACTCCCAGGATTAATCTTCCTTGTGCTTGTGCAGTGTTGGACAGTTGACCCAGTGAAGACCAAGTAAAACACTACATCCTCTTCAACTTTATCTTCCTCAGTCAGCTGCACTGTAATGACAGAGTCACCCTAGGCAAAAGGACAAGAAAAGAAAGGTTAGGTTTGCATTTGCATCATATAAAAGAAAACCTCTCTACCTACCAGGTTCCTGTTGCCTGCTTCTATACTCTCTTCACACAACTTGATGCCCATTCTAATCTTCCAACAGGAAATTTATCTGTAGCATGCCTCTTAATATTCCAGCCAGCCAACCAGTTAGGAAACAGGTTGAGCACAGCTCTGGGAAGAGATCTGCAGAAATCTCAGGGATACATTCAAAACATCAGCTTCATATGGTGAAATCAGACCAAGGCTGACAAATGTGAGCACAGACTCCACACAGTTTCCACATGCACACACACACAGATACACACATCCCTCCAAGTATCCATAGCTAACACAATAGGGATAGCAGCCTAAAATTGCCTCTGTCATCATAAATTCTCTGAGGAGAATTAACTCCAGCTCAGCCAAACCCAATACACAAGCCCTGATGGCCCAGAAGGCCAATAGCATACTCAGGTGCAGTAAGAAGAGTGAGTCCTGCAGGTTGAGGGAGGCTCCTTCTCCCCCCTCTACTCAGCCCTAATTAGATCACATCTGGAATATTGTATCCAGTTCTGGGCTCCCCAGTTCAAGAGGAACAAGGAACTGCTTGAGAGAATCTGGTTGAGAGACATCCTTGCCCATGGTGAGGACGTTGGAGCAGGTGATCTCTAAGGTCCCTTCCAACCTAAGCCATTCTCTGATTATATACACCTGAAATTCATACACCTGCAAGGATAAGAACAGCAGCAATATCCACCAACTGCAGTTTTCCATGAGGCAGAGAAGGCAAGGCAAAAGGATGGCTTGGAGTTCTTACAGGACTAAGTGAACCATTCCCATCTGGTTTCACCATACATCGTTTGTCTGTCCAAGGAATTATATAAACAAGAGACTGAGAACAACAGACAGTGGCATGACCTTCTGCCCCTTTCCTATCCAGATCAAAAGCAGTTGGATGCCCCAGTTTTACACTGCAGCTGCATTAGCCAGCTCTCTGCCACCACCCCCCTGAGCATATGGTTAAGGCTGCAAATCTGGAAAGGATTTTTCTTATTATGATTATTATTGCCTCATTATTTTTTTTGCAGATTATGCAATTCTCATTTGCATCTCCAATGGAACATGCATGTCACTGCATTCAGAACCTCCCTAGGCTCCCTCAGCTCATCCCTTCCCTTTGTTAAATGCAACTACTACAGAAAAACCCCCAGCCTCCCAAGCCCTCCCTTACACTCCTGTGCTGCATTAGCATGGCTTCCCATGCTCTGCCTCACATCTCCCCCCTCATCTCAGCTCCTTTTATGCCCCACCACAGCTTCCTCCTCTGATCTGGCCTGTCTGATACCTCTCACCAGGGGAAGGCTTGCATTTTGTTTGGATAGAAACAAGGTTTGGTTTTGCTATGCAGTACACAACCAGCCCCCGGTCTTAAAAACAAATGGAGAGGTCAGTCCCATAACAGACAGGAAAGGAAACCCTGCATCCAAGAAAGATAAACGGAGCAGAGAGGCCAGTTTGCATTTGCAGAGGCTGCAGAGTCACACATGTACAGCTTAGGAAGATCTCACCTGATCATATCAGCCCAGACCACTTCCAGCTGGGGAGAAAGGAACCATTTAGCACAAGTACATCTTGCAACTCGTCAGTGTTAAAATAAAAACAGGTGCAAAAAAAAAACCCCAAACAAAAATAGGAACTAAATCAAGCTTTAAATTCAAGCATGACCAGTTCCCATGCTGAGCTGAAAACTGAATATTCCAGTTCAAACAAAGGGATCCAGTCCTGAGTGGATGTTCACAACAACCAAAAGCTGAAGCTTTAACCTACAAACCCTTTGTGCTTTGTTTTCTTCATGTTTGTCTTTGTTCAAACTGTTCCTCCCTTCAGGCAAGAGCACACAAAGTACTTAAATGGACTTAGAAGGCAGGATGATCATCAATAGGGCTGGTTGTATACCGTGGTGTCTGCTAAAGGAGAGTTCTCCTTTGTTTAACTCAGAATCCAGGTACAGTTAGTCCAGCTCCCGTGAAAGAAAAGCAAATCCACACGGAGCACGTGTGAGAAGACACCTGTCCCTCCATGCAAACCACTCACACTCTGAGGAAAAGCAATTTCACTTGTGAAAGCTCCTTTGTATTACAAAGATCATGCAAACACACAGGAGAAACCCCTGCACCAGAGGTTCCACATAACCTAGACTCTGTTTAAGTCAGGACTGTAAAAACAAAGATAGCTGAAGTTCTTATACAGATACCTGACCTAATTTTGAAGGTGGTCAGACCAGATGACCCCCAGCATTCCTTTCCAACCAAATTATTCCACTCTGTATTTATACTTGATTTTCCTTGACTACGGTCAAGTCACAATATCATGGAATGGCTCAGGTTGGAAGGACCCTAGATATCATCTACTCCAACATCCCTGTCAGGGGCAGGAACACCTCTGGGCAACCTAATCTAGTGGAAAGGGGTCCCTGCCCATGGGGAGGGACACTCAACTCTCAACTAGACTCAGCTGCTCAATGCCTCATCCAACCTCACCTTGAACACCCCCAGGGAGGAGGCAGCCACAGTCGCCCTGAGCAGCCTATTCCAGAGACTCATCAGCCTCATACTGAAGAACTTCCTCAGATCCCTGCTCTCCCTCAGGTTCAAACCATTCCTCCTTGTCCTGTCTCTAGACACCCTCAGGAAAAGTCCCTTTGCAGCCTTCCTGTAGGATCCCTTCAGGAATTGCAAAGCAGCTCTAAGGTACCCCGGAGTCTTCTCTTCTCCAGGCTGAACACCCCCAGCTCCCTCAGCCTGTCCTCGTAGCAAAGGTGCTCCAGGGGCTTTGTGGCCTCCTCTGGACTCATTCCAACAGCTCTGTGTCTTTCTTATGCTGGGGACACCAGAGCTGGAGGCAGGATTGGAGGTGGGGTCTCAGCAGAGCAAAGGGGGAAAATCCCCTCTCTTGCCCTGCTGGCCACAGTACTCTTGATACAGCCCAGAACAGGATTTGAGATCACTGCTGGGGGAGAACAAATTATCATCAGCTCACAGCAATCCAAAAGGCTTCTCTTCAGCTATGTTTTAGTAGCACATTATGGTGGGATGATCTCCACCACCCTGCCACCTCCTCCTCAAGACTAAAGGAGAACACAAGATATCCTTACTATGGTAAGTGAGCATTCTTGCTTCTTTTACTTGAAACATTAAGTTGTCTGCAAGTATCTTCACCGAAGCTGATAATGTGCCACTTACTTGCTGTGTGCTTCAGTTTGCTTGCAGGTGTCACAAGCTCCCTCTTGATTGCATTATGTTCCTGTGGTGTGGTCTGAGACCTCAGAAGCAAAAGAGCAAAGCCCTAACTAAGGACTGGCTTCCTTCACCACACATCTCTGCTTTTCAGTAATTAACAATTTTATTGTCTCCTGCCAATTTTAATTTGATTTCTATTTTTTTTTTCTCTAAGTTTTCTTCCAACAGCACAGAACAAAACCTTTCTCTTTCCAACGTTTCTGGAGTTAAGGAAAAGAAATCAGCAAAACGTAGCCAAATTCCTCCAACCCACATCGAAGACCTTCCAACAGATCCATTGCATTCAACTTCCAAAAACATCTTAATTGAAGTGTGTTTACCTTTACTCATTTAATATTGTTCAAGAAATGTCATCTGTTCAGTATCACTGCCACACAAGGTGGTTATTATAACCTCTCTTTCATCCCCAATGGCTAGAAAGGGGAGGCCAGCCTGCCAATATCCCTTTGGTGGAAGTACAGACAGATCAAAGCCCTGCTCTGGAATGCTCCAACAAATAAGAATAATTTCATTTCAAAACTCGTTTGGATCGACTAATATTTACTTGGCTTAAAGCCCATTGGAAATGAAAACATTCCAGTTTGGTCCATTCAAGAAAGAGGTCACCCTCTCCCTCATTCAGATCTGAAAAATCTCTGGTTTCAGAGAGCTGTAATGGGAGGTCAGGAAGGTGGATGTGGCTCTTGCCTCTAAATGTATTCTCTTTCTCCAACTGAAAGGAGAAAGGCAAGGCACAAGTACAGTAGAAAAGCTGAGCCTGACCTTGAGCTTTAAGCTCCTACAAACCACTTCAGGAAGAGATTTTAAGGGTGGCACACCTTTGAAGCTTTGGCTTAGTTAAGGAAACAAAACTGCAATTGCCTCTAAGGAGGTCTAAATGCTGTTACCAGGTCCAACCCTCAAAACTAGACAGACAATGCACCTCTTTGCCAACTTATTTTGCTGGTATTAGAACAAAGCCACTTTTTTAGGTGTATTCTGTTCCCCTAATGCTGCAGTTAAGGTTATGCATATTGTGTGCAGGCTAAGTATGAGCAACTCCAAGAAATCTTTCCTTCTTTCTCAGCCTTTGTTACTGTGCCTGTTTAAAGGTATTACAGAATCAGAGAAGGACCTCAAGGATCATCTAGTTCCAACCCCCCTGCCAAGGGCAGGGACACTTTCCACTAGATTAGGTTGCCCAGAGCCACATCCAGCCTGGCTTTACAAACATCCAGGGTTGGGACTTCTACCACCTCCGTGGACAACCTGTTCCATTGTCTCCCCACCCTTATGGTGAAGAACTACTTCCTAAGGTCTAATCTAAATCTTCTCTCCTCTAGTTTGGATCCATTCAAGTTGAAAACCATGAGTTCCAACCCTTAGATCATTTTTGTGGCCTTCCTATGGACTCACTCCAACAGCTGTGTCCTTATTTTGCTGGGGACACCAGAACTGGATGCAGTGTTCGAGGTGGGGTCACACATGAAACAGGCAACTGCAAGGCAGCTTTAGAAAATGGAGTAGAAATAATCTTTCATCAAAGCAGTAAAATATAATTGTTTAGCTCCTTGATGGTCCATTACCATCTACACAACAAGATCAACAGCTAAACTTTTGCTCCCAGCCAGCGTCCCTGTCTCAGCTGAGTATCTTGGAAGATTCCTGCCCACCTAAGGTCACTTCAGGTTGGTGCAAACATCTGCTTAACCCCCTGGAGAGCCACATCTGCAAAGGACACTCAGCACATGGACATCTCCATGCAGAACAAAACCATGTGCAGCCACTCAGGCTTCTGACTGCAAAAGGAAATGGGTGTTTGGGCAACTATTTTTAGAGCAAACATGACAGTGGTCTTGTCTCTTGGAATAACCCTTCTGCTTGAGAAAGGCTTGGATCCAAGCTGTTCCAGGTCTGGCTCACTGCTCTGGCTGGTCAGCTGCAACAAAGGCACCAAGTGCTACTACTGCTGGCTCATAAGACCAAAGGATGTTTCTCCACAGCAAGAAAATAACCTACGTCCAGCAAACTCTTCCAGGTTGCTATTCCCAGGTTAACAGAAGCTCAACCCAGAGCCTAATTCTGGAGATGGATCCTACCTTCAAAATATCCAGCTGAGTCCCCTTCCCCCTCTGCTTTAAAATGGGGTGAGTTGCCAGAGGACCTCACTTAATTCTGAGTGTATTTTCTCTCATGGGGACATTACAGTGCTTCTGAGTTGCCACCTGGTACTTCACACTCAGATGTGCAGCTTGAAGCATACATTCCCTTTGCACGTGTGGCCACAAAAGCTCAAAACACACATGCAAAGGAAGGGACCATGGGAGAGGAGCAGAGGTAGCTGTTGCAGAGAGCTAACAGCAGTGACTACAGACATCCTCAGTTTTGCTAGAAAGCATTGACT
The DNA here is from genome assembly GCF_026170545.1 of Melanerpes formicivorus. Taxonomy (NCBI): domain Eukaryota; kingdom Metazoa; phylum Chordata; class Aves; order Piciformes; family Picidae; genus Melanerpes; species Melanerpes formicivorus. Next base: position 4,379,948 of record NW_027142362.1, on the reverse strand, counting down.
CAAGGGAGCATTTGGGAGAAAAAAATACAAATTCAGTTTACTCTGCAGAACTCCAGTTCCCAAAGGTAGGGCTGTGAAATTGGTCTGAAGATGAGGGGCTCCTCACCTGAGGTATCCCCCCTGATAAAAGCACTGACCCAAGCCACTGGAGAGAGAGGGATGTCATTCAGCTGCAGTCTTGCAGCCTCCTGCAGATAAAACCTCCAGGGAGAGAGACTCCAAAAATAAACAGAATGGCAAGCTGCCAAGCGTGGGGTACATTTGGGTTGGTTTTATATAGCCCATGACACCAAGCTCCTTGATCTTAGGAAGAATCAAGCAGAGATGGGTTTTGTTTTCTTAAAATAAGTTAAAAACAAAACACCCATAAAAGATGACAATGAGAATGGCTTCCATGGTCTAAAAAAATAAGTCTCCAAACTTCACCTTATTTCCCTTTTAAATTAACAGCAGTGCTATTAGTTGTGCCAGAAAAAGGTTTCAGGTTAACAGCATGCATACTGAACCCCTCTGATGGGGAAGACAGAGTCTGCAAAGCAGTCTCTTAACCCATAGGAAAATACAATTGCAGACTGTAATGTCCTAGCCACAGGCCACCAAATGAGCAGGACCATGGTACGTGCTTCTCTGCCAACCCACACAGCAAGCTGAGGTGATACCTTCCATATTTCACTAACCCTGCACTGAGCCAAGTGATCTCTTCCAATGCTAGCCACAAAGGCATGACTGAAACACTCACATATATGTAAAATAACTTTCTTCTCTCCACTACTTTCTTCCCTCAAAGGTGAGAAAGAATTTGGTCCAAAACTAATATTAGCTTAGCCTGCAGATGGATAAAAAGTTGGTGAGGGCAAAGTGAGGATTCAGAGTCAATGAGCATTTAGCTAAGAATCTTTGGCTGACAGGAATAGGTGGGAACACATGGATATCCATGATGAACACATGGATTCCTATGATGAACAGTCCTAAACTGTTGGCTTCAAGCCCAACCTGGGTCCCACAGATCCATCCTGAGTGGGACCTATGCTAAAAACACAGCATGGACACCTTTGCCTGGCCTGTCTGCAGAAGCCAGTGCTGTTATGGCTGATTTATCCATGTGCCACAGCACAGCCCAAGCCAGTCCCTGTGTCCAGTCCTGCAGCAGGGTTTATTTGCAAAGAGGTAAATGGTTTGAGGAGAACAAGGGGTGGCTTTTCTATTTTGAACCAGTGCCAGCAACACAAACTCCACAGAAATAGGTACAGGTGAAGACATCTGTTATTAGTAGCCCACATCCTTTGACAGAGCAAGTCCCTGTCGGCTTCCAAATCAATCATCTCAGAGATGAATCTTTATTGAGTGTCAAGATGCTATTATAAGTATTACACAGATATTAATCCTGGCAGCTTGAAGGAGATCTCTGCAGACTGCCAACACAAAATCCATCAGAGTAAGGGGATCCTGTTAGTGCTGAAAGAGAAACATGATTTATCTCTATGGGCACATCTTCGTGACATACCACTTGGCTACACAGAGCCAAGCAAGGTATTAGGTGAGGTTGTTAATTGCTCATTTAGTTGTATCACTGCCTTAGCACCAGGCTCCAGGAGCTTTGCAAGCGCTTAGGTTACCAGCACTTGCTCAGAGCACGCTTGGTGCTGGACTGTGCCATGCAGAGAGGTTTCACAGGACAAAACAGCCAAGGTCGTTTGTAGTGGTGTTTATTTAGCACACAGGAAGAAGAGATAAAATTAACATTAACAACAAAATGGCCAAAAAAAAAAAATCAAAGAATAGAAAGGATGAGAGAGTGCCATTCAGCTATGGAAACACCTAAGGAATAACAGCTCTGCTACGTTCATTGTTTGGGGTGAAAATGGCACTACAGTAAAGAACATGTTGGGTTAATTTTTTATTAGGGCAGTTCAGTGTTAACCAGAGCATTCACTTCCAACATTGGGTGCTTTCTGTCCTCAGGCACCATGGTCTCTATTGCCTGAATAAGCAACTATTGACAGGAAGCCTAAGCCACTTCCACCACAAACCCCACTCAGCTCTGGTTCACAGAAGGAGGTATGGCGGCACACAAGCAGTAACACGTTGGGGGTTAGCACTCTAAGCTATGCAGGAGTCCATGTAATACCACCACACGAAGATGAAGGCAAGAGGAAGGATGAGGAGCTCCTCTCTGGTAGAAAATGCTTTCCATTACCACCCAGCTTCCACAACAAGGACTGGTCTTACCATTTGTTTTTTTCCTAGAAGTTATGGGATCTCCTGCAAACACTTCCTGTAAAACACACCCAAATTGAAAGGAATGTCTGGCTCTGGCCTCATCCTAAAACCTTTTTCTATTCTTCACTGCGCTGTTAGAAACCCAAACCAGATCATTTTATTACCAGCTGCTTGAGTGATTGACAGCATTTCCTGCTAATTACATAGCAGTAACAACAAAATTGTAGTGCTTGGGAGAAAGAGCAGGCAGCATGAATGTATTCAGTGACTAAGAAACTCAGTTCTCTTGGCACCAGAGAGGGTGGAAAGAGTCACAGTTCCTGGAAGATAAAGTACATCCAATGACACGTTCCTTGAACCAACCTCCTATCACTGCAGCACTTCCACAAAGAGCATTGAGGTTTCTTAAAGACCATAAGAGGAACATTGAACTGCTGGAGCAGATCCAGAGTAAGGGCCATGAAGATGATCAGAGAGCTGGAGAACCTCTATCATGGGGACAGGCTGAGAGAGTTGGGACTGTTCATTCAGCCTGGAGAAGAGAAGGCTCCAGGGATATCTTAGAGCAGCTTTTCAGTAGCTGAAAGGGACTGCAAGAAAGCCAGGAAGGGACTTTTTACAAGGACTTGTAGTTATAGAACAAGAGGGAATAGATTGGAGCTTGAACATTTAGACTGGAGATCAGGAAGAAATTCTTTACAGTGGAAGTGGTGAGACACTGGAAGCAGGTTGCCCAAGGAAATTGTGGATGCCCTCTCCATGGAGGTGTTCAATGCCAGGTTGGATGAGGCTTTGAGTGACCTAGTCTAGTGGAAGGTGTCCCTGCTCATAGGCATGAGGTTGAAACTAGATGATCTTTAAGGTTCCTTCCATCCTGAACCATTCTATGAATAGATATCTCTATATATATGGATATAAGGTTTGGATATATACACATACATAAAGATATGGTGAGACACTGAACAGGTTGCCCAGGGAGGTGGTAGAAGCCCCATCCCTGGAGGTTTTCAAGGCCAGGCTGGACGTGGCTCTGAGCAACCTGACCTAGTGTGAGGTGTCCCTGCCCCTGGTAAGGGGCTCAGAACTGGATGATCCTTGAGGTCCCTTCCAACCCTGACAATTCTATGATTCTATATCAGGTTTGAACAGTAGCATCTAAAGACAAAAGAAAGGAGAAGGATGGAGTGTTCAGGTTACTCTACAGTACAGGAAAACTTGAAGGACATTTCAGAGCCCTCATTTTCCTGCCAGCTGCAAAATATCCTCACCAGTCTTTAAGTATTTCACAACTCGAGTACTTGGAGCTACTGGAATGATAGAAGCACTTCATGAAGTGACTCTTTTTTTGGCCATTGAAGAATAGAAACCATTATAAACATTATCTTGCTGAAGCACCTCCCACAGCCACCACCACTAGACAGATGAAGCTTTGACAAGGCTTAGAAGAAACACTTTGCAACAAAGACACAGCAGGCAGTCAGCAGCCCCAGGCGCGGGCTGCCCAGGGAGGTGGTGGAGTCACCCTCACTGGAAGTGTTTGAAAAGAGACTGGATGAGGCACTTGGTGCCGTGGTTTAGTTGATGAGATTGTGTTGGGTGATGTTGGGTGATTGGTTGGACTCGATGATCTCGAAGGTCTTTTCCAGCCGGGTTAATTCAGCGTCCTGCGGCAGAACGGCCGCTTGGTGGCACTGCAGAGCGCCGAGCTCCGCACCCAGCCCCGCAGCGCCTCACGGCTCACCGCCGCACGACCTGCGAGCGCTCTCCCCAGCGAGGCAGACCGCAGGCGTCTGCGCACACCGCACCCAACGCAGCCTCCAACAGCAGAAAGGAGCCACTGAGGGGAGAGGACAGGAGATCTGACGGGTTCTTGGAAAGCGTCGTGTCTTCATCAAATCAGGGCCAGCAAGTCTAGGGAGGCTTTCTTCCTCTGTACTCTGCACTAGGGAGATGACACCTGGAATGTTGCGTCCAGTTCGGGACTCCCTAATTCAAGAGAGACAAGGAGCTGCTGAAGAGAGTCCAACAGAGAGCCACGGGAATGATTGGAGGACTGGAAAGTCTCTCCTATAAAGAGAGACTGAGAGACCTAGGGCTATTTAGTCTGGAGAAGAGAAGGCTGAGAGAGGATCTGATCATTGCCTACAAATAGCTGAGTGGTGGGTTTCAGGATGAAGGTGCCAGGCTCTTTTTGGTGGTGCCCAGTGACAAGACAATGAACAATTGGCACAAGCTGGCACGCAGTAGGTTCTACCTCAACATAAGGAGACGCTTCCTTAGGGTGAGGGTGACAGAGCACTGGAACAACAGGGAGGTTGTGGAGTCTTCTCTGGGGCTTTTCAAAACCCACTCATATGTGCTCCTGTGTAACCTGCCTTAGGTGACCCTGCTCTGGCAGGGGGGTTGGACTGGATGATCTCCAGAGGTCCCTTCCAACCCCTACCATTCTGTGATCAGCATCTTCATAACCACTACTCTCACATCAGCTTTGCTGTCTGAACTGCCTCAAAACGACTGTCAGCACTTTGTTACAGAAAATAAAGCAGGAATATGTATCCTGAGGAATGAGATGGCAAATTTCTTTGGTCATTCTAGAGGTAACAGAAGGATATTTATGAACTCCATCAATACATTCCCTATTTTCTTTTAAACATTAAGTTCTGATCTTCATTGCTGATTCCTTCCAAGAGAAGGGGAGCCAACACTGCCAGCCCGCACTGGGGATGGGACATTATTACTCCTAGCATCCTTCCAGACATTAACCAGTTCATCACCTACCACAAGAAACAAAGAATCCTGAATTCAGAGACTGAGACACATGCAACATTTTACCCAGTTTTAACCAAATTTTATGTGACAATGGAAGAATTCCTTCTGCAGGTTCAGAAACAGGCTGGAGCAATCTAACACTGCCCAAAACAGGAGATTGAGACTGCTCCCTCCTTTGCTTTCCCCTGTATATTAATGCTTCAAAGCAGTGGTGACTTAAGGGCAGAACTTCAGACAAGTGCTCCAGACTCTAAGCCAGACCACTTGCTGTTTACCAGCACATTCATACTCACAAAACAGGATCACAGAAGAAAAGATCAAATAGGTTATTATGGGAGGAGGGCTTTGAACCCAAATCACCAGCACTTTTAGTTTCAGATAATATGGAAGAAAGGTTGGGAAAGAGCCTTTTGAGGTGCAATTTAATCGATGGCTTATCCTGGAAGAAGGGGATACTGATGGTCAGGAAGACTCTTCCGACTTCTGCTAAAGCTGCCTTCAGTAAATACACAGAAGTGACTCCACCAAGAGTCCTGTGCAGATCTCACAAGCTAGCAAGAGCCTCACTTATGATGAGCCAATCAAGTGTATGGCTTCATGATAGCCAAACTGTGCAACCCCAAGTCTTCATTTAGGTACCCAGGACTGAGAAGCAGCCAGCAGCTTGCCAGAGAATGGTGCTGAGCTCAAGCAGCAGCCACCAGAGGACCATTTCAATGGATGGGATGGCTTCTTCCACGATGCAGGTGAGAAACTGGGAAGTGGAGGATTAAAAGAATCTTCATCAAGCACTTAAGTGACAAAAACTAAAAAGATGAGGTCAAGCAAAGTTTAGCAAAGGAAGTGTTTTGCCTGCAGAATGAAAGCAGAACCAGACAAGCTGCAAGGTGCTCCTCTCAAAAGATCACTTTATTCAGGCGCCCCAGCTGACTTCCAAACCAAGAAGCAGGTTCCTCCACAGCAAACCTTTTATTTGTAAAAGGTGCTCAGAGGCCTTCCACTTACTCATAATTCAAAAGACATTTTGAAGGTGGGGCAGAAAACTAGCTTATCATTAAGAAGAAATCAAATACCCAACAAGTAACAGCCAAGGGATTTATCAGATCCTCTCAGCACAGAGCTGAGCTAAACATCAAGGCTGGTCCTCCCCTTGCTGAAGGACCTCAAGAGAAAGACAGGGCTGCTGTAGAGTGACTTTCCTGAGAAATTCCCACATCAAAAGCATGTGAGGTATGTTCTACTGTTTCTGCTGGACTGATCTCAGCTATTCAGGCATCCCAGTGGCCTTTGTCACCATAGATGCCACTAAGCAAACAAATTCAGCTTTAGTAGAAAAGTAACTAAATCACAGCTGCCAGCTTCACAACAACAACTCACTGTAGGATTAAAAAGTTATTTCATTTTGTCCTTTGGGGAGAGATCTCTGAAGATCATTAATTGCCTGGCCCACAACAGTGCACAAGTCACACCTGAGATGGTTTCAGCCATGGTAACTAATCTTGTGCCAGGCAGGCATGCCCACACAGCACCTCAGTGCATTCAGGGGCACGGGGAACCACAGCACCTGGGACAAGCACTGCTGCCACAGTGCCTGTATTATGATTCCTTTTTCTTTAATACTTTAATATTTAACTCCAAAGGGATGGGTTGTGGGGTTTTGTTGTGAAAATACGAACATCAGAGGTCACTGCAATTGTTTTTCTCAGGGATACACAGTGCACCTCAGAAGAGCATCACTCTGCATGTGAGTGGGAGAAAAATCTTACAAACATTATAATCTTATAAAATCTTACAAACATTATCCTTTTCTTCTTATCTGGAGGCAGGACACACTGGGAAATCTACAGTAGTTCATTTATTAACAGAAGAGAGGACCTACTGTACCCAAACCCCAGGTTATATTACAAGAAGGTCAATGCATTCCTCCTGGTGTTTTTGAAGTTGATACTTCATTAAGCTGCATGACATTGTGGCTTGGAAGTGGGAGCTCTCATCTCTATCAAAACTCTCCTTGAGAAACTCTGCAGATTATACAGCTCATAAGTGGCAGTTTATACAAGAGACTCCATCCACAGACCTGATTAAAGACCAAAGTCAATGGGAGCAGTTTTATCAATTAAGTGTTTGCCCTCCCATGCAATCATCAGTTATGACACATTTGGGTTTGTCACTCCAAATAACGTGGGCACACCTTAGACAAACCACGCAGAGGAGGGGTGCTGTGATTTAAAACAAGTTTGTTCCTTTTAATCAAAAAGGAAAAAGGAAAGTTTGCAGTAATACATCATCCTTCTGCAGCTGCTAATCTTTTCCACTTCACACCCACTGATCATTATCAGCACGAAAAAACATTCCTGTCTTAAAGGCAGATCTAAGGTTGCAGCCTTGGAAGCAATCAAGAGATGACACTTAATGCTTCCCGGCCTGTACCCTGCATGTCACCCCAGTCCTTTCCCAACACATTCATAACCAATACTGCTCTCAGGTTACACTTCTAAAAAAGCCCCCAGCATTGATTTCAGAGTAGCAGGAGATGTGACTGGGTTAGAGGAATGATCAATAACCTTACAAAGATGCTACAGCTAGCAGAGGCTGAAATCAGGAGCCATGCAGGTCACTTTGGAGGGGATGATTCTTCAGGACACTGTAAGCAGCTGAAGGCTCAAGCTTGATCACTCACAGAGACACACTTCATATTCACTAAATTTTGGTTAGAAACAAGGACACAATAAGCTTGTGATCCTTGATCCCCTTGTAATTAAATCTCTTGCTGAATTGCAGTGGTTTAACCCCAACCAGCAATTAAGCACCACACAGTCGCTTGCCCATTGTCCCCCAGCAGCAGGATGGGGGAAGAGAATTGAAAGGGCAAAAAGTGAGAAAACCTGTGAGTTAAGAAAGGAACAGTTTGATACCTGAAATGAAGAGAAAATGTAATGAAATTAAGACAGCAAAGAGAGAAATGAAGCCCAAGAAAGACAAGAGATGCAAATGAAAACAAAAGCTCACCACCAACTGACCAATGCCCCTCAGCCAACCTCCCCTCTAGTTCTATTGCTGACCAATACCTCATGTGGAACATCCCAATGGCCAGGTGGAGTCAGCTGTCCCACCAGTGTCCCCTCCCAACTTCTTGTTCCCCACTGCCTACTCAATAGTGGGGTGAGGAGCAAAAGAGACCTATGTAAGCACTATCCAGCAGTAACAAAACCATCTCCTCATGATCAACACTGTTTGCCCCACAAATCCAAAACACAGCCCCATGCCAGCTATTATGAAGGAAATTCTCTCTACTCCAGCAAGAAGCAGCACACCACCACACTGCTGGACTCTCAGTTAACAATAACATCTATAAAAGATCACCACTTCACCTTCACAAAGCTCTCTGCCATTCTCTCTCTTGCCTGCATGCTAGCAACAGTTGAGTTTAAGCTAAGTGACTAATCTATAAACAGAGATCCTAATGAATCACAACAATAAAAAAAGGTCCCCTGACACACCTCCATTGTTTAGAGCATTGTCAACCCTTTTTTCCTATCCACATACTCCTTGATGACCTGGATATTCCAATAACAAGTTGACAATAGCTAGGGAAGTGCCTTACAATACTGAAGCTGAAGTATTGACTTCTGTTGGTAGGTAGATACAAAAATAGGATGAGCAGAGAGGCCATTGCAAGTACTGCTGTCTACAACTACCTGAAGGGAGGTTGTAGCCAGGTGGGGGTTGGTCTCTTCTCCCAGGCAACCAGCACCAGAACAAGAGGACACAGTCTCAAGCTGTGCCACAGGAGGTTTAGGCTGGATGTTAGGAAGAAATTCTTCCCAGAAAGAGAGATTGGCCACTGGAATGTGCTGCCCAGGGAGGTGGTGGAGTCACCATCACTGGAGGTGTTTAGGAAGAGACTGGATGAGGCACTTGGTGCCATGGTTTAGTTGATGAGATGGTGTTGGGTGACAGGTTGGACTCCATGATCTCAAAGGTCTTTTCCAACCTGGTTAATTCTGTTCTGTTCCATTCACCAAAACCAATCAAAACTGAAGCTCCTGACTTCCCACCTCCTAATAACCAAAGAGTTCTGCAGGCCTCCCAGTAAACAGAGTTGCCTTTTCAGCTTTGAGATGCCAGGTTTCCTGAGCACAAAGCCCCAGGAAGATCAGAAAGGTGGTTTGAAGCACTGCCCTTCATTCTGTGGGCTGTGCCTGGATCAGTGGGACAGCACTGACATACAGAAGGGATGCAGATAGGGCCGGTTTCAGATTTCATGCAGTATTTGTGCATCAGTACAGTCTGAGCAGACAAAGAACTGTCCAGCCACATGGACTTTTTTTGCACATCCTGTAGCAAAATGCACCTGAATGACCTTGTATTGGAGAGAAACTTTTCCATGGAACATCCACAGTTGCATCCAAGGCTATGTAAAGCCTGAGCCATACAATCACACCCTGGGAAGAAAACAGCCCATGAGAACAGTAGCAGCACAACTCAGATACACTCAATCCACTCAAGTGGCAGTTGCTTTCTGTAACCTTGACTTGTGCTAGTGCAAAAAAGCTGGGAGATAAAGCTCAGTGTTAAAACCCTCCCCATGCTATGCTGATTATAGCCCTGCAGACTACCCCTGCATCAAAGTCAAGCTTGTACCACAAAGTTTAAGATCACTGCTGTAACACTGAGAACTCAAAGCTTCATCATCACAGCTATGTGAACTACAGAAGACCTTGTCAATGACTTCCCCACTCTACTTCTCCAGAACATCACTGCTGGCAGCATGATTAGTGGTACCACTGGAACCACTGATCAGATACCCGAGGAAGGAGGAAGCAGGTTAAACATCTTCATGCCAAATTCACAGCACCATAGGAAGCCCCAGACTCTGCAAAGCAAGACTGCTCTTTATAAAGGCAATTGCATGTTGACTGTGGTACAGATGGGACAGCTGCTTGACCTACAGCCTGTTTAAGCCCCAGCATTAACGGTATCACACCACAGTGAACCTTCCTCATGCTATATTGAGGAACACTTTGCTGCCCTATCTCTTCTGGCACAGGCTCCTCTGCCCCATGACTGCACTGCTGTGAGCAGCACCAAGCTCTGGGCCAGGAGAGCTCGTTAAAGTATTAACAGCAGGTACCTAACAGCTCTGGGTGAGAGATATGATGGCTCCTGGAGGGACCAACTGAACAAGCCAAGGGCTCCTTGTCCGCAGAAGCAAGCTGAAACCTGCAGCCACCTCACTGACCACCAAACCATCAGGAAAAGCTTACATGGCACAAACAATCACAAAACCATGATACTCTATTAGAATATGTTTTGCCCTTTATCTCAATCTACTACAAAGACAACTAGTGTCACCATTACAGGCTGTGACACCCCCCAGGAATTAAAAAGAAGGTACCAAGAAGGATGTAGCCAGTGGTCTTCTCTCTGTTCATGTACATTGACTTGAGGAATAGAAGAATCTCTGTCCCTCTGTTAGTGCACAGATGGAAGTACCATCATCATACAATCATCACAGAATGGTTTGGGTTGGAAGGGACCTCCAAAGCTCATCTAGTCCATCCCCCCTGCAGTCAGTAGGGACATCCTCCACTAGACCAGGTTCCTCAGAGCCTTCTCAAGCCTGACCCTGAATATCTCTAAGGATGGGGCCTCAACTACCTCTCTGGGCAACCTGTTCCAGTAGAAAGCTTGTTCCTTACATCCAAACTAAATCTCCTCTCATTTCAAACCACTGCCCCTTGTCCTTTCACGGCAGGCCTTTATCAATAGTCCCTCTGCAGCCTTCTTGTAGCCCCCTTCAGGTACTGGTAGGCTATTAGGTCTCCCCAGAGTCTTCTCTTCACCATCTCTTCCATCACTCATGAAATTTTGGTCCCAAGTGCACTGGACATCTTGGGGTCCCAAAAGACTTTGGATAACTGGAAATCAATCTGGGCAACCTGCTAACTATCAGACAGGATGAAAAGATTCTCAAGCTCTGAAACTGGCTTCCAGCAACTGAACTGGAGACACCATCTTTTACTTTATCCTCCTAAACAGAGCTCATTATGATGATGGTGATAAAAAACATGTACTAAAAGTTTTCAGGATGAAATTCATGCAACATAAAGATTAATAAACACATCTAAGTAATCTTGAATTTAAGATACTGGCATAAAAGAAGAGAGGTCTAAAGGATGCAGTGCAAAGATGTCAAGAATGAAAGGGGAGAAATTTGGAGGAAGCAAATTTCCTGAGAGTAGGCCAGTGTGGGGAGATCCCCTGATATGTTTGCATTGCCTGGTATTTCCAGTCACCTGCTCCAGAGACCACATTCCTTCCCAAGAAATGCACAGGATGCTGCTCAGGAATGCTGCAGGATACTGCAAACAAGCTCAAGGAGTCTACAGGCAGAAAAAGGAGCTGACACATTCTTGAGGCTTGCTATTCACCTACCAAAGGTCAGGCCACAAGACTGCTGTTGGGCCTGCCTCTTGAAACTACAAACACCTGGAAGAGGCATTTTTCTTCATGTTCTGCACACACCTAACAACTCTCAGACGAGCTGAGCTGTCAGTAACAAGACACAGAAAACAAAACTCACCTTAAAACGTACAAAGCATTTACATTCAGAGCAAAGAGGAAGACTAAAGATTGAATTCTCAGGGTCCTCAAGTTTCTTTTTGCCCCCAACCCTTCTGCCTCTTCCTTAAGTTACCAAAATTGCTTTGGAAAGGTAGCTGATTTGCACAGACACCTGGGCAGGGAAAGAGGAGGAAGACAAAACGGGAGTCTGCTGTATTAATAACACTGTCACTGACTTATTTGCATGGTAAAGCAGCACTACACTGGGCCATACACCCCCTGCTTCACACTGGGCTACATTTGACCTCAGCCCCAGTCCTCCTCACTGTCACATGGGGATGAGGACATTTAAGTGCAGCACTCCAGCGTTCCACATTAAATACAAACCCACACACAACAGTGGGAAAATAAACTCAGGCAGAAGATAAGACTGGGAAAACAAAGCTTCCACACTAGTTAAGTCATACATAAGTCAAGAGACATAAGGGTAACTTCAGCCTGCTTTGTACCATTCAAGTGTTTCCACCACAGCATCTACAGTCATACTGGTTGTGTTTGGTTTGTTCTCTTTTATGGTGTTTCAGTCTTTTTTTAAAGCATCCTCAGTTTAAATCAAGTTTCTTCCAAGTCAAGGTGAATTTCGCAGGCTTGCAGTGCCACAACATTCAGGCAACACTTAGTTTCAATTTAGTGCTTTTCCAGTACCCAAAAGGGTCCTACAAGAAGGCTGGAGAGGGATTGTTTCCAAAGGCCTGCAGGGATAGGATGAGGGGCAATGGTTTGAAATTAGAGAAAAGGAGGTTTAGAGTGGATGCTAGGAAGAAGTTCTGCACCATGAGGGTGCTGGAACACTGAAACATGTTGGCCAAAGGAGGCAGTTGAGGCCCCATCCCTGCAGATATTCCAGGTGAGGCTCGAGAGGGCTCTGAGCAACCTAATCTAGTGGAGGATGTCCCTGCTGACTGCTGGGGGTTTGGACTAGACCACCTTTGGAGGTTCTTTCCAATCCAACCCATTCTATGACTCCAAAACAGAGAATATTGGTGGTGTAGCCCAGGGAAGACACTCTCCCAAAGCCAGGCTAGACTACAAGGTTTTAATCTTGCTTCAAGCAGAAGAGCTGGTAAAGCAAGTAGAGAATAAATTCCAGTACAAGCTTCCAGCTGGTAGGCAAAATGTAAAAGCTTCCACAGCATTAAAGGTCAATATGATCCGCTGCTCACAACACACAACCCTTTCCAAGACACTGGTCTGTCACCAGCCCTGATCATTTCTCCTTCCTTTCCACATTTGCAAGCAATTTTCGCTCCAAGTTTTCCACCCTTGCATCCAGCTCCAGCCTTTTAAGCGAGGTCTGTGGGCAGAACCACAAGCACAGGAAGGCTTCATCAGCTAAGCCTGCTCTGGAGACGGAAAGCAAACAGTTACAAACCTGGCTGGCAGCTTTGGCACCAATGTAACACACATGCACACACCCCCACAAATCCAAGTCTAATTTGACAGTCCCCATGTTCTGCAACAAAGCTGCTATTCAAGAGGGAGAGGAAGCTTGTTCCTTATTAACATAGCCACCGAGGTTACAAGCTTCCAGGAGGCTGATGTAAACCAGCAGCAGCACTCACAGCGCAGCACAGCCGCTTGCTGCTTCCAGTTCCTCCCTGCCACGTTTAAAACTCGGACCAGAGGAGAGAAAAAAACCCCAACACACAACATTATCACAGTGGGCAAGCCCTGCACGCTGCACTGCTCTCTTTCCCACACAAGCAAGTCCTTCTCACAGCCTCTCAGCACATCAAATCACAAGAGCAGAGTCACGCACTTGAGAATGCTTTGGGGAAGATGAAAACACAACACACAAGCAGGAGCTGCCTGCAGGGTGACAGAATTACCTGCCCCAAAACTCCCTTCAAATTCTCTGCTGGAAAGAAAGGAGCTCTGTGACCTACCTGAGTGCTACCACTGGGCATTTGCAACAGAATTCAGACAAATAACATCTTTGGGGAGCAAAGGGAAAAAGGAGCAGCATCTCCATAAAGGGGGGGTGGGGGGTGGTAAGCATTTTATGTCAACAGTAGGAAAGCATTAAAAAAAACCCAACCAAAAGTGCTTGAAATTTGTACTCACATATAATGGAGCTTGCTGTGGATTAAGTTTCATGACCTCAGAACACTGAAACAAGAAAGAAAGTACAAGTTTAGTATACTTTTAATACAAGTTTAGACACTTGAGGAGCTGGTTTAGCACCCATCCATTACTCTTTCCAACAGTCACTCCTGCACAATGACTTTCTGTTTCCCTCCCATGGGATCAACAAGGATCTATCCTGCTTTTTCACTTATACCCACATTAAGCAAAAACAGCTCTCAAATGCTTGCTAAAGCAAAGTGCTCCTCATCTGAGCCCCCAGCAAGGTTAGCAATAATTACCATCATTCACCCTACCCAGGTGATTGCAGTGAAGAAACTTTCATCCTCCAGGTCAGTCCCTGCAACCTCTGCATAACCTGGTGACAGTTATTTGCATGGAGCTTGGAAATCAGTCGACCCAGAATGCCACTTGCATTACACTCCCTGCTGCAGTGGCAAATACTCAGCCTACACAAAAGCTCCAAGTTTTCATTTAACATTTGTATTAAGCAGTCCAGGAGCCTAAGATGAAGGAATGCCAAACAATTAAAAATGGAATTTCTGCTGCTGCTCCTGTCTGCAGTGCTGGTAATGCTCTGCAAATACTTCAAACCCCTTTGAAAAGTGATGAAATACCACTCTGCTTCTCACAAACACACACACACACAAAACCCCAGCACAGGATCTGCTTCATACTTTGTTCCTTTCCAAATCCCAGTCTGCCTTTAGTGAGACAAGAAATTAAGCCACAGCCTAAATTTTCTTAGCTGACTCCAGCTATCCTTGCTCCTTCACACACTCTCCTTAGGTGACAAAGAACTGTTTTGCACTGGCTGCTTTCAAATGCCTGAGCTGCCTGCCAAGCTTGCTCCTCAAAACTGTCCCTCTGCAAAAGGTCCTCAGAAGCTGGCAGTGGGTGAACAAATATTTGGCAGGTTTTAAATCCAGCCCAATTCTTCCTTATTTTCAACTTCAAGATTCCCATTCCAACAATAAGAAGCCTCAAATGGTTATGCTTGATAGTTTTCACTGGATTTTCAGCCCTCACAGACTGACTTAAGAACAGAGGGGACTTGTACCATTGCCTATCATTTGGGCAGGTGAGCTCCATCAACTCTGCAAGCAGCACACACTTGTGCCCTACATCTTGCTCCTGCTGTTCCACTCCAACTGAGGGCACAAAAAGCAACAGAGCCCTAATCGCACAAACCCTGCACAAGATGCCAGTCTAGCACCTGCCATCAACAGCCATCAACACCCATCACACCTTCACAGAAGGGAGAAACCACAGTTCCTGTGCTCCATCACAAGGTCCTACTCTTCCAAGCCTATTCAGAGTGAGAAGCTGTTACATCACCCCTCACACTTGATACACTCACAGTATCACAGTATAACTAAGGTTGGAAGAGACCTTGAAGATCATAGAGTCCAAGCTGTCTCCACAGACCTCAGGAGTAGACCATGGCACTCAAGGCATTTTAGATGAAAGTCCCAACATGCAAACACTGCTCAAACTCCTCTGATGACGTTTTCCCTCACCCCTGAGCAGCTGAGCTGAACATTCCTTTTAAGACCGTCAGTGGAAACCAGTAAGAGCAGCTTTCCCATGCTGTCTGCACAGGCTGGGCTGAAGATATCAAAGAAACACCAGGGGCAGGACCAGGTGCCCTCAAGAGTATTTAGGTTCCTGCAATTCAAGGAATAAAGTGAGATGGCATCCTCTGGTCTTTGCCTTCCAATAAAAGAGAGTTAACCAGGCTGGAAAAGACCTTTGAGATCATGGAGTCCAACCTATCACCCAACACCATCTCATCAACTAAACCATGGCACCAAGTGCCTCATCCAGGCTCTTCCTAAACACCTCCGGGGATGGCAACTCCACCACCTCCCTGGGCAGCACATTCCCATGGCCAATCTCTCCTTCTGCGAAGAATTTCTTCCTAACATCCAGCCTAAACCTCCCCTGGTGCAGCTTAGACTCTGTCCTCTTGTTCTGGTGCTGGGTGCCTGGCAGAAGAGACCAACCCCCACCTGGCTACAACCTCCCTTCAGGTAGTTGTAGACAGCAATAAGGTCGCCCCTGAGCCTCCTCTTCTCCAGGCTAAGCAACCCCAGCTCCCTCAGCCTCTCCTCATAGGGCTGTGCTCCAAACCCCTCCCCAGCAATAGAAGTACAGAGCATTTTCTCCTTCTCCATCACCTTTCTTACAGATATCTGAGAGCAGCTGAGCACAGAGAGAAGTGGGAAAAAGAACAAGATATGCAGAAAGGGAAGGAATGGGTGGGTAATAAAAATTCCCCACTAGGTAACCTCTTTCTGTGTTCAGAGTTTGGTTTTGGCTGCACTGAAAGCGCCACAAGGCACAGCATCCAAAGGCAGAATATCCTGGAGATGTGAGGATGGGAGAACATTGACATGTGCTCATTAAGGAAAATGAAAAAGGAAGTCCAGGAGCTCAAAC
Organism: Melanerpes formicivorus; assembly: GCF_026170545.1. Taxonomy (NCBI): domain Eukaryota; kingdom Metazoa; phylum Chordata; class Aves; order Piciformes; family Picidae; genus Melanerpes; species Melanerpes formicivorus. Next base: position 4,363,805 of record NW_027142362.1, on the reverse strand, counting down.
TCATTACCAGTTTTTGCTGGGGTTTGTTTTCTTCCTGTGTGGTTTTTGTTTGTTGCTTGGTTGGGTTTTGTTTGTTTGTTTGGGGGGGTTTGGTTGGTTTTGTTTTGTTTCGTTGGTTTCTTTGTTGTTTGCTTTGGGGTTTTGCAAAGGAACTTTCCCTGCTGCTGCAGTGCAGAAGGTGACCCTGATGAACACTTCTCCTGGTCAGAGAAGAAAACAAAAATCTTGGAAGTACTTCCTGCAGGAAGATTTTTATTGCCTGTCACCATCACTTACCTTACTAGTTGGCCCTTACCTCAGCAACTTAAAGTGATTCCTCATTTAATAAAGCACATGCCAGGCCAATATTTCAAGGGATGTAAACTTGGTTTGCAAGGAGACAGGCAACTTTGGAAGATACTTTATTTTATCATGTTAGGAAGCGCTTTGGCAAAAACCAATGAGAAAAGACAAGTGAGAGATAAGGCTGAACGACTCCTCTGCGGCAGCCAAGGACTAAATTTAGGTTTCTGGACAAGTGAACTTCTCCAACTAGCAGGGAGGCAGGGAGCACCCTCTGGAAAACTTTTCAAAACTTTAATACAGTAAGAAAAAGGGAGAAAACAAAAGGCAGAGCATACTGCTCATCACCAAACCAAGATTCATCAGGGTAAGTTGGACTATAGAAAGTATAAGATGGAAGAGAATAAACCAGGTTGGAAAAGACCCTTGAGATCGTTGAGTCCAGCCTATCACCCAACACCATCTCATCAACTAAACCATGGCACCAAGCGCCTCATCCAGTCTCTTCCTAAACACCTCCAGTGATGGTGACTCCACCACCTCCCAGGGCAGCACATTCCAATGACCAATCTCTCTATCTGGAAAGAATTTATTCCTAATATCCTGCCTAAACCTCCCCTGGTGCAGCTTGAGACTGTGTCCTCTTGTTAAACATGAGGGGAAAGAGGGAAAAGCTAAGCTTTGTTTTCTCCTATATTGGAGGAGCACACACTTACAGCTCATGCCTGCTCCTGCCAGCTAGAATTTCCCCTATCAGGTATCATAGATTGCAGTGAGATCAGATCAGGACAGCACACAAAGTATCCTGAAAGGCAAACTAACAAGAAAAGCCAAATATAAATCCCACTTCCCTTGCTCAGCTCCCACCCTGCAAAAGAAGTCAAGCTATGGGCACCCTCATGGCAGCCAGCAGATTCTTCTCCAGGAGCAGTTGCCTGTATTTAAAACATTCATTTTGTTTCTTCCAAATAGCTAAACCCTTTGAATTTCAGTGTCTGGGAGGTTTATCACATGCTCTACAGCCATCCAGGCACTTCTCTTGCAATCCTTCTGGAATTGCATTAGGTTTTTCCCCTCAGGATAACACAGTGAAATCCCTTGTATGTGCAAGTCTGAAAGGAGGTCATGAAGTAAAAGTCCAGGTTTGAGCTCTAAAAATCAACCATGGTTTTAAACACACTGAAGATCTGCATAGGTCAGTGAAATCAAAAGCTACTCAAGTCCTCTCAAAATGGGTAGGATACCTTTCTACTCTGCTCAGCATTCAAAGAATGAATACAGTGAGTTGTATTCAAGTCTCTTCTAGAGAACTTCAGTGCTATTTTGCACAAAACCTCAGGGACAAGGACAAATGACTGCGTGATTTCTCTGGAGATGTTAACATCTGACAGGGAAAGGGGAGGGAAAAAAAAAGAACCATCAACCAACAAGTATTTATTTGCCTCACTGTGGTTCCCAAAACCTCAGTCAGGATTAGGGCTCCACTGGTTATGTGCAGTGAAAAACATCAATACAAAAAAAAAAAATATAAGTTTCTGCCCTGAAGAGTTTGAAAAGAACAGGCAGTGGGAAGGGACTCTGAGCACTGAATCCTCTGCATCCAATACTCCCAGCTACCATTTAATTTAGCCTTGTGGGCTGCCCAGGGAGGTGGTAGAGTCACCATCACTGGAGGTGTTTAGGAAGAGACTGGATGGGCTGCTTGGTGCCATGGGTTAGTTGATTAGATGATGTTGGGTGATAGGTTGGACTCGATCTCAAAGGTCTCTTCCAACCTGGTTTATTCTTCTCTTTCTGATGGTTATCTGTAAGAGAGCAAGCCACAAACAGCATTTCTTTTGTACACTGGAACACAAGCCCTATGAGGAGAGGCTGAGGGAGCTGGGGTTGCTTAGCCTGGAAAAGAGGAGACTCAGGGGTGACCTCATTGCTCTCTACAACTACCTGAAGGGAGGACGTAGACAGGCGGATGTTGGTCTCTTCTCCCAGGCAGCCAGCACCAGAACAAGAGGACACAGTCTCAGGCTGCACCAGGGGAGGTTTAGGCTGGATGTGAGGAAGAAATTCTTCACATAAGGAGAAATTGGCCATTGGAATGTGCTGCCCAGGGAGGTGGTGGAGTTGCCATCCCTGGAGGTGTTCAGGAGGAGACTTGATGGGGTACTTGGTGCCATGGGTTAGTTGATTAGGTGGGGTTGGATTGGTTGATAGGTTGGAAGCAATGATCTTGAAGGCCTCTTCCAACCTGGTTTATTCTATTCAATAAATACACCCCACAGCGGGGCAACCTGCCTTAGAGCCAATCCTCAGATCCTCATCCTTTAGACAAACAGCCCATAAGCTGTAAGAGAGTTTGAAGAAACCCAGGGATTTCCAAGGAGCACGCTGGCCTTGCTGGGCTGCATGACTTCCTTTTGGTAGGGGCTGCACACTACAAAAATAAAGCCAAGCTTCCAAAAACACATCACTCCTCATCCAGCAAAGCACAGCGTCCTCCAGGGCACTCCCCCACGCTCTGGTTTTACCAAATGGGAATTTATGAAGTGCTCAGAAATATCAAGAGGATTTGGTTTCAGGTCCTACAATGTTCCTGCTCTGGACTACACAAGATAAATACAAATGAGGAAGCAGAAAGCAGGGGGACCGGAGAGGAGGCTAACTGGCCATACAGGGATGAATTCCTGCTGGAGCCATGAATTTCATACAAAGAGGACTTAAATGGCAAAGCCTTTCACAAGTTTATTGTTCTCCCCTAGTGTCAAGGGAATCACTGAGCTGCAATAGTCCTCCCTCTCTTACGAGTGGTATATGGCTTTACTGCATTGGATAACTCAGTCTCCTCTCCTTTCTCTTTGTTGAAACAGTCACTTAAAAAAAGGCTCTTCTTGGTTTGGGGTTTTGAACTTTCTTTTCTATATTCTTTGATTTTCCACCTATACAAAAAAAAGTCTGAAAATGGAAAGAAACAATGATTTGGGGGAGTTTTATCACATATGCTTTCTTGTTTGCTGCTTTTCCTGGCTGCCTTCCTGCAAGGATCAGACACTGTGTCCCGCAAGCTTCATTCATACTGAATGCCAGAACTCACTGCAAAATTAACAAGCATTCCAACTGGCGTATCGATGTCCTCTCCTTAAAAGCCATGTGAAAGGAGACTACAAAAATCCAGCACTTCAGCATAGGCCACTTCTTCAACAACATGGTCAAGAACTTGTCTAAATAGAGTAACTGCAATTGCAGGGACTAAAATAAACCTAAAGACAACAGAAGAACCTAAATCCTCTCAGGTATCATGCTAAATGCAGGATGATTTTCCCTATAGCTATACCAGTGCATGATCTGGTCAGAAACAAGAGGCTGGAGGAATCAAAAGTAACCCCTCCCAAGTTTATTTTGCAGACACACAAGAAAGTGATACCACCAGCAAGACCCATCGACTGTGGAAAGGAAAGGAGGTGAGGAAACAAGAAACCACACTTCAAACCTGTGGCAGCAAACACATTACCAACATATTGCAGCACTGTGTTTACTGTCACAGCTGAGTTTAGAACTGGAAGAAACAAACCAAACCAAACAAACAAACATTCGTGTACAATCACCTGAATTTATGTAACTTGAAGGTTATGTTTTGTCACTAAAGTGATTGCTTAAGAAATTCCACCCCTCCTGCAGCATTTCCACAGGTGATACTGCTTCCCAGCTGCCTCCTGCCTGCAAACAAAACCGTAGCTGCCATACAGTTACAGCAGCACAGGAGTTTCTTTTGGCTGCAAAAGATGGAAAGGAGGTTTAAAGGTATTTTTGTGTTGGCCTGGCTCTACCATTGCTTTGCTCCAATGGCACAGTGGTAGCCCAGCAAGCCACCCTCAGGAAACCCAGACACACAGATTGCTTTCACTGCAAGAAGAAGAAAAGGAACTTTGTGAAGCCCTGCCCCTAGGAAAGAAAAATGAACAAGAACATAGGTAATCAGCCTAAAAATCCCTTTTTTCCCCTTAAGTGTTGGAAGCTTCAGTACCACAGACTTCACTTACAACAACACACCAGACACAAGTCAGGGAGTTGCTACAGATGAACTTGCAGGTTCTGCTGCAGAAGAGGAGCTGAGAGCCTAGCTGCACCAAAGGCTAAAAGAGCATCCCTGGTTTAATTGACTGATGATTTAGTAAAATGCTCTGGATACAGACTAACTTGCTTTGCTTCGTGTAGCTCAGCTTCCTGGCAGTAGGAACTAGCCCAGTGCTGCTTCTGGGCTGCCCAGGGGCTGCACTCACTGCTGCTCCAGCCCATCCCCAGCCCACGCTATTTCCCTTCCCCAAATTTATGCCAAAATAATGAAGCTCAGCACAAAGCTAAGCTACAGGCAAGCAAATGTACATAAGCATAAAAAATAAGCTTAAACCTTTTCCGCTCTGCAGTCCCTTACCCTGCTCTGCCAGCCCTCTCTTACTCCAGAAATGAATCCTCCCCTAACCAAATGCCCCTAGTCTCAAGGATCACTTCATCTTTTGCACAGCTGCAATCTCATCATTTGTCAAAGAAATAATTTAATGGATTACTTAACTCCTGCCCAAAGCCTCAAAGGAGGTGATGCAGCATAGGGTAAATAATAAAAGCAGCACCATCCCTCACACCCAGCAGAGGAAGGCAGCATCTCTCTCAAGTGTGTGCATCTGGTTGCCCTGCTCCCATTAGTATGTTAAAAAAAACCCAAAGGCACAAAGCTCAGATCACAGCAGCTATCACTCTGCAGTCCATATGCCCAATCTCAAATGAAGATAGATAGTGGAAAAGTTGGAAAACCAGAGAGTAAAAGGATTATTAGCTAGCTCTAATTATACAAACTGATCTCATCCTCTTGTCATAAGCCTCTTTCCTGTGCCCGGAATCTATTTGTGCAATATAAAGGCCAGCCTTTTGTAAATGTCCAAGGGTCATCAACACAGGCTGATTAATTGCCCATATTACAGTACAGACATATTGGGCACCCAAATCACTTGTAACAAGATGTGACCTTGCCCTCACAATTCCCCCCCCTACCTTAAAAATATTCCTAATAGCAGCCAACAGCGAGAGGACACCGATTCATAACCTCCAAACAACATTTCCAAAGGAGCTATCATGCTGCTGTAATAAAATCAAAGTCACAGAGCACATCTTCAGTTCAAGTAGCTACATCCTAATAAAGTTAAGATCTAGCAGTCAGCCTGAATTACAGTGCAGCATGTACGCAAAAGCACACGTATGCTTGCACCCAAATCAAGTCCTCCAACGGGTTCTGGGCCAGCTGTTCCACATACACGAGGCATTTATCCCAGGCTCAATTATTAGCCTCCAAAAAAATCCTTTGCAGACATTCTAGATGCCTCTTCAAAGGATCTTTACCTGCTGATACACTTTGGCCTTTGAATACACCAACATGCTTTGTCCTCTGAATATGCATTTGGGCAGCAAATTATGGGGAAGCTCTCACTGGTAACCAGCTCAGGTTTGCAAGAGTGGATATTGACTTAACTAGGGAGCTCTTGAAGAACCTCTGAGTTTCAAAGGACAAGTTAAACCAGAGTTTTTCTGCAGCAATGGAGTCCCTCCCATAGGGAGGCCAGCCAAAAAACAGAATAGAATAAGCCAGGTTGGAAGAGACCTTCAAGATCATTGTGTCTAACCTATCATCCAACACCACCTAATCAACTAACCCATGGCACCAAGCACCCCATCAAGTCTCCTCCTGGACACCTCCAGGGATGGCAACTCTTCCATCTCCCTGGGCAGCACATTCCAATGGCCAATTTCTCCTTATGTGAAGAATTTCTTCCTCACATCCAGCCTAACCCTCCCCTGGTGCAGCCTGAGACTGTGTCCTCTTGTTCTGGTCCTGGCTGCCTGGGAGAAGACACCAACATCCGCCTGCCTACAACCTCCCTTCAGGTAGTTGTAGAGAGCAATAAAGTCACCCCTGAGTCTCCTCTTCTCCAGGCTAAGCAACCCCAGCTCCCTCAGCCTCTCCTCATAGGGCTTGTGTTCCAAACCCCTCACCAACTTTGTTGCCCTTCTCTGGGCAACAAAGAAGCATTAAAGCTGCCAGTGGCTTCTGCAAACAGATTCATTCCATGGGATGAACAGTGCTTCCAGATCACAGAATTGTTAGGGTTGGAAGGGACCTCAAGGATCATCTAGTTTCACCTCCCTGCCATGGGCAGGGACACCTCACACTACAGTAGGTTGCCCAGAGTCACATCCAGCCTGGCCTCAAAAACCTCCAGGGATGAGGCTCCCACCACCTCCCTGGGCAACCTGTGCCAGTGCACAGCACCAGCTGAAGAATAGTGGGGAGGGAAGAAAAAGATTTGGGGAATATTAAGCCCCAGTGAATACAAAAGGATAAACAGATGGATAGCTGTCATCTGCACCCAAATACCTGCAGGCATTAACAGAGGGAGAAAGCAAAACCTCTTAATTATTGTTTTGAATGACTTTTGACTACAGCAGTGCATCCTAAAAATGGCCTTCTCCACCTCCCTCTTCTCATGACTCTCAGGGCTGTGTTTTTCTACGAACTACGTTGAGCCATTATGGTTTCACCAAAGGAAACAATACCCCCAAGCCCTGGAGTTGGGTGATAAGGCCTTGCTTCTCCCTGTGCCCCCAAGCCCTAAGTGCAAGTACTGCTCTACTCACAACCCAAAACACAGGTTGTGAGTAGAAAACAATTCATGAGGCCCAAAGTACTCTGCATGCTTTCATGCTGACAAACATCCTTAAGTATTTCCCAGCATTTGCAAGTCAGGGAGTTAGCCAATGAGCATTTTACTAAGTGCATGCACCAACCTTAACTGCTAGAACTAACAGGTATAGTAGGAAAAACTAGCATCAAGACCAAGATGCAAGAGACACCTCCACTCTCAGCTTCAGTGCCCAAATGTGCTTTTCCTCCCTGAAGAATAGCTCAGAGTTTCTTTTGCCTTTAGGCCCCCCCTTATGCAAATGCTCATGCTCTGCAGCTCTTGGCATCACAGACTTACTCAGGGAAAGCCTGGTTGGCCCTTCAGTCCAGAAGAGGAAAACTTCATCAGAAACTTCAGGTTTCCCACTGGAGAGTCTGTGCTTACCCCACTCCCTGTGGCACAGCACAACCCCATCAGCTCACAAACCTATGGGAAAACATTCTCCTCTAAAAAAGTACTTTGGGTAGTGACAGGATATGCTCATGTTCACCAGAGCATCCCTTCTACACCATGACAGTCTCAAACAACACACAATTCACCTAGCAAGTGCAAAGGGGGCACTTCGAAAGCCTTCATGCCCAGAGAAGAAGGAAAAACAAATGTGGCTCCAAGTCTGTTCCCAGGACACTAGGCATCCAGGTTATGCCCAACAGGAAGCAAAGCCCCAAGCAACAGAAAGCATTACATCCCAAAATCTGATAAGAGACAACACTCATTCCAATCTGACTTTGAAATGACAGCATCAAATAATAAAAATCCAAACAAGCAGGGTTTCTACCCAATTCCATGACCCCATCTTCTGGGTCCAAGCCTTTCTGCAGCTGGCTCAGGCTCAAAAACCAACTTTGCAAATGGATGATCCACTCCACACCTGAAACATTTTCTTTCCACTGCCTTTACAAAGTGGCTTTTCAGGCTGGTCCCTCAGGAGTGGAAGGGGTTAAGTGCCCACATGTCCCAGCCTCTTCAGTAAATCATTTATTACGCCAGCTTGGGGACAAGCAGCTATGCAGAACCGAGAGCCCACGCTGTGCAGCTGTTCGCCAGCCAGGCAACTCTCTGCAATTATAACACAGGATTAAGCTTGGGGACTGGTAATACACTGCTCTGGTACTGGGGGTTGTGTTGTGCTGGGTTTTTGTTGGTTGGTTTGTTCCCCCCCCCCCCCCCCCCCCCAGATTATGCAGCTATTTTCAGTGTTACAGAGCTCATTAACAGGAAATTCATTAAGTAGTAACCACTACATGAATGAAATGAAAAGAGCTATCATTACAAGCACAATTATGGAAATGCTACACCAGCAGGCAGAAAAAGGAAAGGGAATGAGAATGCTGCTCCTAATCTTCAATTTAGTCTTTCCCCCCCCACTCCCGAGTCTTCAGAGGAGGCACACCCAGAAATTAGATGTGAAGCAGAGACTGGTTCCCAGGCAGATCAGGTGAGAAGCTCTCACTGCCTGTGCTGGGTCTCCCCAGAGACTCCTCTGCTGCTGCCATATATGCAAGATGTCATCCCTTTACTCACCCCCAGGAGGGGTCTGACATGCTCCTCAGTAGCAAGCACTGCTCACTGGAAACTCACCATAATTAGCAGCAAGGAAGGAAGTTATGTGACAAATCAAGCCATGAATTGCTCCTCTTACATGGCAACTGGTGTCATGCATTCCTCCTTGGAACACAGCCCCCTACGTGCGGCTAATGAGCACTGACATTTGTGATGAACTCGGACACCAGACCTCAGGCAGCCGCTTGTTGCTTCCCAAAAAAGCAGCTTTCATTCAGAATTTTACCAAAAGCTTCCTTTCCTCTTCTAACTCTGAACACAGGTATAATTCCCCAACACCACTGAGCAAAGGAAAGCCAAACTACTACAATAAAGACTTGTCTCCCTCCAGTAACAGCAGTTTATGATTAATCCACCCAGCTGCTGCTACAGATTAGTAACACCAAATGATTTGGCTCCAGTATCATTAGAGCTCTGCTTTTCTCAGGCAGGACCTTGGAAAATGTGAGACACTGCAGGAGGTAAACAGGTTAGAGACAGTGGGAGGAGAAAAGAGGCAGCTTGCAGTAGTTTTCCTCAGTCCAAACACAGCAAGCACCCACTTCCAAGCAAGGCTCTGGCAGTTTCTTAGCTTCAGGCTAACAGTTTCTGCAAATTCAAGTCTTTTTGGAGAGAATGGGCGTAACTCCATGAGTCAGAAAAGCCACTGTCAGGACTGCAATAACCATATATTCACTTTTAGGTCAGATCCATCCCCTGATCTGGTTTACCACACCAAGAAGCTGGTGTGAAAAGGCAAACAAGCTCAGAAGCCTCAACACCACAGCCACTCCAGGACAGACAGATGGCCATCATGCCAAGCAGGAGGCACCTTCAACTAACAGCTGGCAGGACCTGAGCCCTATGGACCTAAACTCTGATCCTGCCCAGCTCCCACCAAAATCCTCAGGCTGTAGGGATGGGCTGTCCCAGCTGCCTGTCCCAGGGGCATGAAAGTACTCTCTTAAAATAATAGAGCAAGACAGCTGATGCTGTAAGTGTCAAGTGCTGGTTTACACCATGGACATGTGGTTGATGCAAGGGTACAGACAACACATCTCTTTTCTTTTTTGCTTCCACTGCAAAGCAATTGACATCTTGTAACAAAATAACTTGAGTTTACTAATAATGTGCTTTGATATCAGCTTCCCCCCCTGCTGTCAGACACATGCTGGGCAAACCCACTGCCCTAAACCCCTCATCTCAGCCCTCACTTGTACCTGAAAGAGCTGCCAAAACCACTTAACCTTACTTTAACTGCATGAAGCAGTACAGGCAGCTCCAAGATGTCCTTCAGGTCGTTGCCACACCGAGCAGGGAGGAGCAGGGCAGGTCACGATGCTCAGCTCCTGGAAGAGAGGGAAGAAGGAGTCACCAGGTGCAAGGGACAGCACAGCTCCTGGGGGTTGCAACACACAAGAGAGCATCACAGCACCTTCATTGAGGGGGATGGAAACCACCCTCCACCGTGCCAGTCAAGAGGCAGGCACTGCCTCCCATGGTAGCCCTGCATCACAGCCTACATTAGGGCCCTTCTCCATGAGAACTCACAGGACAAAGATTACACAAAGATTAGGGCTGCATATAGACCCACATGGCCATCCAGCACCATCTAAGAATAACTGTGTTGCTGAATTGTGTTTGCTAACATCCTGCTATTTGCTTTATCCACAAAATTATTGTCTGCTGTCCATCACCCTATCCCAAACCTTGAAACTGGCCTTAAACCATCTTAAATACCACCCCTCCAGGACAGACTTCAAACTATCTGTGAACTCCCTTACAACAAGGTATTTTAAAAGGAACAAAAGCACCAAAAGTAGATGATGGCCAAATCTGGCAGCAAGTCTCTGCCAAGCCCTTTTCTACAGGCTGATTTACTGCTCTAGGGCAAAATCTGCTCCGTAGAGTCATCCACAGAGATCAATCTGATCTACTGACCACACCTGGAAAGAGCAACTAAAGTGGATTACATGTCCAATGGAGAAAAAGCCCAGGTTGGGCTTTAGCTTATTAAGTGCTGCATAGGAGGTTTTATTAGTTAAATCAAAGTTATCAGGGCACCTTAGGCCATCATTTGGTCAGCACACCAGGAAAGATTGCGGCTACGCACACACACACACCACCTCATGCGACACGCTGACTGACTCCTCCTGTTTGACCAGACAGAGGAGACTCTGCCCCTGTGCCCTCCCCACTGGGAAAGCATCCATAAGCAGGGACTCTCACAGCCTGAGCCAACCTGCCGAGTGCAAAGTGCAATTACAAGCACAGAAGTAACAATAGCAAAGCTAGTTACCGGCTGGGGGATCAACTGTGCTGCGTGAAGGAGCTGGGCAGCACACAACAGTGGAAGATAATGCGTTGTACAGCCAAGCTCCCTCTCCTCTGCACAACAGCAGCATCACCTGGACACCTCAATGGCAGTTTTACACTAGGTTTTCTTAAGATTCATTGCTGAAAGTCTCCTTTATCCATTCTGTTTATGGCTTCACAGGCTCACAGGATGTTAGGGGTTGGAAGGGACCTTTGGAGATCGAGTCCAACCCCCCTGCCAGAGCAGGACCATAGAATCTAGCACAGGTCACACAGGAACACGTCCAGATGGGGCTTGAAAGTCTCCAGAGAAGGAGACTCCACAACTTCTCTGGGCAGCCTGTTCCAGTGCTCTGGGACACTCACAGTGAAGAAGTTCTTCCTCATGTTGAGGTGGAACCTCCTGTGTTGTAGTTTATATCCATTACCCCTTGTCCTATCACAGGGTGCAGCTGAGCAGAGCCTGTCCCCTCCCCTCTTGACACCCAGCCCCCAAATATTCATAAACATTTATTAAATCCCCTCTCAGTCTTCTCCTGACTGAAAAGCCCCAGGGCTCTCAGCCTCTCCTCACAGGGCACACAGTCCCTCAATCATCCTGGTAGCCCCGGGTGCCTGCTGAAGAAATGGGGAGAGTATTGTGCAAGGCACTACAGGGTGCTGAAAGCCAGGCTGGATGAGGCCCTGAGCAGCCAATTCCAGCTGAGAGGTGTCCCTGCCTATAGCAGAGAGGTTGGAGTAGATGATCCCTGAGGTCCCTTCCAACCTAAGTTATCCTAGGATTCTATGCTAAAAGGCATTTTACTCTAAGTATGTATATATCAATATAGACCGAACCAGAAAAGCAGAAACAAGTTAACTCCTTTGTTCCTCTTCAAGTACCAGGCCTGTGCCTCGATTTCTTCATTGTGGTGTGGCACCTGTCTGAACTTTGCTTTTAAGGTAAACTACTGGAGCTGAAAGAGGAATTACCTGAACTCTTAAATCCCCATCAAGAATGCACAAGCACTCTTTGTAACCAGTTAAAACCATCCTTGCAGTCACAAACAAACAGTCTGGAACTTCCCTCCGGCATTCCTGCAGCATTACCTTCGGGACCACATTTTAAGAGATGGTTACTGTTTGATAAAGCAATGATTAACTACATTAAGTAATCAACACTAACCCAAAGCCATCTCATGTTGATCTCCAATTAACAGCTCTCTCCAAGGCACATACTACAACAATACAGTGGTTTCATTCATCTGTGAGACACTGAGCACTTGGCTTTTAAGCCCCACACTTGTTACCGTTTTGGCAGGAGAAAGCAGGGTTTACTGCTTTGAACTGCCAAGCAATATTGGTATGGCTAACTGCTAAAGGAGATAGTGAGAACGCTGTGATTCACTGCAGGTTTTTCACCACAGCCACTGAGGAATGAGGGCGTGTGTATGGAGACACATGCACAGCTCACTTGGGTGCTATTGACTCGGAAAGTATTAGCAAGTGGAGAAAATCAACTAATCTAGCAATAAAAAGCAGTAGTAGAGATCATAAAATTCTTCCTCTGTGACACTCCTGTTGGCTTTTTATTCTGCAGAGCTGTTTAGACTGCTACAGGAAGAAGCAAAGCACGTTAAGAAACCTTAGGTGTGTATTTTAGTTCCCTGCGTAAAGAGCCTGCACAATTAGCAAGGCTGTCCACATCAAAGCAGCTCTTCCCTAAAGAATCGATTTCTGCTCCCCATGAAACTGCTCTGGGATAACTCCTGCATGCCTAAGCACACCCATTTCAGAAGAATTTCCTCGTGTGGATTTCTTCTCCTCCTCTTCCTTTACTGGGAAATCATTACCCAGTGTGGATAAACACTGACATACCCTCTATCTGCTGAATCTTGAACAGGATGGCTTGAAAAAATTGCTTCATGGGTCAGCCCATATGGCTTTATCAGGAAGAAACTGCTCTGTATCACACAATCATCACAGGAAAATGATGATACACAGCAGTTGTATAAGGAAAGCTGTGAAAAGTAACCAGGTTCCTCCACTGCTCTGGCAATAATTCCATAACCTATAACTCAGGATAATTCCTGCCCCAAAGGGCCTCCAGTCACAACATCCACAATATCACACAGTGCTCACTAGGGTAGGTGGGAATGTGAAGGGAGTGCTCTTTTGACACTTGCCTTTACACCACTGCTTGGCTTTAATAAAACAATCTTGTTTGCTAAAACAGGATTGTTTGATGGCCTATGGTCTTGGTCCTTAGACAGTGAGACAGCTAAAGCAGAAATTGCCCAAGCCACCGGTGAATTACTGGTAAGTTCAAGGAAGAGAATGTAAGGGCAGCATTACACTTGTTTACACTTTTACAGAGACAAGGTAACTAGCCCTGTGGATTTCCAGCTCCTGCAACAGAAACTATTTTCCCCCAAAGAAGAGCTCAACTACCTAGAGATGATCCAGTTTGGGTATCTCCTTTACAAGCAGAGGAGCCCCATCCCTGGAGATACTCAAGGTGAGGCTCAACAGGGCTCCAGGCAAACTGATCTAGTTGGGGATGCCCCTGCTGACTGGAGGGAAGGTTGGACTAGCTGCCATTCGTAGGTCCCTTCCAACATAGACCATTCTGTGACCAAAGAGTACACTCACAGCATTTCTAAATGAAATGACATGCAGTGACCAATACAGTAAAAAGAAAACAATAAAGGAGTTAGGGAGTCATCCTGTGCTGAAAATCTGGTTAGCAGCAATCAGTTTGGGCTCTCAAACACAGGCTTGGTAGAGCCCCAAGAGCTGAACCTCAGGGTTTCCAGTTGCTCTGCTGGCTTCTCCCCAGCAAACGCCTACCCTTCTCCAACACCACCCAGCAGAGAGGAAACCACTCCTCCAACTTGCTCTTTTTTTTCCCTTCTCTTCCCCCTTGAACACAAAGCCATTTCATTTTTTTGAGCAGTGTTCCATGGCTTGTTGCTCTGCCAGCTGATCGCTTCGACACGTCGGAACGAGTTATCTCACCATCTGGTTGTAATTGCCGTCATGAAGCTTTCAACAAAGTCAAGAAACAGCACCAAGATCAGGGCACTAATGGTCTAGGAGATGAACTGCCGATTATTTGGGATTATTTGATACAGCTGGAACCTTCTGATAGCCAAAATGCCCAAACACAGCCAATCCCACAGCTACGGCACCCAAACAAACCTCTGAAGCACTTCCGAGCTTTGGCTGCTGCCCACCACAAAATCTCCTCCCAGTTTCCTATCAAATGATGTCAAGGAAAACGCTGCTGCTCCTCCTCCTCCTCATCTCCTAAATTGCTGGGTGCACAACCACATGCTGCTGTTATCTTTTGCTTTTAATACACAGCCTATACTTATACACCACGATATCCTCCTTACAGGAACATCCTTTTCCTGCTTCCAGTGCATCTCCCAAGAGAAACTGACTCACAAGACTTCTGCAGAAGTTTGTCCCATGGTCTGAATGGTGTTTCCTAATTCCTTAGGGAAGGGAGCCTAGAAACCCTCCACTCAGACAAAGTATTTCCCACAGTCACATGCTATGAAGCCACACTCAGAGCAGAGGCTTCTTCCCTTGGTTGACCTCAAAGGAAAGTCAAGCAAGGCCACACCAGGGCTAGAGAAGAGCAGCAGCATCCAACTTGCTACAACACTCAGAGAGTTACATCAATGGGCAGGTTCCCAATACAAGAGGAAGAATAATTTGCCCAACATCTGCTTTGCCTTGGACAAGTGTAAAAGCAATGTGGATCCACTAACCTCTGCATCACACTACATCATCAACACTGCAGAGGGCAGATGGCAGCTCATCGCATTTGATGATGCACATAGAAGGTTCCTCTACAAGTGAGTGATGGGGTTTGTTTAGAGGTCAGCCTTGGCACACTGGAAGAAGACAAGCCAAGAACTTAAAAATGAAGTAAAACATTTCCATGACTGACTTAACTGTATAGATTGAAGAGCAAGCAATAAAATGGAGATGTTAGCTGGAGTCTCACTAATCCTGATTACAAAGAGATGGGAGATGAAAATCTCTTCATGCACACTCAGTTTTGAGATGTAAACCCTCGACAGTGCCACCTTGAGCTTGTACACAAATATTGATTGCTGTGCCAGGCAAAAGGGAAGCAAGGCAATACCCAGTCAAGAGCACCTCCTTGCTCCCTCCTGCCCTGGATAGACACAGATTCTCCAAAACTGGGAGATCTGCTCAGAACTGAAAGGTTTGGGTTTGCTTTTTGCTTCCAACAGCAACTGCCAAGCAGCAAAACAAAGAGCAAGGATTCTTCCTGCCTCTCTGCTTTGCCTCTTGACAGCCACCTGAGCTCCATCAAATCCTGCAGTGCAACAGTCCCCAGGAACTCATTTCCCCAGGAAAAGATGAGGTGCCATCAGGATTCTGCAAGCAGTGAATCACCCCAACCTCCAGCAGCATGCATGGTCCTGCACCAGTGCTCTTGAAAAGCATCTGACTGACATTCTGAAAGCTCAAATCAGGGGGGGAAAATAATGACACAGAATAATATTTGTGTGACCCATACAGATTTTACTACTAATAAAAGCAAGATCTGGTCCAGAAACTCAATCTTCTTTCAACCAAAACACGTCACAGTGTTCATCTTAAGTATCAACTGCTTCTTTCCAGTCTTATGAAAGTACTTCAGGATTGAGATAAGAGCTTCAAATTGTTTCCACAAGCCCATCACGGCTGACTGTCTGTAGGAGATAAGAAAACTCACCTCTTTGAGAGTTTAAAATCTGTGCCATGCATTAACACTTCACTGAACCACCACGGCAAGACTACCATCCCCCTTGCTACTGGGGAATAACATCAGAGTAATTAGCTAAGATGAAGCAGACAGCAATGAGCTGCAGTAACATCTCAGGCCCACAGCTACTCCTAGCAGACAAAACTAAGCTAACTAGGCTCATGAAACTCCACCATCACAGGAATGAAGTAAAAAATCACCCTCAGGTGCAAGGTGCTCCAACTCCAGCCATGTATGTAGGTTGCAGAACTCACTCACTTTATCTGACTTTCCTCAGGTACAAAACTGATTCTCTTCATTTCCACAGTTAAAAGAAAACCCATAAAAATCAATAAAGATCTCATTCTGTACTTAGAAGCTTTGTGATAAGGGAACAGATACCTGCTGAACCCAAATCTCAGCATACAGCACACACATGAAGCCAAGCTTTCTTGTGTGTTCAGGTATATTTTATACCTTGGTATGAAATAGCAAGTGCCAGTCTGTATTTCTGACTGCCAGTGGAGCTCCAGCCAAGCCCCTGCTCCATGGAGGCAAGCAGAAAGAGTTCCTTTGCCACTCTCTATGCAGGTTAAACAGATGAATGCTGGGAGGAGACTCAAAGAGTGAGAAAATGAAGCGACCCACCCAAGGCTTTACAGATGACTGCCAGTGCAGTCTGTAATCCAGCTGGTATCACCTCTCCACCCACACAGCAGCTCTGTCCTCACTTCCTTCAAAAGCTGTCTGCCTCCACTGGCTGCCACATGGCTGCCTGGCTCTGCCCAGCGCCGGCCAGACAGTCGCTGCATGAAGTGGCTTTACTGTTCAGATCAACACGTCCCTGGAGCTGTGCAGCACCTCATTGCATAAATCAGATCTGTGCTATGGTCCTAAACCATTCATCACAGAGAAGCTCTAATGATGCAACAAAAACCTGCAACCCAGTGCTGAGATTACCAGTGGGTTACACAACAGCTCAAACAATTAAGCATTTAGGCTGCTAGCTGCAGACTTGCATAGTGCAGATCACGTTTTTCCAGAGCCATCATCTGACTCCAAACATGTGAGATCCAGTCTGGAAGAGCCTACCTACCTCGCCCCAGAAGAAAAGGTGAAGAGCTCAGTGTTAAAGCACCGATGCCACCCACAGCTGAGCAGAAGAGATGCTCCTAAGCAAAGTCAGCCCTCTTCCCAAACTACCAAACTCAGTGGATACATCTAAAATCGGTCCTAACCACCCCCTATATCTTACAAGTAGTGCTCTCTCCTCTCAGCATTAACACCCCACCATACAGAGATGACATAACTCCAGTGAAACCTGCTCAGTTTACTACTGGGGTGACTTTTGCACCGCACGGTGTGATTTATCTCCCAGCTGTACTCTCATCTAAAGGAGCACTATCAGCACAAGGTCAACAGGGAGATCACCCATCAACTCTGACAACAAATAAAGCAATTTAGGTATTTGATGAGCACTCAGCACGAACACTTCAGGTGGGAGAGATTTCCGAGTGTGGGTTCTTCACTGAATAGACTCAAATACTTCCAGACTTCAGTGCTATTCACAGCATTGCTGCAGCACAAGGGAGAAGTCACTTGTTAGGAAAGAGTCTTTCATGCTGCGTTGCCCTTTTATGTCAATAAACACAGTACCAAATTGCAGCTCAGCAGCCTAATTCTACCTTCTTTCTGTGAGGTGCTCAGATGAAAATCATTATACCAGCGTCAGGGCTGAGAGGTGCAATTTGGATTTTGAACAGCAGTTAAGTGTCGTGGTCATTCTGTATGCTCAGCATCGAAGGGCTCAGAAGAAAATTGATAGCACTGAAACCTCAATGGTAAGGAAGCAGGATACCAGCAGCTTGGAGGCTGCTTACCACTGTTTGCACATGGTTGTTCAAGCAAAAGCCTCAAGCAGAGGCTCTCCAAAATGACTAGTACCTCACTATCCGCATCTGAAAACTTTCACCTGGAAAATAAAAACTGTTCAGAGTCGATTAGAACCTGGATTAGGAAATTTGTGTTTTCCCATGACCCTTCCTGCACACCATCCCTCCTCACACCCTCAATGCTCTCCCACCCACACCATGCTCCACAAAAGGCAGAAGGGATGCCAGCAGCAAAGCAGGCATGGGGCACAGCGTAGTAGTGAGGAGGGCTGAGCTGGCACCACTTCCAGAGACAATTGAGGAACCTCTGAATGAAGCCTCTGGGCCCATCCTGTACCAAAGGGGCCCAGCTTCCTTCTGGGTGCCTTAGCCCGTGGTCCGTGGTTACGAAGCACACAGGCACACACTTAGTTCAGACCCACCCAAGGTCTTGCAAGGCATGCTGAATACACGTGAACTTCACAACTGAAGCCACATTGCTGTTAGTCACAGAAGTATCACTGAGTACACAACAACAAACCTCAGAGAACTGAAGTGCTTTTGGACTTTCCTTTAAATACAGAACCATTTTTGCCAAGGCAGAAAGCAGCACAGGTTGCTGCTGCAAGCAGAGCTGCAGTTACATCAAAGCTGGAAACCACCAGCATGCAAGCCATAGAGTATCTTGTCCATGCAACTACTTCAGCAGGTTGCTTGACTGGCTTTAAAAAAGTTCAACCTTCCCACCCAACACAGATGGTTTTCATTGAATTGCTTAAAATCAGACACCTGCAACAGTAATACTTCTAAAGAGGCAGGTGATAGTAACAGTGTATTAGCAAGTAGAAAAAGGAAGGGGCATCATTAAATAGCATTAGCACATGGCACAGGGGCTGCCCATACCCCAACAACCCAGTGCCATGGAAGGCAGTAAGCTTTGTCACCAGCAAAACGATTCTCAAACCCAGTCAGCAGATGTCCACATAGCCTGCACCTAAAAGGCTGACAGCAAACACAGCCTAAAATTAACCCAACCTGCTACTGCTCTGCATTGACACCGAGTAAAACCCTGGCTGTGCCTGCATCCTCTTGAGTGTTTCACACACAGGCTGGAGGTGGCCAGAGTGAGCCCTGCTCATTATTTCCTCTGCAAAGTGCTCTCCTCCCCCCCTTTATCATTAATCAAGAGTCACTACCAGTGACCAAACCAGCACCACAATGACCTCACTACCAGCTGCCAGGCATCCTGGAAACAAACAAACCCAAATTGCATGAAGATTGCCATCACTTACCAAATCCTACCACAGGTACACTGGACAATTAGGTAACTTTGCTGACGTATCTGCCAGTGCTTTCCTTCACGGACTTACTCGATGGCTCTTCCCAACCATCCCCCGAAGGATCATCAGCTAGAGCAACAAAAACAGTTTTTGCTCAATGGAACACCCTCCCCCTCCTCAGCCACCCCAAGGAAGTGAAGCAAAGTAGCTTTTTTCTCAGTGCAAGGAGCAGTGAAAGGAAGGCAAGTAGTTAAAGCTGACTCCAGTTGCTAGGGCACACCCTTCTTCCAGTGTACCTGGTAAAACCACCGCTTGTGCAACACCACCGGTGGCAACAGGAGCTGCAGGCACTACCCAAGCACACACAAAGGCACTACCCGCGGTTCCACGTGCATCTAGGACTTCTAAGTGGCTATCACCCCATCTACACCTGTGCAAGAGGTGATTCACCTCTTGCAAACACAGCCCCAAACCGTTTGGCTCTCCCCTTTCCTGTATTCCTGCCATTGTGGCCAATCTGTCAGGCATTGCCTGCCGCCTTTTCTGCACAGCACCCAGTAAGGCTCACTAGCAACAGAACTAAATCATAGTAAACCAGCCCACGTTAAAAAAACAAACAAGCAAGCACCAAAACAAACCAACCCACCCCCCACAAAAATAAAACAATCATAACTTCAAAAATAAACAAACCAACCCCACACAAACAAAGCCCCAAACACACACACACAAACCCCCACAAAAACCAACCACACAAGTCCTATTTCACTGGTCTTCCTGAGCTGGAAAGGTCTCTTCCATGACATGCACATTCTTCACAACACTTTTCAGGACCAGGCTAGGTTTTGCTTCTTCAGCTTCAGCTAACCACAGCCTGTTTGTGTTCATATATTTGGTCACCACCTGACCCAGGACTTCCTCCCACTCACCTCTTTCTTCTTTACTATCAAGGGGAGGAAAAAGGAGCACAAGGAGATGATGGCCACAGGTAGGCCAATGCAGGGCTAAAGTCTACCTGGCCAGCAGCCCATACCATAGGCACAAGCTGTCTTCATAAACAGGCTGCAGGAGTTAGCTGGTTCCACAGTCCAACCTCAGCTGCTGCCCCTGGAACCATCCTGCACACGCAGGAACCTCATCATGCTACTGGTGCATGAGCACAGGGTGGACAGAACAAGAGAGCAGGAGGCTGTCAGGAAGCAACACCTCTGCAAGGAGTGCATCTTGCAAAGGGCACTGGAGGAGCTTTTCCCAGCCACCCACAGACACTCAATAGCTTGCCCCTGTAAGGAAGCTTTAACACTACAGATTTAACCATCACCCACCCACTGAACCAAGGCTGTAACTAAACCTATCCAACACCACTGAGGAATCATCTGAGCAGCAAAAGTAGTGCTACCATTTCTTGCCACAGGTATGTGGCCCTGACTGCTCCTCAGTCAGTGTCTAACAGACACTGATAGAGTTGTCTGGTTTTAAGGCACCAGTTTGCTCAATGCTTTTTTTCCCTAAAGGAAAATGTTTTAAGGCAGGCACCATACCACAGCACTTAATATTGCTCTTACCTTGGGCCAAATACCTTTATTCAGTGCTTTTCATTTGTTGATGTTTGAGTTATCTTTTTTTTCAAGACAATTTTACTTCTGTTTCTTTTTTCTCTCCCCCTCCAGCTGCCCTGCCCTTAACAGCAGCAGGCTTAAATCTAGAACTTATTCCTCAGATAAAATCTGTTGCTACACAACATTTTTTCCTGATCTGTCCTTACAAAGTGTTCCAACACATGCTCAGGTAAAAAGTTCACCAGGAGGTCTAAGGCCTAGGTTGGAAGGGACCTCCAAGATCATCTAGTTTCAACCCCCACCTGCCATTAGCAAGGACACCTTCCACTAGATCAGGTTGCCCAAGGCCTTTTCTGGATAGAATCAAAGAACTAAAGCCACATGCCTGAAAATCCCAGGTTATTTATTTCTCTGCAACTTCAAGACAACAGAGAACTTCAGCTGCCTGTCCATGGGAAGTCCCCAGTGTCAATTCATGAGCAATAACCAAAAGTTTCTTTTAAAATTCCACAACAAGATGTATTTTACAGCTCTTAGTAAAACTAAGATATCAGCACAAATGCTCACTTCCTACACCAGTGCTGTATTGACAAGAAAATGCTAATCCCCACTGATTTCCTCCATAAAACAGCCACCTGCTGAAGCCAAACACGAGGATGGGGCCAGACTCTTGCCAGTGGTGCCCAGTGACAGGAGAAGGGACAATGGGCACAAACTGCAGCTCAGGAGGTTCCATCTAAACAAGGGGAAAAATTTCTTTGGCATAAAGGTCCTGGAGCAGGCTGCCCAGAGAGGTTGTGGAGTCTTCTTCTCTGGAGAGATTCCAAACCTACCTGGTCATTGTGCTTTTCCATAGCACACTTAAGACCAGAAAGATAGACTTATGCCCTGGAGGATAGTGAGACGCAGGTGGCAGTTTAACTGCTGTGTGCCCTACAGATCACAAAAATTAATACATTTTAAATGAATCAACAAATGGTGGCATTTCTGAGTGCCAGCCAGAAAACAAGAGACAGCAGAACTTAATTCCTGCCCAGAAACCTCAACAGGGAATGGGTTTAAGGTTAAGGAAAGTATTGAGAGGTAATCATACCCTCCCTGATCTGTTTAACCAACTTGCTAGCAGCAGCAAACATTGCTTCCCCCAGCAAAAGAAAAATGTAAGGCCTGCAAGCACACAGCATTAAGTATTTAGCACTAGAGGCTGCTAGAGATCACAGATCACCCACCAGACCCTCAAAAGTGATGGGTGTCACAGGTGGAGAAAGCCAGCTTCACCAGCAAGACTTACATCCTTACAGGGAATCTCTTAAGCAGGCAGCTTATGAAGGGCAAACGAATCTTACAGCTCCCACATCATCCAGTGAAGTCCTGGCACTTCATACTGCCAGGAAAAGACACAGCTAAGCTTCAGTCTGCTGCTGCTAGCTGCTGGGTCACCCCACACCAAGGGTTTTCAGCTCCATTGAGGTGTCAACAACTGATTTAAAGACAAATCCCAACACTTGCCACCAAAAGGCCTTTTTCACCCCAAAACTGCCACCAACCCACAGATGTGCTGCTGGGCTGACCAAGGGTCAGCCAGACTGAGACTCATCTTTCTTCTGCTATATTAAGGTTTCTGCTGGGGCAATTCCCTGATCGAGGAGAAGGGGCTGGGGCTCTGGGACCAGCACACGGAAAGCCCTGGGCTTGCTGTTTGGGAAGCCCAGTAGAAGCTGCCCTAGGACCACCAAAAAAAAGATAGATGGACAGTGAAGTGATCCAGACAAAAGACCTAGAGGCTCTCCCCACCAGCACACTCCCCAGGGACACAGGGGGAGTGCTCTGAAATTCTTGGTGGTGACGCAAGAGGAAGAGATCTCAGGATCTTCAGGCGAGGGAAGGATAAGCAGCAGAGGCTAACTCCTAAGCAGCAGAGATCTTGCCACATAAGCCTCCAGAGCAGCAATGAGCTAGCAGGCATGCATGTGATTAAAGAGGAATGGGGATGGTGGGGTCAGACAAATGGAGACAACACAATGTTTTTCTAATGTTTCTGCAGGAGATAAACATCTACCTGCTGGTTTGGGGGTTTCATTTTAGGCTGGGGGGTGGTTTGTTTCTGGGCTCAAGTTGACCTCAGGGTCAGGTGAAAGCTTTTGGATCACTGAAGTTCTATTGCTTCTGTTGGAGGATGAAGAATTTCACCCCTGGTTTCCCCTCAAGCCCATGACTTCACGATCAGGCCTGCTTCTTAAATGCTTATAGAAGCAATTCAAAGCTGGAGAGCAAGCCAAATAACCCCAAAGGAGTTGTCTTCTGTAACTTTTCCATAGCTTGAAGTACAGCTGTTTTCCTCGGCAAATTCCACCTCTCAGCTGCCAGAGCATCAGGAGAGGCAAGGTTGGAAAGAAAAGCTCAACTCAGACATGCAGCAAAAGAACACATACAGGTTTGCTGCCAGCAAGGCTCTGCTCACTAATGTCCTGCTCTAGCTCCTTCTGTGCTTTACCAGAACACCTCAGGTTGGACTTTTTTGTTATCACCCTCAAGGCTACAGAACAAAGAGGACAATCAGGGCTAAAAGGTTTCTCTGCACCCAATTTTTCTTAACTTTTTATAAAAACATTAGCCTCCACTGGAAGTAAAAAACAGGGTTTTTTTTTATCTGAATCTTGCCTGCCCCACCTGACCATGGTTGGTAGCTTCTATGCCTGCCCCAATCATTCCTTCAGCATCAAAGGAAATGAAATACAAAACATTACATGATGAGGAGGGTCAGGCTTAAACCAACAAAGACAAGGAAATTGCAAGTTAAGCCTTCTGCTCTGCCCTTGATTCACCTTGTTTTGTTCAGTTACTGCTCTGTTCCCAGACCCTTCCTCTCTCCTAATGCCCAAGAGCAATGGGACAAAGAAAACAGCAGAGTCTGAAGAGAGATGGCATTTGTTCTCGCCAGTTAGGCTTGATTTTGATGTACAATTCTACATGGTTTTCAGCTTAGAAGAGCCAGGGATGTTTAACAATTTCTTGTACAGTCTGCATTGTTCCAGATAGGTCAGAGTAAACGTTACCTGGAACACTTGGAGGAGAAGATGCCCTCACCCAATCTTACCCTTTGAAAACCAGGAGATGACAGCCATCACAAAATGATGTTAAACAAGACCAAGTACAAGGTCCTGCACTTTGGTCACAACCACCCCAAGGAATGCTACAGACTTGGGGCAGTGTCTGGAAAGCAGCCTGGTGGAAAAGGATCTGGGGGTGCTGGCAGACAGCTGAACAAGAGCCAGCAGTGTGCCTAGCTGGCTAAGAAGGCCAAGGGCATCCTAGCCTAGCTCCAAACCAGTGTGGCCAGCAGGAATAGGGCAGTGAGAGTGACCCTGTGCTTGGCCCTGCTGAGGCCACAGCTTGAATACTTGGTTCGGTTCTATGTGCCACAAGATAGGAAGGACATTGAGGTGCTAGAGGATGTCCAGAGAAGAGCAGAGAGGCTGGTGAGGGGTTTGGAGGGCATTGTACAAGGAACAGCTAAGGGACTTGGGGTTGTTTAGTCTGGAGAAGAGAAGGCTCTGACAAGGTCTCATTGCTCTCTACAGCTACCTGAAAGAAAGATGGAGTGAGGCTGTTGTTGGCGTCTTCTCCCAAGTAACCAGCAACAGGACCAGAGGAAATGGGTTTGAGCTGTGCCAGGGGAGGGTTAGGTTGGACATTAGAAAAAACTTCAGTGAGAGAGTGGGGAGGGGATGGAACAGGCTGCCCAGGGAGGTGGTGGAGTCCCCATCCCTGGAAGCATTCAAGAAGCTGCAGATGTGGTGCTTCAGGACATGGTTTAGTGGCCACGGTAGTTGGGCTACAGTTGGACTCAATGATCCTAAAGGTCTTTTCCATGCCTTAGTGATTCTGTGATCGTAGACTTTCTCCAGAAGGTTTTAAAGAGCCAAACTACCAATCCACTACTTTCAAACACCATGCAAAAGACTCCTCAAGTTCTATATTGGTGGACTCCTTTGCTGGTGAGGTGGTTGTGGGAAAGATCTGCATTACACAAGGAAGGAGGTCCACTTTGAGGATGCAACAGGAGCCCTGCTTTGCTTTTTTTCCCCCTTTTAAATCAGCTGAGTGATTTGCCCAAACAATGCATTTCTCAATGCTTTCCAGCTGTAACTCAAACCCTCTCCCTGACTGCTGGATCTCGCTGTTCTAGCAACATCTCTCAACTCAGTCACTGGCAAGAGGTCTTCCATCACAAAACCATAGAGACATCCTTTATTAGTAGTAGTATTTCCACAAGCACCCAGGGTGTTAACAAGCAGCATATGCACAGGGCTGAGGAGATGGAAGTTTATAAGAATGTTTAGCTGCTATGAAAGAAATGTTCAGCTTCCCACGAGCACGATTCCACACACACTTGTGGTAAGGCAGGTTGTATTGTTCTCATCTCTCTTGTCCAATAGTTGCTATTACTGGACTTGGCAGGGTAGCATGTGACACAGAAAAATGCAGCTGCATTTTTGGCTCAGAAGCCCCTACAAGAGCCTGTGAGTCATGAGCCAAAAGGCCCACATGAAAGCAACAGAGAAGAATGCAGATTCAGTCTTCTTTTTATTGTAAGCATGTGTGCCTTCACTGGATGGTCCTGATGCACACAAATGACAAAAACAGAAGTAATTTTGAAGTTGTGAGAATGGAAAAATCCCTTTGGTCAGGTAATTTGGGCTCCTAAGGCCACTTTCCTTAGAATGGAAAGATTACCACTGATCACACTGCATCTGAGCTACAAAACATGACACGTGCCGAGACGTGCCCTCCGAGCTACGCTTTTGTAGAAGACTCAGGGTAGTGAGGGGTTTTTTATTGGTTTGGTGGATTCCACTCTTTGTAGAATTTCTCACTATAAGCCCAAGACAGCCTCATCCTAGATGCACAACACTGAGCTCTCCTGCAATGCTGTCTCACAGCAAAACATCCATCATCTGCCTGTTGCACTGAGAAATAAGTTTAGTGCCACAGCCTGGGACTCAGATGTGTCCACTTTCTGCTGAAACAAGTGACATTTTGCCACACTTGATCAGTCCTGAAAGATAAAAGTAAAAATCTTTCAACCTTTTTGGTTTTTAAATGATAATGATCCAAATCCACTCCCTTCCTAAACTGCTTGGAGAGGAGAGGATAAACACCAGACAGAAGAGAGCGTGAGAGCAATCTGGACTGTGGTCTGCAGAAGAATGTCTCAGGACTCCTCTTTCTCACCATCTCAGGGACACTGTCAGCAAGAAGCTGTTCCCACACTACATCATCTTGTCTGACTGCAAGCAGCAGCCCAGCACCAAGTCAGCTCAGCAGATGATGGTTTGTACTGCATGGATAGAGCAAGAGAGGAATGAACACTGGGGATGTGCAGAGGCAGCATCTCACAGCGCTCTTCACCCAGCAAGAGTGCTTGCTCTGCTTGGTACAGCTGCTGCATTAACATCAAACCCACCCCAAGAAAGAGATCCTTTATGTCCTTTACTCCCCCAAATATAAACCTGGAAACCCAGTGGCTTTTGTTAATTCCCCTTTGAAAGGGTCCCACCACCAACTCCAACTTAGTTCTCATGCTTCATGTCAAAACCTAGCTTCAATCAGTGCTGGCCACCTGAACTTGCTCCACGTTGGCATCCACAATGTTTAACTTCCACAGCAAGCATCTGTCCTACCTCCCAGGCACACTGTGTTCTTGGGGAAGTGTTGCTGCTCCAAGGCAATGTGAGGCAGAGTCAAGGACAGAAAGCAAAGTACCCTAAGGCAGACAGAAAACCCTTACCACTTCTTTGATGGGGAATTTTCCAGCCCTTTCTGGACTAAATATAAGCCTGTGCCTTCACGGGGCAAGAAGGGGAACAGGAGCAAGCAGAGGAAGCTTTCTCAAACAAATGTCACCAGATGTATCACAGCTTAAATGGAAAGGATGCACATCCTGCTTGTTGACATTCAGACAAGGATCACCTGGTAGGATTGAGAAAGGTGCTCACCATGTTCAGAGGGCATCCAAACCCAGCAAAGCAACACAGGGACATGCCAAGACAAACATAACCAGAGCAGCATAAGGAGCATACCCTGCAAAAGCACAGCCTTCATTAACTTGCCATCTTTTTGCTCAGTTTGAGGACCCAATTCTGTTCAACACCCAGTGAGAGTCACTTGCCTTTGCTTCATGTGAAGCCTCTCCCCACTTCTGATTTATCATCCTCCTAAAAGTACCGCCAGGAAAAGGTGTGAAGGCTGACCTTGGATCCTTGAGTGTTACAGGTCCCGCCAGCAGCTCTCTCTCAGCAGCACAAACTCCCAACTCCTCCATGAAAAAAGGCAGTTCCCAGAAAGCTCATTCCAATTCAATCACTCTCCTGCATTTGCATAAGAGGCCTTTGTCACTCCTGTGCATTCTAATTCACCTACGAAGTCAAGAACTGCTGGCAATGCTCAACCAGCTGTGCTTTGCTTGGTTAGGTATTATAACACTGAGGCATCTAAAACTGGCCTCTTGGGCACTCTGTGCCAGCCAGCTCACAAGCTATGAAGCCTGTGACCCAAGACTACTGGGTCCTGGAAGACATTACAACCTCTGCCAATGCTCTCCAGTACTCCTCAGGAAATGCCAGGCTCGTTTGCCAGAATGATAAAGTCCAGAGAATTCCTCCAAATCTGGATGTGAATCTGCAAGCTTAACAGACATAATAAATGGTGCATTATCTGCATTACTGAGCTGGTCTTGCACAAACAAATACATCTAAATGAGACTGCAATCTGCAAATCCCCCTTCATGTGAATGGCAGCTCTAACTTCAGCGGGGCTGCTGCTCCCAGAAGTCAAGGCAAGAGGGGGTCCTCTCTCCTATATTATGATGTAAACTATGGGTGAATTCAATTCCACCCACACAAAGCTCTCACATAATCCCTGCTGCAGCTTGCTTCTGGCTCATGGGTTGAATATTCATCTGCACACAGCTTCAAAAGATGTACTCTTTTCAACATCACTGTCAGGGACTTCTTTACTATGAGGAATGTACTGGGAATTGAAAGAAGGTGGGGTTTGGTTTGCATTTCCTTGTAATGTAACAGCAAGATTTATGGCCCCTGCAATTAAAAAATAAGTATCTAGTCCAAGAGCATAGCTAAAGCCTTAAAAGGACTAAGCAGAGGGAGAGACCTGGAAGATTACTCCTTACCATCATCTGCAACACCAGTATTTCTTTCAGGCCTAGGGCTCTAGGTAGCAACAGTGCATCAGGGCTGTGTTCTTGCCTGGACAAGTCGATTTGCTGTGTTTTTAGTAACATACAGACCACAAGTCGTAGAAAGCCACAGCTGCACAGAAGTTAAGCATAAAGTCTACCAGCAGTCAGAAAAGAACATTGACTTTTCCAATACTACCCAGAAGTGTCAGCAAACATCATTCTCCATTACTATCTGTGCCTTAATCTGCACTCCATCTACCTGTCTGCAAGAGGACTTCTCACTTAGCATCAATTATCACATAAAAAAAGGGTCAATGCACAAGGTTCCCATTTGTAGACGTTGTCCTCATACCCTCTACTGGACCTGATTTTAAAAGTTGCTCAAAAAGCCCCAATACTGTCCATTAAAATGGTAAAGTCACTGAATTAAACCAGCAAGTTCCCAACAAACTCTTCAATCTCAAGATGTCAAACACTTTGTTCACTACTTTCCCCAGGGCTCAGGAAAAAGCTGCAAGAGATGGCGAGCAGCAGAAGCTGCAGAGCACAGCAGCACTTCTGCAAAGGAGGAAGATCCTGCAACTGCTGGACTCCTCCTCCCTCTTCACAGAAGTCCAATTCAGCTCTGTAAATACATCAGCTGAATGCAAGGCCAAACACTTCTGTGATTTCACTGAGGAGGGACAGGGTACAGCATAAATCAGCTTGGTCTTAAGAGGTCACAATGGTAAATGCCACTCCAGAGCCCCCAAGTGAACGGCACTTTAACTATCCCATGGTGCAATACAAACCTAAGTTTAGGAGAGGCTAGAGATGCAACTGAGTCACAGGGATACGAACAAGCAGCTCTGTAGTTCTTACATTAATCCTTTTTTCCTTTGCTTTATGCATCTCCACGTGAAACACCGACCTGTACAATGGCAAAGACAACCAACGTGTGCAGTACGTGGAGCGAGGGGCAGGCTTCAGAGATGCTTCAAGTATATGATGTTTAATTAAAAATTACACACAAAGCAAAATTAGTTAGACCAAGGTCAGCTGAGATAAAGGGACTGCAATCTCAACAGGTTCTTCTTACTGCATTGTACTGGTTTGCACACTTTGTTTCGTTGTGCAAATACGTGGAGGTCACGACTGAGCCAGTGCTCAACTAAAAATTGTTCCAAGTCACTAAATGTATCCCAGGTCCTTGTAATTCCCCAGGCAAATAAAGAACAGCAAATGTTTTTCCCTCTTCCCCCCCCCCCCACCCCCAAGCATTACTGGTTCACCCTCCTGTAGCTGTGGCAACCACGCCATGCCAAGCAGCTCAGTGCCTTTCAGGAAGATTAACTTCTTAAACAGGCATAAACAGCAAAAGTTCAGCTCCAGCCAGCTAAGGTGAGTGGCAGACACACAACTCGTGGACTGGGGCACAGCACAAGAGATCAGGGGATGACCTCTTGATAGAGATCATCTCCTCACCTAGAACTCCCCTCACAGCAGGGTCAGCTGTAAGTACTTTTGGGTTACCTGAGGTTCAGTTTGTTCACAGAATGCTAAACAAATTACTAGAAATAAAAAGAAACGAGGAAGAAAAATTGTGGTAGATCTTCCAAGAGACTGCAAGAGACTCCCACGCCTGCTGGATACAACTGAAGACACAAAATAAACCCCATAAACTTAGCCTTATAACACACACCAGTTTAACAAGTGCTAACCTAGTTTAATTCAAATTGTACAACCAACTTCCTCCTTCCTTTCCTTCCTCTCCCACGACTGGGAGAAGAGATGAAATGCAAGTTAATGCTGCAGTAGGCAAACATTCATAGTGACTGAAACCACACAGCCATCTACTCTCCTTTCCCTTCCCCTCATTTTTATTTTAAGAAAACCCACATCATCCCTCAAGAAGTGTTCCAGCACAACCCTTTTTCCTCCTCTGCTAGACTGTGCATAGACCTAATTCAGGATTAAAGGCAACTCAACACATACCTTATCTCAAGCCACAAACATCCACGATTAAGAGATGCTAAGGCAAGCAGCTGACAGCACCAGCCCAAAAAAATCTCCATGAAATTCTTGTGTATCATCCAAAACTAAGAGATGCTGAGAGAATCAGCTGACAGGATCAGTCAAGACAAAAAACCCGTGAAGTTCTTCTGTGTCATCCATGGAGTGAGCAGCGAGCTCACGGCACAGGGGTAACAGCAAAGAGCTGAACCAGAGTGCACAGCAACTCGATGGAGACTTATTCATGCATATTTTTCAGGCACCTGCCAAACACTTCAGATTTCACAAGCAAAACCTTGTGCTCTGTAACTCAGCTCTACTCCATTTCACTTCATTCAAAGTGTGACCCACGTTAGGAGCCTGATCAAATTCCTTGCTTTATCCACGCTTGAATTAAAGCCTTGGCTCGGCAAGGGAAAGCAGACCAAGTTACGTGAGCTTTTCTTTTCACAGAGGATGCCAGCACTGCAGGTAACACCATCAAGGCCCAGAGAGCTTCAGTTTGGTTACAAACAAAAGGATTTCAGCTTTTGGTGAAGCAGCTGCTATTTCTGCATCTCTTGTTCAACACTTCTGCTTTTATCTGCAGATAAGGTATCAAGCCTCTTGAACAATCCTGGCTGCTCTGACCTGGGAAGTGGGAATTTCTTCCAATAACTAATCACATCATGCTCAGGGGAATGGTCTTCAGCTGTTTAGTACTGATGAATGCCAACCAAGTTTTGAAACACTTACAGGTCAGAGGTAATTCACACCACAACAGCAGCAGTTGCCATTACAGGATGACTTCTGGAAGGAGCACCACATCTGGCCACAAATAGACACACAAAAAACGTCCCACAAGCTCTCCTAGAAAAGCATCTTCTCTTTCCCTACCACAGGCAGGAACAAAACTCTCCTGGTTTTCTCTTACACACATGTCCATCCCTAACCCCAGTCCATGTCCAGCTGCTGCCCTTGAACTCTTCTCCAGCTCCAAGGATCTTCATGTCTACCACAGGGAGAAGAGCAGCTAAGGCTCACCCAACCCCTCTCTGGGGAAGCATGTCAGAAGTCAAATGCTTTCCCTAAAGGGCAACTCTGTGTAGGGCCTGTGGGATCACAAGGGAGAAACTGGATGAAGTGCTTTGTTTGCTGACAGGAACCAATGCTCTACCTCACTGGTGTGGGCAAGAGAGTCAAGATGCCCATGGGCAGCCCTGGAAGAGGACAAGGGGAGATAACCTATATTAGCTTCAAAGTGGAGCTATGGAGGAACTAATAGAAACGTATAATGGTTTGAGTTGAAAGTCATCTTTAAAGACCACTTAGTCCAAAGTCCCTGTCACTGCCAGGGACATCTCTCACTGGGTCAGGTTTCTCCAAGTCCCATCCACCCTGACCCTGAACACTTGTGGAGGAAAAAGGCCCAGAACTGTTTGATCCTTGAATGACAAATCCACAGCAGTATGAGGAAAGAACTGATGGCTTAGGTCAAATGGGAGGAGTGAGCAAACAAGGAGATAACTAGGTCAGGGAGAACCTGTCTGACTCAGCCAAGTGTTTGCCCAGCAGGAACTGGAAGTCTCCAGATTGAGCAGCATGCACACACACATGCAGTATTTTTTTGCAAACATACAGCACTTTTAAAGTGTTCCAATGCTTCACAAATGCTAACTATGCAACAGCCCCCACAAACCAGATGCATAAGAGCAAGACATCGCTATCTCACTTAATATTTAACAGTTTGATAAGTCAGGGAGCAGAAACTACTTTAAAGAAGTCCCACACTCACACTTTTCCTGTGTCAAAGAACCCAGGCTGTGTCCTAGGGGCAGACTGCACAGTGCTTGCTAAAAGAGGCCAGTGTTCAGGGTTTGAATTCAGCCTCCTGTTTCAGTGCACGACCCAATGCCTCGCACACCGCAAGCGATCCCACGCCAGACGTCTCCCGTTCCTTGATCACCAGCCAAGCCCCACGCAGAGGTAACCTTACCAAACTGACTCTGGTCTGGGGTTGCAAATTGTGATTTTGTGCTTGAATGGTCTTATCTGCCTTCTAGAGCATTAAGTTTAGCTGTACAAAGTATCTGCAGCAATTGTATCTGCCCATTTTAGCTCTGCAGATTATCTTCAGCAATTGCATCTTGAAGTCGATGTTTCGCAACAAAAAAAACTCTCTCCTTTTTAAATTGCTTTTATTAGGGCAACACCACTTGCCAAGTTTTAACAGACTATTTCTCAGCTGCCTAATTTCAAATGCACCTTTACAGAGAGTTTAAAAGGAGGCAAACAGTGATCACAGCAAGTAAGTGGGATGGGATGCTTAACATCAAGGTTTACTGGAATACACTTTACAGCCCCAGATGAGGGTCAAGAATCACTAATTTATTCTGCAACACAGGGCACTTCAGGAAAGAAAATGAGGAAACATAGCCAGAACTTGGAAATATGTATACTCCTGGTTAATACAAGGCTACTAGGAAAAAGCAGATGAAGTCACAACTTATTTTATTCAGGAGAAAAACCAAAGTCTCCAAGAACCAAACTGAACTCGTTCTATGCAGTGGCAGACTGAAATACAGCAACATTACTCCTTCAACATGAATAAAACATGCTGTATACAGAGCATTTTATGTATGTATATATATATATATTTATTTTTTTTAAAGCCCTTGAAACCCTGCCAAGTCATAAGCTTTTTATGGGAACATTGAAATGTTGATCAGAGCCATACCCAGGAGTTTTAAATCCCACCACCATTTAGAGGCGAGGGCTTCCCCCCCGCAACCCAGTCCCTTATACCTCTGACCATTTGAAAAGCCAGATTGGCCACAAGCTCAGTCTATGAGGATACTGAATTCTCTCAGATTATGAGCTCAAACTAAAGACTTGAAAGCACCAAACGCTTCTCCACCCCCTACAATTTCTACATTTTGCATATGAAAAACAGCAGCTTGGTAAACAAGCTTAGGGAGCCAGAGGTCTCCTCATTACCAAGAACACTGCATTCTCTTTGCCATCCCTCCTCATGTTCAGCAGCATCTGCTTTTTCCAAGTCCTAAGCTCTGTCTTTTGAAAAGTTAAGACTGATTCATAAAAATACAATTAATTTGGAAGTACAAGGCCCCTGGCAGCCAGACAAGTGCTTGATCGTTCTTTGTTGTTGCATCTAATGTGACAGAGTCTCAGCTGAGCTGGAAGACTCCATAAAAACTGAGGGGCTTCTTCCTTTCTAATTAACACAGCAATGAAATTTAAGAGCCTGGCAGGGAAACTTCTCTCTAGCACTAGGTTCTTGGAATTACTCATCTACTCTCACACTCTACAAGACTCTTCACAACATGCTACCCAGGACAGTCCCTTTTCCAGTTTAAAGGCTTTGTTTTTCAAGCTGGTATCTGTATCAGGCCAGCTAGGGTGCCAAAGATACTGCATCAGAAAAACCTGTGTAATATCTGCCATCCTCACCCTACAGGCCTCCCATCTGTGCCCTGCAACTTTAATATCTGTACTCACTGCAGTATTCATAGATACACAGAATGGTTTAGGTTGGAAGGGACCTCAAGGATCATCTAGTTCCAATCCCCCTGCCATGGGCAAGGACACCTTCCACTAGACCAGGTCACAGGAGTCTCCATCCAACCTGGCCTTGAACATCTCCAGAGAGGGGACATTCATGACCTCCCTGGGCAATAGTTCCACTGTCTCACTACCCTCACTCTAAAGAATTTCTTCCTAATCTCCAGTCTAAATCTCCTCTCCTCAAGCTTCAACCCATTCCCTCTTGTCCTATCACTACAAGCCCTTGTCAAAAGTCCCTTCCTTACTTTCTTGTAGGCTCCCTTCAGGTACTGGAAGACTGCCATAAGGTCTCCCCAGAGCCTTCTCCAGGCTAAACAGCCCCCACTCTCTCAGTCTGTCCTCACAGGGGAGGTTCTCCAGCCCTCTGATGGTCTTCATGGCCCTCCTCTGGACCTGCTCCAGCAGTTCCCTGTCCCTCTTATGCTGGAGGCACCAGAACTGGACACAGTACTCCAGATGTAGTCTCACCAGAGCAGATTAGAGGGACAGAATCACCTCCTGCATCCTAATGGTCACACTGCTTCTGATTCAGCCCAGCATAAGGTTTCCTTCTGGACTGCAAGCACTCATTGTCAGCCCATGTTGAGATCTGCATCAACTGACACCTCCAAGTCCTTCTCTTCAAGACCACTGTCAAGCCATTCCTCGCCCAGCTTATATTGGTGCTTGGGAGTGCCTCGACCAAGGTGTAGGACCTTGCACTTGGCCTGGTTGGACTTGGTGAGAACACACCCAGTCTATCAGTGACACAAATTTTAAAAGCTATTAAGTGCACAATGCCTTCAATTTCATAGGGAAACAGACAAAAAGTACATGGCCCAGGTCTAAGTAGGTTTGCCTTTCAGGCCACTGGGCTGGGAACTGTTGTGCTCTCTGTGCAGCATCCTGATCTGTTTGTTTAAATAAAGACAAATATTAATTTTACATTTATAGGCATTGCTTTATAAGAGGTCTCCAATCCCATTGGGATAAAGAGCTTACACTAAACAAAACTGTTTGTTTACACTACTAGTACATCTAATAGGAGACACTTAGAATCCCACATGTTCAAAGCAGGACAAAATGACAGCCCAGATTTCTGCAGAGGGCTGCTGTCTCTTGTTACCAAGAGGCCAGATCACAAGGCCTGAAGAGTTCAAGTTAAGAGAAGCTGGTTTGCAGAACCTCCGAGCCCACCAAGGCTATCACATCCCCACCAAACAAAAAGAAAACCCAAAATCACCTCATGCTTTGGCAGCAGTAAAAGGACTAGAAGATGGGGGAGAAATAAGGAAGGGAAAAATCAGCCCAAACCCAGACATACATATGCTCCTGGTTAACGTGAAGCTACTAGGAAAAAGCAGATGTGAAGTAACACCTTGGTTCCTTCAGGGCAAAAGCAAAGGACTATAACAGCTGCTCAAGCTCACTCTGGGCAAGGAGAAACGCTGAAATAAGAGTTTAAGGACAGCAAGACTATGACCTCAAGCCTTTCATATGTTATTTATGTTGGCTGTCCCACCACTCCCTCAAGGAAAGGCCAAACCAAAGAAATTCATTCTGTTACTCTTACTGCTCATTCGTATCTACAAACACACAGAAGTCAAAGGTTTAGTAACTGTCGAGAGCTCAGTGCTGAGATGAAAGTTGGTTTCTGTTAAGCACACTTGACTGCCCTATACAGAGATCAGGAGCAAGCTTGGGGATTTCTGTGTTTCAGAAAGCCTTGACATTAATTTTAAGATTAAGGTAGGCTGGAAGAATTAACCATCTGGTCTGCAAAGCCTTGTGTCTGTTTCTACCATCGATAACTACTCAACAAAATCTCTTATGGCATGGCAGGCACTTGAATGGGAACAGGAAAAGAGGTCCCCTCCAGTGTGCAGAGAGACCCAAAGCAGTTGAACTTGCAAAGATACTACAACTGTAACCCAACAGCCCTAACACAGCGATACTGCAACTTTCCATCTCAGAGAAGCTTGTTCAGTAAAGCTGAAAATGGGGTCTAATGCTACCGTAAAATAGCCACTCACACATGCAAATAGTTGGGGCAGGTACCCAGGTGGGAAAGCAAAGAGCAGCAGTCTGTGCTCTCAAAGATGTTTTAAAAGATACCACATTTCTACAAAGATGTTTCTCTGTATTCAGGCCCTACATTTTGCCTCAAACTGATCTGGTACCCTGAAACTCTGCTTGCACAAGAGCTAGAAGGGCAAAGCTCTCCTCCACAGTCGAGGCACTTCTGCTCTAGGACCACAAATAAAAATTGCACAAGGAAGGTACTCAAAATCATGGATCCTCAGTGAAATCCCCTCAGCACACTTGGTGTGCCCTCTTGCCTAGCCCTCTTGCACCATCTGAAAAGGCATTTCCCCAAACCATACAGGAACAACAGCAAGTCCATTTTGAAGGGGAAAGAAGGAGAAAAGGCAGCACTCAAAACTCCAAGGATTATTTACAAATAAACTGAAGCCCTATAAACTTGGCTATGGAAGAAAGATAATCTTCTGCAGCTTATGCCAAGTGGGTCAGACAGAGGAAGAACCTCAGCAATCTTCAAAGCAGATGGGGAAGTGAGTAAGTGCCCATGTGAGCAAAGAGGAAACAAGCTTCTGTGCATTTTAGCTTGTTTCAGAGCTTCAGTTTTCTAGACACCATTGAAAAATGTCAGATCTTTAACTGGCACAAGCAGAAGAGCTCATTTCTTTAACAAGTATTAGGAGAGCTGCAGAGTAATTACTTAAGACTATTGATTGATAAAGACCTCAGCAGCTTGAGGACCTTGTTTCGCTCAGTAGCAGGGAGGCAGGTAACGTGGAAGAAAGGTGTTCAGAGGCAGAGACAGGGAGAAGTGTTCTTTGCTTTGTAGCTATGAAAAATATCTCTTAGGATTCTTTATCACTGGTGCTTCAATAGCACTGCTCTAAATATTTACGTAGCTGCAAGGGAGGCTTCTACTTTAGAGATAATTGTACCTAATTAAAACATTCTTTAAAATAACACAAGCTGGCAACTAAGTTTTTTCCACTCTTTTTGAAGTAAAAAAAAAAACATCACCACAAAATGCATCAGTCCACAGGATGAACATACACTGCATTTCTTAGGAAGCTGAAGCTGACCTCTTGGTCCTTTCTCAGGCTCTGCATCGCTCGACAAGATCTGGGCCAAGACCATTTCCATACGCCGGGACGCATCTCCATCTCAGGCTAACCTCATCATCCAAGTGGTGAAACCTAAAACCAGCTAATCTCTCCCAGGGTTATGCTTGTGGAACTGGGAATCCCTCCATCTGCCTCAGCAAAATAAAAAGATCACTGGCTGCAAAATAAACAGCACATTAACCACAGAACAATAGCCTCTCCAGTCAGAGTGCTTCATGCCACCCACCAAGGGCTAACGATTGTCTGTCGGAGCCTTTCCCCCTAAAAAAAATAAAAATAGAGGGGGGAAAAAACCCTAAACACCCTACTTTGAAGAAAGAGCTTGTGCAAACAGACAACATGCAACTTCTTCTGGACCCATACCAAGGAAGGACTCCCTTCCTCTCCAAATTCCTGGGAGTTTTGCAAGCTTTCTGCAGTCAGAAGCAGCAGACCCTGAAGGAACACAGAAATAAGTTTATCGTGTGGCTTTTAACACAGAACATTTACACTGAGCTGGGAGCAGTGGAAGGAGTGTTTGGTGCTCTAGTTTGCCAGGGAGACAGAGCCAAGGACATGCTGAGGAGATGCTTGTCTTCCAAAGAAAATACTGCTAAGAGAAACAGGCATCCTTCCACCACTTATTTTGGGAGGCTGCTGATGAGCTGCATCAACTATTCCACTGGTGTCACCATGAGTGGTTTTTGCCCCAAGACTACTTCTGGAAGAGCCAGAGGTGCAAAACTTGTAAGCAAGCTCCACAGGAACAAGCATTGAGGGGGCTGCAAAACACCAACCCCTTCTAGATACACAAATCTTCATTTCATGCAAGCTCAAGCGATTCAGGGTGGGCTGTCTGCAGCATGGACATGACAGAAATAGGTGTATGAAGTCTTTGCTTGTCCTGTGTGTGTAACAATATATCAACAAATTTGCTAAGATGGGAAGTATGAAGGAGTGGGGAGAGGCTGTATTACCAGTAGTAAAGGGGGAGCCTTTCCAAATGCAATCACTTGATCATTTGTTCCCTGTTACCAGTTCCCACCAAAAACCCCAAAGTTAGCTACTTTGTTTTAAGTAACTTTTAACCACGACAACTCTTCCTTTTAGCATCCCATCACCACTTTCGCAGCAGCTATAAGTTTTTTAAGATGTAAATTGAGGACTCCCTCTCATAGTCCCCTCCCCATCAAAAAGTTAAACCTTGAAAGCTTGCATTGGCTATAGCCAGACCTTTTCTCTGCAAGTCAACATTAACTCATACCAGCTTCAATAGAATCTCCACAGAAAGGATTTTACTTCTTTTTTTTCCCCTTTTATGTGGCACATGCATTTGACCTGGGTCAACACTGCAATGTGGAGAGCTGAAAAGGGATCACCTGATGATTCAAAAACCACCCTCCCTCCAAACTGGATTGCAGGAATTACAGCCAAGCACCCCAACTGCAAACACAGTAAGAGGCTTCTGGAACAGCACACGTTCTGTGTCAGCAGAGCAGTGTTAGTACAAAACTCCATTCAAATAAAGGAGTAATGACCCTTCAGAAAGGGTAGGGCTTTGTCAGGCTTCCACCACACCAAACAACAGCCATCTAAGAGAGTCACACTGCTGTAAAGAAAAAAAATTATTAAATCAAAAGGAGGAAAACAGTGTCAGCCTTGTACACATTTCATTGTTGAATAATGACAGTGTTTACCTTCCCAGCACAACACATTACTGCTCTGGATCCAGCTTTAAAGCAGAGTACAGGACAGAATTAATTACGTCCTTTCCTCTTAACTACCATTCCCTGGGTTATTTATTAGCTAGGCCTGCAGATATTCATAGATGTGTCTAATATACAAAGTTAAAAGGATTTGAAACTGCTGCCTAAACAGTTCCCTGCTTTGCAGAGTCCTCTCCACTCTCTGGACAGGCAGCAGCCTCAACAAATACAACCTCAGGCTGCAAGTTAGTCAACTCCTTAAGCTACAGAGCAGCTGAGGAGACAGGGGGGAGCCACAAGCACACTGCAACCGGCAAGCATGTCCCATGAGCACCACATTGCCGGATCCCAAGCCACAAGCTGTCCCTGATATGTATTATAGGTGGCTCTGCCAAGGTTTTTTTCCTCTGAGCTAGTGAAATAGAAAGGATGTCAGCATATCCAGCTTCAGCTTTGTCTTACAGTTCACTCCTGCTTGAGATTTAGCAAACCTGAATGCCATCAAAACTAGGATGTTCATCTTCAGTTGAGCACCCACAGCCTGAAGGCTGTCAGTCAGCTGCATGCCTTTGTGGCAAAGACAACAGCCACACTAGAGGATACCTTGAGTTCAGCTCCTTGGCAAAGGAATGGTAGATAAATTCAGACAAGCTTCTAAACAGAAAATTAAAGGGAACCCAAAACCCTCTCTGGGTTCCCTCTGTTTTGCTAAAATGAGGTTTTAAGGCTGAAGACTTACTCACTCTTCTCCTCAAAAGCACACTGGAAACAATTTCTGGTTCAAGACTGGATAAATTTTATTTCACTAAGGTCCATCAACCCAAGGGGCAGAGGCCAGAAGCTTCCATGCTGACCATCCACTGGAAGGAGATCGGAAGGGAGAGTGTGGGTACCACTATGGACCCAGCAGCAGAATAAGAGAGAAAAGAAAGCCCTTTTAGAGACACTTTACAAAAAACAGCAGCACTTTTGTCTTTGTCAGCACAGATGTCAAGATACTTTAACTCCTGTGTGAACACTGCAGTCGCTGGTTGGCCTCATCCAGGATTACAGCAACTCCAGTTAATGCATAAAATTAGCTGTGTATCTGGGGATGAACTTGTTGCCTTGCATGAGAGGTCAAATCTTCTCTCCATCACAGAGAAAGGGAAGGACAAAACACTTTAGTACAGCAGCAGCACATTTAGGTTTTCCACTCATCACCCAAGACACTGCTGGGCTGGACCTGGGCTCACAAGAACACCGCTGTGATATGCACCAGCACAGGAACTGAGTTTGCAAAGGTATTTGTAAGTAGACAAGATCATGTGCTTGCAATCAATACCAAGAAACTTCATTTACCACTGATCATCTTCAATTTAGCATTTTAAGAGCTGCAGATGAGGTTCAGAAGATGAAAGGGTGAGGGTGGGTGTGTGTTAAAGTTGTTCAGGTTCTCTCACACAGGCTAAAAAATACATATGACACTCTCAAGCTTAGGATTTGCCCTCCCTATCAGAAACTCCTGTCTAGAACCTCTGACAGAGCAGAGAAAGGAAGGGAGGAAGGATCACTCTGCCTACAGTAGTGGATGTACTAAGGCTTCATTTTCCTAACAAAATGACACTGTGACACCAACAAGTCAGTTCCCCCCCCAGAAAGCAAATACAGAGAGTACACTGGGGAAGAAGTTGTGTAAATGGGTGAGATTATGCAGCAACATGCAGAAGAAAGCTGGATTTCATTGTTCTGCACCACATCCACTCCATTTGATTAATTAATGAGGTCCTTATGTCATACTTCAGGCACTGCCCCTGCTCCTTGTTTACTATGTCTTTCTAGCCCTAACCACAGCACCCGCAGCACAGCTGGCAGGCAGCTCAGTTACAACACCACATGCAGAAGATGATAGGGGGAAGTGATTTAAGAAGAAACACCCCCCCCAAAAAAAAATAATATATATATAACTTGCTTCACTTACCTAAGCAAAGTTGTCATTAGAAAGTATTCCAGTACTAAAATCCAAGGAAAAAGGCCTGAAAGACACAGAAAAAGGCAATGATGTTATTAAGTAGGAAAATACTCTTTTCTTTTTTCCTTGGGAACAGGAAATTCCATGAGTAAAAGGAAAAATAAGTCCATTCACACCATCAGTTGCATCTCAGACAGTCATTTGTAACAAGAAGGTGCTCCTCAGGCAGCAAACGTATCAGAAACAATAGGGCAGATTTTCCACTGCTGCTGCTGCCAGTAGTACAGCAGTGCAATTCCCCAAACGTCAATCACGCTGCACTGCAATAAAACCAGTGTTATCCAGCAGACAAGTCAGGCCTAAAGCAATTAGCTAAGCTGCCCCATTTAGGTTTTCAGTCATTTGTCCCTCCCAGCAAACTGGATTATCAGTAAACCCAGACCAAGTTGTGGGGTGGGGAAGAGAGGAAGAGTCATTCACTCCAGCAAGGATGAAGATGGTAGAAACCAAAACTATTCCGACTTAAAAACAACCCAGATAAGCAAACCAGCCCAGGCTTAACTGCAAGCCTGTGAGGCAGCAGAACATGGATCAACATTAAGAAAGCCCTGACATGCAAGACTTCACTATGGGCATTAAAAAAACCCCAAGCACAGTGGAAGTCTCTGGCAGAAACATCATGTGGCAGTGACAGGTCTTACCTAAATCACCACTACCCAAACCCAACACTTGCAACAGGCCTCATGCATGCAGACTGAGAAAAAACAAAACCCAACAAATAACAATCAACAAAAAGCCACCCAAACTAACTGAATATGGATGATGGCAAGCCTCGAAATAAAAGAGGGAGCTGATTGCCGTTTAGGAGGAAGAAGCCATTGCTTGTTCCAAGATTAAAAACTTATAATTCTGGCTCCAGCTGAAGCACTATCATTCACTAATCTGGTACAATTTAGTCAGGCTGATCCCCAGCTCAGACAGACAGGCCATTATCAAAAGTTCCTCTATTCATTTTGCTTCCTGTTAGCCCAGTGAAAGCCCCTTTTATACGCTCCTCGAGAGGCTGTTAAAACCAGGGAAGACTTTCCGATAGAGAAGATAAGGCAGTTGGGATTTATTCATGAGAGGAGGAAGGGAAGTTGGACAGGCTGGTTACAACTGCTTCAAAGCTGAAAAGTAGAGGTTTGGAGAGGGAGGGAGAAGATGATGGATTTCTTCTTAATAAGCACCATTGTTAGAACCAGGCATTGCTACTCCTGACACTCGGTTACGGGACTGAGATTCGTGCTCTGAAGTTGGCATCGCCAGATGCGGGCAATTGAGCAACTCAAAAATACTGTTGTTAGAGCCAGGCATTTCCACTCCTGATACTCAACTACAGAATCAAGACTTTACTCTAAAGTTGGCATCACCAGATGCATGCAACAGAAGAATTCAAAACTACATGGATAAAGCAGAATGGAACAGTTTAGGAGACTGAGCCAATGAGAAAAAAAAGGAATACCCAAGACCTAAAGGATAAACCACCCAGAGTGAGAAGGAAGACACTGCCTAAAAATGCTCTCCAGATGAAGACAGTTCATGTGCAATCTTCAGGGTCAGATGCTGTTGCTGCTGACATGAGCACTCAAGACTTCAATGCAGTAGGATGGTGATTTCCACATTACTCAACATGTGTCAGCAATTCTGACGACCAGTTGCTTTGCAGATTCTCAGAGCTAACCAAGCAAAACCCCACCACTGAGAGGCCAGGATAGTACTTGGCGGATGCAGAGCTGCCTGGAAACTCCATCAGGACTGTGAAAAATGCTCCCCCTATTAATGTTCAAACAATCTGGTACAGTTAAAATAGTTTTAAAAATGTAACAAGATGGAAACACAAACAAAAGCCACATCTCGAGTTTGCAAAGGTCGAGCCAAAGCAGCAAAGCTCTACCAAAAGTTAGGGCTAACAATGATGGTGGCAGGGGTAAACCCTGCCTCTTCCTTCCCCTCTCTCAGACTATTCTTCTCTAAACAAAGTAGGAAAAACAAACAAGAATCAAAATACCCACAACAGCACAGAGTTTTAAAAGAGGGAAACCAACTCAGCATCACTCCAAATGATTGTTCAATGTTTGTCCTCCTCTGACAAAAGCTAAGTGAGATCAATAAAAGCAAAACCAACAAATTCTCCAACACACTATTAGACAGGAAAATTTAAAACAGAAGGTGATGAGATTTTAAACAGGCACCACTCTGAGTCAGACAGGGATTGAGTGCAAATCTCAACCAGGTAATGGCCAAACCGAGAACGCTATCAAGATGCAAGAGAGAGAGTCCCCAGGGTCAGCACATGGATGAAGTATCAAAGATAGAATAGAATTAACCAGGTTGGAAAAGTCCTTCAAGATCATCAAGTCCAACCTACCAGCAAACACCATATAATCAACTAAACCATGGCACTGGGTACTTCATCCAGTTTCTTCCTAAACACCTTCAGGGATGGTGACTCCACCACCTCCCTGGGCAGCACATTCCAAGGGCAAATCTCTCCTTCTGGGAAGAATTTCTTCCTAACATC
This sequence comes from Melanerpes formicivorus, assembly GCF_026170545.1. Taxonomy (NCBI): domain Eukaryota; kingdom Metazoa; phylum Chordata; class Aves; order Piciformes; family Picidae; genus Melanerpes; species Melanerpes formicivorus. Next base: position 4,321,390 of record NW_027142362.1, on the reverse strand, counting down.
CAGCCTAAACCTCCCCTGGTGCAGCTTGAGACTGTGTCCTCTTGTTCTGGTGCTGGCTGCCTGGGAGAAGAGACAAACCCTCACCTGGCTACAACCTCACTTCAGATAGTTGCAGACAGCAATAAGGTCTCCCCTGAGCCTCCTCTTCTCCAGGCTAAGCATCCCCAGCTCCCTCAGCCTCTCCTCATAGGGCATGTACATAAGGCTCCCAAATTATCTCTTGGTTTGCACAATACCAGTATGCAAGCAAAAAGAAGAGAGCCACAGCAAAATGCAGAGCTTCTTTTAATCCATTTTCTCCTTCAGTTTATTGCTAACTCTCTACAGAACTTCAGCACACGCTGTACAGACATGCTAGTTTGCTCAGTCATCACATAATTTCTTCTCAGTGATCAAGAGGAGAATTAGGGAAGCAGGAGACAGTTGCTTTCTATTCTGCCATCAGCCTGCATCTCTTCAGACACAGCACTTAAGGCAAAGCTCAGCTGGCACTCTCCCTGCTTTGTGCAGCAGTGGAAATCTCGCCTGTCGCAATCTCCGACTTCAGTCATAAACTCCAGCAGCACACTTGGCAAAGGTTCAGGTTTAGTGGGCATTTCAGGAAAAGGTGCCAAGCTTCAGATAGTCACCCAGTAAACAAGGGTAATACTGCTCACCAATCTCCATACATGCTTTGCAGCTCAAGATCTGAAGAGCCAACATCCTGTTATAAATCAATGTCCGATTGCTCCTGTGTGTTTAGCACTGTTAACACAGAGACGTTTATCCCAGTGCAAAGGGTGTTCCCTAGAGTGGGAATGTGGTCATGGGATGACGACACACAGCCTGCTTGTTCTGCATACTCTGGAAGATTGTTGGATCTCCTCTGTCTCCAAACAGCTCTTGTCCACCAATATTGAAATTAAAATGGGTGAAGGAAGCGCATCCAAACCTTTCCATTTGTTTTCAGGCCCGAGGAACCCACACTGGCAAGTTACAGCTGAGGAACCATTGATACTCACTGCAAGGAAATGAGGAGACATGGACTGGATGTGCCTTGGTCAAGTCTTCTCAGCTTCATTATGACAACTGGACTGAGTCTGACCAGCTTTCCCCTCCAAGCTGACAAACTACAAGACAACCACAACAACAGGCAGTGCCTGCTGTTACAGAGCTGGATGCAACTAACTCTGTTCACTTCAAATAGGACTTCACATACTTGATGGTTTCAGAAGAGTCAAAAGCAGAAGAGGCTTACTGAGCCCTTACATTTTCACTGCCTGATTCTGCAAATTCAAAGTTGGGTGTTGTGATGATGATGGGGTTTAAGGTTAGAACAGAATTAACCAGGTTGGAAAAGACCTTTGAGATCATCAAGTCCAACCTATGACTCAACACCATCTATTCAACTAAACCTTGGCACCAAGTGCCTCATCCAGCCTCTTCCTAAACACCTCCAGGGATGGTGACTCCACCACCTCCCTGGGCAGCACATTCCAATGGCCAATCTCTCTTTCTGTGACAAACTTCCTCCTAACATCCAGCCTAAACCTCCCCTGACACAGCTTGAGACTGTGTCCTCTTGTTCTGGTGCTGGTTGCCTGGGAGAAGAGACCAACCCCCACCTTGTGTGTTTGGGGGGGTTTGGTTTTGTTTTGGGTTTTTTTCATTTGTTTTTATAACCCCACAACCCAGAAGTTCCCACTACTAAAGACCATGGTCTGGTTTCCCCCCCTTCTCCTTCACATGCATACACACATGCCTAAGTTTCTACCCTGTGTACTGTTAAAAGTTAGACTTGGAATAGCTGGGACTGACAGCAATGGAAGATTTCAATAGCAGTTGCTTTGTCACTTCAAGAATCTCTTTCACCACACAAGCCTGGATGTCCAGATTTCTGCATACATTGTGAGGGGCACATGGCACAGATATCTACCAGTGGTTGGAGCTCAACCTTTAGACTGTTAAAGGAGGTTTCAGCAGAGCTCAGAGACAAAAGTTGGCAAAGAACACCAAAATCCAGAAAGCAAACCCCCACCAATGCAACTCAGAACTTGCAGGCTCATGATGCATTGAAAGAGGATGGGGTTTTCCATCTCATCCTCTGAGGAAAGCTGCAGCATATGCTTAGTGGTGCCAGAAAGGTTAGAGGGCTGCCAGAGCATGCACAGGAGAAGGCTTGTGTGCAAACAGAAGAAACAGCTTCCACTGAATTCTTACAGCCAATTAAGCAACAATTCTCCACATAAAATACAGCATTGCCCAGCTGCTTGGCTAATCCTCAGCCTCTGCTTCTTGAGTTGGCTTTCAATTTTTAAGACTTCCACTTCTCTTCAGGAGCAAAAGACAAATGAATGCCAATTCACCACACATCCTGCTAAAAGGCAAATAAAAGCCCTGCAAAAGCCATCAGTGCTCAGAACTGCCTTTACACTAATGAGCTTTCACCAGTAAGTCTGCACACAGTAATACACGTGAGCAGCCATGGTAAATTCACCCAAATCACCTATCTGCAGGTCTGGCCTCCAGCCTGAACTGGACTTCAAGCTGAAAGAGGACCGAACCTGGAAGACAACTACGAATTTTGTCTGGTCTGCATCCCTCTGTTAAGCTACCCAGTGATGTGAAGCAGATGCATTGTGAATGTGCTGCTTCCTCTCCTGAAAAGGGGAGAGAAAAGGAAAAAGTCAGAAACAGCACTTATCTGGGGAAAAAAAAGCAAATATTTTAAAGTACACACTGCTACTGTTTGTAGGAAGGCTTGGAAGAGGGATACATATGGAATGCCTTCAAATGCATGTCTTCAGTTTTTAGAGTCAACCTGACAAATGAGCTTAGTTAGCGCTGCTCAAACAAAGCTGAGGGTCCCATCCCCCCATTGTGTTCCTAAGTAAGCAAGCCCAAGTTTCTGGCAGAGACACTGGTGTGTGAGATTTTAACATTCCCCTTTCCATAAACAGTCATACATCAAGCTCTAAAAATTTGCTTCACAGAAACATTTGCACTAGTAAAAACTCAATTATTCTAATATTTGTATGACACATGCAGGAGGGGGGGCATAAAAAGGTTATGGTGAGCTCATTTAAGAATTTAAACAAGGACTTGATAAAAAGGTTTTGAATTATTCACTCTCAGCTCCACTATTAAACCAGGCTTCCAAAGGAGTCTTTAAACAATAGCACAGAAGAGGCTTTATTTATAACAAAAGGCAGTGTTGCAGCTATCACTGTCTGGCTGCACAAAGTCATTCATAATTACAGTTGGAAAAGCACCCAAGCACAGCATCATGTGTGGGTTCACAACCCTGCCAGACCTTCTGGACACTCTGAGTATTTACTCTAATGTTCCTTCCTAGAGAGGCAGCACCATTTATGTCTAAAGATCTTAAGTACTGCTTTTTACGCCTAGAAAGATCAAGTTCCTCCAGTACAGCGGAAGTTGAGAGAGGTCCAGGCACAAACCCAGGCTAGGTGCACAGTGGGTTGAGAGCAGCGCTGAGGAAAGAGACTTGGGTGCACTGATTGATGAGAAGCTCACCATGAGCTGGCAGTGCCCTCATGCAGCCCAGAAGGCAGCTGAGTGCTGGGCTGCAGCCAGAGGAGTGTGGCCAGCAGGACAAGAGAGGGGATTCTGCCCCTTGGCTCTGCTCTGCTGAGACTCCACTGCAAATGCTGCGTCCAGTTCTGGTGTCCCCAGCATGGAAAGGACACACAGCTGTTAGAATGAGTCCAGAGGAGGGCCACAAAGATGATCCAAGGGCTGGAACACCTCTGCTGTAAGGATAGGCTGAGGGTGCTGGGGTTGTTCAGCCTGGAAAAGAGAAGACTCCAGGGGCACCATAGAGCTGCCTTCCAGTACCTGAAGGGATCCTACAGGGAGGCTGCAGAGGGACTTTTCATGAAGGTGTCTAGCAATAGGGCAAGGAAGAATGGCTTGAAGCTGAGGGAGAGAGCAGGGTTAGACTGGATCTAAGGATGATGCTCTTCAATACAAGAGTGGTGAGACAATGGAATAGGCTGCCCAGGGAGGCTGTGGATGCCTCTTCCCTGGGGGTGTTCAAGACCAGGCTGGATGAGGCCTTGAGCAGCTGAGAGTTGAGAGGCATCCCTGCCCATGGTGGAGAGGTTGGAGTAGATGATCTCTGAGGTCCCTTCCAACCTAAGCCATTCTATGGTATTAAGCAGGACTGGGACAATCTTGTTTTCATTCCATTCCACACAAGCACACAAATATTTTGGTATATTCACCAAAGCTTCAGAGTCAAACTCACACCTGAAAGATACATGGTGATGACTTTCAGTTAAGTTTTCCCTTTTCATGCACAGCAATTTTTTTTGCATCCTTGCTCCTGGTACACATTCCAACTTCCCCCACCCCACCCAAACATCAGAGCCCACTTGGAATGGAAGGTGAAAAGCAGGAAACTTTAAAGAGGTAACAGGAGTGAGGCTCCACTTCTCTGGGACATGCATCCTCTCACTACCTGCCTCATTTCTCCCCATCACAGGCTGTTCTTGGTAGTTCAGCTCAATGAACATGAGCCAAAATTTCCTCTCAAAGTTAATACTCCAAGACCATTTCAACTATGAGCATCACCCACAGAAACATTTCCCTTTGCATATCATCCTCTCTTCTGCATCAGTTTGTTCCCAAATAAACTCAAACTTAAAATAGTGAAAATGAACAAACAGGATATCCTTCTACTGCATCCAGCCATGGTCCCAGAGCAAGAGCAGGATGAGTCAGTCCCCCCCAGCATAGCTGGTTTCAGGCATTTCTGACACTATAATGAAAGCATTCTGTTTGCTTCAGGCACACCAATGAGAGCGCTCAAGTTAAGTATTAATGTGGTGTTTTAACACTCTCCCTGGCTGGAGGGGACACCAGGTGTCACCTAACCAACTCAAGGGTGAACACAAACCTGCTCCCTTCACCACACAAACAAGAAAAGGGGTTTTGCATCACATGAACTAAGGAGAGGTTTGGGGGTGAGACACGAGAACCAGAACTACCACACTACCACGTCAAGCTCCAGGACAACAGTGGGAGCCTGCCCTGACCAGAATCAGCAGCACATCAATGTAAGACCACCAAAATAAACACAAAAAACCCACCCCAAACAAACCAATGCACACCACACTGAAGGCAGGTATCTTGCCACCTCAGAAGAAACGGAGGTTCAGGTGGGTTTGTTTTGCTGTTAGGAAGCCAAACCGCAGCAGTAGTGCCACCAGCAACACCTCCTGAGATCCTTCTTCTCTTTTATGCCCTTAAATTGGGGCTTAGTGGCTAGAATGCAGCCTGCTGGAGAAGGATTTGGGGCACTGGTGGACAGCTGAACAGAAGCCAGCAATGTGCCAGCCAGCCAAGAAGGTCAAGGGCATCCTGACCTGCATCAAAACCAGTGTGGCCAGCAGGAGTAGGGCAGTGATGGCACTCCTGCACTCAGCCCTGGGGAGGCCACAGCTTGAGTACTGGGTTCAGTTCTGGGCACCACAGGGACTGGACATGAGGAAAATCCTTTATACTGAGAGTGGTGAGAGGTTGGAACAGGCTGTCCTGGGAGGTGCTAGAGTTGCCACCCCTGGAGGCATTCAAGAAGCTGTAGACCTGGTGCTTCATGGTTTAGTGGTCATGGTAGCTGGGTTACAGTTGGACTCAAAGGTTATTTTCCAGCCTTAGTGATTCTATGATTGTGAATTCAAGCTTGCTGCTGCGCTTCCATTCCAACTAACAGCTCACCTCTCCATCTGCATGTTCTTACACATCTATTTGAAGCTCTGGTTTTCCCAACCATGGGTAAGACTAAACACCTGCACCACTGCAAATATAATCATGGCAAAATACCATGGCTATTTGTAGACTTCCTGTTCATCAAATAGTATTAGTGTACCTTTGCCTTGAGCAATTATTTGCAGTGCTGGAAATCCTGAAGAGACACTAGAAGAGGCAGCAGAAACAATCCCTCCTCCATTAGGCAACATATTTGTATTAGCTTTTGGAATGACTCAAAAGGGAAGACAAAATCATTAGAATAATTCCCTTTTAAATCTGTCCAATGAAAAGGAGAGGTGGGGGGTGGAAATTAATTCAGTGAAAAGTCTGCTTTAGCTTACACCAATGGAGACAGGGAGGCATTTTACACTTCAACTGACTTAACAGCTCAAATTCAACTTCAGGCTCCAATGCAGGCTTTAAGTCAAATTCCTAAGCAGAGTAAAACCCTTATTAGCCTGTCTTCACTGTAATTTTAATCTCAGTTAATTGTATGTAATTTATGTTAAGAATAACCCACTTTCATATTTTCTTTTCAGAACTGGATATATTGCATGCAGAGTGATTCCCTGGCTAGCACAGTTAAGGTTTCCCCTAGAGAATTTTTTTTACCCCCCTGCAGAAGGATGCCTGAATGCTTTAGAAACATGCAAAAGTGTTTTCATAAATGCATCATATGCAGTTGCATTAATTCACTTCATTTATCCCTAAGCCAGCAAAACCTGGCCATGCAGTCTCACTGTAAACCAATGCTAGGCACTAGAAAGATTTTTGATCCCTTTAACAACATTTCTCTTTCTCTCCATGCAAACAAAGAGTGGGGGAAGAGGGGAAAGTGACCGATGTGTTTACAGTATCACAGAATCACCAAGGTTGGAAGAGACCTCAAAGATCATCAAGTCCAACCTGTCACCACAGACCTCATGACTAGACCATGGCACCAAGTGCCCACATCTAATCCCTTCTTGAACACCTCCAGTGATGGGGACTTCACCTCCTCCCTGGGCAGCACATTCCAGTGACTCTCTGGGTGAAGAACTTTCTCCTCACCTCGAGCCTAAACTTCCCCTGGCACAGCTGAGACTGTGTCCCCTTGTTCTGGTGCTGGTTGCTAGAGAGAAGAGACCAACCCCTTCCTGGCTACAACCACCTTTCAGGCAGCTGCAGAGAGCAATGAGGTCCCCCATGAGCCTCTTCCTCTCCAGGCTAAACAATCCCAGCTCCCTCAGCCTCTCCTCATATGGCTTGTTTACCTTTAAACAGGAACAAAAGCATCCCAATCCCTCCCCTTTCCACTGTCCCCAACTGATGATTCAAATTGCAAGCAGAAACACAGAAAGAAAACACCCAGGGAGAGGCAACATCTCCCTTTCGAGTTCCACAAATGTGGCAGAACTCGTGGCAATTTCTCTAGCTTACATGAAACAGATTTTGAAGCACTGCCTGAAGTTTACAAAGTTTGCTTTGGAGCCAAGAGTGTCAACGCTGCTGGCACACACCACTCACCCCTGTCAGCACAAGCAGTATTTACATCCTGTAGCCAAAGTAAAGCTCTGAAGCCCAGGTTACTATCTCTGCCCATCACGAAACGTTCATGACGTACGTCCTGCATCTTTTGCCTAATTTCTCAGGTATTGGGCTTTTGGTTGGGATTTTATTTCTTCTTTTTTTTTTTTTAACTGAAATGCCCACTCATTAAAAAGCTACTGAGATCTCAAGCTCAAAAACCCCCCAATTAATTATCAGGGTGGTTTCCTAGCCTCGTTTCTACACTTCTGTTGCAGTTTCATGCCGTTCCCCTCACTCCCACTGCTCTTTAAGAGGTGATTTCACCTAAAAAGTTCAACTCTTACCACCCATCACTAAGTCCAAAGATAAATGCACCCTTTCAATTCAAGCTTACACCCTGCCAGAGCCTATTTGTATAACCTGACTAGGAGAGATGGGAAACAGTTACGCATTTGCTAAGGGGCGGGCTGTGATTTGAGAGTTAAATGCAAGCAAGATGCACAGACCAGGAGTAAAGCTTGGACTCTGCCAAGAGCCCAAGAACAGGTCCATCCTGTGTTGGGTCTCACAGCCACAGCCTGGTACAAGAACACCAGATATTTTACTGACTTACACCAAAAGCACAGAATTGTCAGGATTGGAAGGGGCCTCAAGGATCATCCAGTTCCAATGCCCCTGCCACAGGCAGGGACACTTTCCACTAGATCAGGTTGCCCAGAGCCACATCCAGCCTGGCCTTAAAAACCTCCAGGGATGAGGCTTCTACCACCTCCCTGGGCAACCTGTGCCAGTGTCTCACCACCCTCATGGGGCAGAACGTCTTCCTTAACGTCTAATCTAAATCTCCTCTCCTCTAATTTGGATCCATTCCCCCCAGTCCTATCACTCCCTGACACCCTCAAAAGTCCCTCCCCAGCTTTCTTGTAGCCCCCTTCAGATACTGGCAGGCCACAATTAGGTCTCCTCAGAGCCTTCTCTTCTCCAGATGGAACCACCCCAACTCTCTCAGCCTGTCTCCATAGGAGAGCAGCTCCAGCCCTCTGCTCGTCCTCAGGGCCCTTCTCTGGACACGTTCCAGTGCATCCAGATCTTTCTTGTAACAGGGGCTCCAGAACACACAGCAAAAAGAAGAATGCCACATTTTAACCTCTGGCTTCTCCTCCATTTTGCATGGAGTCCGCGTGCCAAAGCCAAGGAGCTCCCAGGACTCAGCAGCACGTAAGGCCCCGCGCTGCGCCGCGCTTCCAGCGGGCAGCTGCGTGAGGCAAGTGGAGCGGAGAGGACGCGGACAGATGTTTCCATTCACAAACACTGCCAAGGAGCCGGGAATGCCGAGTTCACTACCTTGGTGTTATTTACATTTCACAACATCCAGCAATAACCACGCCACAAGCAGTTTAAAAAAGGAAAATACAGCACAGCAGGGGAACATTTCGCCACCACCTTCATTAAGGGGGGGTGGAAAGGGGTGTCAAAAATGAAAAGCTTTTTTTATTCCAGTTCTGGAAACTTTGCCTTGTTTTGCCTGCTGCCATCCCAACAGGACAGCAGCACCCCGAGCCTCACAGAACGGCCTTGAGCTAAAGCACAGAATGGTAAGGGTTGGGTGGGACCTCATCCAACCCCCCTGCCAAAGCAGGATCACCTAAGACAGGTCACACAGGAGCATACCCAGGTGGGTTTGGAAAGTCTCCAGAGAAGGAGACTCCACAACCTCTCCTGGCAGCCTGCTTGCAGTGCTCTGCCACCCTCACCATACAGAAGTGTCTTCTCACATCATGGTGGAACCTCCTGTGTTCCAGCTCATACCTGATGCTCCTTCTCCTGTCACTGGGCACCACTAGAAGGAGACTGGGGACCTTCATCTTGACACCTACCCATCAGATATTTATAGACTCCTGCCATTGCCACCTTGCAAGGAAAGTGCTTATGTGGGGCATCAAGGATGGTGAACCATGCAGTCCCTGAACCACCTGGACTTCCCTTCTCCTGAATAAACTGATTTTTATCAAGCACAGACTATGGTTTCTCCTTTAGCAACTGTACCACAAACCAAACACTCCGAAGACCAAATCTGGTGCTCTTGGCACACACACACACAAAAAAAGTATCCTTACAAATGACTGGGAGGGTGTGTTTGAGAGGCATTCATCCAAAGCTCAGCCCTGAGACCCAACAGGTTTCAGAATTAGCTTCCAGATCCAGTCTGGCAACTCAAACCCCAAGAGCTGTCCCATCCACCTGAACACTGGAGCATTATATAGACAGACCACATGTGACAATCCACTCTGCCTGTCCTGAGGTGCTCCCTGCAGCAAGATATGGGGAAGGGTGATGGGAAAAAATTTCACACCAGCTTTATGATCCACAAAGTTCTTTTTGAGCCCCCAGCAGAAGAGCAGAGGGGGTGGGGAGGGAGTCAGTATAACACATTTCTATTGAAGTCACTACTTGCTCGAGCTTTTGAAGAGGTTCTGTACTTCAAATGTTTAAGTTACACACTCTGTATCGAGTTTCTTTTCAAGTGTGGAGCTGGTGAGCATTGCCCAGACAGGGTAACTTTACTGCTAGTGAGTGCAGGGCTCCCCTCCCACCACCACAGGACACCTTCCTTCCCGAAGTAAACCAGACACTAATGCTATTTATGGATCCCCTTGCAGAACCAGACAGGCCTCCTCGCCACTATTCATCAATGTGCAAAGAGCTTTTATTTCATGGCAGAGAGAACAGATTGAAAATAAAGATGGGGGGGGAGGCCTGAAGTTCTGCCTTACTTTCTTCAAAGAAATACCTAGCTGGAAAATCAATGAGGAACAGCAGTAGCTGCAAATGAAGGCTGATGCCAGGAGACTGGATTTTACTTTTCTTTTAAAAAGGCAATTTAAAGTTAGCTTCTAAAAGGTTATTAGAGAAAGCCAAAGACCCGTGGAAAAGGCTAGCTGAGGTACCAAGGGACAAAGCTCCAGAACATCAGCTCCATCACACCCCCACACCCAGGAGAAAGCCAGGGAACATAACCATGAAATCTTCCTTACTTCACAGTGGGGAAAAAAAAAAAGGCTAGATCAGGGTTTCCACAGACAAAATAGCTGGACAGCATTCACCAGCACTGCTTTTAAACATTAACATTGCAGAGTCCACTGACTTGCCCTGGGTTCAGTGGGAAGCACGGCTTTGTTCTTACAAGCATTTTCATAGAAGCACCTTTGCATTTAAAACACCCAACTGTAAGAGCATCTGCTATTCAGATAAAGCACCCAGAAGCAGGTAATTTGAGATGCAACAAGTTTTACAAAGCCCTGAAAGAGCCCAAGGGCATTTGGAAGGGTACATGCAAGTTGAGAATAAGTCTATTCTTAGATTATCTCCCTTTGGTGTTTCCTATAATCTTTTTTTTTTTTTAAACCCTCCTCCCACTCCTTTGAAAAAGTTGTTTGGTTATTAGGTACAAAAAAAAAAAACCCAAAAAAAATAATGGAAGAACCTGTTCTGCAAGGTGTATGAACAAAGCAGTATCTCCCCCAAAAAAGAAAAGTTCATTCAAAAGTATGTAAATAGTAAGGCTGGTAACACAAACAATAAAACCACAGGAAACACAAGAAATTAAGAATAGATCAAGACCTGCTCCATTTCCTGGCTGCTCAATATAGAAGCACCTCTCTGGGCTGGACATATCAGAAGATTTATTCTCTGAAGGACACATATGGGAGTTGACACAGATAACTTAGGCAAACAAAGCGCTGCGTCTGTTCTCAGCCTGCCTGTGCCTTGTACAGGCAAAGACACTGACCACCAACCAATGCAGCGACGCCAAGACTGGCACACCATGGCAGCAGTGTTCACCATCCTCTATCAAGCACTGCAGCGGCGTTCACCATCCCGCCCCTAGCAGTGAATTCACACTGCAGCGGCGTTCACCATCCCGCCCCTAGCAGTGAATTCACACTGCAGCGGCGTTCACCATCCCGCCCCTAGCAGTGAATTCACACTGCAGCAGCGTACAACGTCGCACTGCAGCCGCGCTCCCCATCCCGCCCCCAGCAGCAAATTCACACTGCAGCAGCGGGCGACATCGCACTGCAGCCGCGCTCACCCTCCCGGCCCCAGCAGCAATTTCACACTGCAGCAGCATGCAACGTCGCACTGCAGCAGCGCTCGCTCTCCCGCCTCCAGCAGCAATTTCACACTGCAGCAGCATGCAACGTCACACTGCAGCCGCGCTCGCCCTCCTGGCCCCAGCAGCCAATTCACACTGCGGCAGCATGCGACGTCGCACTGCAGCGGCTCTCACCCTCCTGGCCCCAGCGGCGACGTCGCACTGCAGCATCCTGCACCAAGCAATTGCTAACTTCAAAGAGAAATTCACAGAGTTAACTCCAGTATCTCCCAGCACACTGCTTACTGCCCAGGACACAACAATGCTCTTGAATGAGGAGTAGCGTGCTAATTCTGAAGCTGAGCAAGGAGCAGAGGTGACAACTAGTTCCCAGCATGCAGGGTGGTCCATGCCATAGCCACTGCACAACTCTCCCTGGCTGGAAGGCACACATTCAGAGCTCATCAGTGCATTCCCCAGCTCGGGCGTATTCCCAAACACCCCATTGCTGCTGGGCTCTTGTCTAGCAGCATCCCAACAGTACTTCCCCTCTTCTCCATCATAGGAACTGGGCTTTTTTTTAATGCCCCTGTCAACTGGTCAGAAGCAATATGGTCCCACCTAGACAAACTTTCACATCTCTTCTGCAGGAGGTCAAAACGCTGCTCTGCTTCAGCATCACAGCCACACTGCAACAGCTCTCGCTCCTCAACATGTACCAAACACTAAACCACGTCTCCTCCTTCTTCCAGTGGCTCACATCCAGCATTATCTAAAGAGTCAAAACAAAAATCTCACAAAGAAAATTTATTTCCTTCCATGCAAGCACCAAGTGATGCAGCATTCCCCAAAGACAAAATGTAACAGGACTTCTCTAAAGCATGCTTCCTCCGAGCGTCCCACGTTTCTTCTGGCACTGAAAGAGCACAAACCCAACACAAATACACATGGGTGAGGGTTTTCTTTGCACAAAAAGATATGCAAAAATATGTTACTCTCTTTTTCATTTCTACCGAGCAGCACTGCTGAGACCAACTTCTTGCTAAAAATTGGCAAAGACTTGATAAATTAGTTCCTGGAAAGGGGTAAAAAAAATAATGGTCTTCTACGCAGAGCATTAAAACACTTCTAAGGTTTAGAATCACAGAATCACCAAGATTGGAAGAGACCTCAAAGATCACCAAGTCCAACCTGTCACCACAGACCTCATGACTAAACCATGGCACCTCCCTGGGCAGCACATTCCAGTGCCTAACAACTCTCTCAGGGAAGAACTTTCTCCTCACCTTCAGCCTAAACTTCCCCTGGTGCAGCTTGAGACTGTGTCCTCTTGTTCTGGTGCTGGTTGCCTGGGAGAAGAGACCAACCCCCACCTGGCTACAGCCTCCTTTCAGGTAGTTGTAGAGAGCAATAAGGTCTCCCCTGAGCCTCCTCTTCTCTGATAGCTTTTATGATGTTTAGGCATTGCAAATGCTCAATCTTTTCATACAATGCAATTGGTCACTAACTATACACCATTTATCTGCCACCTCATAGTGTTAGCTGTCATAGCGAAGGGGATGTGTCATGCCAGCAGCCCACTGAAGGCTGAAAAAGCACAGTCATGGTTTTCTGGCTTCAGGAAGATGTCTGAGTTTTCAAGGACTTTCTTGCCACAAGTCTTCCATCCTCCTCAAGCGGTTCTGAGTTTTCATTTCAAGACTTACTCTCCACTTACTGAAGTGCTTTCCTTTTAGACGCCTGCTGCAGGCTGTTGCTGGGATAGGATCTCTTATTAGTCTCAAGCAGCCCTGTGACTTCTGAACTTTGAGATTATAAAGCAAGAAAGTTACTGAGCAGTAACCTGCAAGTGGATTGGCTAAGAAAAAGCAGCACAAAGTCCTGCCAAAAATCCTGGCTAATCTGATAAAGGAAAAGCAGGGAGGTCTAAGCACTAAACCCAGCAGGTTGGGGTGTTGTTGTTTTTAATAGACCCAATTCCAGCTGCAAAAGGAAGCATATCCCATTCAGCAGGGCACATCTTCTCTAGCTGTGGTATCTAAAGAAACCACATTTCACCACCTTAAAGGTACTGCCCCTAAGTAAATTGTAAGAGAAGACTGCCAGAGCTACAGAAAAGCCCAGGACTAACAGGTGAATTGCACAGCGACTGACAAACCTTTGTGATCTTCCTGGAAGGAGAGACCAAATTAAGGAGAGGTACGTGACACATAGCCAGTTACCATCTAAGTACTACTTTGATTCTCCCACTTTCAATGCACTTAAACAATTAATCCTCTTAAGATCCATGCAAGCATATTTATTATCCACAGTCCGAGCTTGTAAGCTCTTCAAGCAACGAGCTAGCTCTTTCTCTAGCTTAGCACATGTCTCATGAAATATGGACTAAGGCCATTTGAACTGTGGAACAGCTGCCAAAGACTCAGCTCCCAGAACCCCATTCCCCTCCAGCACCTTACAGGAGCAAGACATCCACCCAGGAGCATACCTTTAACCTAGTCAAAAGCACTCACAAGCTAGTTAAGTGCTCAAATCTCAGCCTTCACACCACACGCATCCTTCTTCAGGCTACATTACCAAAAGACTTCAGACATTATTAGCCCTGGCCAGGATGAAAGAGTAGCTTCAGATTTTGGAGATTGCAGACGTGGATTCACACTCCTGAGCCCAAACCAGCAAGTCTCCCACCAGCACACACACACAATGGGGACTGATATAGCCCCCAGTGTATTCCTAGGACAGACCTGAAGATGATATACACTTATTTTCTTGTTGGCAACCACACTACTTATTTCTCACTGCAGGTTGGCACTGTTTGCAGCAATGTTTCACCTTGCATCACACAGAAGTGTGAGGCATCACCTGGACCTTGTGAAATGGGTATTTATTACACACAGCATTTTATAGCTGTACATATAAAGGGGTTTAGTCTTTATTCCTCAGCTGATAAAAACCTACCTTCTTTGCAGCTGCTAGGAAAGAAACTATAAACATTTAATGCAGCAAGAGGTTTGTTCACCACCTCTCGCGTTCCACTGTGCTCTCAGACGATGATCGCTCATCGTAAAAATGGGTGGAGTGTCTAGAAACCACTCAAGCATGGAAAAAATGAGTCCCATGCTCACGAGAAGCTCCTGCACAGGCTGGAAACCCCACTGCATCAGAGTGCTGTCATCACTCCCCACATGGGAAGTCTTTCAGCTACGGATGCAAACATCTGCTACATAGCACACGAAACGCTGCTTTTCTTTCACTCTCCAGAATCACCCTCTGCACCAGCTCAAAGACCTGCAGAGCTCAAACTCATTCATCTTCAGTTTGGTTTTGAAACCATTACAAACCAGCACTCCCCAAATACAAAGTGCAGCCTTTAAAACATCCAGTGCAGTCAGTGCTGGGAGCTTGTGGCTGCAGTGCAAGATTTATGGTAGCAGGGAACAGAAGAAAAGCAAAATTCCTCATGTAACATTGGAGGTACATCTTGCAAGCCTCACTGCTCAGCTGGCTCACAAAGTGATATTAACTCATAAGGGCAAGTCCCAGTCTTGCTGCCATCTTACTTGTGGGTTCACCAATTAGGTCGTGTGCTGTGCACAAGCTCAAGTGACAGAAGAAATTGCTCTGTATAAGGGTCAAATCTGGGCATCCTGTCTCCCCTTCCCCCCCAAGAAATAAGTCACTTCTCCCCTTCCTTTAACATCTGCTTCCTCCATCTGAGCATTCATTGTCCCACTGCTATTATGGGACCAAAGGCTTCAGCATCCCAGAGGAAACTCAGGAGGGAAGCCAGAGTATAAAGCAAGCAACACTCATTCCCTCCAGCAATCTCACAACTTGGCATCCCCTATTTTGCCCTCTTACTATTGACAGCAGCTTCCAAGACCTGGCCAAGTGTTGAGAACCAAATGTGCCTGGAAGCCAAAGATGCCATACATCCTGGTATCAAACCCCATTGTGCCCACAGACACCAGTATGGCTGGCTTGCCTTGCTCTTACACCTCCCCAGGGACCCACAAGCAATGCTATGGGGCAGGAACCAAGGCCAGACAGAGAGTGGACTGACCCAGTACAGTTTTTCATAGGGTTGCAACAAAGCGAGTGATCTGACACAAGCAGCAGCTCTTCATTGCCTGAAATCATGGCAGGACAGAAAGCATCCCTCCCACAGCCCAAAATCAGAGACTTAACATCAGAGATGCTTAGGATGGATTTGTCCAAAGACTCCTTTCAGACAAATCCATCCTCAGCACCAACTTCCATTAGATGGTTTTTGTCTCCTGCAGGAGGTAGCTGTACAGATTCACAGCCTCCTCTTTGGTCTTCCCTACACTGAACACAGGGATACCTGCAAGAACAGGATGAGTGGGCCAGCATCCATGTATGACATGCCAGGTGTGTTAATCCATGGAAAAAGAAAGGGTGAGTCAGTAGCCCAAGTCTGAAGACAGCCCAGTTTAGAACAGCTGCTCCGTGCCAAAATCCTCGTTTGTAATGGGTTTATTAACTGCAGCCTTCAAACTTAGAGCAGTTACACCACTGGAGGCAGAGCCACATTGGGAAAGAGATTTACTTTCCCAAGTAACTTTGCCAGAAACCTCAGATACAATTTAGATGAAGCTACAAACCACGTCACAGGTTTTAGCATAACTTACTGCTCCAGTCTGCATTAGTCATGGGTGATAAACAGCACACGGGGGATTCAAACATGACACATCAAGTAGTCTCAAGGCAAAAAACACCTCTTAAACACATCAAATGACATCCACTCTCCTGCTTTAAGATGACCACCTTCAATCATGCTCATGGAGAATAAGCCTCACCAACAGTCAGACTTGTGTTTAAGTAAGTAGCTCATCACATATTTTATGTCTCCGCACACGCTCTGAAATAAGAACCTGAAGCAGCTGCCACAGAAGAAAATCCTTAAAGCCTTCCTTTCACACTGGATCAGGCTGTCACACCACAAATAGCATCTTGCATTAAACAATGATTTGGGGAAATCTCTCACTGTCTATTTTGCAAATGTAAAGTTCAGTTCAAAAATAAATGGTTCAGCAAAAAAAGACAAAGGGGCAATGGCTTTTGTGAGAGGCACAGCAGCCACCTGAAGGAAGTCACAAAGTACCCCAAGAGTGGCAGCTAGAAGCTGCTTGGGCAAATGCTGAAGATTTTGCTTAGTCTGCAAGAAAATTTCACAAGTACTTGTGAAAAGTGAGATGCCAGGGATCAGTTGCAACTACCTGCACTCATACATTTTAAACAGTACCTGAGAAGAGCAACCACACAGGATCCAACTCCAGATACAAATCCTCAGTCACCATCCCAGGATTTTCAACCTCATGCAAGAATCAAACATACACCAGCTACTGATTTTAAAATGGTCACTGCTTTATTCCAGGTGTGAAAGTAATTTATTACAAACTCCTGGAATCACAGAAGATTAAAGAAAAAAAGGCTAAGGAGTGATCATTCTGAAGTTACATAAAAGTGAATTCCTGGTCCTCATGAAGGTGAAAAGGAAAGAAAACACAAGCAGTCAAGGAGGATCAAGATCACAAAGATGATCCAAGGGCTGGAACACCTCTGCTATGAGGATAGGCTGAGGTTGCTGGGGGTGTTCAGCCTGAAGAAGAGAAGACTCCAGGGGGACCTCAGAGTTGCCTTCAACAGCTGAAGGGGTGCTTGGTTACATGGGTTAGTTGATTAGATGGTGTTGGATGATAGGTTGGACACGATGATCTTGAAGGTCTCTTCCAACCTGGTTTATTCTAGTCTATTCTATTTCAAGACTGCAGAGGAACTTCTCATGAGGGTGCCTAGCAGAAGGACAAGGGGGAGTGATTTGAAGCTGAGAGAGGGCAGGGTTAAACTGGAGCTCAGGAAGAAGTTCTTCAGTAGGAGGGTGGTGAGACCCTGGAATAGGCTGCCCAGGGAGGCTGTGGATGCCTCCTCCCCATAGGTGTTCAAGGCCAGGTTGGATGAGGCCTTGAGCAGCTGAGCCTCGTTGAGAGATGTCCTTGCCCATGGTGGGGAGGTTGGAGGAGATGATCTCCAAGGACCCTTCCAAACTAAGCCATTCTAGGAAACTTTGTTAAATTAACCCCCTCTACAGAAACACCAGTTAAAACATTCTGAATGCTGCAACTAAGGCCAAAAATCAAATTGCTCTATGAACTGTGGATGCCAACAAGCTTTACACACCACGAGACTGACCAGCAGCACCAAACTCAACATCACACACAAACCATGCTTGGGACATGCTGCATTCTAAGCCCTCAGCACAAGTTCTGTAGGAGGTGCTGATAGTAGTTTGAGGGGTATTTTTCCCTTATACTTAATCCAATTGCATGTGCAATATTTGAGGAGTTCCCAATGTGTCTCTGGGTTTGGACTGTGAGAACTACAATGCTGTGTCAGCAGGGAATTTAGCTTTTTCTCACCCCTAACAAAAAAATAATCACCCAATAAACCCCTCAGCATCTGATTTTTACTTTGATTTGGTTTTTTTCATTATTAATATATATGAAGTAGTTTGGTTAGACTGCCTGACCATGTCACAACACATGAGCCATTACAGCTGCAAGAGAACTAAAGCTGTCTTCTTGCAAACTATCACACTTCAAGGACTGGAGATGAGGAGGCTCAGGGGTGACCTCATTGCCCTCTACAACTACCTGAAGGGAGGTTGTAGCCAGGAAGGGGTTGGTCTCCTCTCCCAGGCAACCAGCACCAGAACAAGAGGACATAGTCTCAAGCTGTGCCAGGGGAAGTTTAGGCTGAAGGTGAAGAGAAAGTTATTCACTGAGAGAATAATTGACCATTGGAATGTGCTGCCCAGGGAGGTGTTGGAGTCCCCATCCCTGGAGGTGTTCAAGAGGAGATTGGATGTGGCACTTGGTGCCATGGTCTAGTCATGAGGTCTGTGGTGACAGGTTGGACTCGATCCTCGAGGTCTCTTCCAACCTTAGTGATACTGTGACTGTTGACTGCTTCAAAATATTTATTATTCCACTTTCTTCCTCCTGTTTCTCCACAATTTAGAAGATGACCCAAAATGGTTATAAAGAATTTAAAAAGATGATAAAATGTTATAAAAAAATGGCAGGGTTGGTTCCTCTTTGCTGAGAAGATAGCTTCACTCTAGATAAAAGTAATTGCAGTCTTAGGGAACTCAAGGGAAACACTTTGACTTCTAGCTCCCTGCCTTATCTTAGAAACACATCTATCTCCCATGTCGTCTTCACATGCCATAAAACAGGGACGGGCACTACAGTCAAATGCTTTCCTTGCAGTCAGAAAACCACTTCCAAGGGTGTAGCTCTCCAGAATAATTGCTCTTGGTGGGAGAATTTGTCACAGCAGCTGCTCATGAGACCATGCAGAGACATGAGCCAGGGAATCAATCACAGAACTTGAGGGGTTGGAAGGGACCTCCAGAGATTGAGTCCAACCCCTGGGCCAAAGCAGGATCACCTAGGGCAGGCTTCACAGGAACACATCCAGGTGGGTTTTAAAAGCCTTCAGAGAAAGACTCCACCACCTCTCTATCTGATACAGAGAAAGAAGATATCTTCACCCTAGATAAAAATAATTGAAGATATCTTTACCTGACCCAGGTAAAGAATGAACTTTTTTGTGCTGAACTGATCCAAGGTTTAAACTGTACAGAAAGACAATAAAATTGGAATCTTAACTGGAATCCATTTCCCAGTCTAGTCCAATGAACAGACCCACAAATCCCTGCATGGCCCAGCCAGGAACTGAAAGAGGCTGCTCATGCCTACACCAATAGAACAGAATAAACCAGGTTGGAAGAGACCTTCAAGATCATCGTGTCCAACCCATCAACCAATCCAGCCCACCTAAACAACTAAACCGTGGCAACAAAGAGACTGTGAAACTACAGCTTGAGTTGAGGAGGATGAGACTGGCAAAGTTTCACCTATGGCATGCTTCAATCAGCAGTCTCTAGGAGGGCATTAAACTCTTTACGAGGTTTATGGGGCAGTGTACTTGCCACACAGTCATCAACAGAGGAGTCACCCTGCTTCCGTGACAAAGAGCCATAAATACAGAGAGAGAGAGCTTCTCAAGAAAGATCTGTATAGTTTGACTGTAGCAAAAAGTTCCCAGCATAGCTGCTTTCCCTGGAGTGCTGCCTTCACGTCTTCCTTATCACTAACCAAAGCAAGTAACCAGCTAACTCCCAGCGATGTCTTTTGCCTTCTAGATCTGAATAGAGGTCATTTGCAAGGGAGAAAGGCAGGTTTAACTAACTAACTAAAGAGACAACATTATGCCACATCCACAGCTTTATTTCCAAAAGCAACTAAGTGCAATGCCAGGCTGCAACACCATGACCCAAGTGTTTTGACTATTCACCAAGTACAGGCAGTGGCCAGTTCCCTCCCCACAGCAAGATTGCTGACAGCTGTTTTAGAGGAGAAAAGAGTGAAGCCTGGCTAAGCTATTCATAAAATTGTCATTGCACCTAAGACCCTAACAAGAAGTTCTGATTTAGAAGGCAGGGGAAAAAAGAAGAAGTGTGAAATGCTCCCTGGCAGTGACTGCCCAGGTGGTACACACCCACCCTGATCCAGGATCCCAGCTAGATTATATCCCCCATGGCAAACCTCAGAGCTGCACTGCAGAACTTGATCAACACCCAAAGCTATCAGCTGCTTCACAAAATCATTCATTAACTTTACCTATCCTACAGGTGATCAATGCAAGCAAGCAAACACATGAGCACTTGGCATCATGCAGCACGCAGCAATCACAAGCTGCAGGCTGCAAGGTGCTTCCCACCCCAGCCTTTCGTGTGCCTGCAAACAGAGTGCTGCTGACGCTATCCTCAGGCTGGAAACCACACAAACTGCCGACTCCCTGTCCAGGAGGCTGGTAAAACACAGGAACACAATCACTCAAGGAAGGTGGATCATGCCTTTATGGCCTCCTGGACTGTCTAGCCTTTTGCTCAAGTTTAACTTCTTAACACTGCCTTCCACCAGCAGAGCAAACCCAAAGCCAAAAAGTTCTTCCATACACATCAGCTATGTGGTTTAGTTAACTTCAGGCTATTTATCACCAGTGTGGGGAACCTCTATAGAAATAACATTTAATAGCACTCAAGTAGATGAGTTGCAGAGATAACCAGCTATAGTAGTAAGCAGAACAGCTTCCAAGCTGCTTCAAGGACTGTTTTAGAGGCCAGTGGATCACCACCAAATACCTGGCACAGGAAACTGATCCGTTGGTGTCCTGGAAGCAAAGGGGAAAATAAATAGGTACAGCAAGTTCTGTGGACAGGTTTTTTTTGTTAAGTAGCTATCTATTAAAACCACTATGCCAGAAGAAAATTACATGAAAGTATACCCTGCCTTTGTAAGACAGGAGGGTGTGCATACCACCAGTAAACCTAACCAATGGGTTTTTTCCGCTGGCGTAATTTCTTGACCACTGCCTTAGTTCATGCTTTGGATAGAATAACCAGATTCCTTTAACAGTACTTAATCCTCCTCTTAGCAAAGGAACGTACCCTAGACCAGAACACAGCTTACTCAGGAGCATACCCTGACAAGAGATTAGTAGCAAGTTCTGCATCAGCCCAAGTCTCCAAGCTTTCCCTATATAGCCTGTGTTTAAAAACATTCATCATCACGCAGGACCTGGCAAAGCTCTGCACCTACAAGAAGCTTTGACTTCTTAACTGTGTTCTCCTCCTTTGATGCTGTGAAGCTGTAAATCAGGAACACTGAGCTCCTTGACTTTCTCTCTGGCTACAGTCCCTGGCTGGACTCTGTTACCTCTAACATGCCATGTTCTCACCTCTCAGGCTATGCCAGCCATCCTTTGGACACTGGAGCCAGGCAGGAGATGCAGGCTGGCATGCAGCATGGCACATCCACACTATCTTCAGAAGACTAGTCATTCAGGCTACCTACAAAACCTGTCTGCCTTGCAGAACTCAACATCTGTGCCCTTCTAGCAACAGCCCCAGGCTAGCCTGTCTGCCCAGCACCATGGTGGCAGCGCTGGAAGGACAGACAGGAGCCGTATTAGGCTCAACTCACGAATGCAGAAGATTGGTACACTCTTGAACTCATGCCAAGGGACAACACAGGCCCAGATGATCCTCACCTTGCCTAACACACCCTTACCCTGCTTACCAGGCTTGGAGAGCTAAAAAAAATAATAAGAAAAGGAAGAAAATATAAAAACACCCAACCCCAAACAATAAGCAAGAAACTGACACCATGGAAAGTGACAGCCGAGACAACAGTGGTCCAAAGCAAAGGCCTTCCAAGTGAATGCTCCTCTAAGTACAGACAGCACCTTCTGTCCACAGGCACAGATGTGAGATTAATGCCAATCTACTCCCACTAAGACACCAATGTATAAAAACACAACTCTTCTAACACAGCAATAAATGAACCATTAGTACCTTACCTTTAAGGACCCATGTGGAACTCTCTTCACCTTTGCAGTCCCACAATAGCTCGGCCAGGGTGTGCAGAAGAAGAAACACACCTGGCAAGGGATTGATTTTAAGCTTGAAGGGAGTCACCATAAAGAGAAATAATGTAGCTGGGCCCTTTAAAACTGATTAGATTACATTAGCCAAAACTCCCAGCACCCAAGACATTCATGGATCTCAGAGCAACTGTCTAAACTCAGCTCTGAAGCTACATGCTTTACATATTTCTACTGCATCGCATATCTCCATGAGTACCTAAAGTTTTACGGCTGACAAAGATTACAGAGAACACCACAGCGACCAACTGTCCTGCAGCAGAAGCACAGCATTTCTAATCCCTTTATCGAGTCCCTGTCTGGTCACTCACAGCAGAACCAGCACAGCACACTCTTCAAGAAATAATCCAATCCAACAAGCAAAACCCACCACAAACCAACGCTTTTAAAATCACCTTTTCTCCCACTGAGCTGCAGCCCATGTGAAGCCCCACAAAGGACACCGGAGCACAACCAGTTACAGAGGTCAGCAAAACTGATCTCCACTAATCTCAACTCCTTTATGTGACCGTGGGGATGACACAGAAGGTGGATTAATAAGCCCTAAGAATTCACAAGTTAAGATACAACTACCCTCCAGAAAACTCTTACATTTGCTTCGGAAGAGAAGCGTCTCCACTCCGGGAGAAGGAAAAAAAGCCCCACGTTACATTTTCAAGCAATATGAGTAAATGCACAAAACACGCCCCGCGGTAATGACCCTCCGAGCAACTCCCCAGCCCCACTCAACCCCGAAGGTGAGCAAACCCCACACGGGGCTCGGATATAACGCCCAGACTACTTGATTTGCAATAACCTGCGATACGAAGTTGCGTCAGCGAGGCTAGAAGGGGAATTTTATTATCAATATCAGTAATATCGATCGGGAGGATGCGGATGGGGGCTGAGGGCCAGGGTAGGCAATGGTAGGAGTGTCTGTGTGCCCGGGCACAGGCTCGGATCACGCTGCGGGGAGCGAAGCCGCCACCCCCACGCTTGCAGCGGGGGAACCGCGCCCGGCCCCAGCCCCGGCCAGCCACGCACCGCCGGCCCGCAGACAATAGCGGCGGGGAGCAGCCGCGCGAGAAAGCGCATCCGAGACGTTCCGAACAAATAACAATACAAGGAAGAGGGATAAAAGGCACGCGAGGGAGACGGGCTGCCCGCAGCGGCTCCACGCAAAGTTACGCGGGGGAAAAAGCCCCCGAGGAAGACGAGGAAAAAGAGGAAGGGCGTGGGAAGCGTGCGAGGACGCGGGAAGAGGAGGGGGGACTCCCGTACGCCCCCTCCCCCGCCAAGAGAGGCCACCCCTACGCCCCCCGCCACGGGCCTCCCCAAACTTTCCAACACCCCTTCGCCCAACTCCGGCGGGACAGACTCACCGCGGGGGCCCGGCGGGCGGCTTCGCCCCTGGCAGCGGGGCCGGGAGGGAAGGGAAGGGGCAGGGAAGGGGACGGGGAGGGGGGAAAGAGGCGGCCGGGCCGGGTGCTCTCCGCCCGGGGAGGCGGGCAGGAAGGAGGGCCGGGGGCTGCGAGCTTGCAACCTGAGCAGCTCCGCCGCCGCCGTGCCCGCCCCCGCCCCGCCGCCAGCCCGCATGCGCCGCCGCCCAGCGGGGCCGCCCCCGGGGAGCGGGCGGGGAGGGGGCGGTGGGGTCAGCAGTTGCTGTACGGCTGAGCGTGGCACCGCGGAAAACTTGCACTGCTGATGAGTTTCAGCTGCTCTTCCGCCGTCTCCCGGCGAAGGCAGCGGCCGGCTGGGAAAAGACCGGGAGCCCAGGTGCGGCCCTTCACCTGCCGGTCTGTCACCTGCCGGCTCCCCGTCCCACGTGCCCTTGCCCGGTTTGCACAGCTGCTGGGGGGGAAAATCCGTCTGCTTGTTTATAAGGTGGGGCTGCCGGTGTGAGAAGACACAGGCAAGTTTTCATGCAGCGGGTTTATTTTCCTTTGAGGGGGACACTTCCTTCCCGTGCACTCAGTTTCAGCTGCAAGCGGCTGTTTGGCTTGGGGTTGTGTTTCCAGCGTTCCCACCTCCAGCAGTTGCCAAGCCTCTCCTGGTGCTGAGAGTTCAAGCCGTCCTGCCGGGACCTGCTGCCCTTCTATACCTGTCACAAAATCCAGCCCTACCCGTCCAGCATATGGCCTTCTCCCGCTCCTCACCTTCTTCCCCAGTTTCCCTTGGTTGTGTGAGGTGTGTACGTTTGATGAAGGTGCATCTCAGAAACCACAGAAACATTCCAGCTGGATAAGACTCTCGGGACAATCAAGTCTAACCGATAACCCTACTCTACCCTAAACCACATCCCCAAGCACCACATCTAAACAACCTTTAAACACATCCAGGGTTGGTGACTAAACCACCTCCCTGGGCAGCCCAATGCCTGACCACTCTTGCTGTGAAATGTGTTTTCCTGATGTTCCATACTGTTCCCACACCTTGCCATGGAATAATGGTGGAAATGGCAACCTACTATTAGCAAATGAGTTCATGTGGCCTGTGGTGTGCATGTAGGTAGCTTTGAGGAGGCCCCTGGGAATGAAGATGCATGAACTGTTGTGGTGACAACTTGCCTTCAGTTAGCATTTTTGTTGGAAGCTCTTTGGAAGTGTCTGTGTGTGGTGCCCAAATATTTCTACTCAGCTTAACCCACTAGCCCTGACAGGGGCCAGGTGATAATGTCCCACAAAGGTGTTAAGAACACTGAGTTTAACATGCTCATCCTACCCCACCGGGTCTAGGCAGCCTCACCTCACAACATCCAACCCCCAAAAACTTTACAGTATGTTCCAAACAGACCTTGCTGCTGACCAGAGCATTGGGCAGAGGCTGCAGGAAATTCACATTCATCATGTTCTCTCTAGGTGGAACAGAAACAGCAATACTGTGCACAGTGCAGAAGATGTTCTGCTTAAAACCCTGTGTGTGAACTTGGCATTGCATTGTTGATTCAGTTTAGATCAACTGAAATCAGATAAATGGCTTCAACAAACTTGTGCAACATGGTCATTTTGGAGGCTGGCACATCCCAGTGTCACGTACCCTTTTCAACCCGGGTGTAAAGCAATAGTTTTTCTTATGTGGCTCCAACAGGGTAAGGCAAACAAGAGTGAGGGCACTGGAGATACGTTTTCGTTTGTCTTCTTCCCAGCCCTCTAGGAAGGGTTGATGAGGCAGATCACTTGGGAGTTCCCAGATTGAAGAAGAGGGGTCAGGCACGGCGATGGCTCAGGAAAGAGCACCATCTAGTGAAAAGTCACTTCTTGCTCAAACCCTGTCCCCTGCGAGTCTCCAAACAATGACTAACCCAGCCCAGCCCAACCCACCTCGTCACATCTGAGGCAATCGTGAGCAAGGTAGCATGGTAACAGATAACAGATGCCTAACATTTTCCATAACACACGCACTGAGATCGTTAGCTCTACCCTCTCCGTTGACCATCTGCTCTGCTTGTCCATTTCAGCTCGGAAAGCCAACCTCTGTGTTTTGCTACCTTACCTGAAACTGACACAGCCCATCCCCGAGTCATACTGTGGTAATCAGGAGCCCCAAAGAGAGGACTCAGCCTCCCGTACGAGTACTTGCCAGCTGTGTACATGCCTGTGCATATGGGCTAACATGTGCCACTATTGCAGCCAGCTTGGAAATCTTTTGGAGAGTCTTTTGAGCACAAGGGTGCAAAGGTAATCTGCCAGAAAAGCTGTCTAGAAGCATTTACCACAGTCATTATATTTTAAACCAGGATACAAGGAAATTACCACGGAAAATACTGGGGACAGTTGACACAGCAGCTTAGCATCAAAGCAGGAAGATCAGCTGATGGGCTGATCGTCGAAGGTATTATGGTCCTTTAAGTCAAGCAGGGTGACTCAAAACACAGAAAAGGTGCACAGTTTTCTATCAGAAATATTCTCTGCCAGAGTGGGTGTCTCCAGCTGCCCACATATCCCCAGAGTGTCAGATGCTGGTGGTGACTTAGGAAGGGAATTAGCAAAGATAGGCAGGGCTGTGGGATAGGCTGTGGGATCTCCAAATTGCCAGGGGGTTGGACAGATGCTCAGTTTAGATCTGAGCTTAGGTGCCCCTTTACTGTGGGAGGGCTTAAGATGCCCCAGGACCAGAGATCAGTGAGCATCTGCCCCCGAAAGGCTGTGTAAGCTACCTCAGATGCCCTGCTCTCAGCAGCCCTTCACACATTTCTTTTACCTCTCCCTTCCCCAAGATGTAGTCTGTGCTCTGCTTTTGTTTTTAAATTGTTATCCACCTCCAAATTCTTTATCTCAAAATATCCTGTCTGCACCCACATATAACCACAAACCAAAACAGAAAGGCAGCAGGTGAAGGGAAATTTGTGCAGCAGCTTCATGGGTGCGAGTCTCCTGACAAATCACTCACCTTCAGTCTTCTCTGATGCTGGTTCCCCTGGGCTTCACCACTTGCCATATGTCCAGGTCTGCTTTTTGAACGCTTTCAAACAATACTACATCAGAAATTCTTTCTTTGCCTGTTCCAGGTTTTAATTTGTCACCAAGCTTTGCTGCCGGGATCCCTGCTTCCTGCTGGGGAACTGGATTTAAGTGTGAGTTGCACTGGTGAATGAGAGACTGGAATTTGGATCTGCCCATCATCTGAACATAGTGGCATGAATTAGCACTATGAGAGCATTGTTCTCATTTGCTGGAAATTAGCTGTCCTTGCCACTGAATAGAAAACAGAGTGCAATGTAATGAGGGAAGCAGCAACTATTAAAGATTTGTTTTCATCGTGTTGGAGCAGCTACAAAACCGAGGCACCGAGCACTAATGTGGCTGACAGCAGCATGTGGTGTTTTCTTTGTGGTTCTGCTTGTTTGGAGTTGAGGCAACAGCAGCTGCACCTGAAGAGATTTTAATGTTTTCCTTCTTCAAACTCCTCAGCCTAATGTGATCTCTGAAGTCCTGTGTGCTGTACAGTCTTTACTGCAAAGTTCTGGGCTGTGCCTGAGAGCAGCCTTCAGGAGAAGATTCTCAATGAAACATTCTCGGTCAGCGTGTAGTCTCAGTGTGTCACAGTCATCAGATGCTGGAGTTCATCCTTAGGATGGGAGAGAGCCTGGAACAGGTGAATCGCAGTAAAACCCCCTTGGACCAAAACACAAACATCTGTGATCTGCAGTATGAAATTAATGAAATCAAAGGAGGTTCTTTGGGTTCTTCTTCTGCTCCTCTGGAAGTTTGTGGGGCTTTGGCGGCAGCAGAAGGGGTGCAGCCTTGCACCTAGCTGTCACCCACCACGTACCTCACTTGTTGATTACTGCTCTTTCTGATTGTTTCTCAATTCTGGGAGACAGTGCTTATCAGTTGCTCATGCAGATGACATTTTAGTTAGTTGCTCAATTGGTGGGGCACATCTAGCAGGTCCACCTCTGCAGCTCACAGGGCCCCTTCATGTGCTGATAAGATATGCTAACACCAGGCTTTCAAACTCCTCTTTATAGATATCATTGGCAGCCCTGATATAAATACTGCCTTTTTCTTCTGGTCAAAAAATTTCCAGTTACTAATGTTGAAAGGATCTGAAAACAGGTAAGGGAGCATCTCTGCTGACAGCTCCAGTGGAGTCACACCCACATACATTTGTGACAGGCACACATAATGAGAGTGTGTGATTCAATTGTGTTTGCTTTAAATATTCTCACCACCAAAGAAATCATCTGGTGAGCTCCATGTTGTACTTTCTGTATCTGCAACTTCCAAACAGCTAACACAGGAAAAGAAGAAGAAGAAGAAGAAGCAATAAAAGCAACCAAAGAACAAAAGAGCTTCACAATCAGCTTGGGCATCCCGCAGGGATGAGGTGTGTGCAGGTGTGTTGCAAAGAAAGTGATGTTTCATCCCCTTTGCCCTCCTCCTGCCTGGGCTCAGAAATAATAGTAACTACAACAATAATCACTCGCACAACCTCTTACTGTCTCCACCAGACCTCTGGAGATCAGACAGTGATGCTTGTCCCAGCAGGGAGACTTACGCCATGCCTGCGGGCTCACCCTCCATTCAGCCCTGTGGGATAGGTGCTAGAGTGAGCACAAAGGGAGGGATGAAAGGAGACCTGCAGGCTGCAAACACTGTTGTCGTTAGCTCCTGGGAGGGTTTTGTCTTGCACTGCAGCTGTATACTTCATGCTTTGTCAAAGGACACCGTTAAGAGGCGTCTGCTCTGGCCATCCTGTTCTGTTCAATATACCTTTTAATTTAGTACTCTTCTATTTCTGTCTTCAGCAAGGGTTGTTGTCCACTTACGTGCAAAGCAAGGGATAGGCAAATCTATGCCAAAAGGCTTTGCTGAACTATCAGAAAACATCCATCAAATCAATACACAAAACTGAATTATGTGGGAGCCCAGGAGTAAAAAATGACAAACACAGGGAGTTAAATTGATAGCAGACCAGGATAAAAGCTTTTAGTCAATGCAGGCTGTAAAATTAATCACATGCAGTATACTCCCTAAAAAACTAGAGCTGTTTCCTCATCCCCTGCACTTGACTCAATTTCAGATCTAACTAACATGCAGAGTAGATTAAAATTAATCAATACAGCAGATCCCACAGTAAAGCAAACAATCAAGAAAGCAACACGTGCATTTGCAACCCATTATTTATCGCCATCACCACGTGTGGCCAGGATGTGAACACATAATGGCATGTGAACTGCTGCCAGAGCTGATGGGTGTATTTATGTTCTGAATGAAGCAGTAAGAGAAACTGTTAATGGCTGAGTCACTTGGAAATATTTGCTTGAATTTGGCAAATATGGCAAAGGGTGAAACAGGCCACAGGCAAAGGGTGAACAGGCTGCAGATGTGCAATAGATCTTTTTCTGTGTCTAGGACATGAGTGCTCCACCTCTGACTTTCACTATTCAGGTTTGCTCTGTAGGTGTATATGGACTGGATGAGACCTCCCAAGCTACAGAACATGAGAGAGGAAAGTCCTCCAGGTATTGGGAACCAAAAGCTCATAAGTGGTGGCCAATATTTCCAGCTTACCCAAATGTGTAAACACCATCTCCCGTTCATATCCTTGCATTAAATACCTGCCCAACGTTTTCCTATATATCTTCATGAAGCTGCCAAGTAAAACAATTACCAAAAGAGGTGCCTGCCTCAGGAAGGCAACCAGGGAGCATGTGTTCTTTATAGAGATCCAAACACAGCCTGGGAACTCACATCTTGGACCACTGACTTCAGGCTGAACATGAACTGCTTTAAAAGCTGCGCTGGATTGCCATCATCAGCCACCCACCAGCTGTTTTGCCAACACCTGTGTGTTACAACATGTACCTGTAGCAGACTTGAGGTCTTGAGAACAAAGTAGACTCCCTTTACTGAGATTTCCAGTGCTGGAAAGTCAAGGAGTTTCTGTCTTCATGTCACGAGGCCTCATTTTTCTCACACACATGTTCTGTACCCGTTGCCAGTCACCCCAGCTTTGCAAGATGGCATATACCTACCAGGTGGGCCTAGTACTTCTGCACCAGAACTGCTGATGTGCACAGGAGTCAGCAAAAATGCAGCATGCTTTTTCTTGGCTTAACACGTCTCCAAATCACAGAGAAGTACAAAAGGCCATTGAACATCTCTGTTCAGCAGCACGAACAGCTGGTCTGCTAACAAGTGCAGATCTCTTGTGGCAGTGGGTTAAAATAACTTCAGTTCTCCAGAGGGGAAGAGAAGGCTGCTTCACCATGCACTATAAACCACTATCACATGGGGCCCAGGAAATCAAAGATACGCTGCTACAACTCCTAATGCCAGGAAGAACAAAGGGGACCTGGGCATTCCATGGGTGCTGTGCATGCATTGGTTCAGCATGGCAAGCATTATGTTGTGACACATGAGGTACCGCTGGCCATCGTCTTTTATCATCACACTGCTTCCCTCTGCTCTTCCTCTGCAGAGTTGATTCTGAATCTTTATGGACTGCACATGGCTTTGGTAAGGTGATAGTCCCCACTGCCAAATATAGTTCTTGAGGAAAAATCATAGAATCATAGAAACAATAAGGTTGGAAAAGACCTCAGAGATCATTAAATCCAACCTGTCACCCAACACCTCATGACTACTAAACCATGGCTTCAAGTGCCACGTCCAATCCCTTTTTGAACACCTCCAGGGATGGTGACTCCACCACCTCCCTGGGCAGCACATTCCAGTGGCTAACAACTCTCTCTGTGGCGAACTTTCTCCTCACCTTGAGCCTCATGAATGCTTTTGTCTCCGTGTTCCCCAGTCCAGGAGACCCACCATAACAACATCATTTCTGCCTTCCCCTCTCTTCTTTCGGCTGCAGCATCTCTGGCTGCTGGGGGCTATTTGCAGCAGCAGTCATCTGGGACAAGTAGCGAGGTAGACACATCGCAGGGCTGGCATTCTGGCTTGTCAGCGTGTCCCCTCACTCCTGTAACGCTACACCACTTCTCAATAATTTCTGAGCAGCTTGGGCTAAGAAGCCCATTGCATTGGCTGTGTCAAGAATGGGACATGGCATCACTGGAATCCCGAGCTGGGCACGCTGTGTTTTGCACCACACACTGACATGCTTTTGTGTGGAGGGGATCCATTTCACATTAAGCAGCAGTCATACAGTATTTTTGATCACCACCTGTAAGCAAATCCAAGCAAAGCTCATTCCAAGGTCAGCTGAGTATTTCAGCAGACTTATCTCCAGCCTTGCAGGCTGCAGAGTAGGCCATCACACTGGCCACTGGAACCTCCAACAGATCAAACAGAGACAGAACTGATCCAGCCTGGCAAAGCAAGAGATTAGGATCAAACAGACTGCTCCAGCCATGCAGCTTGATATTGACAGGTGTGCAGGATGTCATTACAGTCAGCAGACAACTTCAACTAATGAGGTCTTTGTTTTCACTACTTTCTTTCCTTCCTGTTTTTTTTCTCTTTCGTTTTTTTCCCCCCAACACAGAGCAGCTAAACCATCCTCTGACAGATTTGAGCTTGCTCTTAGTGAAGCTGATTCAGGGTACTATTGTGCACCTGCCCTGGGCAGTGAGGCAGACAGGGGCCATGGCAGCAGCTATCTTGGGTGACCTGTGAGCCCAGAGCATTTATTTGTGACTAATTAAATAACTCTGTCATCTGAGAACTTCAGCAAAAGCTGTATTTCCCTTTTTATTTACTTGTTCTTCCTCCCACTGTGCACCTGGGTTAGCCAAGAGCAGAAAGCAACAGATAAGAGAGTTGAGAGGCACCTCCTGAAGCAAGGCTGCTTGAGAGGAGAGGAGATGAACAACCTCATGTCATAAATGTCTCAAATATTAGAAACTTCTTGATGCTACACAGAGAGACACAGGATTTGGTGGTGTTTCTTTTCCATAACTGTGGCCTTCCAAATCCTTTGCTATGAATTTGATTCTCCCTCCTTCACAGTGTGTTTCTAGTTGTTGGCATCCATTTTCCCCTGTTTGTCACAAGCCAAGAGCGTTGGTGCGTGAATATAATCAAGTCCAAACCACATCCAAGGGTTTAGTGTTACACAGGGAGAGAAATTGAAACAGGATCACAGGGTCACAGGATGTTAGGGGTTGGAAGAGACCTCTGGAGATCTTGGAGTCCAACCCCCCTGCCAGAGCAGGACCATAGAATATAAACCACCCCCTGTTCATTCCACCAAGATGGAATCAAGGTGCTTGTAGCAAACTTTGTCCTGCAAAGCTTTAAGCATCTTGGGGTGGTGTTAGCATCACTCTTTCTCACTGAGGATAGTGAAATTATGCTGTTTATAAGTTGGGAAGACTGTTTGTTTGATTGGCTTATGGATAGCTGTTGAAACCCTGTACGTACGTAGACAAACAGCTCTCTCCCTCTGTCATTAGACTGATTGCACATTAATCTGCAGATCAATAAAGCTATTTGTAATTCCTTTACGTCTGTGTGATTAGTAAAGCCACAGACACACCTTGCCACACTGAGTATCTGATTCTGAAAGTGAAATCAGGAGGCTCATCTCTCTCTCTGCCAACACATGGCCACATCAGGTTACTCCTGCCATTCGGTTCTTCTTCTCTTTTTTTGGAGCATCTTTAAAATGAAAAGAGGAACTGAGTTATTGTCTCAGCTGTTGTGGCAACCAGAAAACTAAAGCAGACATTGCAGCTTATGCTGAAACCCCTGAGTGAGAAAATTAGTTTGGGGCCAGAAGTTAACATCTGTGCATGTAAAGAACATGTGACAGAGGAAGATAGAATCACAGAATCACCAAGGACGGAAGGGACCTCAAAGATCATCGAGTCCAACCTGTCACCACAGACCTCATGACTAAACCATGGCACCAAGTGCCACATCCAATCCCTTCTTGAACACCTCCCGGGATGGTGACTCCACCACCTCCCTGGGCAGCACATCCCAATGGTGAATGACTCTCTCAGTGAGGAACTTTCTCCTCACCTCGAGCCTAAACTTCACCTGGCACAGCTTGAGACTGTGTCCCCTTGTTCTGGTTTTGCTGTACATATGTAAGGTTATTTGGAAATAGCTTGTGCTTTGAAAACGATTTTATAGCATGGAATTGGTGGGCAGAATTTGCCTGCTCACTTCCTGTGGCTCTGTGTGCCATCTGATAATTGCTTCTGCAAATGATTGTTTGGATCCTGAGCTGCTTATTGTCTCGCAGAATTTAATTGTGCAAGGTATGACTGTGGATGACGGCAGAGCAATCCCTTCTGAAGAGCTGATCCTCAGCCGATAACTACAATCTCTCATTACCTTCAGGTGAATCGTGGCAGTCTCCTTTGCTCAGCCTGACTTTGGTACACCTTTGCTCACATGGGGCATCCTTGCAATCTCCACCAATGGCATATCTGGAGAATAATCCATGATGGTCCCTGCTCCTCAGACCTGAGCAAGCTGCTTTCAACGCCTGTCTCTTCTAGCACGGGCAGCAAGAAGCAGGATATTCAAAGCCCTGCATAACTCTGAGATGTTTTCCTACAAGCACAAACACCTAACAACCTACCACAATATCATTTAGCCTATGTCTAAAAGAGAGGACAAGAGACAGCTCCAGAAACCTGTGGAGGGTTTAGATGTTTGTGCAACGCTGCTCTGCTGTCCTTTGGAACAAAGCATTGTGATGATCATCATAAAAGTGAGAATAAAGATGTAAACAAATCACCTTACCTCATCTGTGAAGAGTGTTGGTTGTTTCCAGTGCCTTAGTGTATGTGTAGCTTGTGCAACACAGCAGACTGGAGTGTGTGCTGAGAGACTGGATGGAGAAGGGTTGTGTTTGGCAGGGAGGCTGCTCATGATGCATCTCATTACTACGGCAGAAGTTAACATCTATTAGATCATGTTTCAGGCTATTTCTGCTAGTTCAGTTAGTTCCCTAGAGTCTGTTTTCATCAGTTTTACCAGTTTAAATATCTCAAGCAATGAAGTAGCCATCCTATTTTTTCCCCCTCAGAGATTTCTGCAATCTAACAACTAGCAGAGCCATTTGCATATAGCCATTTGCATGTGATCCACAGTCAGTAGATGGAGAGCAGCACTTTATTTTCTTTGCATTCATTCTCTGCCTCTAGCCTGGCTCTGAGTCCCCCAGGCTGGTCATGGTAAAGCCATTAGATCTATGCACATGCACACCACATGCCTTCCCCCTGCAGTTTCCACCCTAACTCAACATCAGTTGCTCAACAAGCCCAACAAATTAAAAGTAGGGTAGCAGGAAGCATTTTTAGTTCTCAGGGAATTTGCTGCCTCCTAAAACACTATTTCCTAAAGCTTTTGGAGCAGGTCTTACTGCTGTTGCTTTCTTCTGCTCCCTCTGTCACGAGGAGCCCAGTGTCTTTTGCACTTTCCCTAACTGCTTCTTGACCACTGGGCTCTCTTCCAACCAGCTACTGTCTCTCCTTGCCACCTGCTCCAAACAACATGTTTAAACCAGGCTTACACTCTATGCTTGTGCTGTGCTTTTAGCTGTGCTGCTCAGAAGTGTCCTCAGGAAAAAACCTGTTATCAGAGGCTGTACATGCTGGCTGACTCTGCAGAGGCAGAAGGACTATCACCTCTGGTGCTCTGATGCTAAATGAACCACAGCCAGGTCCATGCTGAGTTCAGTTTAGGGGTTGGAAGTGACATCTTTAAATTGTGTAAGTTACTGAGGTGCCAGCACTGATGGTGTAGCATCAGCTAATTGAAGTTGGTTCTTCACCCATGGCACTCCCTAGTTCAAACTGGAAAAGGAGTGACTGTGAAAGGACAAATATCCAGAAGGAATAATTGGGATAATTTTCTGTGGTAGGGGACTGCAAGTTTGGAGTTTTTATTGGCAGCACAAGATGCAGTGGAAAAGCAGACTACTGGTCTCTTCCAGAGGTGAGCTGCTTATGCAAAACAACTGAGAAGGTAAGACTTGTGCTGCTGCACATGTCCTTCCTATTTAGGGATGGAAAAGGAAGTGATAACTGAGGACAATTATCTTCTGTACTTGGCACCACCTTGCCAGTGAGCTGTGAAGTCACACTTTCAGTTGTTGAACTGGAAATGGCATTATGCAAGGACATAGATGGGAAATGAGCAGTGACTCACCTATTTATTCCTGATGGTTAATAAGTAATATCTGTCAACAGAAACGTTGGGCTACCTAATCAAATAAGCCAGAATTACTGAACAGATGTGTAGACTGAGGCAGAAAGTAGTAAGTTTAGTCTCATTTAGGTTCTAGCCTTAAGGGTCCTACAACATTTATGGCATCACGGAGAGTCCCCCAGGCTGCACTGAACCTGCATCCACATCTAGCAGCTTCTTCATTAGGCAACACTGCTAATTCAGTGTCTGGATCCCAAAGGGCCCACCACACATACACACCCTCTGATGACTGCATTTCCACTTGGAGAGCAGAAAGAGGTGTAACATCAGCTGGAACAAGCTGAATGTGCTCAGCCACATTTCATTATGGCCAAGACAGACGGGGGTACAACATCTCCAGCCGAGTACACTGTGAGAGCACTCTGTTCCCCTTGGTACAGGGAGTAATCAGATGATAAAACACAGGCACAAGGAGCAAATCTGTCTTCATAAATCTGAAAGGCAGAGATTGAAAGAATGCCAGGTTTCTGAGAAATTAACACCCTCTTTCATCATCTAACAAGAAAGGGCCTCTGTCTGTTTAAAAAAGCAGCATTTGAAGCTGTCCTAAGACATAGTGAAAGAAATTCAGTTATTTTAAAAAGAACTGTTGACTTTCCTGAAGGTGCCCTACTTACTTCTCCACATTGGTGCCCTTTTTAAGAGCAGCAACTGGCGTTTACAGTCACCTCTCTGTGTATTTCTTTGCAAGGCACAGCTCAGCTTCATTTCCACAGGTCCAGGCCATTCCTAACATCAAAGGCACCTCACATGGCTGGGTGCTTACAGAACTGAGCTGTGAAGCTGCACCAATCTTTGTATAGATTTCAATACTCACTCCACTTTATGTCTTCTTTAGATCATAGCAAACATGCAGAAAGTTAAAAGCCTTGACAAGGCTCAGCCCAAAGCAGCATCACCCAGCTGAAGTGGCAGGTGCCATGAACTGCAGAAGCAGAGTATGTTGGGCAGGTGAGCAGCTCATGCCCTGGTGAAAAGCAGCCACGTTTTTGAGGTTATCATCTCTGAGAGACTCCTGGCTTCATTTTGTTTGCTTTCTTGTAAAAGGTATTTATATCACACAGTCTGCCTAAGACCTCTTAGAGATGTCTTAGAGAAGGTTTAGACTGGATCTGAGGAAGCAGGTCTTCAGTATGAGGGTGGTGAGGCTTTGGACCAGGCTGCCCAGGGAGGCTATGGAAGCCTCCCACCCTGGGGGTGTTCAAGGCTAGGTTGGTTGAGGTCTTGAGCAGCTGAGTCTAGTTGAGAAGTGTCCCTGCCTGTGGTGGGGAGGTTGGAGTGGACGATCTCTGAGGTCCCTTCCAGCCTAAGCCACTCTGTGATTCCATGATTCTGTGTCTGGACTGGAGTGCAGTAGCCCCTTGGGGGCCTGCATTTCCTGGCACTGGCTACTGATGGTTCATCTGGTGACGATGGTGAGTTTGGAGGCGAGGAAGGGAGGGACACAGTGGCTTACATCAGCCTTTTGCAGAGAGCAGAAAACATGGCTGTGATCCAACACTTTGCAACACGCCTGGGGATCTTGGAGCCAATACATGACACCACAGAGGGAAAAACACAGGCTGGAGTGAGAAGCTTGCTTAGCAGTGAAGACCACGCCAGAGACCTTAGCTCTGGAGTTATTTTTAAAGCATACAGCAGTGGCCTCTGCTGGCTCTGCTCAGGACATCAGTTTTGTTTCTTTGTGCAGGCTTTTCAGGGCACAGGTCTCCATTTCCCATGGGTCAGAGCATAAGCCAAAGAGGAAGAGGTGAGTCTGCAGGCTACACACTCATCGGGACCCCTAAACTAACAGAGCTGTTTTGGTACATCCAAAATATAGCTGAGGGGAGATTTGACAGAGCTTGATCCAAGTTCCTGAATAGTTACCTGAAGTGAACCTGTGCTGTGCTGTGTTTTGGGGCTGGGCAGCCAGGACCTTTGCTGTGCAATTTTCCTGCTGTGTGTGCCCAGCATTAGCTCTCCTTCAAGCCTCACTGGTCAGCCTGGGATCAGCCACTGTGCTACAAGGCAGAGCCCAACTTCTTCCCTGACACTCCCCCTGCACATTCTCTGTACTGTGCTAGACTCAAGTGGAGTGGAGTTCAAGGGCATCCCTCCTTGCACCATCTCCTAGGGATGGAGCCTTCAGGAGCTACTTTTCCTCTGAAAGACCTCACTGCTTCAGGCCAGATTTCTGCCCACACTGCCTGAGGGCAGGAGTGACA
Organism: Melanerpes formicivorus; assembly: GCF_026170545.1. Classification (NCBI taxonomy): domain Eukaryota; kingdom Metazoa; phylum Chordata; class Aves; order Piciformes; family Picidae; genus Melanerpes; species Melanerpes formicivorus. Next base: position 4,284,677 of record NW_027142362.1, on the reverse strand, counting down.
TGTGTCACAGAGCAGTGGGATGCTCAGGCAGCTGCTTTCATGTGCACATCTTTATGCTCAAGACCCTTTTCTGCCTGGAGTTGTGACTTTGAATCCACTGAATTTCATATGGCTTTGAAAAACAGCTACTACCAACCCTCCTGGCCTCTCTCCAGGACCCACATGAAACATCCTGCACTGTTCTGGGTTTTGAGGAGAGGCAGGGGCAAGATGGGAGCAGCACCCAGAGCTTCCAGATCCCCTTTTGAGCCTTGACTACTCTTCCCACCACCCACCATTGCTGCTGTGACTCTCTTAAGAGCACAATCCAGGCACCTTCCAACAGCTACTGCTTTAAGACCATGGTACTGTTGTATCTATGTAGTTATAGAATCATAGAATCAACAAGGTTGGAAAAGACCTCAAAGATCATCAAGTCCAACCTGTCACCTAAAACCTCATGACTACTGGACCACGGCACCAAGTGCCACGTCCAATGCCCTCTTGAACACCTCCAGTGATGGTGACTCCACCACCTCCCTGGGCAGCACATTCCAATGGCCAATTACTCTTTCTGGGAAGAATTTCTTCCTAACATCCAGCCTAAACCTCCCCTGGAACAGCTTGAGACTGTGTCCTCTTGTTCTGGTGCTGGTTGCCTGGGAGAAGGGACCAACCCCCTCCTGGCTACAACCTCCCTTCAGGTAGTTGTAGACAGCAATAAGGTCTCCTCTGAGCCTCCTCTTCTCCAAGCAAAGCAACCCCAGCTCCCTCAGCCTCTCTTCATAGGGTTTGTGCCCCAAACCCCTCCCCAGTTTTGTTGCCCTTCTCTGGACATGTTCAAGTGTTTCAATGTCCTTCTTAAACTGAGGAGCCCAGAACTGGACACAGTACTCAAGGTGTGGCTTAAGCAGTGCTGAGCTCAAGGGCACAATGGCTTCCCTGCTCCTGCTGTCCACACTATAGATACAGGCCAGGATGCCATTGGCCTTCTTGGCCACCTGGGCACACTGGGCACACAGTGCAGAGCAGCTGATAAACCCTAATAATAAATACAATAATAAACCCTAAATGCTGGGGCTATAGGCAGAGATACAATCACATGAGGCTTCCCTGCATCTGCTCCCCAGCTGCTCATTCCCCCAGGGCCATCCGAGAGGATATTGAGTAACAAGGCTAGAGGCTTGTGGGAGACCTGTGGCAAGCTTCCCCCCATATTAAGCAGCCCTTAATTTGGCCCTGGCTGGGAGGAAGTGACAAGGACAATGCAGAGATCAGACACTCCAATTTTTTGTGCTCAGTGTGAATATTTTACATGCTTGTCAAGCTGTGCAGTAAACGATGAGGGGCTGTAGCCAGCTGTAATTTAACACAGTGGGATCAATCCAATATGAAGAGCAGCAGACTGTATCTTTCCTCCATATGGGCATCTAAACAAATGTTTTATTGATTTAAACATTTCTCGTCACTGATGGCAATCATTTATTGCCCTGGGCCTCTAAAGCAGCCCATCCTGGACTTTAAAGCTGGAGATGTGTTCGAGGATCATGCAGGCTTTTTCAACTTACAGTGATTAAAAGTTGCAGCAAAAGAGGGGATGGCCCCATGCTGAGGGCATCTGCATGATTATGGCTCTTAATGGCTTGCTTTGCACTGAAATGCCTTTCAGCACTCTATAGGACAAAAAAAAATCGAAGCAGCTCCAGATCCAAAGAAGCTGAAAGAGGAGAGCCAGATGTGTACAGGTGTGGAGGCTGTGAGTGTTGGGAACATCTGTCCATCTTTTGGGCTGCTTTGTAGGGTTCCAGCAGAAGGCTTCTTACAGCGAGCAGTGCAAAATGGAAGGTGCTGCTTTACATGCAGGCCCCCTCTCCCTCCCCTTCCCCTTCTTCTAGAGCACTGATATATTAATATTATCCACATGTCTAACCTTGGGACAGAGGCAGAGTTAGCTACAAAGCTTCATTCTCTTTCCAGGGACTCTCACTCTTCACATTTTGAATGTTAATGTTTATTCTTGACACAAGAAGTGTTTTACCTCAGCTACTGAACCCAGATGTTCTCCCTTTGCTGATCTCTCTGCTAGGATAAAGCAATGCAAATCCAGTCTGCTCAAAGGTCTAGGTTCCTCCTGCAGCATCTTCTCAGCAGCTCTTTGCAGCTCTTTAAGGGTCTCCTTCAGCTTCTAGCAAGTTCTGCTTTCCAAAATCTCCAAAGCCCATTCCCCAAATCAAATTGCATTGGAAATGACTAGATTTGATGGTTTATTTTCTTGGTGGGTTTGTACCTGTCCTGTTCACAAGCTTTTCTTCTTATCTGTGAAGGAGGGGAACTGCTCTTAAAACCAAAAGCTGAGATGCCCACTTAATGCCACGGCTCCAGGAGCTGGGCTTTTAAGAAAGGAAAGCGAATGCCATGAGGTTGATGATAGCATTGCCGGAGCTGGCAGCGGCGCTGGTGCTTTGCTGTGGGTGTTGCTGTGAATGCTGGCTGCCATTCGGCTTCACGGCTCAGCAGGGGATGGAAAATCCGGCAGAGCTCTCTCTGTTGTTTTTGCCTCTGTCTGTTGTTGCAGGAACAAAGGCGTAAATCACAAGTCCTTGGCACCGGGTGGGATTTTGCGCTCCGCTGGGTCCTGGTGCTAAATTACATTCCCTCAGATCGTTTGCTCCCTTGTTCACAAGCCAGCAAGGAATATGGGGCTGCAGAGGGTGCCTACACGCAGGGGTGTGTGTCTGTACGTGACTGGGTGTTTGTCTTTGCTCCCACACCCTTTGGTCAGGGCCAAAACCTCTTGGAGGAGCGTTCAAAAACGTTGTTTTAGCTTAGATCACTCTACCTCCACTACAATAACAATGATGTGAAGGGATGTGGTACTGGCCAGCCAGTTCAGCCAAGAGAAAACATGATGCAGTGCAGTGCTGAAAACTGGAAATAGGCTAATCTGACCAGTCCTGTGATCTTCTGTGCTCTGTTCCTGTGCTGAACTGCATCTGGCCACAACACAGCTGTCCAAAGAGTGTTTGCAGTGTCTAGCAGTCTCTGCTCCAGTCTTAGAAAAGCACATAGTGTTAAAAATCCCATGCTGTGATGGACTTCAGTTTTTCCCCTACTACAGCACTCTGCCCCTGGCCAAGACCAGGTCCTCTTGCCAATTCCTGGCAACATCCCTGTGACGTTTCTATGGGTGAGCATCCTCTCTGCCAGGACAGGCAGGTTCAGATCTGTCTGCATGGTGACCAAGCTACTGCTCTGCCACAGCCCCACTTTAATCCTCTTACTCACGGAGCCCATTTAGCCACACTCATGTTGGAGGTTCACTTTGGTACCCGTTAACATCTGACTGTCAGCCAGAGGACTGAGAGATGCTCCACGTGCCCTGCAAGAGCTGGCCTCAATCTGGAAGTCACAGAGGGTCCCTGTGCTTGAGCTAGCCCTGTGTAATGTTTTGCAACAGCCACCTTTACAGAGGTTGAGGAAGGAGCTGAGTTCATCTTCCCACCACCATCAGTCTCGCAAGCTGAGCTGTTTACCCTCTCAAGACTGACACACGCAGAGCAGCAGTGGCAGGGTGAGTGGGTGCACAGCAATGATGCTGGCCGAGAGGAGGCAGATGCAGCTGTGATTAGCCAGCCAGCCATGGCTGCTGGTATTATTTTGCTGTTTCTTCAGCGCTGGGAGGCTTAGCTCACAGCCCAGCTGTGCCAGGCGCAGCATGTACCATGGTGCAGGAGAAGAGGTGCTGCCTGCCCAGCAGCACACACAGTCACAGCAGAGAGCTCTGCAGGAGCTTTCTCCTGGGGAGGAGAGGGGCAGGCACAGGCATACCCATCTGAGCAGCAAACAGAGCCCTGCACCCACATCTCTTCTTCCCCAGGAGAGGGCAATTTTCAAACAGGAAAGACTCTCACAATGCCATCTGAGCAGAGTAAGGGATGAATCCCACATTTGACATCTCTAGTTGTCCCTGGGCTCCTTCAGGCAGTGGTGGCAGCAAGTTTCAGCAGTTTTGGACTTTAGGCAGAGCAGACACAGGCTGACAGGAGCTCATTCCAAAGTGACATCATTTAAGAACAATTCCTAAGAAATAGGTCCCAACTAGCAGAGAGGAGTTGTGCCTCCAGGCAAACAGATGCTGGTTCAAGGCTATTATCAGGTAAAGCATGTGGGTGAAAAACCTCCACAGCTTGTCTGTTGCCATGAGAAGCAGCAAACAAAGCAGGGGAAAGGCTGGACTCCAAATAAATGTAGCTGCTAACTGGCTGGCACAGCTCACCAGTGGTGAGATGCCTCCTGATGAAGGCTGGGTCTCTGCAGCATCAAACAGTCTCAGCTCTTGGCACAGAGTTATTCCAGCCAGAGCAAGCCTCTCCAGATCCAGGGACCCAGAAATCCCAGGAAGGTGACCAGTGCTTAGATCCTTACAGAGAGGAAAAGAAAAGGTGAAAATAAGTTGACTTCACTTCTCTCTTCTGTCCTGCTTTACACATGCAGCAGCAATGGGACCCCTGGGCACTGCCCGTGGTGGGAAGCATCAGCCATCTATTTATCTGTCTCCTGATCTGCTCTGCATCGTGATTTCCACTTCTCTGAGCTGAAGTGCTGCTGGGGTGATCACCCCAAAGCCTGCAGCTCACCCTGGAGGCACGCAAGTCTCCTGCTCAATGTTGCCATCTCACCTGCTCCAGCTTTGTGGTTGTGTCTTGGCTTGAGAGGTTGTTAAAAGGCACCAGAGCCCTGTTTGTAACCTGGTGTGTTGCTCCAACCAAAGTTCATGCTTCCACAAAGACATTTTGGAGTCAGAACTCTTTCTTTTTTATTATTATTCTTATTTTACTTAAACAAAAAAGAAAGCAATGGGAACACATCCAACCTTTCCCCAGGGCTGGCTTTTCCAGCTGCCTTGCAGCACCTTCAGGCAGCCAAGACATGGGATGAAAAAGAATCCAGGAAAGTGTTGTACATGTGGGTATGACATACTGGAAGGGCTGCCAGCAAACTGCAAGGCAGTGATTTCAAGCAGGAGTGGAGCCTCCCTCCTTCACCTCCACTCTGCTCTGCAGAAGGAAGTGCTGTGCCTGCAGAGGAGCAACCTTGCTGATTGTTTGCAGTGCTGGGAAATAGTGGTGCTGGAGCAAAGCTTCTAGACAGCAAGCATGCATCTGGGTAGATGTGGCTCTGAGCAACCTGCTCTAGTGTGAGGTGTCCCTCTGCCCATAGCAGGGGGTCTGGAACTGGATGATCCTTGAGGTCCCTTCCAACCCTGACAGTTCTATGATTCTATGACTGTCCTCAGAGCTTGAGCAAGGAGCAGCAAACCAGTGGATGTCCCTGGAGCGCAGAGCAGGACTGGGTCCTATCTCCAATGTCATTTCAGGTTTCACATAGTCTGGAAATCACATGAGAGCCAGCCTTCTCTTGGGGCATCTATCCAGCCCTTCTTCCAGCTGGACAAGACAAAAGCATCTTTATTACCATTGAGCAAGCCTGTGTGCCCATCCCTGCTGAGAAGATCAAGCCAGTGTGTCTTGGCAGTGGTGTTTGTGGTCACATGCTGACCTGTCACACTGCCTAATGAGAGCTTCTGACACTGTGGTTTTACATGTAGCTAGAAAGGATATAAACATGAGTCATGTAACTCCCAAACTGTGTCTTTTCTTCATTAGGTTCAGCAAAGAGCCATCACACACTTTGCAAAACCAAAAGCTTGTGGGTTTCCTTTTAGTTTCCCCCTGGGGGCCGGGTGAAAGATGGAGTCTGTCTGATCCTTGCTAATGAAATTCCCGTTACAAGGCACACGTGTGTGCAACTGGCATCCATCTGGATCCCAAGGGGAGGGGGAGCATGGTTTGAGTAATGGTCAGTAAATCCTGGGGTTTTGGAGAGCAGTGAATGCAGTGCTGCATCTGAGGAGCTCCCTGAAGGCCACAGAGGTAGCGGAGCAGCACTCGTGGATACAGATGGCTCCTCACGATGTTTGTTTATATGAAACAGTTATATTATGTAACAGTATGGTGCACCAAAGTCAGGCTGAAAGTAGGAAAGCCAATCCCCTCCCTTTTCTCCTGGAAAGCTTCTCTTGTGCTAGCCCAGGGACTGCACCTGACCATTTGTCTGCCCACCTGCACCCATGAGTCTGGTCCAGGCAGAAATACCGTGTTCAAACCAGGAGCAAATCTGGGGCAGGAGCTGAGCTCATCACAGTGCCACCTGCACCCCCAGGAAAATGCAGGTCCTCAGTGGGGAGCCCCAGGGGGCTGTGACAGCTGGGTGCTAGGACAGAGCTACTGAAATAGCTATGAAATAGCTGGCAGTGCCTAACTGCTGCCTCAGTAATGCAGTTAGGAGCTCCCAGCACAGCAGCTGCCTGCTGTCTCACTTCTTTATGCTGAGTGATCTGTGGATTTTGTGGCTGCCTTTATGGGGGGTTTATTGCATTTTTTCCCCCTTTTTCCCTTTTGGCTGGTGGACAGAAGTTAGGGAGGCCTGGCTGTGTGGTGTCCTGGCCGTCAGCACCAAGCAGCAGCATCTCCTCCACCCATTCCCCGGCTCCCCTGCTGCCACCTGCTGAAGGTGGGTCCCCACTGCAGCCACCCGAGGCAAGCAGCCTGCTGCTGCTTCAGCTGCTTCGTGGTTTCCTAGAGATGCTTTTCTCTGCCTTCCTCCATCTCCTCTTCACTTCTTCTGAGGGAAATTTCCCCCTTTCTCTCCATTTTTATACCTAGTCTCTGCCCAAGTGCAAACACAGTCCGTTCATGTCAAGCCTCGATTGTAGCAGGTAGTAAAATACCTGAATCAATTCCAGGGTCATCAGCAAGTCTTTCTTGATACAATTTCCAGTAGCATCCCATGAAAATATCTCCCCAGCTGTGATGCCCTCTGTCTCAGGATTCAGATGAAGCCCAGTGCACATTAAACTCATTAAAGTTCCTTCTGACATGACCTGGAGCCATACTGGATGTGAGGCAAAGACAGCAGTACAGAGCTAAAGTGATTTTTGTTTGAAAATCCCAAAGCTCCTTTTTTTTTTTCCTTATCAAAGGAGGGGGAGGTTCCTCTGCTTCCCTCAAGGAAATTCCCCAGAAAGCAGAGCTTCAAGAAGAAAAGGCTCTTCCAGACAAGCAAGCAAGAAATGAAACCTGAACCCCACCTTCTTTCTCCTGTCTCCTTGCATCTTGAATGACAGACTGTATTTAATTCCTCTGTAATTGAATGGAGCACATTTTCTTACCCCCTTAGACATTCACACCGAACTGAGCGTGTCTGGAAATTACACAGAGTAAAAATGAGTGCTCTACCACCAGGCTTAGACCATTTGCTGTAGCTACAAGGTAATCATGGGAATGTGGAAAGGCTTTGAAAGTGTAGCATTTATGGGCAATTTAACTTGAAAAACAGCCATAGCTCTGCTATCTGGAAAGCTCCTGACAGTGCTGATCTCTATTCCATACCGGGGAGCAGGATGGAACTGTCTGTAACCAGCAGCTTCATCGTAATGGGCACAGAGGGACAGCAGATTTAAGGTTAATACTTATTTAATGTAACATCTAGAATAAGTGTTTATCTGTACATAAGCACACAGAGGAGAAGGAGGAAATCTAATGATGTAGCTTGCTTATTCTTCATGCAAGTGCTTGCCTGACTCCTAGGAAGTCTGCCTAGAAGATGTGAGCTAGAAGTGGCCTGCTCTGAATTATCATAGAGCCATAGAATGGTCTGGGTTGGAAGGGACTTCTAAAGGACATCTAGTCCAAGCCCCTCTGCAGTCAGCAGGGACATCTTCAACTACATCAGGTTGCCCAGAGCCCTGTTGTGCCCCACCTTGAATATTTCCAGGGCTGGTGCCTCAACCACCTCCCTGGGCAACCTGTCCCAGTGTTCCATCACCCTCATGGTAAAGAAGATGTTCCTCACATCCATCTTCTCTAATTTCAAACCATTACTTCTAGTCCTATCACTGCAGGCCTTTGGAAACAGTCCCTCTGCAGCCTTCTTGTAGCCCTCTTCAGGTAGGCTGCTATTAGGTCTCCTCAGAACCTTCTCCTCTCCAGGCTGAACAACCCCAGCTCCCTCAGCCCGTTCTCCTGGGAGAGGTGCTCCAAGCCCCTAAATTATACAGTGCCTCCTCCTTAGAATTTGCTCTTCCCTGAGATTTCTCTGTCCTACAGTTACCTGAACAGTCAGGAATGTGCAGGGGATCTATGCTGGGTCTAAGCCTGTTAAATTGCTGCCTTTATTTCTGTTAGGCTTTCCCCTTCATGTCTCACAAAATTAATACCTGTGCATGGGTGCAGGGTGAGAACAAGCAGCCATTAACATGACAGAATTCATGAGGTGAAAAAAAAAAGCAAGCCACAGAGGAGCACTGCAGTAATTTCTTGCCTGTATGATATATTATACATAAATGCACAGTTTCTTGGCACTTGGGCTGCCACACACACACACACACACAAAGGCTTTTCTGCTCTCCACTCAGAGAAACCCACAAATAATGCTTATTCAGTTCCCAGCAGCTTCTGATCTCCTGACTCAGCCTTCTCTGCATAACAGGCAGGCATGTCCAGAACAAAGGAGGTTAAATATTAATGCTGAGGACTTTGCTGCTGATTGTGCCATTAACGTGTGGGGAACCATTCACCTCTTCCACATAAATAAACGCCTCCTGATGCATCAGAGCTCTGCAAAGTCAGAGTTAACCTGACAGTGTGTTCCTCCATTTCCAAAGATGAAAAGCAGGGGAAGAAAGGGGTGTGAGAGCTGCTCTTTAATGGTTCACTGCACTTGTGCTTGGGATTTTAAACCTAGAAAAACAGAATCATTATGAGAGGGAAAAAAAAATCCAACCAAGAGAAAGAAAATGCAGAAAAAAAAGAGATGATGTTTAAGGTGATGCTGGAGGATGCAGCTGCACTGCTTTTAGCAGAGCCTTGCATGAGACAGTGGCAGTGTCACACTTGAGTGGGTCCAGCACTGGCAGCACAGGTCCTAGTGCACTAATTAACCTTGCCTTTCCACCCAGACCCACCAAAGTGCCCGAGTTTGTCTGCTGAAGCCTGTCTTATGGAATGGTTTCTGCTGGATTAGAGAACTTTAAGCACCCTCATCCCTTTACATTCAGCCATTTGTAAGCAGTGATGCTGCTGATGGGCATTGTCTGATGTTGCATCTCCCTGGTCTGTCACAGCATGCATCAGTGACACCTTGAAAGAGCAGTGGCTCTTTGGAAAACCAAAGCTTCTATGCCACTAATAGTTTTCAGCTAAGTGCTTACAATTGTGCTAATTTTCTGGTTTTCTGGTGGGGTACAGCCTCTCCAGCTCATGTTTCCTGCTCAGGTAAATTGATACTGCCTCAGTGGCTGCACTTTTGCCCTGACATCTCAGTGTCAGTGCTGCTGTGTGGCTTTTAGATAGCTTGGGAGGCCCTCTGGTTCAGAGGGCACAAGTGCAGAGCATGTTTTGCAGCCCATACTCTTGTTTGTGAATCATGTGTCTGAGGAGGGGATGGGGCTGATGTTATACAGCTACACAGCCAGAGCAAGTCCTCTTTGTCCATTTAACCATGCACACACGTGTACCTTCACAATCAAGCCTTACACTCACATCTCTTTGGCCCCTGATGGAAAAGTTTGTACCATTTTATCCACCTCCACACCAGGTCCTCTGTTTTCCATTTTCTTCCTGCAGCTCTGGGACAGCTGTATTGTTTGTAGGCTCCATCAGTGTGCCCTTCTGAATAGAAAGATGTTAAGCCTCCTCATACTGCTGCCTTCCATGTCAGGCAGCCCATGAGGCTCAGGTTCCCCGCCAGCACCATATGGCACTGAGGAAAATGGTTCTTCTCTGTCTGAGGTACCTGGATACAGGCAGCAGTGATTAACAGAGAGATTCACAGTTGTGCCTAGGGTGCAGAGGTAATTAGAAACACTGTTAATCACAGTGCAATGGTAAAGAAAGCCTCACAGATTTATTACTTCCCTCCCTGTTGATCTTGCAATGGAATTTAACACAAATTTACCCAATCCAGATCTATCCTGTGTGGGAAAGAGTAAGGGATTTTGCTAGGAACTGAGAAGAGCCCAACAGGGTCATTGGGGTGCTCATCTGGCCAGGCTGACACACATTTCCCTTGCCTGCAATCCCACCTGCAAGTGGAGATGACATGGAGGCAGAGCAGCCTTCCTCTGAGAGCAGCTGTGATGGAGCTCAAAGAGCATCTCTGGGACTGCCCCAAATTCCTCTCTGGGGAAATGCAGCTGTGAGCAGTGCTGCGCTTTGGGAATGTGACCCATGCAAGGTGCAGTGAATCTGACACACACACACACACACACACACAAATAGAGTTCCTGTGATGTGAAGAATTTGAAGAATTAATGAGCTGGAGAACTCAGCAGAATGGTGACAGGGAAGCAAAGTGACACTCTGTGATACTGTGATAGACTGGCTTGCTTTTTAGTCTCGCCACTGTCTCGATACTCGGCCTGTAGCATACAGGAGTGGTGACAATAAATGGACTTCTGAATTGCTCCCACATCAAAGCAATCAGTGCACTGTACCAAACACAAAGTACAACTAAACCAAAGGGACAATAAAGGTGAACTTTGGATTTGAGTCCCAGTTTTTAATGACCAGGCTTGAAAATTCCTAACTTAATCACTACATTTTCCACATGGAAGCGGTGCTGCCAGTGTGGTCACAGGAACTGTACCTGCAAGCAGACAGATGAAGAGAGGCTTTTTGTAGCCAGGTGAGGGTTGGTCTCTTCTCCCAGGCAACCACCAACAGAACAAGAGGATGCAGTCTCAAGCTGCACCAGGGGAGGTTTAGGCTGGATGCTGGATGTTAGGAAGAAGTTCTTCATATAGAGAGAGATTGGCCATTGGAATGTGCTGTCCAGGGAGGTGGTAGAGTCACCATCACTGGAGGTGTTTAAGAGGAGCCTGGATGAGGCACTTGGTGCCATGGTTTAGTTGATCAAATGGTGTTGGGTGATAGGTTGGACTCAATGATCTCAAAGGTCTTTTCCAACCTGCTTAATTCTGTTCTGTTCATACCCAGTTTTTAATGGTGTCAACAATTACAAACACAGCTGAACTGGAGATTTGGATCAGGTGAAGTGAGAGGGGAGCAGGCTGTGGAGTACAGCACAGTGAAGAAAAGTAGAGTGTGTCCCTGGAGAGGCCCTGGGAACAGTGGTATTTCCTAGTGCTTGTACAGCCTGGGGATGCCTGTGGCACCAGCACTCCCTTTTAGGAGGGGAAACTGAGGCACAGAGTGGGAAAGTAGTTTTCTAGCTGTCTCCTGATGGTAGAGCCAGAATGCATGACTGGACTTGCACTTCCACTTCTTTTTCTCTGTCCCTTTGGCAAGTACAAGGGATATGGGCTGCTGTGTAATTCCATCCCTGTTTCTGTCTGAGAAGCTCATAGCTCCATAGTCCTCTCCAGTGTTAGGTTACCAGAAACAGCAATGTACAGCAGCCAGTGAAAATCTTTGTTGCTCTTATTATCTGGACTGATTGGGACATTTCTTTGTGGAGGGGTACTGTAGGGTGTGGGCATCCCTCCATGTGCACTAGCAATGCTTTGAGACTAGGGATGAATCCTAGAATCAATAAGGTTGGAAAAGACCTCAAAGATCATCAAAGTCCAACCTATCACCCAACACTTTGTGACTAACTAAACCATGGCTTCCTAGGAGCTAGGAACTGTGTGCTGTATTTCTCAGGCAGACACCTCCTTCTGTTACCTGGTTATCTCTTTTAATAACACAAAATGGTTGTGGAAGGAGCTCCACAGCAGGCTGTGTTCCACACTGCTGTGTCTACATGGTCTCTTGCAGGCTCTGAACTGCATGGACAGAGGATTTTTCCTGCTGTTGCTTTTCTGGCAGTGGACTCCCAAATTATAAACACAAGGGGATTTTAAACAGAACAGGCTTATCCCACTGCAGGATTATCCCTGAAACAGGACTGTAGAATTGTTAAGGTTGGAAAAAGACCTCTAAGATCATCAAATCCAACTGTTAACCTAACAGTGCCAAGCCCACCACTCAACCATGTCCCTGAGCACCACATTTACACGTTTTCTGAGCCCTTCCAGGCACAATGATTCCACCACTTCCCTGGGCAGCCTGTTCCAATGCTTAACCATTCTTTCAGTGAAGAAATTTTTCTTAATGTCCAACCAAAACCTCCCCTGGTGAAACCTGAGGCCATTTGCTCTGATCCTGTCTCTTGCCATCTGGGAGAAGAGACTGACCCCTGCATCACTGCATGGCACATTGCCCAGTCTCACCCTCCAGCCATCCCAGGGACAGGGGGCTCAAGTGTAGCAACGTTCTAGTAGAGGAATGAAGCATAATTCTCACTCATACTGGGATTCCCTTCTACTTACAGCTAGAAACATCCCTGTGTGACAGCAGTTTAAAACAATTAATAAATTAAATGCCCCATGTAATGAAGAATTCTGCTGGAGAGCTGCTGTGTTTAGGCACCGGGTTGGGTTTTATTACAGTGATGACATTACAGAAGCGTTGCCTCTCTCTCTCTCTTTGCCTGCCGTGCAGCTTCTCACCCTGCTGCCTCCACACCCTCCTTCCCCGCTCGCTTTGCAGTCGGGCTGGGAGAGGCAGGGACGCAGGTAGGACAACCAGCCCTGGGCTTCCTCCCAGCCCTGGGCCGCCTCGGCTGGGATCCCCTGGGCTGCATCATTGGCATGCAGCGCCCGGCAGGACTGCATCACTGCTAGAGCTGATGCCGGCACAGAGCCTGGTGCGCCGCACACCGCGTTGCGCTGCACCGCCGGCAGCTTGGGGCGCCCCAGGTAAGAGTGGGTCGCTCCCTCTGCTTCCCTACAAAGGGGTGAGAGGCAGCTGCTGGAGGGCTGGCAGCCCACGGGGGTCTCTGAGCAGCCGGGGAGGCAGCTCTAGGGGCAGGGAAAAGCTCTCTGTAGAGAAACTAAAGCAAAGGATGCCACCGAAATGGGGGATGAGCGAAGGTGCAGAGTCGGTGTCTGAGCGGAGATGAATCAATAGGAACTGTCAGGGATTCCATTAGCTTAATGAGATTGGAAGGGTCAGAGGAGTCGTGAGCGAAGCAGCAATTGGAGGCAGCCCCGTTCCGCCGCCCTTGCTCTCTGCAGGGAGCCCAGGAGCTGCTGTGCTTGGGAGTTTTAGCTTGGGTTTTATGGAGTGCTCCCGGCGTGTGTCCAGGTTGTGGCTGGCTGGAGTGGCTGAAGGAGAAAGGGCTTGCCCGGGGGCTGGGGCGGTCGTGTCCGCACGGGAGCTGCGTGTGACTGCGGGCTGGTGGCAGCCCAGAGCTGCGTGTGGGTGTGCTGGGACCCGGGCACACGCCAGCCCCCTTTGCACCCTGCCAGCACTCATTTTAATTGTCTTCCCTTCATTATCCTTCTCCGCTCTGCAGGAAAGCTTAAACGCAGCTAAAGCTAAAGCCTGCAGTTAGTCACCTCTGGTAGGAAGGATTAAACGAAGGCACAAAGTGGTGATGTGGGGAGTCTCAGGGCTGGCTCTCCGAACGGCAGCTGTTACAGGACACAAGTTCTCTGGCTGAAGTTCCCGAGTGTGTGCATGCCTACAGCACACCCTGTAGCACAGCCAGGGGCACACCTCTGCAGGGATCATTTTTCTTTCAGAAGACAAGTGATGTTCAAGGGAAATTTTCACTCCACGTGACAAGCTGCAGGAGTATGATCCATAACACCAAGACCCCCTTAAGAACAATGGCTAGGAACTGGCTTTGCTTGTCAGGGATGACCTCCTCTCAGGGAAAGAAAGAAAAAGAGTGAAAAGCTGCTGGTTATAATCTATAGGTGAGGAACAGAGCAGGCTCTGTGTGTTCTGAGGGGAAACTTTGCTCTGTTTAGGTCAGGCACTTGTAAGCACATTAATTCGAGTTTAAAGGGGTCTCCTGCCATGGGGAGTCATGGCAGAAATTTCAGGTGGGATGAGAGTAAGTCATGAGTCTGGCATGGCAGGAATATTGCTGTTTCATGACTCATCTGGCTCCCTGGTGATAACCATTTGGGGGGAAAAGAGAGGAAAAAGGTTAAGTCTCTTGCTTACTTAGCCAGATACTGAAATACATATCAATGCTGCACTGATCCTCCCAGGGGGAAAGCTGCTCATTTGGACAAACACCTTAGTGCTTCTGCCCCAAATGACATGTGTCCCTAACACTTCGTGCACTGAGATGCCCTTGGTCAGACTGCCTTGTCCTACAGGACAACCTGGAGGAAAGAGTGGGAGCAGAAACAGCAGCCAAGGCTTCCTCTGATTCTTCTTCCCCATGGAAAAGCCCCCCTTCCACCCAGCAGGAGGAGGAGGGGAACACCTCCATCCCCTGCAGGAGAGCTGCCACAGGCAGCAGTCACCTACATGGGGATCCTGGTCTTAAGAGGTCCATATAGGTCTTAGTTAGCTGCTGATGTCTCCCCTCTTCAGAGCCTTGCTGTGAGAGGCATGTCCACCAGTATTAGTTGAGCTCAGCTGGAGATCAGATCTGCACTGACACCTTTGGTTTCCCTGACACAGTTTTGCAAGTGCCTGAGTGCTGGGGGAACCCTCCTGGAGCGTCAAAGCCAGACCCAGAGTGCAGCTGACAGCACACAGCCTTCCTGTTCCTTTTCCCCGTTTCTGAGAGGTCTGTCCCATGAGACAGCTATGCTGTGTGCACCCATTTATGTTCTGGAACACACTGAATGAAAGCCCCTGGTACCTGACAACTATTGACTGAGGCAGCTGAGCTAAAGGTGGAAGCCTTGGGTTTGTGCCTCCTTGTTCCATGCATCCCTTAACCTGAAAATGCACAGCTGGATGCTCCCCAGAAGTCAGCCTTGCACATGCAGGTGATCTCTGCAAATCTGGCTGCTTGTCTGCAGGTAGGGCATGGGCACCAACTTCTGAAGTCACAGCCAGAGTCAACATGAAAAACCCCATGAGGAGAGTAAGAGCACATGGCCTGGTGTTTGCTGCAGGGGGGTGTCACAGAGTCATAGAATAGAATCATAGAATCAGTAAGGTTGGAAAAGACCTCAGAGATCATCAAGTCCAACCTATTACCTAATACCTCATGACAACTAAGCCATGGCTTCAAGTGTCACATCCAATCCCCTCTTGAACACCTCCAGGGACGTTGACTCCACCACCTCCCTGGGCAGCACATTGCAATGGCCAATCTCTCCTCCTGTGAAGAACTTTCTCCTCACCTCCAGACTAAACCTCCCCTGGCACAGCTTGAGGCTGTGTCTTCTTGTTCTGGTGCTGGTTGCCTGGGAGAAGAGACCCCACCTGGCTACAACCTCCTTTCATGTAGTTGTAGAGAGCAATGAGGCTCTCCCAGGCTAAACAACTGCAGCTTCCTCAGCCTCTCCTCGCAGGGCTGTGCTCCAGACATCTCCCCAGCCTCGTTGCCCCTCTCAGTTTAGTTCCAAACCAGGAACTGAACCAGCATGGAAAAGGGAGGGTGCTGAAGATGCATCTCTTGCTTGTAATAACGTCTGAGCTGGGAGATTTTTGTTTGGTGACATGAATTAAGAGAGATGACAAAGGCAGGCAAGTCCCCTGTGGTGATGCTGTCCTGCTTGTGGAGCAAACTGCTGGACAGCATTTGGTGAGGGTTTTGAGGCACAGCCTGCACTTGGTGCAGCATCAGCCCAGCTCCCTTTCTTGTCTGCACTGCTATCCTCCAGGTCCTGCTGCCTCTGCTCAGAAGCTGTTGTGGGTGGCCTTTGCCAGGCCTGGCCACAAAGTCCCAGGATTGCTAACTGTCTTGCTGGGGAAGCCAAATCTGGCCTTGAAAATCCCCTTCCTGCATCACCAGTTCAGGCAATTGATTTTCCAGATCACGAGCTGAAGCTTGGGAATTGTTCCCTCCTGAAAAGATTATGGAATTATTCCTGTGCTAATGAATGCTTTAATGTTATGGTCCATAAGGACTTTAGAAGCCAAAAGAAAAGGAAAGATAAAAGATGTTCTAGGAAGGGGGAGCCTGTGGTGGCTCTGTCAGACCTTACTTCCCCATCTGGAGCGGATGGGAGGAAGGTGATTGCACTTGCAAGGCAAGAGGAGGGTGAGGAAAGATGTGGTCTGCCAGCAAGCTGCTGAATCTATCAGAGAGATCTTCCCAGCTTTACCTCTTTCTGTGAGGGCAAGCAGGGACGGTAGAACATTACTCATTGCTTTTTCTTTTCAGCATCTCTCTGGCAAAGGCTCCAGCCCGAGGGCAGGTGGCAGGGCCAAGTCACCATCCTCAGCTCCCAGGACAGGCTACTACAACCTGCTGAGTGATTACCCATGTGTAGCACTTACCCCTCTAACCTCCCAACCTGTTGTTGTCAGGCTCTGTAGTTCAGGACCACGCCACCTGTTTCCAAATGTACAGTAAGACAACATCTCCCCTGACCCCACCAAAGGAGTCTGGCATTTATAAGGGATAAAATCTGCATCTGGAGATGAGTCTGCCGTGATCCTGCTGGCTTCCACAGAGCTGGTCTTGCCTCTGCTTTACTAACCCTGGGTTTATTGCACTGTTACTTCATGGGCTAAAACCAGTTTGCCCCAGATTTAGGCAGTGCCTAAGATGGGACAGAGAGGCAGTGCAGAGAAAATGTTTCCATGCTACATGGGCTGCCATGCGAGGGGAAGGCTGCTATTTATTAAGGTAAGGGCTCTGCACAGAAGGGGTAATCCTCTTTCCATGAATTATCCAGCCAGGGGATTAGACAGCTTTAAACTCCCCCAGGCCGCCTCTGCTGTAGCCAGTCTTGGTGGGAACCAGGGGGGCAACGGCTGGAGGGAGGGAGAGAGGTGCAGGCAGGTTGCTGATGACTCATTTGTCTGCTGCCAGCCTTGCCAAATGCTCCGAGAGGTCACTGGGGGCCCAGACGCAGAGCGACACGCGAGTGACGTGCAAGGCGAAAGGGAACATTGTGGCATCCTGATTAGGAAGGAACATGGAGCTTTATAAATAATTGCAGAGAGGAGGGAGTGTGGCAGCAGGTAGGAGGAGGGAGAGGAGACCCAAAGCAGCAGTTTTCCAAAGTGTGATATCCTTGCTAGAGTCTTTCAAGCTGTTTTTCTAGCCAGAAAGAAGGATGCTTCTTGAACTGCAGCTGATACCTCTGAGAGGGTGCTCCAGACCCACCTGCTCAAGCTGGCTCTGCAAATGCAGTTCTGGGCATGCAAGTTGGGTTCATCTATCTGGAGTGCAAATGGATCACTGTCAATACTCCATTAAAATGTTGAAAGGAGGCCAACACCACAGCTCGGGGACAGTAAGGATGCAGGGAGAAATGAGATGTAAGAAGTGAGGCTGGCTGGATTGCACCAAACCCTGAATATTTCATCCACAGTCATGGGGTGAGTGCCCTGTTTGTAGAGAAGACAGATTTCTGACCTTTACCTAGTTCATAGCTGCTAAGGAAAATGGAGTCCTGTCACTACTCTTACCCTGGGAACTTGTACATGCCACAGAGGAAACATTTTTGTTCCTCCTCCATGTGAGTTTTAGGACTAAAGTTTGGAGGGAGGAAGAAGGAGAAAGGCTTGGCTATGCCATGCAGCACTGACATCTGGCTCTGCAGGGATGCCAAAGAGCCCTTTCCCCAGTGCTGAATGCAGAGGAAAAAGGAGAGGATCTTCTTCTGAGGCAGGAAAGGAGTCCTTGTCTGGGAGACTGAGCTAGCTGTCACCACTGGGGGACTGAGCTAGCTGTCACCACTGATCTTCTGGATCTTGGTTTGTGATGGGGCCACTCTTTTCCTCCCCTCATCTCTAGATGCTGGGATGTATCTCAAAACTAGTGTGGTTTTTCTTTCCTCCACTCCTCTTTTCAGGCTAGAACTAAGAAATCAGAGCAGGATTTTCATTTCTCCAACTGTCTTCACATTTTACTGCTGTTTGGAGGTCTTGTCACCTTATCCTGGAGTTATATCCCCCTGGATGCTAACCCTGTGAATGCCCACAGCACAGCTGCTATCCTTCAGACTTGCTCTGGCCTCCCTTGTCTGAACTGCAGAAAAGTCAGGTTTGTTCCTGGGGAAGTTAAATGCACCAAAGCACTTTATTTTTCCTGCATTAAAAATCAATTTATTCCACTCTCTGCTGCTTTATCCTAATAACCTAAATCAGGATTTCAACCCTATTGTATTTTCCCCTGCCCAGAACTGGGACAAATTGAAAGCTTCATCCTGCTGTTCAGCATTCTAGGGGATGCTATTTAAATAACTCCAGGGGAGTTTGAGTTGAACAGGGAATAAGTGATCAGGCTCCCAACTCACTGCTAGGAAGGGAAACCCCCCTTGGCTGTCCTGTAGCTCCTGCCTTGCCCAGACACCAGACACAGCTGGAAGTTGGAAGCCCCTTCTCTAGAAGTTTTTAAGGCTAGGATGGACATGGCTCTGGGCAACCTGATCTAGTAGAAGGTGTCCCTGCCCATGGCAGGGGGTTGGAACTAGATGATCCTTGAGGTCCCTTCCAGCCCTGGCAATTCTGTGACACATGGGCAGGGTCTGTGCAAACCCTGGCTTGCTTCTGCAAGTGAAGATAGAGCTGGAAATCCCGGGAGAGAGCCTGGACGGAAGAGAGAGCGCAAAGAAGGGAAAGACCGGGGAAAGTCCTTGCCTTTAACACGAGCTGCTGTGTCTCCTCCCTGCGTGGAACATCCTCAATTTCCTGTTTAACTTCAAGTCAACACATCTGTCACGTTAGCATCCCCCGCTGCCCGGCTCCCCCCTAGCCAGCCCCCCTCCCATCTGCTCTCCCTCCTGCCTCCAGCCTGGCTCGGCTCCTCTCGCATTGTGGCTGGGGTGTGTGTGTGTGCATGCGCCTGTGGTCGCTGCTGCCTGATGGACTTTTCCACCGCTTGTGCTTCAGTACCTGGCTGCAGTCGCAGCGGGATGATCGGCTTGGCTTGCAGAGCATTTACTTCTAATCTCCGGCTTGTGACATCCTAGCGGGAAGGGACAGCGCTTCCAGGAGCTGCTCCACGGGCTAGAAAGAAGGGAAATGGCTGGTGAAGAGCTATGATGAAGTATTTCCTAGTTCTGGTAAGTGATGCTTTTCTCTGTGGTCCCTTTCTGGATAATCGGTCCGGATGCAAAAGTAATAAAGCTTAATGGGGTGAAGAGCACAGGGAGGGGAGCTGAAAAAGAGACAGAGAGAGAAAAAAAAAGCCAATGAAGCCCATTTGGTTTGTACTGAAGCTTTTGCAGGGGTCAGTGCTCATCAAAGCAATTTAATTGCTATTAGTGAGGGGCTGGGAGCTGAGCAGCTTAGACAATGTGTGTGCCCAGGCAGCTGGAGCAGCTTTCACTCACATGCAGTTTCATCTCCTGCTCTGTATCTTTTTTCTCCTGTGTGACTCCCAGCTTGGTCTGGGTACAGTTCAGAGCTCTCTGACAAGCACCAGTGCTGCTCTCCATTGGGCAGTCCTAGGTGAGCTGCTACATGAATGCTGCTTTTTTCCCCCTGCCCTACACTCTTTACTGCAGGAGTTTTGGAAGGTTATTAATGAATTCTTGCCCCTAAGGTGTTGCTTAAAGCTCCTCAAATGTTCCAGCTCATAGACTGTCTCCACTGCAAAGTCTAACTGCATTTTCCCCTGAAACCAGTGCCCTAGGTGCTGTGGATAGCTGGGATATAGATACAGGTGGAGATAAAGATGTTTGGAAGGAAGAAGGTCTATCTGGACTAAACACAACTGGGACTGTGAGCTATCTGATGTCCTGGACATTGGCTAAGTCTAAATGAGAGGTTTGAGAGCTGATTTATCTCACAGCACTCTCAAAATGGGCGTCCTGCTTCCAAGTTGAGTGACAGCAGAGCTCTTACCCTAGTGATGAATTTAGGGCCCTTGTTTAAAGAGGATCAGGAAATAATAAACTTAAGAAGAGCCTTTTCAATCTGGCTCTATTGAATCTGCAAAGGTCTGTCCATAAAATACCTCTGCTGGCAAGAAACAGAGGAAAAACACAGCAGTGAAGCTCTGGCAATTGTGCAGACAGTTACAAAGCTATGGCCTTTTGGGCAGACCCATCTACCCCCCAAAAACTGCTGCAAAATTTGCTCTGGGGATGCCTCAACAAATCCTTTCTGGATTTGGTTGTGGCAGGCAGAGTTAAAAACTGCTCCTGGAGAACACTGCAGAGAGGGTTTGTTGATAAAAATATCATGCTCATGCTGTATTCACACAGAGAAACCTCCACTTGCTAACAAACTCACACATTTTTCCTGCTCTTTGATGTTAGATACCATGAGGGGGGTGCTCTGGTAGATGTGCTTATTCCAGAGCAACCCTGAAGTTTCAAGCATCAGTTATGTTAAATCTAAAGAAGATCCTCCTCTCCTGAGCTGCAAGTGTTGCCTTGGGTTTTTGTTTCATGTGTGTTTTAGGGTGGCAGTCGTTGGTACAGGGTCTGTGTCTGGCAAGCAGTGAGTGAAGTGAACACAGGAAAGTGGAAGGGGCTTTGTGTGACTCTCAATCCCAGCACTGTGCAAGAGAGGGTGCAGGAACTGCCAAATTCATTGGTTCTGAGGGGGGTAGATGATTGTATCTGTGGGAAAATCTTCTCAGAGAGGACTTTTGCTTCCTCTGCTTGAAACACTGTGGTTTGTTTTAAAAGGGGGAAACTCCTTCATTCCCTGTTTGCTGGAAAAAGCACTTCTGAGCCATAGAAATGTCTATACATTTGTTTTTCTTGTTGAATTATCTCCTAGAACCTGCAGGAATGGTGATGTCAGAGTGCCCCTGTGTCAGTTTTGTGTCTGTGTGCTCTTGAGTTTCCCCCCACCCCCATTCAGGCTCAGATGCTGGCCAGTGATGACTGTGCTATCCTGCTCCCTGCTGCAGTGCTGCCTGGAAGGGTTAACTTCCACTGATTAATTAATGGCTCTGTGATATTTATAAAGAGAAAATCCTCACACCCAGCTGTGACAACTTTGCTACGTCTGCCAAAAGAAAATTCTGGGGCCAAATGATATCATTATTATTAACCATAATTATAATAATGATTAGCTTTAGTATATTTATGATTATCACTGTTGTAATAATTATTATTATGTTTATTATTACCATGGTTATTATCAGCATAATAATCATTATTGCTATCATAATAATAATTGTTATTGTCATCATTATTGTTATTTATGACATGCTAGGTGCACAGATTTATATAGTACCCCAAAGGTATTGCCTGAGAGATGCTGACTCCATGCTGGAGAAGTGAAGGACAGGTCCTGAAATCTTTGTCCCTGGATGGAGAGAGGATTGAATGTGCTAGAGGATTAAAGAGTGTTATGACTTCCAATTGAATTTTAGCCTTTTCTCATGCACATTTGGGCTATAAAGGATGGATTTCCTTTGTGAAAGCCACCCATTTGCTATATGAGACCCATCTGGCCATATGAGAGCCTAAGCAAAGAATACCTCAGATGATTCCTGTGAAGACACTTGGCATCGGTGTCATTATCTCTTTGAGACAAGGTAATCAAGGAGATGGAGGAGGAAACCTTTGGAATGTGTCCAGAGAAAGGCAACAGAGCTGGGGAGGGGTTGGGGCACAAGACCTATGAGGAGAGGCTGAGGGAGCTGGGGTTGCTTAGCCTGGAGAAGAGGAGGCTCAAGGGAGACCTTGTTGCTGTCTACAGCTCCCTGAAGGGAGGTTGTAGCCAGGTGGGGGTTGGTCTCTTCTCCCAGGCAGCCAGCACCAGAACAAGAGGACACAGTCTCAAGCTGTTCCAGGGGAAGTTTAGGCTGGAGGTGAGGAGAAAGTTCTTCCCAGAAAGAGTAACTGGCCATTGGAATGTGCTGCCCAGGGAGGTGGTGGAGTCACCATCCCTGGAGGTGTTTAGGAAGACTCTGGATGGAGCACTTGTTGCCATGGTTGAGTTGATTAGATGGTGTTGGGTGATAGGTTGGACTCAATGATCTCAAAGTTCTTTTCCAACCTGGTCTATTCTAGTCTAGTCTAGTCTAGTCTAGTCTAGTCTAGTCTATTCCTTGCCAGGGAAGCTTCCCCATTATTTGATTACAACTGGAATCCAGTCACCTCACACTTGTCTCTCCAGATTTTTGTCACCACATCTGCTAAACTGCCACTGACCATCGAATCACAGAATCATAGAACCAACCAGGTTGGTTGGTCCAACCTATTGCCTAATACCTAACACCTCCTGACAACTAAATTATGGCTCCAAGTGCCACATCCAAGCCTTTTTGAACACCTCCAGCGACAGTGACTCCCCCACCTCCCTGGGCAGCACATTCCCTTGGCCAATTACTCTTTCTGTGAACAACTTTCTCCTCACCTGAAGCTTCACCTTCCCCTGGCACAGCTTGAGACTGTATCTTCCATGAACTGCCCTAGGTGCAAGTAGGTTGTGCCCTTATAGACATAAGATATAGACAGTGTAGAATGGATGTATTGAGATGTACTTAGCTGTGTTTTCTTCCCCCAGGTCTTAAGGTTAGCTGCCACAGCACTCATCTGTGAGGGTCTTGCAGACTGTGTGCCAGAGATCTGGGGCATCGTGGCCCGGCTTAGCTCGGCGTATATGACAGCCACTCATCCCTGGGCTGCACTTTCTGGAATGAGAAGGATCTGTAATGAGTGGGGTAGCCCACCCATGGCAGGAAACAGCCATCTCTCAGGTGGAGCAGAGCATGCAAGAGAGAATATGTTACATTTAACGGTGGAGATGCTGGGAGGGAATGGAAAGCAGCACACAAGCCCCAAAGCAGAACTTCAGACTGAGGAAATTGCTTGTGGTGGCCCATGTGTGGGCACAGCCACACGAGAGATGCCCTCTCTCTTCTTCTTTGTGGTTGCTGTTGTGCTGCTTAGGAGGCAGACTTGGTGCTTTTGCATGAGGGTTGCGGCAGGCCTGGTGCTGGGCAAGCTCCTACAGGAGATGCTGCAGGGCTGTGAGGCAGCTGGTTCACAGTGATTCAGTGTTTTGCTGTAATTTGTGGCAGCTCTTGAGGGATATGGGTTTGCAAGAGGCTGGAATTCATCCACTCCTGACAGGTTGATGGGTGAATTTGTTCAAGCTCTGATTCCCATCAGTGGCTGCCTTCCCTACCCACCCACCATTCTCCCAAGCTGACAGCAAGAGAGAGAGGAATGGTGTCCTCAGGACAAGGCAGCCCCGGTCTGTCTAGCCAGCAGCACTGCAACACAGAAAGCTTCCCAGTCCTGGCCTGAAGATGATCCCTGTGGGGTGTTTTGTGAAATGTGAGAGGGTTAGTCAAGTCCCTGCAGGAGATTTTTGGCCATAGGGAAAGTGCTGTGGGAACCAGTCTGCTCCTGCACATGGTATGTATGTTCTACACCTCTCTTCCTCCTGAGGATTCACATCTGGTACTGGAGGCTGTCAAGACATGAGTGGTCACAGCCAGGTCTCAGGGACTGCTCCCACCACATCCCTCCAGACAGCAGGGAAAAACCTACCTCCTCTCTGGGACATTTCTGTTGCCCTTCATGGCAGGTGGTCAGGCTGCAGATTTGCCAGCCTTAACTGCTCTGCTTATTGCAGCTTACAGGTTCCTGACCTCCTGAGCTCATACCTATGCCCTTCTTGGGCATGCATGCTGCTCCCACTGTGTCCCTTCTGCCTTATCACTCTGAGGAAACCCCTGCAGAGGTGGTAGTGGCTCCTTTGAGAAACCTCTTGTATGCAGCAGTACTACAGGCAGTGATGGTCCTCAGAGATACCTACAGACATCTTGTTTTGCAGCTGCCATCCTCCTCTGAGGCACATTCCAGAGTGGATTAGCACAGCCAGACTGTGATGTTAGAATAGAATAGAATAGAATAGAATAGAATAGAATAGAATAGAATAGAATAGAATAGAATAGAATAGAATAGAATAGAATAGAATAGAATTAACCAGGTAGGAGAAGACCTTTGAGATCATCAAGTCCAACCTATGATCCAACACTATCTAATCAACTCAACCATGGCACCAAATGTCCCATCCAGTCTCTCCCTGAACACCTCCAGTGATGGTGACTCCATCTAGAGGCAGATCAAACTGGATGCCTCCATGAGGATGACTGACAGACTGGTAACAAGAATGGAAGCACACAAAAATGATTCTCCAGGCACAGAGGATCTACTGCACTGGACACTCTTGCCAGTGGATAGAAGCTCTTTTAGATTTACAAGCTACCATGGACAGGTGGATCCTGGGTTTGGACTCAGGGCTGTAAATCCAATAAAATGAGCAAAATCCCTCTGGACTTTTAGGGGAATAAGAGATACATGGGCTGTTGGGAGGGATGTGGCATCTCATAATGTCATAAAAACAAAAGGTGGTTATTGTCCACTCTGCTGGCTGTACACAGGGTCCAGAGTTCTCTCTACCCTGATAGTTGGGAGGGAGGGGAAGATGAGGTGCATTGGTTGGACTTGGGGCTGCTTGGGGCTGCAAGGAGTGTGAGCCTTTTACAATGCCCTTCCACAACTGTGAACTGGCTCTCAAGTGCTTTGAGCCCTCTGCAAGGGAGGAAAGGGGAACAAGTTCACTACCATGAGAGTAGTGGAACACTGGAACAGGTTGCCTGGGGAGGTGGTTGGGGCCTCATCCCTGGAGATATTCAAGGTGAGGCTGGAGAGGGCTCTGCACAGCCTGGTCTAGTTGAGGATGTCCCTGCTGCCTGCAGAGGGAGTCGGACTGCATGACCTTTAGGAGGTCCCTTGCAACCCAGACCGTTCTGTGATTCCATGAAATCTAACCCAATTCCCATCACCAACTTCACTGAAGCTCACAGTGGGCACCAGCAAGATCAGCCACTTCTTGGAGGGCTACATTCCCTCTGCATCCCCAAGCCACCAGCACTCCCTGCCCGGATTCACTGCTGCTTCAGCAGGGCTGTCTCCTCGCAGGGCTCCAATGTACATTAATTAGGAGTGTGTGCAGATGAGGTGTGAAATGATTTATACACAGAGCTGGACTGAGAAATCCCAGTGCTTTCTCCTCCTGGTGTGTAGCTGCTGGTGGAAATGAGCCAAATTTTCCTGGCGTCCAGGAAGAGCTGAGGAACCTCTTTGCTTGCCACGCAGACCCAAAGCTCCTGGGTTTGGTGGGGGCTGAGCCTCCCCGGTGAGCCAAACCCAGCTGTGAGCAGCATGAAAGGAGTGTGGAGCCCTTTCCCAGCGGGGCTGGCGCTGGCGTGACAGCTGGTGTCGTCAGTGCCGTTTGTCAGCCTGCTGGGGGCTGCGGTGAGGCTCTGACGTTGAGTCAGCCTGGAGACCATGAGGAATGCATTTTTTGCATTCTCAGAGCCAGAGGATGGAAATTCAGAGCAGATGAATTTTAATTATTCTTGTGTTTGTTGTTTAGCACTAACTGAATATGCTTTTGGTGCTTCCCCCCCTCCTTCTTTTAGATAAGGGGGGCTTGGGTGGCTATCAGTATCTGTTTCATAATGGTAGCAAGATAGGATCCTTCCTTTTAGGAACTCAGACACTGCAAAATGCCAGAGGTGCTGCCTTGGCTGTGGCTGGGACCGGTGTGGTGTCCATGGGTGCTGGGCAGGATGGACACCTCCAGCCCAGGGGTGTCCAGCAGCAAGGGAAGGAGAAGCCAGAGCCTCACTGAGCTGCTGAGGGGAGAGCTGCAAAGGGCTGGGGAGGGTGCAGGACTTGGGAACTTTGGCAGGAAATCCTCAAGGACCATTTCTGACCAGAGGGTCTTGTTTTTGAAAGGCCAAGTGTGACCACCAGCTAAAGCAGGAGACTTCAGGGGCTCCCTCTTAAGGCTTCATTTTAAAGCAACATGTCTTTAGCATGAGGCTAAAACCAGAATCTGTATTGGAAGCTGCACAGCCAACCCACTGAAGGATGATGTCCTTTCAGCCCCTCTAATCCCACTCACACATACAGGACAGGCACTAAAGGAAAGATTAGGGAAAGGCTGAATTTGCCCCCACACACTGCACGTCCTGCAAAGCCCTGTCTGCAGCCAAGATTTACACCCTGCCTGCTTTAAAACCAGAAAGAAGTGGGAGAGAGCTCAAGCCCTGCTGGCTTTACAATTACAGGGCACTGAGCACAGCGATTTGCCAGCCATGAGTAGGAAAGAAAGTAAAGACACCTGGAAGGCAGCTGAGAAGTTGGAAGAGAAGAATGAAAAATAAGGTGCTTCAAAGCCACGCTGTTTGCAAGCTGCCAGAGCTAAAGCAGGAGGCTGAAACAGGGCTCCCATTTGGCTTTCCACCACAGAAAGTGTGCAAAGGAGGAGAGTGCTAAGGGCTGAGAGAGGCTTGGGGAGGACTCACCCCTCCCACCTCAGCCACTCTATGCCAGGCAGCTGCTGCCAGTCCTCCCTGTTCCAGGCCATGCAGCTGATTAAATATTGAGAGGGTTTGGTTGCTGTTGCTTGAAAGGTTCTGTCTGGATGAAAATGAAGTTATGTGAGGACAAGTTTGTGCTGGTGCAATTAGTCTGTGTTTAAATATGTCTGACCATAAATAGACCAAAAATAGCTTGGTGGGTTTGAATGTTAAAGGCACCATCAGGACGTGGGTTTGGGTTACTTGGTTTTGGTGCCAAGGTGTGGGAGAGCTCAGGGAGGGGGAGTATTGCAGGTGGGGGTCAGGCTGAGTTATCAGGGAGACTCTGGGGTGTACAGAAGCTGCTGTAGGTGCACAGAGGATGGCTGTGATGGGAGCTGATGCCCGAAGGTTGCATGTCCACACAGCAGCCTTGCTCCAGGCTCAACTCCCACATATCCCTGGCATCCTGGGTGAGACAGTGATGGATGGAGATGGAGGCAGAGAGCAGGGAGGGAGAAGAGATTTGTGATGGGTTATAGGATTAGGCAGAGGCAGGAAGAGAGTGGAGATTACAGGTAGGGGGCAAAAGTGGATGGAGGGAGAGGTGAAAAGAGCTGATGTTTTTGAGAGGCTGCTTCTAAACAACGGGAGAGCTCCATGAAGAATCAGGCATCAGACCTTGAAATAACTAAGCAGAGAAGGAAAGAAGCCAATAGAGAAGGAAGAAGGTCCTTTACTGACTACTGGCACAATCAAATCTCAAATACAGACCAGAGGATTTGCTTTCAGGTGGAAGTAGAAAACCTGACCACTTTTCTGCTTTCCATCCAGTTGCTGGCTGGAAAGAAGAACCAATGAAGAGCCAATGTTGCTCTTTTATCTTCTGAGAGAACCTGGAGGCTATTTTCTAGCTTGCAAGGTGTGCACAGCTAGGAGCTTCCTAAACCTCATGGCTTGGTGGCTTTCTGATAGAGCACCAAAGGGGCAAGCCCTCATGGTTCCCATCGGTAGGTATGAGAGATTTCCAGCTGCCTTCCTGAGCTTGTGGATAATCTGAGTGCTGGATACCCACCCATGGAGGTCCCCAAATCACTGGTGAGATCCATTTGTGCTTTCATGGCTATGTACAAAATTGCCTCTTTCCTGTGTCCAGTCCCAGTGAGGACAGAGCAGTTCCAGTCTCTCAGTGGGCTGTGTGTAGCTAGGCAGAGCAGCAGGGCTTGGTCTGAGACACTGAGTCACTTTGAGCTGTCAGAGAAGATCTGCTTGAGCTAGAAAAGAAAATTCCCTTCATTGTCTGGGTGTCCAAAATAGCTGTCCAGATCTTCTGCCCTGTGACTAAGGGAAAACTTTAGGACAATCTCTCTGATGTGGCTAATCTCTCTGATCTGGCACAGGTTGCCCAGGGAGGTGGTGGAAGCCTCATCCCTGGAGGTTTTGAAGGCCAGGCTGGATGTGGCTCTGAGCAACCTGATCTAGTGTGAGGTGTCCCTGCCCATGGCAGGGGGGTTGGAACTGGATGATCCTTGAGGTCCCTTCCTTGAGGTCCCTTCCAACCCTGACAATTCTATGATTCTAAGTGTAAATATATGCAGAGAATAGTTATTCACTTGATTTAAATGCTGCTCTGATGTGCACAGATCCTGGATAGTTTTTGCCCTCAGGGAACCCACCTAGCAGGGAACCAGCCCCATCCATGGGGGAGAAAGACAAGCTGCTTGTCCTCTTGGGTCACATATGAGTTTGGGTAGAGAAGGGAGAAGCATCACCTCCAGTGCCTGAAGGAAGCCTACAAGAAGGATAGAGAGAGGTTGCTTCCAAAGGCTTGTAGTGACAGGACAAGGGGCAGTGGCTTCAAACTAGAGAAGAGCAGATTTAGATTGGATGTCAGGAACAAGTTCTGCACCATGAGGGTGGTAGAATGCTGGAACAGGTTGCTTGGGAGGTGGTTGGAGCTGCACCCCTGGAGATATTCAAGGTGAGGCTGGACAGGGCTCTGGGCAACCTGATCTAGTTGAGGATGTCCCTGCTGACTGCAGAGGGAGTTGGACTGGATGCAGAGTGAATGTAGCCCTCCAAGAAGTGGCTGCTCTTGCTGGTGCCCACTGTGAGCTTCGGTGAAGCTGGTGACAGGAATTGGGTTAGATTTCATTTCGTTTAGCCCTTGCACTGGAGTGCATTTCTTTTAGTAGATGATTATCACTGGTTTGTGTTTGCTTTCCTCTATAAATCCAGTCAAATCTGCCATAATTTTACTAAATATCTCTAGGGTTTGCTGGCAGCATTGTGTGTTAGAGGAGTCCTGTAGGGAAACCTGTGAGTAAATGTACAAGCAAGGCTCTTCTAACTCGCAAGCTGAGCTCACTGGACAGCATTTTCTAAGCCCAACAAGGAATTTAGCAGCATTTTTCTTTTCTTTTTCTCCAGTGGTGAGGAAAGAAAAGGATCACATTTGTCTCTCTTGCTCAGATTGAGGTGGCATGCCTGCAGCAGAAGCTGCTGTTCACACTTTCATTATTCTTCAGAGCTAAATGAAACTTGATGGCAAAAATTCCATTAATCAGTTCAGCTTACAGCAGCTATTGATCAGATCCTAAGTGTTTTTTAATGGTGTTGCCTGACAATGGTTCATTGTGCTTGATTAGAAGAACATAATCACAAGGGGGCTGATGGATGAATCCTTAGATGGGCAAATCAGGATTAATCTACAGCCTTGAGATTCTGATCCATAAACTATTTGAAATCAAATTAAAGAAGCTTGTCTGGTGTCATTAGAGTGGGATGCATGCTCGTGGTGGAAGCAATCTGATATCATTTTGGCATCTTATAATTCAGTCTTTCAGAGCATCTAATGTAACTGTGCAGTTTATTCCCCCCCACCCCACCACCATAATTGCTATTAACAAAAATGGTTGTCTCTTCACTGGGAAGTCTTCCATCTGGAAGTCTTCCAAAACAAAATATTTCCTTTGGCATTAAAAAAACCCAATCTAATCCTGAAACAGACTTTTATTCCTACCAGATTTAGCTAAATAATTTGGTTAAAAACCGTCCAGAATTTCCACCTCCAGGAAGCGTACTGCAAAATGCAGGAGCCCAAAGTAATTACTTAATTAACCATTGTTGGGGTTTTTTTTTGTTGTTTTCCCCTCATACCTGCTATAAAATAGTGCTATGGCTGTTGGCAGGCTTAGAACATCTGAGGCTGTGTGTGTGAGCACAGGTGTGTCACATGGAAGGAAGAAAATGGAGCCGATTACATCTGAGCTCCACAGGTGTGTCCTCAGGTGGGAAATGATGCAGGGACTGCCCACTCCCATAAAGCTCCAGTGAAGCTCCCCACACCAAGGGTTCAGATGTCTCCCATGGGTCTTCGTGGCCTCTGTCTGTCTTCCTTGCCCAAAACTAGCTGAATGAGTTTTGCCCCCTTTTGATGCTTTGTGAAGGCAGCAGCCTGGGGGTGGGATGGGAGGTCAGGACAGAAGCTGATCCCTGCCATGCACCAACCTCCTGCCATGCACCAACCTCCTGCCATGCACCAACCTCCTGCCATGCACCAACCTCCTGCCATGCACCAACCTCCTGCCATGCACCAACCTCCTGCCTTCTCCAAAAGAAGCTCTTTAACTCCCATGGAGGCTGTGGCACCTGAGACAACCTTTGTCACCTTCTGTTTGGTAAGTGTAGCTCTTGGTCATCTCTTTCCTTGCCTTTGTTCCTCCTTGCTTTCAGTTTAAAGGGTACAGGAGGGGCTCATCCTGGAGGACTCTCTCCCGAATGGAAAGGGCTATTGTGGAGGAAGGATTGCAGGAGCCACGATGCGGGGCTCGAGGCTACCCACCCACAGATACCCACCTCCTCATCAGGGGCCTTTCAGCAGCAAAAAGAGCATCTCCTCAGCCTGCCTTTACAGCAGGCTAGGTGGTGGCAGCTGGTGGATCCCTACCCCGTGGGGGGTATAGGAATAATGAAGCTGCTCCTCTAATTAACTCTGGCAGTGGCTGCTGAGTTAATTAGTGGTCGTGTATTGGATGCTGGCAAAACTGCATTGCTAATTTGTCCACAAATGCAGCTTGGAGCTGAGTAGGTTTGGGCTGAATTTCACCCCCACCATTAGTGGAAATAATTATTGAGATCTGTTTCAAAATGAGTGTTTGGGTAGGAGAAGCAAGGACTGTTTCCACTGTGAGTTTCCATATCTGTGTGAGATTTCGGTGCAGGACTCTGCCTATGTGGCTTCCTTTTGCACCCATCTGGCCCTGTTTGCTCTTGTCTGCACTGCCTTGCCCTTGCCAGGGGTAGTCATTCAAGGCCCACTAGGGAGAACAATCTTGCTTGCTCTGAGCAAGGGAGATCAGGTTAAGCATGAGAGCCTCCTGAGAGGTGCCTTGGAAATAATTCATTTCCTGTGGTTGCAGAAGCAGAGGCTTGCTCTGACCAGCCATGCATGGTTAAAGCACACAAAGACAGAGCTCTCTCAGGATCCAGCTCACATGTAAAGGGCAGATGGGATCCACAAAGCCTTTGGTAATTTCACAGGGGGAACCACTGAAGTTTGCATGCACTCAGAGCACCACGGTGAGCATGGCTGTCCTTGCAGCTGGAAAAGAGCTGTTAGCAATGCTCATTACAGTGGTAACCATTTAGCTCTTGGCTTGTCTCCATGCTAAGGTCTGTGCATCAGTGACTCCTGTTTCCTGCCAGTTCCAGGTAGACAGCTGTTTTCTTTCAGGGTGTTATGGAGACTGTAAATGGCTTGCATCAGGATATTGTGTCTGTGCTGTGTTTGCTTTCATCAGATGCTCTTTCTAAGGGACGCTGGAGATAACATATTCTGAGTGGGTGATTGAAAACAAGGTGGAGGGGAAAGGGAGAAAGGGTGAAAATGGAGCTGCCTGATCGGTCACTGAGCATGGAGAAGGGGTTTTCTTTCTTTTTCCCCCCCAGTGATTGCTGAGTCAAGTGTGCACAGCAGAGTTTACTGAAAAAGCTTGTTCTGCATTCTTATGCAAAACAGTTCTTGCTTGAAGACAGAGCCAGTTTCTCTGTGTGTATTTACCCAGCTCTAGGAGCCTGCCTAGCTCCTATCTATATTTCATGAGTCTCGACACTCCCCGAGGCTTGCCGCACTCCGCTCTGCCTGCAGTGTAAGGCTCCTCCACTGCAAAGGCAGCAATGACTCAAGAAAAATGCACAAACAGGTGAAGCTCACAGGATTTACCTCCCCTGGCAGCCTTGGCCTTCTCCCCTTAACTCTGGGTGGCATTGGGATGCCCTTTGAGAGCCTGCCAGCTCAATCTACCTGCCATTGGGCTGAGGTAGAAAATAAGCTGCTGCTCCCTGCATCCTGTGCAAGCTGGTAGCCAATAACAGCACTACCCACCAAGTTCTAGGGTCTTTTCCATCCTGAATCTGTGGAAGGGTTAAAGCAAGGTCTCCTCTACCCTCTGGCTCAGCTGTACAGTCAGCACAGGGTACTTCCTAGCTGTTTGTCTGATCTTCAGCAACCCCAGTGAGTTTCTGTCTTTCCCCTTGAGTTCCTGTCCTTCAGCCCCAGAAGTTTAATTTTACATTCTCAAAGTCAGGCTGGAGGTGAGGAGGAAGTTCTTCCCCATGAGAGTGGTGAAGCCCTGGAATGGGTTGTCCAGGGAGGTGGTTGGGGCACTGTCCCTGGAGGTGTTTAAGCCCAGGCTGGATGAGGCTCTGACCAGGCTGATCTAGTGTGGGGTGTCCCTGCCCATGGCAGGGGGGTTGGAACTAGATGATCCTTGTGGTCCTTTCCAACCCTGACTGATACTATGATACTAAGTTTTACCCTCAGGAAGCTTTGCCTCAACATCAGCATCAGTTTGAATTTGAGACGTTCCCATCTGCTGCGAACACCCCAGCATCTGGCCAAGCCAGTCTCCGACGTGGTGTGACTGGGAATAAATAGATCAGTGGGAATGCATCACTCCAACTCACTCCCCCCTGCCTGAGAAGTAGACAGGGTGGAGTATTCTGACTCATTGATTGCTTAGGAACTTTGTTTTCATTCCCAGCTGAGCTATCTTTCCAGCCAGTTTGTACTCTCCTTGTTCATGCATTTGTGTTAGGTTAGAAACGCTTTTTTTCATCCTTTTTTTTTTTCCCCTTCCACTGCTCTCAGCACAGCTGGGTCCAGCTGGACAGCATGGGTGATCTTTGAGGTCTCTTCCAACCCTGGTGATTCTGTGACAGCCCATTTGCACTCTTCAGTGGAGCCAATGGGTTAATGTGGAAGAGGAGCTCCTCATCCTTTTTCTCTCTGGTAAAAGAATGCTTATAAAAAACATTTTATTCTCAAAAGGAAACTAAAGAAAAGATGTGTTCTAGACAGATTAGCAATGCTTGAGAAGGAAGTGTCCATTTTCCCTGGGAACAAGTGGTCCCACTGTAGAGCTCTGAATTCTTGGGGAAAACTTGCTGGATTTTGAAGGCAAAGCACAACTAATATGAAGTAAGTTTATGAGCATCTCCTTTTTCATAAGATCTAGACTATTTTTGACCCTTCCAAAGGGCAAGTGTAGAGCCTTGCACCTGGGAAGGAACAACTCCATGCACCAGTATAGGTTGGGGATGGACCTGCTGGAGAGGTGAAAGGGACCTGGGGGTCCTGGTGGATGGGCGGATGACCATGAGCCAGCAATATGCTCTTGTGGCCAGGAAGGCCAATGCCGTTCTGGGGTGGATTAGAAGCAGGGTGACCAGTAGGTTGAGAGATTCTCCTCCCCCTCTACTCTGCCATGGTGAGACTACTTCTGGAATACTGTGTCCAGTTCTGGGCCCCTCCATTCAAGAAAGACAGTGAGCTGCTTGAGAGCCCAGCACAGAGCCAGGAGGATGGTTAAGGGAGTGGAACACTTTCTGTATGAGGAGAGACTGAGGGAGCTGAGGGCTCTTCATCTTGAAGAAGAGGAGGCTAAGGGTGACCTCATCAATGTTTATAAAGATGTGCAGGGTGAGTGCCCAGAGGCTGGAGCCAGGCTGGTGCCCAATGACAGCACAAGGGGCAGTGGGTGGAAGCTAAGGCATAGGAAGTCTCATGTAAATATCAGGAAGAATTATTTCCCTGTGAGGGTGACAGAACACTGGAGCAGGCTGCCCAGGAGGGTTGTGGGGTATCCCTCTCTGGAGATATTCAAAACCCACCTGGATGTGTTCCTGTGTGATCTGGGGTAGGTGATCCTGCTCTGGCAGGGGGGTTGGACTGGATGATCTTTTGAAGTCCCTTCCAGCCCCTGAAATTCTGTGATTCTTTCTCCCTGTTTCATCTGCCTGAATGAAACACACAGACCAGCAAGAAGCAGAAAACAGCCCAGACTTTTCTTTTTGAATATTCAAGGTTATTCCACCAGTTTCTAGTTGACTGCCTGTCTGCTGGGCTCTCTTAGTCAGAATCATGTGGAAGGAACAATGTCTGTCCCTATCAGCAGAGCTGTATTTTTAGAAGGAATGCAGAAAATAGAGGTAAGGTTGTGCTTCAAGTAATGTGTGGGCTTCCAGATGGTGCCATCCTGTCTTCCTTCTTTTGCATTTACTTTAGGGATGAAGTACTTTGGGTCTTGAAAGGCATTTGAACCCAGCTCTGTGCCTGTGTGATTTCCTTAGATTGCTTTCATGGTGGAAACAACAAATGACACATCAGAGTTAAATCTTCAGTCGTGGCTAGTGCAGCTTGCTAGCCTTCCAGTTGGGATCAAGCCAAAGGAATTACTGTGTTTATCTATGCAATGCATATCTCTGGAATCTGCAGTTCTCTTTGCTCTGGGATCCAAATCCAGGTGAATTTAATGACAGCTAATCACCACTCTAATTAGGAACCTAATTAAATATCCTCTGATCTTACTCTTCTCAGAGTCTCTCTCAGCTGATATGGGGGCTGATAGGGATTCTCCATCCTCTCTTCATACAGTCTTACACAACAAGGAAAGTGTGGGTGATAGCATCCTTTGAAGACTTAGAATAGAATTAACCAGGTTGGGAGAAACCCTTGAGATCATGGAGTCCAACCTATCACCCAACACCATCTAATCAACCAAACCATGGCACCAAGCACCCCATCCAGTCTCTTCCTAAACACCTTCAGTCATGGTGACTCCACCACCTCCCTGGGCAGCACATTCCAATGGCCAATCTTTCTTTCTGGGAAGAATTTCTTCCTAACAACCAGCCTAAACCTCCCCAGCACAGCTTGAGACTGTGTCCTCTTGTTCTGGTGCTGGTTGCCTGGGAGAAGAGACCAACCCCCTCCTGGCTACACCCTCCCTTCAGGTAGTTGTTACTGATACTGCTTATCAATATCCCAGAGCTCAGGGACAAACAGACCAGCAGCATGAGCTGATGTGGCTGATGTGGTCCTACAAATTTTGAGTGTGTTTAAAAAAGAAAAATGAATTGCAGTGTGACTGAGCTAGAGAGGAGCCAGGAAGGGCAGGAAAGCTTCACCACCTTCCAGCAGAGAAAGTCAGCAGTGCCTCTACCATCTGTAGCAGTGCAGCAAGCAATTTGTCAGGTTAATGTTGAAATGACTCTGAAAAGGATCTAATCTGTGGCTGGGGGCAGGTGCTGAGGGCGAGGATCAGCAGTTTTGCCTTCACTTGGCAGCCAGGGTTACTCTACCAGAAGAAATCCATGCTGTCCGTGAGCCAAGGGAGCTCTCTGCATGATGTCATGCTGCAGGGGAACCCCTTGCTGCAGAGACCTGCACAGCACATGGGAGGGGAGAAGCAGAAAGAAAAGTCAGGCAAAACTTCCCTGCCTGTACTGTGGGGTGCCTGCCTCTCCCTGAGGCAGGCATCCCAAAGGAGCTGGGCAGGACTGGATGTTGAGCTGGCAAAAGAGCACTGAGGCATCCTTGGTGTTGCAGTGGGCAAATCTCTGGGATGGAATGGGATTCATGAGGCCATGAAGCTATGTTTTTGCAAGCCACTGTACAGAGTAGCATGCTGATGTTGTCCACTCCTGTTTGACCCTGGGGAAGCTCCCCCAGACTTTTTAAGTCAGACACACATCAGCAGACTGGGGATCCTCAGAGAGAAATGTTTTCTCACTTTACAAGAGGGGAGGAAACTAACTTCTAAGAGAGCAGGAGGAGTTATTTCCCAGAGGAAATCCTGATCATTTCACAGCCACATGTCTGCAATCTTCTCAATCCTGCATCTGACTTTGCTACACCAAATTCAGGCACTGTCCTGTTGAGCAGAGACCTGGATCTCCACCAGCCTTGGAAAAGTCTTGATGAGAGTAGCTGGGCAGGTGATACTTAGGAAGCAGGTAAAACAGTCACCTGCAATTTGTAGAGGACAGACACTGCTTCTGTAAGAGGTATGACAGACTGAGGGAGTTGGGGCTGTTCAATCTGGAGAAGAAAAGGCTCTGAGGAGACCTAATTGTGGCCTTCCAGGATCTGAAGGGGACTACAAGAAAGCTGGGGAGGGACTTTTGATGGTGTCAGGGAGGGATAGGACTGGGGGGAATGGATCCAAACTAGAAATGGGTAGATTCAGGTTGGATGTCAGGAAGAAGCTCTTCCCCATGAGGATGGTGAGAGACTGGCACAGGTTGCCCAGGGAGGTGGTAGAAACTTCATCCCTGGAGGTGTTTGCAGCCAGGCTGGTTGTGGCTGTGAGCAACCTGCTGCAGTGTGAGGTGTCCCTGCCCATGGCAGGGAGGTTGGAGCTGGATGGTCCTTGAGGTCCCTTCCAACCCTGACAATTCTATGATTCTTCAGTAATAACAGACACACAAAAAAATCCATGATGGGCCAAATGCTTCACCTGGAGGTTGTTGCCCCTGGCTTGGGTTAGTTTGGAAGTGTAGTGTGGTTTGCCTGTTTTTTGCTCTTTAGCCTTGTGGGGAAAAAACAGTGGATCTGGATCCTCCATGGTGGTGAGCAGACCTGCACAGCTGCTTAGGCAGTAGGAAGCAGGGAGCTATGAATATCCATGTGCCATGGTGGGATACCTGTGACCTATGGTCCCTGAGTGCCTCTACTAAGGGCCATGGGCCAGCCTCAGAGGAAAGTCTGGACATCAGCAGAGCAAAGCATGGAGGTCTGGGCAGGATCCAGCCCTGGTCATGGTTTATTAGTAGCTATGGAAGCTTCCACAATCCAACCCTCTGCTTCTCCACAGGGAAGCGAGAAAAGTGTTTTATATGGAAACAAAAGATCTTTCCCCAGCCCAGTATTAAAACCCATCTCATCCTGATCCCAGCAGCAAGCCCACTTACTGTTGAAGAGAGGCAGGCAGCCTTGGCCCTCTTCCAGCACTGAGCTTAAAACACAACAGGCACGTCAATGCCTTTTGCTCACAGCTCTGTGCCCATCTCTAGATCCATTTGTGGCTCTCATGCAAAAAGGAACTGCAGAGCCTCAGAGCTGTCCTTGTTCCATATTCATTACCTGAATCCCTCATATCTGTGCCTCACAGGAGAAAGCTGAGGGGTGAATTTAGTGTGCAGGCAAAGCACCAACGTTACAGCCCTCAGCACCAGCTTCCTCTACAGTGCCAGCACACCACTGCCCCCAGGAAAGAGCCTGTTGGCTGCCCTTGTTCAGCTGAGATACAGCATTGCCTCCCTGTCTTCCCAAGCATCCTACAGCACCTTTGGGAGGTAGAGAGCCCTCCATCCCATTCCCAAAATGGGAAAGAGAGACAGCAGTCACACAAAATTCTGTTACAGAGGAACAATTCTGTGTATCACAGAGTTAGTAGGGTTGGAAGGGACCTGAAGGATCATCCAGTTCCAACCCTCCTGCCATGGGTAGGGACACTTTCCACTAGATCAATTTGCCCAGAGCCACATCCAGCCTGGCCTTAAAAATCTCCAGGGATGAGGCTTCCAGCACCTCCCTGGACAACCTGTGCCAGTGTCTCTGAAGAACTCCCTCCTGAAATATTGAAAGTCCAAAACTGGTATGCTAATCATGGCTCCATGTTCTTTTTCCTACCATCACTGACCTCCAAGAATCTCCTGTAAGCAAGAGATAACTGGTCAGCTCTTGCCCCTAGGGCTTAGTTTGCACTGATGGGATCTGTCTGTGGGCTTCCCTGCTCTGGCTGCTTATTCCTGGGTAACCACAAAGGTTTTGCACCCACCAGCAGACTTTGTGTTAGTCACTAAAGTGCCATCAGAACGCAGGCTTTTCCCCTAGCCAGCCTGGGTTAGATTAAAGGCTTGATATCCACCTACTGTCTGCTGGCTGTTCCCTGGCTCATTGTCAAGTTAAGGCTGATGTTACACTTTGATAAATCACTTTTGATCATCATCTCTTTTTCTTTCTTCACCTGGGATATTCCACCCTCTTTCCCCTGAAGAGGCACTAGCATCATCTGCCTTGAAGTATTCATTATCCCTTTGAAATTTGCCAGCTAATCCCTCCAGGCATGTCATCTGGAGGACACCTGCTCTCCCGGCCCATTTCTTGCCTGACTTCTCCTGTATATCACCCAAGATTCCTGCTCCTAGCAAAAAACCTGCAGCTTATCTTATCTCAGGTTTACACAGGGTGGGATAGATCATGCTTCTCTCTTCTCCTTTGGCAGCAGCAGCTGTGTGCTGTGATAGCACTATCTGCTGGTGTCACTGCTGTCTGAATAGTCCCCATGTAGCTGGTCAAGGGAAAGCCCTTTCATGGCCTTCCTGTTGCTGCCACACAGGTTCTATCACCCAGGAAACTCTCTTGCTTAAGACCTCCTCTCTGATGAGCACAAGAAAGTACACCCAAGAAACTCCTCAGTGGACAGCCTGCACCAGGGTTAAGTTGTCTTGATGTTTGCCTGATGCCTTGATGAAGAACAACTTATTTCTCTC
Source organism: Melanerpes formicivorus (assembly GCF_026170545.1). Lineage (NCBI taxonomy): Eukaryota > Metazoa > Chordata > Aves > Piciformes > Picidae > Melanerpes > Melanerpes formicivorus. The sequence continues at coordinate 4,246,571 of NW_027142362.1, read as the reverse complement.
AGTAGAGAAAAAAGGCTTGTGGGAACTCAAATGAAGCTCATGTTCTTTCTCTTAAATACACTCAGGTCCCACTTTCAATGCAGCCAAGCCCTTGCCTTTTATTCCCAGGAGCTCCACAGGTTAGGAATTTCCATCTGCAGTGTTTCAAGCTCTCACCTTTCAAATTTCCTGACTGTGCCTTTGTTTACCATCTTGAGCCCACAAATAAGCCCTTCTCAGGTACTGCTCTGGGAAGAAGAGACTGAGTTTCCTTCCCTTCCACCCTCAAACTGTTTGGTAACAGAGCCCACACAGGAGGTGAGGAAGGCAGACACTGCATGGAGACCCCTTGCCAAACCTGCTGCCTTGTCGTGCCTTCCCTTCCACCCAACCCAGCTCGGGTGTGTGCGGCTCGGGCAGCTGCCCGGCCACCGGTGCCATCTGCCAGTGGGTGAGTTCACCCCGTCCTGAGAAGGCATCTTGCAGAAGTGTTGCCAACTGACAGGGGGTTGAAGGGAAGAGTGAAAACAGCGCTCTGCAGAGGGGTGCAGGCCATGATCTCTAAAGCTAGTTGGGGATGGATAGTATCAGCAGTAGGAGTAAGTGTGATCAACAGCTCTCAGGCTGCACACTACCAAATCCAGGAGGTCCCCAAGGAGTCCTGGGGAAAGCAGGAGCTAGACATGAGCCCAAGCTCTCTGATCCCATTTATCTGCCCATTAGAAGCCAGATGGAGGGACACTGCTGTGGGGAAGGTTGGAAATAGGCATGCCCAAACCCTGGCATGCTTGTCAAGAACAGCTTTCCATGCCCTTTAAGGCCCATTGTGCCTGGCTCTGCAGCACACAGAGCATGGCCAACTCTCCCAGATCTCAAGGCTATCAAAATGACAGTCAAAGTATGGGCAGTCAAAGCAGCCCTGAGGAGCCTGGCAAGGTTTGGGCTCTGCAAGTCTGGATGTGGACTAGAAGTTGGAAAATACCATCCTGAGAGATGAAAGGCTCTGAAAGGGCCAAGTGCAGCTGCCCACCACAGCACTCCTGCTGAGAAGAAGAGCTGGGGTTTAGAGAGGCAGGAAGGGTTGAGGGTGTCTCAGAACCAAATAAGGTTTTTGCAAGCAGGCTGAGGAGAGCTGAAGGCCAGCTGACTCTGTGGGTGCTGATGGCCTTCAGGCCTGTTGGTGACACACACCAGGGCACATGGTGACAACAGCAGTGGGATACACTATGCCCAGTTCCTCAGTGCTTAAATCTTGCTAAAAACCATGTTTCTTTATTTTAGTCACATACAGGTTCCAGTAGGAATTTCTGCTGTATAACCCAGTGGTGGATTCCCCATGCCTGGAGGGATTTAAAAGCCTAGCTGTGCCAGGGGAGGTTTAGGCTGGATGTTAGAATGAAATTCTTCACAGAAAGAGAGATGGGCCATTGGAATGTGCTGCCCAGGGAGGTGGTGGAGTCACCATCACTGGAGGTGTTTACGAAGAGACTGGATGAGGCACTGGGTGCTGTGGTTTAGCTGATTAGGTGGTGTTGGGTGATAGGTTGGACTCGATGACCTCAAAGATCTCCAACCTGGTAAATTCTCTATTCTGTGTACTACACAAGGTATTGAGGGACATGGTTTAGTGGTGCTGGGTTGATAGATGGCCTTGATGATCTCAAAGGTCTCTTGCAAGCAAAGTGATTCTGTGAAAAAGGCTGGGCTTTGGGAGGGGGTGTAGGGATTCCCCTAATTCAAGTGCCTGCAGAGAGGACCACTCTTAGCACAGGGATGATGAGGACTGGTCCCCAGGTCATAAGTTCTCTGCTCTCCCCAGGCACCAGGGCAGCTCCTTTGCATGGGAAGTCCAGAGTTTCAAGATCTCCCTCCCTTTGCCTTTCAATTTTTAGGCAGTTGGATGACTACTGTGTCTTTAGCATGTCCTCTTTGGGTAGAGCTGAAATAAGGATGGAAGCACAGCTATGAAACAGGCTGGAAGTATTATAGATTCTGATTAGAAAGAGTATGTTGGAAGTCATTCCCAGGAGACTGTGCTTGTGAGGATAATTTCAACACCACAGGGCTGTTGGCAAGCATAGCCTGAAGTCCAGAAAGCTGAAGTGTTGAGCTCTCCACTGGTGGTTGCAGTTATGCATGCATTTTCCCTACACATTCTCTGACAGGTAGTGAAATTAAGTTATTGCAGCTATTCTGCAGACAAGGAACTAAGCCTAAGAGTTACTAAAAACCACCTCTAAGGCTAATGGAGCCATTTGTGGCATTGTAGAAAACCTCATGGAGCTCTTGATGCCTCCTGAAACTAAAAAGCCGTCTTTCCCCTAACCAAATCTGAGTCCTGACAAATGGCTGGGCTGGCATGCATTTTTCAAACTGTTTTCTTACCCTTTTCATATTTTACAGAGGGATTTGAGGGAAAATACAAGCAGAAGTAGCCTGAATTCAACTCTCCTGGCATAAATTACCCTGGTGGCAATTCGACTTTAACTCCCATCTGCACTGTCGCGCCCCTACCCACGAGCATGACTCACACTGAGCAATAAATAATAGCTAAATCCTTCTTCTGCCTCGACAGGTGATTTGAGGATTTTTCTCTTTGCATACACATGAGCTACAGTGCTATAGCCTGATGATGTATTGCAGCCAGCAATTTGGGGAGATGAAGCTTTTTCATCACTACTGTCCAACCTGAGAGCAGGAATTTATGAGGCTGTTTGGGAGGCAAACGCACAACCTTCTCGCTGCCATGGAGTGGTCCTGCCTAATTGCTTTTGGCTTTCTTTTCCTGCCCTAAAGTCTCCTGCAGGAACAAGAAAGGACTGTGGGATGCTTGGGAAAAGCATCTTTCCATAAAGCCAAGCACCTTTCCATAATGTTGGGGGGCCCACTACATGTGCTTGAATTAGCTGCACTTCCCTTCTGCTCTGTAGGGCAACAAACCTGCCAGGGGCTCTTTCAAGTTGAAAGTCTCCATATGGGTATAAAGCACAAGCACAAAAGCAGTGTTGCTATGTGTGAGTTCTTGTGTCACTGTTAAGTTGGTGCCAACATATTTCAGGCCCTGTGGCAATTTTGTTTGTGCATCCAGTCAATGAGGGGGGAAAAAAAACAGGAAGGAAGGAAATCTATTTTGGTGATGTCTCTGCAAGGTGCTTGTTTCATAAGCAGGTTCTTCAAAGATGTGGGAATCTGAGGTATTTGAGGTGCAGTCCCCCAGCTAAGGCAGGTTTCGTGAATTCATAGGATCATAGGCTCAGGTTGGAGGGGACCTCAGGAGTCATCTGCTCCAACTTCCCCACCATGGGCAGGGACACTTCGCTACTAGACTCAGCTGCTCAAGGCTTCATCCAGCATGGCCTTCAAAACCCCCAGGGAGGAGGCATCCACAGCTGCCCTGGGCAGCCTGTTCCAGAGTCTCACCACCCTCCTACTGAAGAACTTTTTGCCCTCTTACAGAAGAAAACATCACTTTGTGGAGACGTTTTGGTTTTGCTGCTGTGATACACGTGATGCCCACAATGAATCTGTTAACCAGAATGTGGAATCTGATGAATGGCCATGGGTGCTGCACCAGGGGTGGTTTAGGCTGGATGTAGGAAGAAGTTCTTCATAGAGAGATTGGCCCTTGGAATGTGCTGCCCAGGGAGGTGGTGGAGTCACCATCAGTGGAGGTGTTTAGGAAGAGACTAGGTGGGGTGCTTGGTGCCATGATTCAGTTGATTAGGTGGTGTTGGATGATAGGTTGGACTCTATGATCTCAAAGGTTTCTTCCAACCTGGTCTATTCTGCTCTTAAGTTCAGGTCTCATATTCACAGTGTTTCACAGCCAAAAAATTGGCCAGGCTAATCAAACTGCTGTGAAAATAGATGGACCAAACCCAATTGCTCCAGCATTTTTCCTTCTGCATTACCTTGAATGAGGTCTCACAGCAAACATCTCTTTAAACCTGCTGAGTGCATTTGTAGTTCTCCACAGCCAGGGTGCATAATGAGCAGTGCTTTTGCAATTTTGAAAGCTGTTTTGGCCACAAACCAGTTGTATTAGAGGGCTTACACCAGAGAAGAAAGAGGCTGAATTTTCTTTGAGCCCTACCCTTCAATCTTAGCATCGTAACAGCTGTGCTCCTCAGACTTGATGGCTGAGCAGCCCCGAAGGGAAACAGAAGTATCAAACTTATCAAAGAGCAGGATGGAAACAGAAGGTTGGCTGTGACTGCAGCAGGCTGCAGCATGAGACATTTCTTGGAATGAGCCTGAATTCTGGCATGGTCACTGCCTTGGTACACTTCACTGGAACTGGCAAGCAGCTGTCCCTGGAGACTGATGCCTGAGCATCCCAGGCTGAGAAAGAGCTGTCCCTCATGGCAAAAATGCTTCCCTGCAGGGAGACCTCTCAGCCTGTGGAAATGTCTCTATTAGAGCCCTTCCTTAACACATCCTGAAACCATGGTGGAAAACAGGAGACACTCACCCTGCAAGGGCTGCTGTGAGGTGCATTGAGCGATTTGTCCTTCTGTCTCCAGTTTGTGGGGAGTTTTGCTGATCCCTCAGCAATGGGATGGTGATGATGGACAATAACTGAGGATGGCTTTTAGTACCTGAAGCACTGTAGTCTGTTTGCATTTGAGATAGATGTTGAGACACTGCATGCTGGCCACAGCAGTGTGGCAGCTCTGGGCAGAGTAATTTTGTGGCACCAGGAGCTGAAGACACCTTGACTGCAGGGAGCCAAATGAGAGGGAGAACTTCAGGCATCAGCAAGGCAGAAAGGAGAAAAGTGACAGGATGAGAGGAAATGGCCTCAACTTGTGCCAGGGGTATTAGGAAAAATTCCTTCCAAGAAAGGCTTCTCAGGCACTGGAACAGGCTGCCCAGGGAGGTGGTGGGGTCACCATCCCTGGAGGTGTTGAAAAGACTCCTGGAGGTGGTGCTTACGGATATGGTTTAGGGGAGGTGGCTCAGCAGTACCGCTGGGATTGTGTGCTTGAAGTGAGCAGCTGGACGTGCTGGTCTCAAAGGTCTCTTCCAACCTTGACAGTTCTATGATTCTGTGATGACAAGAGCTGGGAGGGAGCTCAACACTGAGGCGGGAGAAAGAATGAGGTATTTATTTAATAAAGGTGCTGGCTCACATAAAATCCCTTCTGGAAGCAAGCAGCCTTTAGAAATCACTCAGGGTTGTGTTTGCTTTCCTGACTCTGCCACTGGAGTAAATCTATTCATCACGGCCATGTATTAATGAATTAGTTAATTAAGTAGCTCGTTATTTAATAACACAGATTGCAAGTGTGATGAAATAGAAGTCCCCTTTGTAGCTGGAGGCACATCTTTGCCAATAAGCTAAGCGGCTCACGGTTAATCAGGCGTGTTTGCCGTCTGACACAGGCAGAATTTGCTGACTTGCAGGCGGTTTGTTTCCAAGGTTATTGCTTACACTCCTCTCGGGGAGCTAGTCAGGGCCTCCAAGCCTGGTAAGGTTAGACCTAATAAGCTGTCCAAACACAGAGAAATGCTCAGACTCATTAAAGGGCACTTGGGCATCGTTGTTTCTGAATCAACACCAAATCGCCTATGGCTTTATGCTGCCAGGTGCAATGCTGATGGAGAGGTTGCTTTATTAATAACCAGCAAAGCCTCAAAGCCTAACTCTCTGTGATATTTAAAAAGAAAAGGACATAACAAACACACTCTGGATGTTTGCCACTGATGTGGTTTCCCCAAGTGATCTTGGGAGAGCTGCTGAACTTACCTCTACCTTGGGACACATCTGAATATTCCTTGGTATCCAGATCAGGGTTGGTGACTCAGCCTCATGTTAGGAAAGGATTTTTGGGACAGCAATGCTCACCTTGGTGTTCATGTCAAAGATAGGTGGGTGTGAAGATTGGAAGGAGGCCTTAGCTTGCTGGTGTGCAGGTGTCCTGGCAGTATGGGACACAGCATTTCTGTTTCAACACTCTGATGAAGTTTTAGCCTCTCTCTGCTTTGGGTCACGATGTGCAAAACAAACCTCAAAACTTTTCCATGGGAGCAGTGAGCACTGTAGGCTGCTTAGGCACCATGATAATGGAGAAGAGGGAATAGGTATCCAGGAAAAGTTTAGGCACCATGAATATTTTTCTCAGCTAGAAGCTTGTTAATCTCAGTAAGATGGCCAAATTCCAGTGCAGGCATATGCATGTCTAAGCTTTCTTTGGGTAAATTCTCATCTCCACAGAACTTTGGCACTTGGAACTAGACACTCTCCTTCTCCTGCTGTGATTCTCTCCCATCCACCATGGTTTTGTTCTTTTCCCCTTCATCACCTCCCTTCTGACTAAGCTCTGGGCTGTGATTTCTCCCTGCTTTTGCTCCTTGAAGTGAGCCTGTTCATTATTTATTAGCTCCCATACTCTTAGACCATCTGTCTCAACTCATTATCCACATTCAGCTTGTCAAATTGACCTTTTAGGGCCTTTCTCTGGAATTACAATATGTAGTCTGTCCCTCCTTATATAGCTTTGTGCTGCTAAGCCACTGCTTTCCAACTCCTACTGTTAAACATTCCTCTCTATCTCTCACTAACACCCCACTTGCTAGTCTGCATCCCAGACTCCAGAAAAGCTGTTTATTCTGCTTGGCTGATGCTTGTTCCTTGTTTCATCTGCTACACATTCACTGTGCCAGCTTGCTGCAGCACATACTGTCTTCGAGATGACCTTTAAAGCATCTGCACTGACAGAATATCAGGCTCCAAGATGTAATCTCTCCTTAACAGTCTGAGGGACTTTCTGTCCCTTAGTTCATCACATTACATATGGATCATCACCAGTTAAATGCTGCCCACAGCCCCTTTGCTGTGAGAGTCACCACCGCATAACTGATGGCAATGTGGTGTCCCCAGAGAAAGCTCCTAAAAAATGTGTGCCCCCCCCCCCCCCCCCCCCCAGTGTGTGCCTGGGATGGGTTAGTATGAAAAAGCATCAAGGTATTAGCCAGATTCTTAAGGACTTAGTAAATCAGAATACTTTAATGGAACACAGCTGAAGTACTCAAGTCTGGAGAAGAAGGCTTATGAGGAACAGCTGAGGAAACTGAGCTGTTCAGCCTGGATAGGAGGAGGCTGAAGGGAGAGACCTCATTGCTTTCTACAACTCCCTGAGAGGAAGTTGGAATAAGGTGGGTGTTAGCTGCTTCTCCTTAGTATCAGGTGATAGAAGAAATGGCCTCAGATTGCATCAAGGGAGGTTTAGGTTGGATATTACAAAGAAATTCTTTACTGAAAGAGTAGCCTGATATTGGGACAGGCTGCCCAGGGAGATGGTGGAGTCACCATTCCTGCAGGTCTTCAAAAACTGTGTAGACATGGCACTTTGGGACATGCTTTAATGACCATGATGGAGTTAGAGCAATGGTTGGACTTGATCTTAGAGGACTTTTCCAACCAAACAGAGGAGGCTCAGGGGAGACCATGTTGCTCTCTACAGCTACCTGAAAGGAGGTTGTAGCCAGGTGGGGGTTGGTCTCTTCTCCCAGGCAACCAGCACCAGAACAAGAGGACACAGTCTCAAGCTGTGCTGGGGAGGTTTAGGCTGGAGGTGAGGAGAAAGTTCTCCATGGAGAGTTGTTAGCCATTGGAATGTGCTGCCCAGGGAGGTGGTGGAGTCGCCATCCCTGGAGGTGTTCAAGAGGCGATTGGACGTGGCACTTCATGCCATGGCTCAGTAGTCATGAGGTCTTGGGTGATAGGTTGGACTTGATGGTCTTTGAGGTCTTTTCCAACCTTATTGCTTCTATTCGTGTCCACACCACATCCATCTCTGCCCACAAATTAATGAGCAATTGTAAATGCCTCATCTTCAAACACTGTAGCTTCCCTTCACAGAAGAAAAATGCTGAACTCTAGGACCAAATTACACAGTAGGTATTTTGTTGTGGTGGAACAAAACATACACAGTATGCACCTACACAGAAATGCATGAAAAGCACCACAGATCAATAGAGATTATCCAGGAACTGTTAAGGTGACTGAAGTTCAGTAGAGTCTGTAGCGGGGAATTTTGCACTGAAATGCTTTCTCTGAATACTTCATCTGATCTGCTGGTAACACACTGAATTGCTTTAGCTCTGGTTTTTTGTGCATCTCTCAATATATCAGGGCTGCATCAGCACATCAGCACCATTCCTCTTCCAATCTACAGCATAGGGAAAAGCAAATTGCTGAGTCCTGTCCCAGAGATCGCAGCAGCAGCTTAGAGCAAACCAATGAGTTTTAAACTAGACCAAGGGATTTTACCCTACCTGTCCTACCTGTGCGGCAGGGGAGCAGTCATTAAATGTCATCTGAAAGCTGGTTCTTTCAACCAGATGATTTCAAGGTGCTGACTTTCAAAGACCTTGCTCTTCTTTTCACTCACAGCCACTAATGCAGAGCAGGGAAGCTTGCTTAATAAGCTCCACAGAGAGCTTCTGAGTCTGTATCCTACATCTATCAAATAATTTCTTAATAACCACCACCAAAAAAAAAAGTCTCAGGGTAGGCTTGTTTTTATCCTTAGTTCTCACTTAATGCAGTGTTCTCCTCTGAAGCCACAACAAAAGACATCTCTTCATCCAGAGTTCAAAGCAAACTCTTTTCAAGGTAGGATCTGCTACAGAATCTGATTTCCAAATCTCTTGTTGTCCAAGACCCAGTTAGCCTCCTGTAAGTCTTTGCAGCCACAGCTGACTGTTTCAGCTTTTAGCACATACATTTACACCTGAAAACCATCCCCTGGCGTGCCCAAGCACATGATCATGGTGGCAGAGCAGCTCTTTTTAGCTCCCAGCTACCAGGTTGGTGATTAAGAAAATAAAACCCCCTCACATGCTCACTTTGATTTCTTTTTTTCTGAGCAAGAACAAAAAAAGGAGGCCATGTCTGGAGGTGAACTTTGCTCCAAAGGCAAGGGGTTCCCAGCCTGGGACTGAGATGTAGTCCTCCCTTGAGAATGCTTGATGACCATGGTTTGGCTACAAATTGCAAGACCAAATTTTGCTTCTGATCTTGTGAGAGTGGAGAGGGAAGGAGTCAGAAGTGGCTGTTTCCCTAGTGTTGTAGATGGTGCTCCCTTCTCTGCCTACAGTCAGACTACAACCTACTCACAGCCCAAGGTTCTGACCTGTATTGCCAGGGGAAAGGAACCGGTCTTCAGCTGATTAAATCACCCTGGCCAGTGTTCACATCTGAAAACATCCTCCTGGAAATTCCCTAGAGACTCATTTCTCATCACCAGCAGGTTATTTAATGGAAAGGCAGAGTAAGGAAAGTGGCTGCTAAAGACCTGCAAGAGGTGTGACCTATTTTGATACTCTGAGAGGAAATTTTCCTCTCTGAAAGGAGAAAGGCAATGGTGCAGAGAAGGGTTTGTGAAGTTCAAATCTCAAGCTCTTAAATAGCAGTCAGTAATTTTATTTCTCCTTCTTTTCACTGAGTGATGTTCTCTACAGCCAACTTCTTCCAAAACTCTTTTGGAGTCCTATGCTGTGAGACTCTTGTCTCTGTTTATCTGTTATTTTGGCACTGAAACAGACTTGCCAGAAATCAAGCAAGAATTAGGAAGGATTAGGGCTGAGCTCTGCCAGAGGTGGTCTGAGATAGGTGTATAAGCCTTAGATGTGAAGGTGAGAGCTACTGGTATTACTAAGCAGTAGGTGTCACTACCCTGGAGGTGTTTAAGCCCGGGCTGAATGAGGCTCTGGCCAGCCTGATCTAGTGTGGGGTGTCTCTGCCCATGGCAGGGGGGTTGGAACTATGATGATCCTTGTGGTCCCTTCCAACCCTGACTGATTCTATGATACTTCTCCAGTTTTTTTGATCAATAATGCCAGGGAATTCATCACCCTTCTCTGGCCATTTTCTTCTTTATTCTGAGCAGAGTTTGGCCCATTGATACCTGCCCCTGCTCCTTGACTGCTGATTTCACTTGATTTCTACCTCCCTGCATTAGAAGCCCCCTCATTTCCTTTTCCTGACTGCACTCACATACATATTCTCTCCAGATCTTGCTGCTTTTCCTTCTGCAGGATCCTTGCCAAGAACCCAGCCTCGCCATCTGTCCAGGAAAATGATAATACTGCTCAGCTCTCTTTCTAGCTGTTGGCTGCAATAGCAGTGTTAATGTTAGGGGGTGGGGAGGGAAAGAATAATCAGAGCCCTGTGTAAGAATAGTTAGAGCCTTGTGGAAGAAAAAAAAATGCTTTTCTAACTCACAGCATTGGAGGTCAGATAATTTTAGTCCTCTAACTAGCAAGATTACTTGTTCTATATTATATATAGGACAAGGGCAATGGCTTCAAACTAGAGAAGAGCAGATTTAGAGGGGATGTTAGGAACAAGTTCTGCACCATGAGGGTAGTGGAACACTGGAACAGGTTGCCCAGGGATGTAGTTGAGACCCATTCCTTGGAGGTATTCAAGGTGAGGCTCAACAGGGCTCTGGGCAACCTGCTCTGGTGGAGGATGTCCCTGATGACTTCAGAGTGGGTTGGACTGGATGACCTTTGGAGGTCCCTTCCAACCCAGCCCATTCTATGTTATTTCTGAATCATCCAGCCTGGCCTTAAAAACCTCCAGGGATGAGGCTTCCACCACCTCCCTGGGCAACCTGTGCCAGTGTCTCACCACCCTCATGGGGAAGAACTTCTTCCTCACATCCAATCTGAATCTACCCAGTTCTAGTTTTGCTCCATTCCCCCCAGTCCTATCCCTCCCTGACACCCTCAAAAGTCCCTCCCCAGCTTTCCTGTAGCCCCCTTCAGATACTGGAAGGCCACAATAAGGTCTCCTCAGAGCCTTCTCTTCTCCAGACTGAACAGCCCCAACTCCCTCAGTCTGCCCACATAGCAGAGCAGCTCCAGTCCTCTAATAATCCTTGTGGCCTTTCTCTGGACACCTTCCAGTATGCAGTCTGAAAGCACACAAAAATGCCAAGAAGCCAAGGGACAGCCCCGGAGGTGCTCAGCCAGCAGCACTGAGCTGCATCCCACACTCCTTTCAGCAGCACAGTGATCAGAACTCAGTCTGTCTAACAGTATTTGTGTAATTGCTGCTTGCCTGAAATCCAGGATAGTGCTCCCCTGGGAGCTTTGAGTTGTTAAGCAAGTTGAAAATCTGGTCCTTCATGTGTACAGATGGATCCATTAATTGCATGCTCATTAAGAGACTGAGATTGGAACTTCACAAAAACCTATCTGTACTGTTTCCTTTCACCCTTTCAGCAAAGGAAAATCTTCTCTCAGGATATTTTTGGGCTTTGGTTTTTTTTGTAGTCAGCTTTCTGACTGCAGAGTGTCCTTATGGTCACTGTAGGATCTGGGCATCTTCCCATTGTTGACAGAAGAAAGCATCTCTGGAAGCGAGGGAGTTTTGCTAGGGGAACTGTCCTTCAGGCAAAATATTAAACTGCTCTGCCATCTGTTTTACAGGGTTTATTCTGGTGAATGATAAAGATCCCTTGAAAGCATTTTTATAGTGTACTGTACTGCTCCTTATCCTTAGCAGTCATATAACCTCTCCCTTCAGCTGCTGACTTTGAGAGTTTTCCTTTTCTGAGCATGCAAAGGCAAAGAGAAGGAGCTGGATGCCAGCTCCCAACCTTGGCTCTCTTCCTGCTGCACACAAGCATGAACCCACAGTTCCCTTCAGCTTTGGCTTCTGCAAAGCAGCAACCTCATTCTTCCAGGTCCACACTTTTCCAGGTTCACTATATAGCATAAGAACTCCTCTCTCCATCACTGCCCTGCTCACCAATGTTCTATAAGATCTGTTGTCTGCCAGAGCTGAGCTCTGGACTCCCTTCACTTAGTGCCAGGTACCACAAACTCTGCATTCCCTCCAACTCTGCTGCCCTTCAGCCCACAGCTCATCCCCTGAGCACGGCAGGCACCTCCCTTACATGCTCTTCCACAGGGACAAATGCAGGTGGCAAGCTGCTCTTTGTAAAGGTCTCTCTTCCTACAGTAGATCCTGTTTCTCTGGTGAGTATATCCAAGACTTTAGGTGACTATTTTAAACTGCTGAGCTCAAATGACTGAATTCCTGGCTAAGTATGCAACATCTGAGCTGACTCAAGAGTGCAAGAAAACTACAAGGTGAATAACCCATGTTAAAGAGCTGCTGTTAAACGAGGTAGTGTGGAAGATCCAGGGCTAAGTGAGGGATAACTGGTGAGACAGACTGTTAGGTGAAGAAGAAAGTTTAAAGTAAACATGAAGCAGAATACAGAGGAAGGGCCCTAGTGCAAAAATTGCTTAGAGGGGAATTAGAAACAAGGTGATGTGCTGAGAAATCAGGACTGGTGTATGGAGAACTACCAGTGAGGATAGGAGCTGCATTCCAAGGTGCTTCAGGTTTGGGGTCCAAGGCTCAGTTTAATGAGCTACCTTGTGGGGAAGCAGAATGAGGCTTTCCTGCCTCTGCTTCCTCATCCCCCTGCAGCAGGCTTTGCCTTATGGAGCCTGACATTTATTGTATGTTTAAACCTCACTTGCATGTCTCGGAGTGGTAGCTGTCAGTTTCAAAGGGCCTGAGGTCATAATAGGCTCAATGTGTTGTGTTTATCTGTCCCAAGCTCTCATGCATCACTTGTGGTGAGTAATTATAGCAACCCAAGCCTGCAATCTTTAGGAGAAGTCATGATTTCACATCTAAATGCTAAATGGAACTGCTAATATGAGTGAGTGGTGCTCAGCTTGAGTGAAAGGGTGTTAAAGTATCAGGTCTAGAGTGAATCAGCCTGTGCTGCATACATGGCAAGGAAAGGAAACTAGTATGGAGTACCAACATAAAGCATTTGAGAGCCCTAAGTTGCAGCCTAACCCTGGGCACTGCACTTCTCCTAGGGTGATCCTAGAAAACATTTATAGAATCAATAAGGTTGGAAAAGACCTCAAAGATCATCAAGACCAACCTGTCACCCAACACCTCCTGCCTAACTAAACCATGGCTTCAAGTGCCACATCCAATCCTTTTTTTGAATACCTCCAGGGATGGGGACTCCACCACCTCCCTGGGCAGCACATCCCAATGGCAAATTACTGTCTGGGAAGAACTTTCTCCTCACCTCCAGCCTAAACCTCCCCGGCACAGCTTGAGACTGTCCTCTTGTTCTGGTGCTGCTTGCCTGGGAGAAGAGACCAACCCCCACCTGGCTACAATCTCCCTTCAGGTAGCTGTAGAGAGCACTAAGGTCTCCCCTGAGCCTCCTCTTCTCCAGGCTAAGCCACCCCAGCTCCCTCAGCCTCTGCTGACAGGGCTGTGCTCCAGACCCCTCCCCAGCTTTGTTGCCCTTCTCTGGACACCTTCCAGCAACTCAACATCTTTCTGAAACTCAGAGACCCAGAACTGGACACAGGACTCAAGGGTGGCCTAACCAGTGCTGAGTACAGGGGCAGAATGACCTCCCTGCTCCTGCTGGCCACACTATTCCTGTTGCAGGCCATGATGTCATTGGCCTTCTTGGCCACCTGGGCACACTGCTGGCTCATGTTCAGCTGCTGTTAACCAGTACCCCCCGGTCCTTATCTGCTTGGCTGCTCTGCAGCCACTCTGACCCCAGCCTGTAGCTGTGCATGGGGTTGTTGTGGCCAAAGTGCAGCACCTGGCACTTGGACTAAGTAACTGTTACTTGCCACCACCTTTTTTTTCCCTGAACTACCCATCCTTCCTGACACAGGTGGCTATCACTGGTCTGTAAGACTTGTCAGCTCCTGCCATTATTTCCTAGACTGCCCAAGATGTAAGAGATCCCATTGAATAAACAATGTTGTGTACCAGTGAAAGATCATGGATGCTTCAATAGGGCTTTGCTATTTTTCTGATCATCTTTGGCCCTTTTATTGTGGGAAGCAAAGAGCCTAGCCCCCAGCCTTGGCAGCTCTTCAATAGAGAGTGAAAAGACTTCTACCACTTGGTCTTTTACCTGTTGAAAGAGTGAGTGCAAGGCTCGAAGTGGGGGCTGTGGAGACCCAGAATCTGTTAAGGTCTGTTCTTGCTCATTAGTGTTGTCATTATATCTTTTCCTGAGGTGAATCCATTTCTGTAGCAAGCAGAAAAGGACAAATGTGAGGTCTCTGTGCTTCCTGCTCTGACGTTTGAGGTCGCTTTGAGACATAACCTGCCAACAGATGGTATTTAAGAGACTTCCAAACCAAGGCCTGATGTTCCTCAGCACATATTGTTCTGTTTTCTTTTCTATTCTATTTTTTTTTTAAAGAAAAGGCTCTTTCCTCTACTTTTCAAAAGAAAATATGTCTCTGTGGAGCTACATTTTTTTACTGCCTTTGAGAACATCATGTTCAGTCATGACACAAATCTTTGTGTAATGAAGAAAGTTACTTCAAGTCTGGGAGGTTCTGAGACTCCAAAGTGCTCTTGGATGCTCCAGCCTTGAAAGAAGAGCTGTGGAACCTGCTTAAGAGCTCCTGGTGGTTGTCAGATGTATTAACTCCCCTGCACATTAACACCTCCGCTGCAGATACAAATACTTCTCTTCATTGCTTTGTGGTCCCCTGATCTTTCTAACCTGGTCAGAATGCCTTTGGGATTATCTTCAGTTGTATTGCTTTCACTTTAATGAGTGCTCTTCCTCAGCCCTTGAAACTGCCCAGCTGTCTTTTTAATAGCATGCAAAAGGTGTGATTCAGCACAAAGAAAGGGAAGGGGAAAGATGACAGCAGTGACAAATGGCAGAGAGGGCAGAGAAAAAGAAGACACTCTGGCAGGAGCTGCAGAGGCCCTGTCGTAATTATGTGCCATAAATATATCAGCAGCTAAATGGAGATGCAGGGGAAGCCTTTCTGAAGCTCTTGAAGCTGCTCCCATGAACAGCACAGGCAAGGCATGGCCATGACTCTTTCCTTTTCCTGAGCGTTTGTGCTGCCAAAGCATCACAGCATTTGCAGGAGTGATGCCCTTCTCAGCATCTCGTGAGAGTGCTTCTGATGAATTTCTCCTCTGAGGTCATTGTAGCTGCATGTTTAGCCCATGCTGCATGCCAATAAGATCCCCAAGTGCAGAGGCAGCACTGTCAGTTACAGTGTGTGCCTTTGTGTAGTCTTCCCTAGGTCAGCAACTGACTGTGTAGGTAACAATGCCCACATAAAACTAGACATGAGCCTGCCCATGACATTTTATAGCTCGTTCACACTTTGTTTAGGCAAGTAGCTCAAAGCTGAAAGTCCACGTTTTCTGCATGCCTACACTGCATGGGCTCCTCTAGCATGACTTGACTCAGTTACCCATGTGAGTCTCCTTTCCAACTCCTTGTCTACAGCTGAGTGCAGTAACCAATGCCTGTCAGCACTGGAGAGCCAACTGGCTGAAAACCACTTGAGAAAAGAATGGGAATGGGGTGTCCAAAATCAGAATGTGTTCAGATGTGCTTTGGCTTCTCTTGGTTTCCCCTGCAGAGAGCAGTGATTCTAGCTTAGCTTCTCTTTTATTTGCTCTTTGTGAAAACCATCCTCCATTGATGGTTAGATACGGGAAGAAGAAAGCTTGGGGTGACTTTATCTTGGCAGGCACTGCATGCTCGTTGTACATCTGTCATACAGATGGAGAGACACTAGGGGAGAGAAGAAGCTGTTAAACAAAAAGAGGTTTGGGATCTTGATGAAAAAGAAAAGCAGGCTTGTATTTTGTGTTGTGGTGATGTTAGCCAGCTGTGGGTACCAGGGATGAGTGTGCTCTGGGGAGGTGGACAGAAACACATTTAGCAACCTGGGAGCTCTCTTCCAGCAGTTCAACCCAGTACTGCCCTGGGATCACATGTAGGAGGCAGGACCTCTGGGAATGATAGAAGCTGGGACCACACATCGCTTTCCATTCTGCTTTAGGTGCCCACTTGGTGCTTTTTTGGTGCTTTTGAATGCTCTTTTTTTGTTGTTCAGAGGCTTTGCAATGCAAAAACATTCCCCAAACACTCACTTTTTTCTTTTTTTCCTTCCAGTGGAAAAATGTGTATCCAAATGGCTGGCCACTAAACTCAATGCATGTGTGCTTGCAGACTTACTGCTGTCTCACTGCTATTATTTCCTCCTTCTCAGCAGATGACCTTCAGCACCACAATGAATCAGGACAAACCTGTCAAATCCTCCTAGCTCCCTGGCTGTGCAATTTGCTGTTCCCTTGCTGTTCACCAGACAGCAGCTCTTCCCACCCAAAGCACAGAAGAAGCCAGCAAGTCACAAATGACAGCTGAAAAGTGAAGCATTATCAAAAGCTGTGTGAGACTGTCAAAGAGGATCTTTATATAGTCATTCTCCCTCTGAGCCTGGAAAGCTGTATGCCAGCAGTTCCGAAGAAGCAGAGTGAAGAGATGTTCAAGTAACCAACAGCAGAAACTGCACAGATCAATACATCTACTAGAGCAGCCACAGGAAGTGATCTGCAGCATTTTGAACTCTCCATTCAGGATGGATGATGGATATAGAAACACAAACCTCTATCAAGGGGGCAGAGGGGGAAACCAAGATGACTACAGGTACCAGGATGGTAACTATGAAGGGTACACACCCAACGATGGCTACTACCGTGGGGGGGATGAACCCCCTCAGGAAGAGGATGCCCAGAGTGATGTCACAGAAGGCCACGATGAAGATGATGAGGTCTATGAGGGGGAGTACCAAGGGATCCCACACCCAGATGACATTAAAGAAAAGCAGAAGAAGCGAGCTCCTGCTGTGGATGATGACTACAGAGACCGTGCTGACCTTATGGCAGAGAGGATGGAGGACGAGGAGCAGCTTGCCCACCAGTATGAGAACATCATTGAGGAGTGTGGCCACGGACGCTTCCAGTGGACTCTCTTCTTTGTTTTAGGGTTGGCACTGATGGCAGACGGGGTGGAGGTGTTTGTTGTTGGATTTGTTCTTCCCAGTGCTGAGAAGGATATGTGCTTGTCCAGCTCGAACAAGGGGATGCTAGGTAAGTGTCACTTGTGAACAGCTCTGCTGATGCAGTGGGCAGTAGCTGTAGCTAGTGTCTTTTTCTAGTGAACAGCTGATTTCAGGATCTTGGCTGGAGTCAGAGTGGCTGGAGAGCACCCAGGCAGAAAGGGACCTGGGGGTACTGGTTGACAGTAGGCTGAACGTGAGCCAGCAGTGTGCCCAGGTGGCCAAGAAGGCCAATGGCCTCTAGGAGCAGGGAAGTCATTTTGCCCCTGTACTCAGTACTGGTTATGCCACACCTTGAGTACTGTGTCCAGTTCTGGGCCCCTCAGTTTCAGAAAGATGTTGAATTGATGGAAGGTGTCCAGGGAAGGGCAACAAAGCTGGGGAGGGGTTTGGAGCACAGCCCTGTGAGGAGAGGCTGAGGGAGCTGGGGTTGCTTAGCCTGGAGAAGAGGAGGCTCAGGGCAGCCCTCATTGCTGTCTACAACTACCTGAAGGGAGGTTGTAGCCAGGTGGGGGTTGGTCTCTTCTCCCAGGCAACCAGCACCAGAACAAGAGGACACAGTCTCAAGCTGTGCCAAGGGAGGGTTAGGACGGATGTTAAGAAGAAATTCTTCCTAGAAAGAGAGATTGGCCATTGGGATGTGCTGCCCAGGGAGGTGGTGGAGTCTCCATCACTGGAAGTGTTTAAGAAGAGCCTGGATGAGGCACTTGGTGCCATGGTTTAGTTGATGAGATGGTGTTGGGTGATAGGTTGGACTTGATGATCTCTGAGGTCTTTTCCAACCTGGTTAATTCTATTCTATCAGCAGGGCCTGTGGCTCACAAATTGTGACCTAGAACCCTGTCTGATGCAAGGTAAATGCAGGCTTTGGATTAGAATCCAGCCCTTGATTCCATTCTCTTTGCATTATTTTCATGTGACTAAGGACAGTTATCCTTATCCAGGCCTCTTGCCTTGATGTTCTGAAGTCCTTCTTTGTTGTTTTCATTGAACCTGATGATCAGGACATTTATTTCTACAGTTAGCTAGGCTTTTACTTTATGCCTTACAGGAAAATAGCTCAGATATCTAAAAGCCAATTGCTCACATCTGAATTGTGATTGCATAGGGACTTCTGAATTCACCATCTCCCCGTGGGGCACCAGGCTGGCTACCTTCTCAGTGATGAGACCTTTGTTGAGGAGCAGGTCATTTATTTTGGTGACAATACGAAAATGGAGGTCTTCTGAAACTCTACCCCCATAAATGTCTATCTCTATAGAGCTCAAGCTCTGGCAGGCACCTAAGTCAGAAAACTTCAAATGTCACAAGAAAATCTCTTTGAAGTATTTCTGGCTCAACCACAGGTAGAAATGAATAAGAAATCTCCCCAGAGAGCTTGTTCTGCTTTTTCCAGCTTAGTATTTGCATGGCTGAAAGTTCAGGGTGTTCTGACAAGCTCTGAATAAGCAAGGAGACATTTGGGTCTGTATCTAATCCCAGTTCCAGCCTCTTGCACATTAACCAAGCTCATCTGAAACTTCCAACCAGGGGAAGTGCATCCTTTTTGCTGCCTTCCCTGATCACTTCTTAGGACAACTTCTGGGAACCTGTTTTGGCCGAACAATTTCTTCAATCCTTAGCTTGTTGGTTTTCAGTTGTGTTGTTGGGTGGGAGGTGGGTTTTGGTGGTTGGCTGGTTGGGGTTTCTTTAGGGTTATTTGTTAAACATGCTTTCTTCCTTGGTGCATATTTATCTGCTTCAGGTTGCCTCCTGAATCTGAGATTTATGAGATGATCCTTTGTGGAAATTAATTAAGGGAGGCTTCAATGATATATACAGAGTGACTTGGTGGCAAAGACTTCTTCACCTCAGTTTCTTCCTAATGTGGAATGAGGACAATGTTGGTAAAATGAATGGAGGGTTGGTTAGAGAAGGCACAGCTTTCCCTCAAGTTATCATGAGGTTTTAGCCTAGAGAAGAGAAGACTGGGGTGGGGGGGAACTTAGTGCTGCTTTCCATTGCCTGAAAGGATCCTACAGGGGAGGGACTTTTCCTGCGAGTGTTAAGCTATAGGACAAGGGGGAATGGTTTGAAGCTGAGAGAGAGTAGGGTTAGACTGGATCTTAGGAAGAAGTTCTTCAGTATGAGGGTGGTGAGAGTCTGGAATAGGCTGCCCAGGGAGGTTGTGGCTGTCTCTTGTTTGGGGATGTTCAAAGCCAGGTTGGATGAGGCCTTGAGCAGCTGAGTGCAGTTGAGAGGTGTCCCTGCCCATGGTGGGGAGGTTGGAGTAGATGATGTCTGAGGTCACTTCCAACCTGAGCCACTCTATGATGATTATCCACACTAGTTACTGCCCTTTACCTTTTCCCTATGTACCAATACAGCTGAGCTCATGTTTATCCCAACCAACCTTTTGTCTCAAGGCACTTTTGCTAAGGAAGCACAATCACGTTATCCCAGGTGGGGCTGTAGTGGCTTCCAGGTAGCTACTGACATTTAAGCACACAAGGTGGTCTCAGACATAACAAGAGACCAGGAGGGGGGAAAAATGGGCAATAAGTCAGGGGAGTAATCCAACTCACACAGAAATAGGATGGGGCAAATATGAGAGCTAAAGTAGAAGCCCCTTAAAGATGACTTCATGGAGTTCAGGCACTTTGCATTCAATGCTCTCCATGTTGTATATTCTTCCACCCTCAGAAAGCAGGCAGGGAAAACCATCAAGCAAATTACAGCCTAAATTGTGCAAAATTTACAAATAAACAGATGCCCACAGTGTCTCATGAAATGTGTGAAGTGGATCTGACACATCTAGAAAATGTTTACATTTTGCTCTGAAAATAAACATCTCACCATCAGGTGCAAATCAGCAGCTATTTTAGGCCTAAAAATCCCTCGTGGGGACAAAAATCCTTGACAGTGAGGGTGGTGAGACCCTGGAACAGGTTGCCCAGGGAGGTTGTGGATGTCCCCTCCCTGGAGGTGCTGAAGGCAGTCAGTCTCAAGCTGTGCCAGGGGAAGTTTAGGCTTGAGGTGAGGTGAATGTTCTTCACATAGAGATTGGCCATTGGAATGTGCTGCCCAGGGAGGTGGTGGAGTCACCATCACTGGAGGTGTTTAGGAAGAGCCTGGATGAGGCACTTGGTGCCATGGTTTAGGTGATTAGA
The DNA here is from genome assembly GCF_026170545.1 of Melanerpes formicivorus. Classification (NCBI taxonomy): domain Eukaryota; kingdom Metazoa; phylum Chordata; class Aves; order Piciformes; family Picidae; genus Melanerpes; species Melanerpes formicivorus. The sequence continues at coordinate 4,226,529 of NW_027142362.1, read as the reverse complement.
TGGTGTTGGGTGATAGCTTGGACTTGATGATCTTGAAGGTCTTTTCCAACCTGGCTAATTCTGTATTCTAATACCTGAAGGAAACCTTCAAGGTCAGGTTGGATGAGACTTTGAGCAACCTGGGCTGGTGGAAGCTGTCCCTGCCCATGGCAGAGGTGTTGGAACTGAATGATATTTTAGGTCCTTTCCAACCAAACCCATTCTATGAACCTATCTAAAAATGTGTACCTTCAAGTGCTTTTAATCACCTCTCAGAGAGCTAAATGTGGTATTTGCCAGCACAGAGCAGTAAGAACACACCAAAAAGGTGGTGCTGTAGTAATGCTTTCAACTCTTTCACATCCAGTGCATAAAACCTTCCCCAGAGCTGCAGTGGTGTTATCACCATTTCACAGCTCAGTAAACTGAGACAAGAACATTTTTAAGGCCTTTGCCCATAACTGGAAAAGAGCCACACCAATGCTGAGAATAAAATATTGTGGGGTTTTTTTTAGGCACACAGCTCCTTTTCTTCTTTTTTTTATGATTAAATAATAATATTTTAAGAGGAATATAATCTTATAGCCTCTGAGCTCCACAATGTTAGATTGGAAACAAAAAAAAGAGGGGAAAAAAGATCCTATTAGTAATTATGCAGTTATGTAGCAATTCAAGCTTGGCTGTGTGAGTCAGGCTGAACAGGATGTGTAACAGTATCCCTGCTTTTAGTAGTGTGAAGAGGATGTTTTATTATCAGCTGAGAGAAGAATTTGGCCTCGGCTTCTCATCGACCTGAATTCACCTGATATGACAGTAAATCCTAATCCCCTCGGCAGAGCTCAGTGGCTTTTTTACTTCCTGGATAATCACAAATGAGCCCAGCCATGGTTCCCTTGCTCAGCTGTGGCTGGTGGCTGCCTGTGTTGCACCTCCACAGCTGTGGACCCCCAACAGGGCAGCCAGCTAAACGCTGATGAGACCTGCCCCTGTCCACATCCCGAAACCCAGGCACGAAGTCCTGGCTGCAAATTTGCTCTTGGGCAGAAATGCTCCTACAGCCCAAGGAGCATCAGCACCCTGAGTGGTAGGGGTGTGTTAGAGGGGGGTAGGGGGAAAAAGAGGTGGTTTTGTGATTTGGGAACATCCCACTCCTTGTGCTCCCAATCTGGAGATGCTTGCATCCCCATTTATAAACGCTGGAGGAATTTCTTCTGACCAGAGCCAGCATGAGCAGGTTTTCGTTTGACAGCGAAGGATTTGTTTGGCCTCCTCTGCTGAAAACTTTGCTTTAGCAGAGGGGCTGGGTGGGGAGAACCAGATGGTCCCATGAATATTGTAGTGATGGACAAGTCCTGTGGGGGGCCTGTGAAGCCGGCTGAGTGTAAACAGCCACCCACGCCACGCTGGCAGCTCCTGCGGGAGGGCTGGGTGCGTGCTGCCTTGCCAGAGCTGCGTCACAGCGCTCCCCGATTCGCACATCCACCTTTGGCTTTAATCTGCAGAATCCCTCCGTCTCAGCAGCCACACTTGCCCAGTAGCCACCCCCACATCTCTGAAAAGGGAAAGCTGCCTTTCACGTGGGCCATCCATTCCACAGTGCTACAGCCATCAGCTGCAGATGAAGGCGCTCTGCTTGTACTCACTCAACCAGGTGAGTGCAAGGAGGTTGCCCTTGGTCTGGTTTCCATTTGCAAGGTCAGGGAGATGCATGGGGAAAGCAGGAATCTGTCTACAGGGAAAAGCAGATTAGAAGTTTCAGGAAGAAAGAAAAAAATGACCACTCAGCCCTCAGCTCATCCTCTGCTGAGCCCATCTCCTGTGCTGGGACACACCAGCCATGACTACAGCACAGGAGAGTCAGGGATCCCACTGCTTTATTCCTCTCTTTGAATCACTTCTGCACAATCAGATCCTGTGCCTCGCCTCATCCATCTCCCAAACAGTCCAGAGCTGACTCACAAAATGTTGATTATGTCCATGAAGTGCATTCACACATAACAGATGCTACACTGGCAAGAGTGTTTGGATTTCGTTTTTATTACAGTTGGAAATGAAAGCTATATAAGGTCCTAATCCCTTTCTGCTGTACAAATGCTTCAAAAAGGCTTCAAAAGCCTTTTCTATCTTATTTTTTTTACCATAAAGCTGCACTGGTAGTGGCCTGGGCTTTGAAGGCAGGTAGGAGCTCTGGCTTCTGGCTCCATGCAGAACAATTGGCAGAGGTGAGACGACCCTGCACCTCGAGCTAAGCAGCCTGCACCTCTTCCCAACAGCCCCCAGGGTTCTGGGACTGATTGTTCCCATTGAGCTGGGGGATTTTATACTCAGATTTCCTGTCTGCTCCACAAGTCCTTGTCCTGACTCAAAAGAGATTAAAAATATAGCATATTTGAAACTAAAGAACTTTAATCCCATTAATAGTCAAAGGAAAAAAAAAATGATGCTGATGATGGAGAGTTAGGTAAATCTTGGATCCTTGGATTTATTTGTTTTGCTGAACATGTCCAGAGAAAAGCAATAAAGCTAGTGAGGGGTTTGGAGCACAGCCCTGTGAGGAGAGGCTGAGGGAGCTGGGGTTACTTAGCCTGGAGAAGAGGAGGCTCAGGGGAGACCTTCTTGCTCTCTACAACTACCTGAAGGGAGGTTGTAGCCAGGTGGGGATTGGTCTCTTCTCCCAGGCAACCAGCACCAGAACAAGAGGACACAGTCTCAAGCTGTGCCAGGGGAGGTTTAGGCTGGATGTTAAGAAGAAATTCTTCACAGAAAGAGAGATTGGCCATTGGAATGTGCTGCCCAGGGAGGTGGTGGAGTCACCATCATGGATGTGTTTAAAAAGAGCCTGGATGAGGCACCTGGTGCCATGGTTTAGTTGATTAGATGGTGTTGGGTGATAGGTTGGACTCTATGCTCTCAAAGGTCTTTTCCAACCTGGTTTCTTCTGTTCTATTTTGAGTCTACTTGTAGTGATATTGGAATATTAAAACTAGTTTAGCACACACACTGCAGTGTACTGCAGATGCCTTTTCTTATTCCTAGAACTTCAGCTGTTAAGTCCACCATTCCTCTCTAACATGGAACTCCCTTCAGACTCTGGTTAAGCAGAAAGCCTCTGCCCATTCCTGAGGTTTCCTTTACAACAGACATTTGTTGTTTTAGCTTTCTGGAGGACAGTGCATCCGTTGGTTTATCACACATGATAACCAGTTGAAGCCACATCCTCTAAGTGAGCTCATGGCATTAACAGCACTACTGTTTTTTGTTGCTCAATGACTGCTGGATGCTGTGTTACAGAGGTGTAATCTTCCCTTCCATCACAGGTTTGGGCTCTTCAGTCAGAATCTGCAGGGGTTTGCTCATAAAAACAGCTCCATTGCATTTCTTGATGGCTGGCTTCAAACACTGCCATAACCTGTAGTAGGCCCACTCTTCAAAAGGGCTGGCTGCCATGCCACCAGCCAAGGTGCTGAGCTGCAGTATGTCACCAGACAGGAGACTGTGACAGCCACCTGCACCTCCTCCTGACCTGGGACATTTTCTGTAGCTAAGAGGATTTGGATGAACATCTGCCACCCAGGGATGTTCTCTGGAAAAAACTTGGCAGATAATTTGTTCTTCCCCATCAGGGTCTGGGGGTGTGGGCTGAGCTGTGCTGTGAGCCACTGGCAGGGTGCTGGCAGGACTCACTGTCGGATGGGTGGCTGCCAGGCACCACTGAGTAGGCACAGGGTGCAGCATCTCTTCTGTGTGCTGGCTGCAATCAGAGCTGTTCCATTAAATAAGGCTCAGGAGCCAGGGTAAAAGCATTAAGTCCTACAGCATTGTATTAAGAGTCTCCCTTCAGAAAGATTTTGGACTGAAACAGGTTTGGCCTCATCTGTCCCTTGTAATTTGAACTTCAGCAAACAAGCAGGAGGCCAAAGTCAAAAGAGAAAGTGATCCCAGGTTCTCGGATGTGTACTTCTCTGGTGGCTGCAGATCAGTATCTGAAACCTTTACACACCTTCAGATCACCTAATCACCAGGACAGCATGGGTCAGGATGGCAGGGCAAGAGAGTGTGGGTATTGATTGCACAGAGCCACGTGCCTATGGTGGAGGTACAACTGAGCTGGCAAAATCCTGTGCCCCAGCTCTGGTACAAAGGTGGTTATGGAGCAAGCAGAGGCTTGGCTTTTTTTGCCTTTGACACACACAATCCTCCTTGCCTGTTAAACATCCCATCAATAGAAATGAAAGCAGAACTGTTCAGAGAGAGGTGACCCCCACACCCTGCTGGGGGACAGGGGAGACTGCAGAAGTCTAGAATTTTCCATTTCTGGTCAGTGTGAGACAAGCATCCCTCCCGTGCTGCCATGGATCTCTGCTGCATAGCTTTTAATTTAGTAATGCATTTCAGAACCAGTGAGGCATTTGCAATCAAAAGGAAGACAGAATCTGCTGCCAAGTGTAACTCTCTGCATCAGTCCTCAGCTAGCTTTGTGGGATGGCACAGAACAGCCTTCAGCCACCAGACTTACTGCCTTGTTTAAACATTCATGAGCTGCACAAAAAGTACTCAGCAGCACCTTGTATCTCAAGGGATGTGTTTGACAGAAGAGGTCCTGCCAGCAAAGGGACCACAGCTTGTGGTTCTTTCTGAGCCCATTGCTCACTGAAGTCTCTGCATTTGGAAAGTAAATTGAATAGATAAATAAAATAGTCCTCATTCCTGGGCCTTTGAGCACTATTAATTAGGGCAATTTATTCTGGTACCGGTATAAAGGAAAAGGCAATGTAATGGGTGGCCCTTGTGGTGGCAGTGTCAGGAGAAGAGCCAAGGACAGCTCTCACCTTTTTCTAGGCACAACTTGCAAGCATATAGTGAGCTGGGTACCAGGAGCCTGTTTGGAGAAGAAAGCCATTCCCTCTAACTCAACCTGGCACTAAATGCAGTCACTGAAACTGCCTTTTGAGAAACTGATGGTAGATGGTAGAAGGTAAAATGAAGTCAAGTTAACAAGAGGAAGCTTTTTCTGTGAAGAATCAGAATGTTAACTCCATAGAGCAAACTGTCAAGACAGGCAGTAGGTTCTCCCTTCTCCTGAAATATTCAGATCAAAGCTGTGCTCTTTTCTGTAAGTTGTCCTCTGGTTAGATGCCAGATCTTGGCTCAGTAGCAAAGGAAGTAGCTGTGCTACACAAGGCAAGTCTTAGGAACAGGCTGAACCTTTCAAATAAAGCTAGGGAAAGCAGAGAGGAAGAGATGAGTGCAAAGGAAGCATGGGTAGGATACTAACCTGCAAAGACATTTGGCCATGCCTTAGCAGCCTCTCTGCTCTCACAGCTTTCTGATCACAAACAGCAACCAGACACAGCCTCCTCCCTATGCATTCTCAGTCCCACTGCTCTCAGGGAGGGGTCAGTGGAGTTCAGACATCCGACTTCTGGTGTATCATTGGTAGCACACAGCTGGGACACGTGCGTCCTAAGCTGCTTATGTCTGGCCATTGCTTACGTGCAGGGGATATGCGAGCAGTGAGGCTGGGGAAGAAAGATGTGGGGCTGGTCAAATGAGGGTATGCCTGCACTGCAGGGAACGATGCAAGCCTATGGGCACAACATGGAAAAATCAGGTTCCACCAGCAGATAGAGTTTCTGGCACCTGACACAGCTGATCTGGGGAGGATGGAAGTCTCTCTAGTTCACTGCATAGCTGCCACATGAGTGCTTTAAGATCTGCTTCTGCCCTGTGTGCCATTTCCACTCACCAAACTTACTGTCTCCTTTCTCCCTTCTAGGCTTGATAGTCTACCTAGGAATGATGGTGGGAGCTGTTCTACTGGGTGGCCTCGCTGATAAACTGGGAAGAAAGAAATGCCTCATGATATCACTTGCAATCAATGCTGCCTTTGCACTCCTCTCCTCCTTTGTCCAGGGATATGGATTCTTCCTCTTCTGCCGCCTTATCTCAGGCCTCGGGTGGGTAACTGGTGAATCCACCTCATGTCCTGGAGAAGACCCATCACAGCTCAGCAGTTTAGGGGTATGGGGTGAGAGAAGGAAGGCTGCTCAGGAGTTTCATCTCTGGTACCAAGCTGAGGTGACACTGCTGTTTAGCATGTGTGGTTTCATTGCATCTCTTGAACATTGAAGTCTTAGTGGGAGGAAAGTTTGGGCATTGACTTTCTCCTGGTACATCCCAAATCGTGCAGAAAGGTGAGAGAGACTGACAAATGCCCATCTGACTTTCAGGGCTTCTAGTAAGACCCTCAGCAGTTCCCACCACCTGTTTGTATTTTCCCTCCCTGAGGGTAGTGATCACAAAATCACAACAAAGATGTCTAGGGGCAGAGCAGGGCATTGCTGGCTTTCTATAAACCACAGGAAATTCAGCTCCCAGAGCAGGAGATAGACCTTTTTTTATCTTTGATGTCTGAGACCAGTACAGCCAAAGATAGATTTGCATTTTTCCTACCAGTCTCACTTCTGTGAGCATGACCTTCCCTCTTTATGTGTGCAATCCTAGCTACAGAGACACTGAAGACAACTCTTCCTCTTCCTCTGTGCTGTTTTTTTTTCTCTCCTCAGTATTGGGGGATCCCTCCCCATTGTGTTTGCCTATTTCTCTGAGTTCCTGTCTCGTGAGAAGAGAGGAGAACACTTGAGTTGGCTCTGCATGTTCTGGATGATGGGTGGCATTTTTGCCTCAGCGATGGCTTGGAGCATCATCCCACACTATGGTAACTGGTTTGTGCTCTTCATTTTCAACACCACCACATTCCTCTATCACTATGCTACCCCAGCCCCACACACAGAGGTGGCATTAGTCAGTCCTTGCATATCCCAGAATAAACAGTGCTAAAAATTAGCAGCTACCTGAAGTGCACCCAAAAGGGCTGATAAATTGACTGCTTGATTGATTGATACTGAGGTTGCAAATAGGGCTGATGAGGGCTGCTTTGCAGCAAATGCTTTAAATACAACCCTTGAAGGAGGCTGCCAGAGCCTGAGCTCTGGTTTGAAATGTCAGTGCATGCAGGGAGGATTGGGCTGAGATTGTGCTGCAAAAATGGATCCAGTTGTCTAATATAAGTAATGAGGGAATTGCTGGGTGCTAGGAATGATAGCAGTGAGGACAGCACATGCTCTTTTCCTTAGCCAAGTGTCCACACTCCTGGGGCTGTGTGTCTGGTGACAAGTTTCCCCCAGCATGTGATGGGCTGCAGTCACAACTAACTTCATCTAAATAGGTTCAGGAGTGGAATGAGTTCCCTGCCCAGGGCTGGAAGTGGGACAGGAAAAGTAGATGGGTGTGCTCTGAAACATACTCCTGTTCTGGCAAACAAAACTCTGCATGTCACATGATATTCCCTGACACTCATCTACCTGTCCTAGGCAAGCATCAGAAGCAAATGTCTACTGTTTGCAGCTGTTTGCAAAATCCTGCTCAAAGAAAAGAGGACAGGCCACCCTGACCATGGGGAAGAGCTAACTAACACTGACCTAACTATTCACCCTTTTTTACCACCTTTAAAGTCCACTCAGCACAAAGAAAAGTTCATGCTTTTGATTGGTAAGACAGAGACTGCTGGGATGAACAGGCAATCTGCCTGTGCTGTGGTGTTGGGTTGAAACAAATCTACTCTCTGCAACTTACAATTGCCTTAAAAATCCCTTAAGTGTAGCATGGAATGGAATGGAAGAGAATGGAATTAAGCAGGTTGGAAGAGGCCCTTTGGGATCATCAACTCCAATTACATTCATATTTTAGATGACTTTCTGATGTTGTACTTCTGCAGCTTCCCCTTTTTGATTTCCCACGATTTTGGAACTTTCTGGAATGAGTAGAATCCTAGGACTGACTCAGATGAAGACTCTGATAAAAGCCCCGAAACAACAACAAAACCCCAAAACATTGCTTGGTGAATTCCTTATTCTGTGAATAAAAATGTTGTTAGGAAAAGAAATAAATATATACATGTGAAAACTCCTTCTGAGGTTTGAGCCTAGGAAAGGTGAACAGGGCAATGTAAGAAAGATGCTGTTGCTTTCTAGTCTTCAGCAGTGGAATACCAGAAAATAAAGCAGGAAAAAGGGGAACCTCAAATGGAGGATTAGGGTCTTGAGTCTTCTGAGTTTGAATCACAGCTCAGTAGTTGTGGAGAAGACCAACTTGCTTTCCTAGCTTACTTCCATACAATGTGAACCATGTTGTTTGCTGTATGAGATGGAAAGGAGTCACCTCTAATGTGCCTTTCAGATCAGAGAGGACTTAGCCTTTGTAAATGTTTTGTAACCTCACTCAGCAGCAATAAATTATGGCCCTGATTCCTCTGCCCTTCCCCAGCCTTACTTGCCTACAGCTGCATGGTGCTGTGCTTATCACTAGGCTATTTCTAACCTCAGAGATAAAAGGAGGGTTTTCAAAAGGCAGAGCCTGAGCAAGTATGTTCCATTTTCTGTAATGAACATGATCTCACTTGCTCTGGAGCCTCTAAGAGCTGTCAGTACTAAGAACAGCAAACTTTCAACCTGTCCCAGTGTCCTTACAGAGCTGTCAAGTTCAGAGGCACTTTAGGAGAGAAAAGGCTCCTGGTCAGTGTTTTTATTGTATGGCTCTTGCTGTTTCCAGGCTGGGGGTTCAGTATGGGAACCAAGTACCACTTCCACAGCTGGAGAGTCTTTGTACTTGTCTGTGCTCTGCCCTGTATCGCCTCCCTGGTGGCACTGAAGTTCATGCCTGAAAGCCCAAGGTTTTTGCTGGAGGTAAGATGATTCATCTGAACCTTGCAGTCTGATGTTAGCAGAAGCTAGCTGGTCCCTGATGTGTCACTATCTGTCTTTCTCTGTTCTGTCAAACACACATAGCACCAGCTCAGAAGCAGAACCACTCCTACATGTCTGCACCAACTCCACAGATGGCTTAAACCCCAAAGACTACAGACTGTGGGGTCAGTCAGTGATGGTTAAGTGTTTCACTGCCAAGTGTGCCACAGAAAGAGGGTGGTGAGGGCTGGGAATTCCAACTGGAAGTCCAACAAAGCCATTTTGAAAACATCCCACAGACTTTGAGCATGTAACTGCTGAATCCTGGCAGAAGACAAAGGGCAGAGTACATTTCACTGGGTAAAATACATAAACCTCAGAAATCTTGAGCAAATATTCTTTATTCCTATTTCACAGATGTGAAATGTGACAATACCTAGCTCCTGTTAAACCTGCAAGTCATTGGATTAGAGCTCAGATCTCCTCATCTTCTATCTGCTTTTAAAGCTTTGCTGCTGACTCCTCTCCTGCCTCAGATAGTTTCAGGGTAACTCCTTCCTCCAGAGACAGAAGAGATGCTGCACCCTGTGATCTTTCAGCCCTTTGCGTTTGACACAGCCACTGCCATATGTGTGAATCTCCACTATCACGATCCTCTAGAACTGGTTTCTCTCTATGCTTCACTAAATTACAGAGCTAGAAACTCCAGCATTTGTTTTCCTCTCTCTTTTTTTGGGGTGTTTTCAGATAGGTAAACATGATGAAGCCTGGATGATCCTCAAGCAAGTTCATGACACCAACATGAGGGCCAAGGGTGAACCTGAGAAGGTGTTTACGGTGAGTTTAACAAAGCCACCAGCATGGGAAAAGAAAAGCTGGACATCACACCTCTCTTGGTGCTGGGCACACCTCCCTTGGTGCAGCACAACTCTAGTTTGTTCCTCCTGGGGACATTTTCAGCATAACCTCCCCCAACAATCATTAAAAGGACTCAGATACACGTTGTGCATTTCAAGCTGGATGCCAGCCTGTGTTTTCAAGGAGCAGAATTGCAGTGAGTGCTCTTCGTTCCTGGGGTTACTCTACAGAGCACAGACCAGCAATTTTTCAATTATACATGAGCTTACTTGGGCTGTTCTGAAAGACTGCAGCCAAAGAGAGGTATTAGTCATGTGGGAGATGTGAGTCACCCCTTTCTCCAGCCTGGCTTCTAATCAAACTCTGATTAATCTTCAAGTACCCTCTAATGAGCTTCTCAAACTCCACCTGCCTCATACCCAATCTTTAATCTCTCCAAGGGAAAGTGGGATGAGTGGCTATTACTCATTGGTCTGCTGTTTGTTGTGAACAAAAGGTCACACCAGCACTCTCCCTGAATAGTGAAACCAGGTAAAAGGTGGATGCTGGGGTTCATTGCAAGTGGCCATAACTCACTTGCAAACTACTGATGAGCCAGCCAGGGAATAGCTCTTGATTTATGCTTTTGAACATGAGAGGACATGTGCTCTTAAAGGATGGAGATGTGGTTGTGTGCAAAATGTCTTTCTGAACAAAGAGAGCAATGTGTTCAGAAAGGTTGTTACCAAACAGGGTCCCTCAGGATGTGGTCCTTCAAGGAAATTAGAGCTTCTGTGCATGACAATTGTGTGTTCAGGTTGAGGCAGGAACGTAATGAGCCTCTGCTATTTTTAGTTTACCAACCACTCAACTAATGTGAAGTTTGACAGCAAAGGTGAGAAAAACTGTCTCTTTAAATCTCCACCTGGCTCTGCTGTAATGCCAAGCTGGGCTGGGGCAGTCCTGATGTGTGGTGGGAGGAAAAGAGGACTGAAACTCAAGTATCTATGTGTCCAGAGAAGAGCAAAGACACTGGTGAAGGGTCTGGAGAATGAGTGTTATGAGAAGCAGCTGAGGGGACTGGGCTTGTTTTGCCTGGAGAAGGGGAGGCTGAGGGAAGACCTCCTTGCTTTCTAGAGCTCCTTGAAAGGAGGTTGTAGAGAGGTGGGGATCAGAGGAAATGGCCTCATAATTGTACATTGGATTATTAGGTAAAAATTCCTTTATCACAGTATCACAGTATCACCTAGGTTGGAAAGGACCTCGAGGATCATCGAGTCCAACCTGACACCGCAGACCCCATGACTAGACCATGGCACCAAGTGCCACGTCCAATCTCCCCTTGAACGCCTCCAGGGTCGATGACTCAACCACCTCCCTGGGCAACCCATTCCAATGCCGAATGACTCGCTCGGTGAAGAACTTCCTCCTCACCTCGAGTCTGAACCTCCCCTGGCGCAGCTTGAGACTGTGTCCCCTTGTTCTGGTGCTGGTTGCCTGGGAGAAGAGGCCAACTCCCTCCTGGCTACAACCACCCTTCAGGTAGTTGTAGAGGGCAATAAGGTCACCCCTGAGCCTCCTCTTCTCCAGGCTAAACAATCCCAGCTCCCTCAGCCTCTCCTCATAGGGCTTGTGTTCAAGGCCTCTCACCAGCCTTGTTGCCCTTCTCTGGACACGCTCAAGTGTCTCAATGTCCTTCTTAAACTGAGGAGCCCAGAACTGGACACAGTACTCAAGGTGCGGCCTAACCAGAGCAGAGTACAGGGGCACTATGACCTCCCTGCTCCTGCTGGCCACACTATTCCTAATGCAGGCCAGAATGCTATTGGCCCTCCTGGCCACCTGAGCACACTGCTGGCTCATATTCAGGTGACTGTCGATCAGCACACCCAGGTCCCTCTCTGTCTGGGAGCTCTCCAGCCACTCCGACCCCAGCCTATAGCTCTGCATGGGATTGCCGTAGCCAAAGTGCAGCACTCGGCACTTGGACTTGTTGAATGCCATCCCATTGGACTCTGCCCATCTTTCCAGTCGGTCGAGGTCCCTCTGCAGAGCCTTTCTACCCTCTAATTGACTAACATCTGCCCCTAACTTTGTGTCATCTGCAAACTTGCTGATGACTGACTCTACCCCTTCATCCAGATCATCAACGAATATGTTGAAGAGGACAGGGCCCAGCACTGATCCCTGGGGGACACCACTGGTGACTGGCCTCCAGCTGGATGCGGCACCGTTCACGACCACTCTCTGGGCCCGGCCCTCCAGCCAGTTCCTAACCCAGCACAGAGTGTAGTGGTCCAATCCACAGGCTGACAGCTTAGTCAGCAGTTTGCTGTGGGGGACGGTGTCAAAGGCCTTGCTGAAGTCTAGGTAGACCACATCCACAGGCCTCCCCACATCCACCAGGCGGGTCACCTGATCATAGAAAGAGATCAGGTTGGAGAGGCAGGATCTGCCCTTCCTGAATCCATGTTGGCTGGACCTGAGCCCTTGGCCATCCTTCAGGTGCGCAGTTATTGCTGCCAGGATAATCTGCTCCATCACTTTCCCTGGCACTGAGGTCAGGCTGACTGGCCTGTAGTTTCCAGGTTCCTCCATCCGACCCTTCTTGTGGATGGGGACCACGTTGGCCAGTTTCCAGTCATCTGGGACCTCACCAGTGAGCCAGGACTGGAGGAAAATGATGGAGAGTGGCCTAGCTAGCACATCCGCCAGCTCTCTCAGCACCCTAGGATGGATCCCATCTGGTCCCATGGACTTGTGGATATCCAAGTGGCTCAGCAGGTCCCGAACTAACTCCTCATGGATTTCCAGGGTATTACTCTGCTCCCCGACCCCAACGCCCAGCTCCGGAGACCACTCGTCCTGAACTCCTGCCTTGCTGTTAAACATTGAGGTTTACTGAAAGAGTGGCCAGGCATTGGAGCAGGCAGCCCAGGGAGGTGGTGGAGTCTCCTGCTCTGGAGACATTCCAAACCCACCTGGCTGCGTTCTTCTGTGACCTACTCTAGATGGTCCTGCTCTGGCAGGGGGGTTGGACTTGATGACCTTTCGAGGTCCCTTCCAAGCCCTAGGGTTCTGTGGTTCTGTGTGTGTGATGACTCCATCCAGCTGCGTCACGACTGCTGGAGGTAGGCTGCGCTGCTGAAGCAAGGCTTACTGACATCCGTTGGCAGGGGCAGATGCTGAGTGCTGCTGCTGTGGCACAAACTGTCAGAACATGGGTTTTATGATTTTTCTTTCTGATAGGCCAAAAGTTGCCTGTTTGTGGTGAGTCAGCTGGTACTGGTTCAGTTCCCAGATCTGACATTTAAGTGATGCCAGCAGTAGGAACACGGAGACTTCACAGCAGAGCCGAGGCACGCACTCACACCCAGAAATTTACCCAGTAAATTTTCACCTCCTTCTCCTATTTGCAAACAGCTCTGCTTTCCTTGAACATGTTTAAAGGCACTGAGAAAGTACTGAGCTCCATTTTTAAGGTTTCTTGAGCAGGCCAGTTCAGGTGTTCAGCACTGAAGTTTGGACTGTTTGGGTGAAGCAAACTGATTGTGTGCTGTGAGCTCACTTGATGACAGGATGCATTCTCAGATGCAAAGGTTCCCATCCACACATTCATTTCTCACATGGCTTCTGCCAGTGCTGCTTAAGAGGTGCTGAGTGGGAAATATCCTGCCACTTGTTTTTGAAGAAAGAGAGCCTGAGAGCACAGTGTGAGGTGGCTGCAAGTGGCTGATCTTGGAGATAATTTTTACTGGAGTCACCTCATCCTAATTTCTAGTGGGAATCCAAGGGATAGAGAAATAAGGTAGCACACAGGCACAGTAACCACTCAGTGAAAGGTTGAGGTGGATGTGTGATGCATTAAAAGTATTTCATGGGAGGGGAGAGAGAGAAAGGATGGAGACAGGGATGAAAGGAAGGCTTTATTAAAATCTCTGGCTGTAATTTGCTCAGATGTTAGTGATAAAATTCAAGGCAAAAATAGTAAGGGCTATCAGCTGGAAACATTGCCCAGCAGACAGTGGAATTTGAAAGTCACCCTGGACCAGCTCTAGAAACTTCAGGCCAATTTTTATCTTTTGTTCCCCCCCCCCCCCCCCCCCCCCCCCAAACTTTGCTTCATATATTTTTTTTTCTCTTTCTCAGGTTTCCTATATCAAAACTCCAAAGCAAGTAGATGAATTTATTGAAATCCAGAGCTCCACAGGGACCTGGTACCAGCGCTGGCTGGTCAGAATCACGACTACTCTCAAACAGGTAAAGAGAAAGGAAAACACCCCCCAGGGGCTTTATGAGCTTCCAGCTGCAGTGCTGTTGCTGCTTCAGGTCATTTTCTTTTGAAACTCTGACTCTTGCCCTGCTGCTGTTTGCAAAGGCTTGTCATCTGTTTGCACTTTCTATGCAGATGTGTGCATCTGCACGCTGCCAGCCATGTCCTCAAATACCCCTGTGGGGATCACAGCAGGTCCAGCTGTGCAGAGCTCCCAGGCACCCAGCACCAGAACAAGAGGACACAGTCTCAAGCTGCACCAGGGGAGGTTTAGGCTGGATGTTAGAAAGAATTCTTCCCAGAAAGAGAGATTGGCCATTGGAATGTGCTGCCCAGGGAGGTGGTGGAGTCACCATCACTGCAGGTGTTTGAGAAGAGACTGAATGAGGCACTTGGTGCCATGGTTTAGTTGATTGGATGGTGTTGGGTGAGAGGTTGGACTCAATGATCTCAAAGGTCTTTTCCAACCTGGTCTATCCTTATCCTATCCCTATCCCATGAGCCACAGCCCCAAGAGCTTGACTCTCCTCTGAGCAGAGAAATATTGATTCCCTCTCCCACAAGTCTGAGTTAATTTACCACATGCAGTGGATTCAGAAGGTTGTTCCTTGTTTCTGCTGACTATATCATAATGTCTCTTCAGCTAATTTAACCTTTCACACGTTACTTACCTATACCCATGCAGAACTTCCTGGAAAATCTTGCTAGGTCTTCTAGTTTAGGAGAAGAGATCTTCCAGTCTGGGAGAATAGATCTTCTAATCTAAGAGGATAAACTTATAGAGGACTCTGTCTTAATTAATAGCAATGCAGGTGCTACACTATTTACTATATATCTGTGGCAAGAGCATGAGGGGTTAAACCCCACCATGTTCCTGGTAATATTTTCTTCAAGATGTCAAGAGCAGATACTGACCTGCCTCCAGCTCTGCTTGGCTGCATCCCTACCTCAGTTTGCATTATCCCTCCCAAAGTGCTAGCTATATTTGGGCTTCTTACTCTTCACTGAACTTTGGAGCTCGATTTGAGAGCACTCCTGAGACCATACATATATTTGAAAAGGCAAAGTTGTCTGAAGGCCTGAAAGCAGGCTCATACCCACATTTAATGATATAATCTGGGAGAGATACTGCATCATCCCAGCCCTAATTCATGCCCTCCAACTCTTTACAGAGAATTCAGATCCAGTACCCTGGCACAGAGCTGACTTAGTGACCTCTTTGCAAGCCATTTATCTCAATAAATATGATACTGAACAAACACTGAATATAAGCCACACATCTGACCTTCCCCACTGAGCTCTTTTTTCACTGACATTAGATTTATGATGCACACAGAAATGAATCTGTCAAGTGTCTGCCAGGCTTTCCTTGCAGCTAATTCCTTCTTGTGGGCTTGCAGGTCTGGGACAACGTGCTATATTGTTTAACAGCCCAGTACAGGATGAACACACTGATGCTGGCTGTGGTTTGGTTTACAATGGCCTTAAGGTATGGCAATTCTTTGACTTTTCCAAGAAATTAGAGAACACTCAGGGTTTGAGGAGCTATTTGTACATTGAAATAAATGAATACAAAATTAATCCTGGTCTTACCTTAAAAGGTGTTTGTGTGCTAAGCCTTGCTTTCCTATAAGCTATTGATTAATATGATTGCTTATAGGAGAGTGCAAGGTGCGTTGGACAAATCAAGACTTGAAAACTGGGCTGCAGGGCAGTAGTACATCAACTTTCTCATCTCTAGGCCTTTCAGTTGACCTTGTCCACACAAAAAAAATCCAGCCCCACAACCCTACCTGATTCTCAACTGTTCCTTAGTCTAAAAACAATTCAGGTGAGCCTAAATCTAAACTACAGGTAACTTTTGTCTCTCCTAAACCTCCCACTTGCAGAGTTAGGGAAACTTCCTGAGAGTGTTTCCGAATTTCTTGCTACTCTGCTGGTCTCTTGGGCAGAAAGGAGAGCACATTGCTGTGTTCTCCAGCCAAGAACCAAATGGCACTAAAACTTAAATTCATTGTGCTGCTTTGAGCGAACAAAATTGCCTCCACATGCCTCTGGCAGCAGATGTGTGCTTCAAGCAGGGAGACAGCTCAGGCCTGCGCCTGAGCTGAGCAAGAGTTTGTGCTAGAAATGCATTTGCATCAGGAAGGGAACACGCTTGCAAGTTATGCAGTAGCTCGTTGGGAAAGAAATGTGGTATCTGCAGTGCCAGGATCTTGCACCCCTAATGCATTTCTCCTGTCCTGCTGTAGTTACTATGGCCTTATTGTCTGGTTCCCTGACATGATTCGCTACTTCCAAGACGAGGCATATGAGTCCCGAGTGAAGATCTTCGATGAGGAAGAAGTGTCCCACTTCACCTTTAATTTCACCCTGGAAAACCAGATCCACAGAAATGGGGAGTACAGAAATGATAAGTAAGTGAACAGAGCATGCTTCAGTGCATGGGAACTGAAAGAGATTTCAGAGAGCTTTTTTCCTCTTTTTATTTTCCCCTTAACACTTCCGCCAACTGTTGTTCCATCTGTGTTGCCCTTTTGGACACTCTCTCTGTATCTCTGAAACCCCAAAACCGTTTTTCCACAGACCAGATATCCTCCTTATCCTGTTTTTCACACACTGCCTCAGCCACTGTCATCTCCATGCCCCCCAAGAGGAGATGCCCTGCTTCCAGCAGCCCCTCCTTGTTGGGAGCAGGGTCCCTGGCAGCCACCTGGCTGGGTGCAGAGGTGACTGTTTCCTTAGCTCACACTGACATCTACTGGTTTTGGGCAGCAGAGACCAGCGCTTATGAAACCCTTCCGGTGCTGCGTTTCACTACAAAAACCTGTTTTCCCTCGACATGCCTTAACCCAGTCTCCATTCTGCAGCCCAGTAGTGTGAGCTGTGTCACAGCCATTTGTACTGGCGTGCTTCTCCCACACTGCCCAGCATCTCACCACAGGATGAGTGTGGCATCTTTCTTGTGCTTTGAAGTCAGTGAAGTTACTCTAGGTTTCCTTTCTTCTCCTCTTTGAGCTGAGCCTGGCCTTTTTTCTTCTGCATCCAGCCTGGATCCCAACCACTCTATGATTCATAGACCCTAGTGATTTGGAGCAGGCTATTATTAGTGTTATTATTATTCTAAAGCTCAGTAAAATGGGTGACAAAACCCCCCTGTGTAAATTCATGGGGACCCCATTTCCCCAGGCAGATTAGGAAAGGTGCTGTCCCAGCTGCCTCACACTATGTGAGGAGATCCCCCAGGATAAGTGGTACACAAAACACACACTGTTTTAATTTTCACAGGTGAAACCATGCCTCATTGCCCAGCCAGGTTGTTCCTCTCCCCTCAGAAACTATTTGTCTCCGTTTCCTTGGTGTGTATCTGGTAGACGTTGGTGGGAGACCCTAGCACATGTCCCTGTGTCCTTCCAGAGACCTCCTCTGGAGCAAGAAGCTGTTTGATGGTGCAAACACAGCCCTATACTTCCTATTCCCCTAACTATTGAGCAGCCAAAGCCTGGTCATAAGTGGATGTTGGTCAAATTTAAGGATTGAGGACTCTTATGTTATGCCAGGAGGAGATGCTCAGTTTTCATTGACTTCACTGAAACTTGAGGATGCTCAAAGATATTTTGAGGTCCATCACTACTCTCCAATTCAAAACCTGATCAAGCCACATCCCAGCCAGGCTCAAAGCATATCTCAAGATAAGATATGTAGCTGTGTTTCCCCTCCAGCCCTTGGCTGCGAGTTAAAAGTCCACTGAACACAAGTCCATTGCTCTATGACTCTTTTAAAGGTGGGTATTAAGGAAGCAAACTGCAGGAAAAGGACTTCTAACAGCCTTGGGGACTAAATACATCACAGGCTAATGCTGAGGAAATGCAGAACAGCTTAAGTTTTACTGTCACCTATGAGACCTCCTGGGTGGAACAAAAGACTTGAATAGTCTTCTCGTGGTGTTCGTGCATTAATAATATCTGTTAGTAGCTTCAGTTAGGAAGCCCTGCAGTGCTCATTTAATGGTGTAAACAGCCATCATGCTAGACTGTTGTAAGTGCTCAATTCAATTAAGTTCCTGGGTGTATGTCAGAAGGCTTTTTGTTTGGTGACAGTCATGGCCTGCTTAACTAGAGCAATAATGCTTGCTCTTAATCGCTCCTTCCATCTTCCAAACATGCCTGTGCATTAACCAATGCATCTTCTCAGTGTCCCTGCAAAATTTCACAGGTAAATCAATACTGTGTCATCCTGCAGGCAGGCAGGTCAGACATGTCAAGCTTCCCATCAGAGGAGAAATCAATCACCTGCCACAGCAGATTATTTTTCGTGCAGTCTGTTTTGGTTCCACGATAAGCAATAGTCCTCGAACAGAGATGCTTACAAGCAGAGCCCAGATAATCTCCCCACTCTCTCTACAAACCCAACTGCATTTTCACTTAGAAATCACTCTGAGTTGAAACAGCTGTCAGAAACCTTTCACTGAATGGCTCAGTGGGCTCCTGATAAAGCCTGGGTTTATTTATGCCAGCGAAAGGGGCAGAATAAGGCAGGCAGCAAGGTCAGCTCACAAAGGAAATGCAATGCACTGAGTGAAATTATGGACCAGCACTGAATGTGAGAGGGTTTGTGTCCACTCAGTCTTCTTAGGTGTGGCTGTTTTGAGGAATAGAAAAAAAAGACTGCCAGAAAGCCTACAAGGTTCATCTCTCGTGGGGGGGGGGAAGCTTCTTCAACACCTTTTTTGTCTACTAAACTAAGCAAGCATGGAGTTGGCAGGACAGCTACACATTTGAGCAACACCTTCGCTGTAAATGACCTTAGAAATTGTCATTAGTGCTCTGAGGTCTCCTGAAACACCCATTCCATGCTCTGTAGTGTAGAAAATGCCTCCAACCAGAGAGTGAAGTTCTCTTTCCCGCCCCACAGATTCATTGGCATGAAATTCAAGGAAGTGAGGTTTGAGGATTCGTTGTTTGAGGAATGCTACTTTGAGGATGTGACATCCACTGAGACCTTCTTTGAAAACTGCACCATCATCTCCACTGTCTTCTATAACACTGGTAAGGGGATTCCTGCTGCAGTCTCATCTCTCTAGTTAGGAAACATTTGGCCAGATTATGGGAGAAAAAAATAGAGAGAGCTGTAAGTTTGATTGTGTGCTGGGCACTGTGGCCAAGAAGGCCAATGGCATCCTGGCCTGCATCAGGAATAGTGTGGCCAGCAGGAGCAGGGAGGTCATTCTGCCCTGTACTCAGCACTGGTCAGGCCACACCTTGAGTCAGATGTCCAGTTCTGGGCTCCTCAATTTAACAAAATTGCTGGAAGATGTCCAGAGGAGGGCAACAAAGCTGGGGAGGAGTCTGGAGCACAGCCCTGTGAGGAGAGGCTGAGGGAGCTGGGGTTGCTTAGCCTGGAGAAGAGGAGGCTCAGGGGAGACCTTCTTGCTGTCTACAACTCCCTGAAGGGAGGTTGTAGCCAGGTGGGGGTTGGTCTCTTCTCCCAGGCAGGCAACCAGCACCAGAACAAGAGGACACAGTCTCAAGCTGTGCCAGGGGAGGTTTAGGCTGGATGTTAGGAAGAAGTTCATCCTAGAAAGAGAGATTGGCCATTGGGATGTGCTGCCCAGGGAGGTGGTGGAGTCACCATCCCTGGAGGTGTTTAGGAAGAGACTGGATGAGGCACTTGGTGCCATGGTTTAGTTGATTAGATGGTGTTGGGTGAAAGATTGGACTCGATGATCTCAAAGGTCTTTTCCAACCTGGTTAATTCTCTGTTCTGTGTTCTGAGACTGATGATGATGGAAATTAAAAAAAGAGGATGGTACATTTGGAAGGAGCCTCCAGGTTGCTCCATCAGTGTTTTTAATCCCATAGCTTCTGTTGTCATCAGTTGCTGCATGGGAAATGCAAAAGTCTGTGCTCAGACCATGGCAGGATAAAGGCATGGCAGAATGCCCTGCAGGTTAAGGGCTTGACTTAACAAATTTGTCTTAAAACATCATTTTAACCAAGCTGTGATTAGTAATCAATCATAAGCAGTAAAACAGGCATTCATTTATCCTGAATAAAACACCTTTTTACTCCTATTCCAATAGAGACCAAGCCATAATGCCATGAAAGCAGAGGCCTGCATTGCCTGCCCTCGTGGCAGGGGGATGCTGGGGTCCTGGTGACTTCACCAATAGAAGGGGTGCACAGGCTTACCCCCAGTCTTGCAGCTGGAGTTTGGCAATAAAGTAAAAGCACCCTGGCTGTTTCCATGAGGTGAGGAACTCCTCGCAGACCTTTGGTTTGGTTTGGCTTCTAACTCCTATTGCTGCTCTGTGAATAAAGATCAGCCAAGCAAGATCCAGACTTTGCTGCATATGAATACCTGAAGAATGAAGGTCAAGAGGATGGGGCTGGGTTCTTTTCTGTGGTGCCCAGTGATAGGACAAGGGGCAGTGGGTACAAACTAGAAGGCAGGAGGTTTCACCTGAACTTCAGGAAAAAAATCTTTACTTTGAGGAACAGGCTGCCCAGAGAGGGTGGTGGAGTCTAACTGGAGACTTCTAAAACATGCATGGACCTTGAGTTCCTGTGCAACCTGATCTAGGTTTACCTGATTTGGCAGGGAGTTGGACTAGATGATCCCTTCCAAATTCTACCTTTCTGTGATTCTTTCCCTTGCAGATCTCTATGAACACAAATTCATCAACTGCAGGCTCATCAACAGCACATTTATGAAGGAGAAAGAAGGCTGTCACTTGGACTTTGAGGAGGACAATGATTTCCTGATCTACCTGGTCAGCTTCCTAGGCAGCCTGTCTGTGCTGCCAGGCAACATCATCTCAGCATTACTCATGGACAAGATAGGGAGAATAAAGATGATTGGTGAGTGGGGCTGATGGGTGCATGGGGCAGGTCATGGCTGGGAGCACGACTCTGCAAGAAGCCAAGGTCAGTGTGAAGGTCTCACTGCATCTGCACACATGAATACAAGCAGGGCTGGCTCAGGTGGGGATGAGTCATCCTCATGCCAAGTGGAGCAGAAAGGGTAAAAAGACTCAAGGGTGAGGCAAACTACCTACTTTGCAGCAGTGGGCAAGTTAGCTGCTCCCTGCCTCCCCACCCTGCTTTTCTGTGCGTCTGTGACACCCTCCTTTTTAATCTTGACTTTTATGCCCAAGCTTCTGTGTTCATCCAGTGCTCAGCACAGCAGGGGCAGAGCTGAAGCAGGGCCTCTTGGTGCTGTTGAGTTGATGTCAATGTCCATGGCACTCTGTATATGCAAACACTTTGCTCATAGCAATTAATACTCACAGAGATTCTCTGATGCAGCTCCTTTGACAGTCCAGGAGTTCCCTCTTTTTTTTGGTTTTCTGACTTGCAAATGCTGTTACAGACAGCTTCAGAGAGCATATGGTAGAATAAGTGACTATACCACAGCCAGGCAAGGTGCCACACATGAGTATAATGGGAATAAGTTATCATTTTATCATCTTTGTGCTTACTTTGTGACTCTCTGCTGTCATTTCCCCCAGGGTTCAGACCTTGCTCTCTGGGTACTGGGGGAATCCTGTCTCAAGTGAGCGGACTGGAGGACCTTTGGAGGTCCCTTCCAACCCAAACCATTCTATGCTTGTAAAATGTAACATTATGTCCAAAAGGAAGCATTTGACTTCCAGTTCAGCATCCTCATTATTTCAAGTGGTGTCAAAGTGATAAAAGAAAAACCCAACCCCCCAAACAACAACAACAAAAATCATTTGGGTTCCTGGTGGTAGATCAAGATATTTCAGCAACAACAGGAGTTTTCCAGGGAAACTTACTCTGATTTTGCAAAAAAAAGCTGTTTTTCAGGTGAAAATTCCCAGTGGGATGGAAGGCAGTGATGTAGCCATTAGGATTTGTGACTATGTGCTGTGCCTAACTGAGCATAAACGTTCTCACTTTCTCCCTCGATGGTGCTCATAAAATTATGGCTCCTGTGCAAATGTGCCATGAAATCTAATGATGTTCTTATAATTAAAAGAGACCTCAAGTGCTCCATACAATTGGCTGTAAATTATCCTAATTGAGACTGTAAATGTCTGAAGTAATTTCAGTATAATATGGAATGCACCAGCTCTTCACTCAAAACTCAGGCTGGAAAAACCTTCACCGTGATTCTTCCTCCTCATTGACTTTCCTGTTTACGTGCCTCTGCTCTTCCTGAGTCCATCTGGAAGGCTGAGATATTGGAAACCTGCCTGGAAGAGCAGGACTATCAGCAGGATCAGATGGCCATGGAGGACATTTTCAGGCTGTTTTCCAGCATCGGATAGGCAGCACCAAGGTGGTTGCTTCAGATTCTCACAGATGAAATTTGTTTCAGGGTGAAACGTTGTCTCTTCAAAGCCATCTTTATTAACTGCTGTGTTTGCTCAACTGTGGACAGGGGCAACTGGTGCCAACAGTCTTCTCTTGGTTTTCTCCCACAGGTGGCTCCATGTTGATCTCAGCAGTGTGCTGCTTCTTCCTCTTCTTTGGCAACAGCGAGTCGGCAATGATCGGCTGGCAGTGCCTCTTCTGCGGGGCCAGCATCGCCGCCTGGAACGCCCTGGATGTGATCACCGTGGAGCTCTACCCCACTGACAAAAGGTGCTCAGAACGTGTCTCCTTTTCATCTCCACCCTCTGACTTAGGCCTCCCAGATCCTGATGGGAAAACTCGGTGTTCACTCTAGATGCATGCAGATGGGGGGGGGAGTGTGGTGTATTCTTTTTGCTTTCAGCAGCCCTGTGGTGACAGTGGATCAGCACAGACCTTTGCAAGCAGAATTCTGTGGCTGCAGGGAGTCATATGGGGGTCTGGAAATTTCAAGCAGATGAAATATGGACTCTGCCTTTTCCAAGGATGTACATGGAGATCCAGCCTTTCTGACTGGGTGCCTCAGCCTCTTGACATAGCTCATCACCATGACAGTTTCCCCTCCACAATCCAGAGACTACCACGTGCACAGAATGCTTGAGGAGATAAGGCAGCACGGGAAACTTTGGGAGAACCTTTCCCTCTGACATCACTATAAGCCTTTTTTGCCCTTTTTTCAGGCTGTAGGGAGAAGCAAGAAGGAAAGGAGGAGGTCTGTGTTTTGGAGGCAATATGCTTTTAGCTGCAAGGTGAAGCAGAATTCACAGCAGAGCCCAGGTTGTTTCTCTACTGGAAACCCACTCCAGCCAGGGCTCAGAAGGGCTTTGACTTTCTTTGGGGAGGGCAAAGGCTGTCATAGTGGGGCACTAGAGGGAGAAGCTGAGACAAAAAAACGGAGAAATGAAAACATGAAGACATTCTCCTTGTTGAGGCAGACATGCAAAACTTTGATGTCTATTTCTCTGTTGATTTATTCTGTCTGGCTTTGCTTGCTAGAAGCGTAGCCTGAGCAACACAAAAGCATTCACAAAATCACCCATCCAGATCTTCTGCAGTCATTCTGAGAACCTTCCTCCTAACCATTGCTTTCTGCTCTTCTTCCCCACAGGGCAACAGCCTTTGGCATCCTCAATGGGCTTTGCAAGTTTGGTGCCATCCTGGGGAACTCAATCTTTGCCTCCTTCGTAGGGATAACCAAGGTGGTTCCCATCCTCCTGGCTTCCTCTGCTCTGGTCGGTGGTGGCCTGCTCGCTTTGCGCCTGCCAGAGACTCGAGAACAGGTCCTGATGTGAGCAGCTGAGGCCAGGGGCATCAGGGGGTGCAGACAGAAGAACAAATAAGAGCCATTTTTGGAGAAATCAAAATGTCCATTTCTACACTGTCGTGTCAATACCTCAAGGGAAGAGGGCAGAGGGAAAGAAGAGCCCAAAGGGATAAAACTTCAACCCCTAGTTTCTGATCCTTTTACAGCCACAACTGGTGCATGCAGCTACCACACACCCCTTGCAGAGCTTGGGTTTAACCTTGCCTACACTGGGAATCTACCTTTTCCCTCTCCATCCTGGTGTAGCAACACAGGACGTGGACAGCAGCTTTGTGCATGTGTGTGCCTGTGTGGGTGTGAGCGTGTCCAGCAGGACAGCAGATCCTGACCCCCTTATGCCTTTGCTGAGCTGTGAGATACCTCCTGCCTTGCCCAGCGCTCCTTGGCATTTCCTACCAGCTGTGCTCAGACACGAGGGGCAGCCGAAGGGGAGGCAGGTAACAAAACTACTGTAGCTGAGCTCCAGCAAAAGGGACAAGAGCTACAAATGACCCTGACTGGCTTGATTTTTGAAGTGAACCAACTGAAAGAGTGACAGAGCTTCG
The DNA here is from genome assembly GCF_026170545.1 of Melanerpes formicivorus. Classification (NCBI taxonomy): domain Eukaryota; kingdom Metazoa; phylum Chordata; class Aves; order Piciformes; family Picidae; genus Melanerpes; species Melanerpes formicivorus. The sequence continues at coordinate 4,202,449 of NW_027142362.1, read as the reverse complement.
ATTTCTGAAGGATATGAGGGTGGCTGCTTGGCACTCTCAGAAGAGTTGGAGTCTCAAAGCCCTTTACTGTCTTTGGATGGGCATAGAGAATCAACAGGCACCTCCTTGGTCTGGGAGAGAAATATATACCTATAAATATGCATATATATATGTATTTACACATAAATTTACAGATATTGAAGTGATCAGCTACTGAAATGTATGATTTCTAATATCTGCACCCTTAAGAAGATCTTAAGATGGACACTTAAAGCTTGTTCCACTAACTCAAGATTAACTGGAGTCACGACCAGTTCAGCAACCCTTCATCCTTTATATCCAGACACGAAATACTGCAGTGCATTGATGGTGGGGAATAGAGGTTTCTGTGATGATGCTGAAGAATCTTTTTTTCCCTGCAGCTTTCACAGAGGAGAGATTCCAATGATACTGCAGCACTCCACAAACCAAATGTGTACATATTATCCAGTGTAAATAGGAGACTTCTTTCCCCCCTCCCCTTGGTCTGATACCTAGAGTATGGTAACTGTGATTTTACCAGCATTTTAGCCATATGATTTAAGGACTATGATGCTTGATTTTTCTTATCTACTCGGGTCTCACTGAAGCACTGTAAGCACAGTTACTCAAAGCCATTTAACTTGGGACGCAGGGAATGCCCACAGCAAGCTTTCAGCTCTACAGAACACAACATTCTCCAGGAGGGGGCACAGTTCACTTTGATCTCCTGTAAAAACCATCCTCGAAATTCGTGTGCCCTTTGGGGGTATTTTTAGCATCTGACTTCAAGTCCTGGTGCACCTAGGAAATGAAATGAGGGAGTTGTGTCTTTTTCTGATATATCTTCTCAGGAAGCATAGAATGAAACACACACAGGTAAATAACACCCTGATGCTCACAAGTGGCTAGGTAGTGATAACTGGGACCCTTCCCACAAGCTCAGCCATGGACAAGAACTGATCAGGAACCGTCACATTGTGCAGCAGATCTGTCCCAGTAGGATATCTTGTGACATAAACAATGATTTTGTATGTTCTCTTTGGGGTTTTTTGTGCTGGCTTTGTTTTGGTTTTCCTCTCTCTTTTGGTTGTTTCTTGGTTTGGGTTTGTTTGTTTCTTGGTTTGGTTTGTTTCTTGGGTTTGTTTTGTTTGTCTGTTTCTTGGTTTGGGTTGGTTTGTTTCTTGGGTTTGTTTAGTTTGTTTGTTTCTTGGTTTGGGTTGGTTTGTTTCTTGGTTTGGGTTGGTTTTGTTGGTTTGTTTCTTGGGCTTGTTTGTTTCTTGGTTTGGGTTGGTTTGTTTGCTCGTTCTTCCAAAGAAAAACCTGCAAGACAAACTTAGAATCCAGCAGGACTGAAGTCTGACTCCTCTGCCTTCAGCTTCACACCAAAAGTCACAGAATCACAGAGTGAGAGGGACTGGAAGGGCCATCTAGAGATCATCCAGCCCAACCCCGCTGCCAGAGCACGTTCACCTAGAGCAGGTTGCATCGGAACGTATTCAGGCAGGTTTTGGAAGTCTGCAGAGATGGAGACTCCACCACCTCTCTGGGCAGCCTGTTCCCGTGCTCTACCACCCTCAAAGTAAAGAAGGTCCTCCTCATGTGTAGATGGAACTGCCTGCGTTCACGTTCATGCTCATTACCTCTTGTCCTGTCACTGGGCACCACTGCAAAAAGGCTGTCCCCATCCTCCTGCCCCCCCAAATACACAAAGAGCTGACAGCGGGGCCAGACCCACACAACTGTGGGAATGTGTCTCCAGTCAGCACAGCAGAAGACAGCTGAAGGACACAGAGCAGGGTGAAATCACGAGAAGTGAGTCCTTGCTGATGAGGCTAACCCCTTTAATGAGCATCATTTCTACCATTATGTCAATGAGGGATAAACACTTCAGGAGCAGCCAGCCTCCAATGGGCTATTTGGGATTTTTGGAGACCTGTTCTGAGGGTTATGAAATGGATGAAATCACAGGCTGCTGTAATCACCTGTCTCATTATGACTAATTTCTTCATTTTGTGAGTAGCTTAGAGCCTTTCTTTTTTGATTTGTCTTCAAAACAGCAAAAGGTTTCATTTCTAAGGTGGGAGTGAATGTAATTATGTCCTTTGGCAGCAGTTCACAGCTTCTGTGGAGGATCACAGCCCAGAATGTGGGTTTGGTTTTTGTTTTGTTGTGTTGTTTATTTTTTTCCCCTCTGTCTGGTCCTTTTGCATAGTGAGAAGCAGCTAAATCCTTTTCTCAACACCAAAGGTCACCCTGATGTATAGGTTTCATCCATTTTACTGGGCTGGGAATGGCAATTACCACATTACAGTTGAGGGGGGTGGAAAAATAGGTTTCATTTTCTGGCCTATTCTCTTGTGCTGCTCTGTGGAGCCAGAACTTCTCTCTCTTTATTATCCTTACCTATCATCCGCAGCTCTGACAGCAGACTTGCCTAGTCCTGTTCTCCATTGGCATTGCACAGTGACACTAATGACAGCATTTATGTTGCAAAACTTCCCTGTTAATTTTCAGAGATGGGAGAAATGGAGGTCTCGAGGAGATAGAATTGGCAAAGCAGGGATGGGAAATATTATCCAATCTTAGAAACCTTTCTTCCTTACAGAATGACCCTTTCACAGGCTGCTAAACCTCACCTTCAAGAGATGAGCTGGGACAAGACACAGAGCAAAAGGATTTTGCTGTCAATGTCACCAGGGCTACTCACGGGACTGCAGAAACCTTTTGCACCCTAAAATGCATGGGTCACTCACCTGAGGGCTAGAGGATGATGCATCTGTGCCATGACATTGTTTCTACCCTTGACTTGACCAAAGAGTTTGTGACCTAATAGGAAAGGGCAAAGACATGCTGCAGCTGGTACACAAGGGCCTGGGAAAGGACAGCAATGATCAGAGAAGGGAGAAAGGATGAACTAAGGGAAGCCACACTGCCCAGCCTTAGACACCTATGAGTTAGATGTCATCACCCTGGGTTCCCATTATTCTCCACTGAAAGGATGGGCAATATAAACTACCATGTTCAGGTACTATGCCAAGAAGAAGATGGCTTGCCCTGGGTAGCCCTGCTCCTCTCCTTCCCTAAGAGAGAAAGCCAGGGCACCAGCTCCAGCTCAGGCATTTGCCTTTGTGACACCCAGGCTGATAGCTCCCACCCAGCTTCAGCGTGAACAAGGCTTAGTCACTACTCCTCTTGTGTTTGTTTATTGTCCTTGTCCTGGTGTAAATCAGTGTAGGCTTCACACTACTGCTCTCCAAAGCAAAATGGTTGATGGGTGCAGTCCCCTCAGTGTTAGCTGAGTTTCAGTTTGGGTCTCGGTTTCAAGCTGTGGGCTGCCTGCTAGGCTGAGCCCAAGCCACAGAGAACACTGTGCAGGGGGAGGTTTCTCTCTAGGCACCTCCTCCACTGGCTTAGCTTTACTTCTGCTGTCAAATCAGCACTACAGCTGCAGAGCAGGGGCCAGCATGCCTCCTCCAGTGGTCCCCCTTGCCTACATTTGCTGCAGTGAACTGTCTCCTTGTCTTGGAATTTTGGTACACTTGGCCCTCCACAGAGGAGAGGAAAACTGCTGATGGCAGGTCCACTGTTGATCCCTGCAGAGCACTATTTCCTTGGATTCATGAACTTTGCTGCAACAGGGGCACAGAGGACCAAGAAAGGGGACTTGCCTTAAATCCCAAAGACCTCATCTAGAGGACAGCTGGACCTTCTCATGCATGTGTGGCACACGAGTCCAGCTGCTCAGCCAGGGACTTCATGGCATGGAAAAGGAGGTTCTAGGGCCTGCTGGGACGTGGTGTCTTCATCTATACAGCTGTGCAATGCAGGTCACAGGAGGACTTTGTTATGGAACTTCTGAGCATGCAGAAACATGTAGAACATTGTTGATACTGCTACAAAAAAACCCCAAACCAGACCAGTGGTATTGTGATAAGGGTTCTGCCTCCATATGTTCCTTGTTGAATTAACTAGTTGTGTTTCAGCTGCACAGGACTGGTCTTGCCACTGCCTTTGGCTCTGCTATGTCCTGCTGCTGGTGGCTGCATCTTGGGCCTGGATGGAGTGATTCCTTTCTTGCTCGTATGTTCCTCAGCCCCTTGAAAGGTTGTGTGACTACCAGATAGCAGTGTATGGATCTTTTGGATTAAGACAAAAACTGTTCATTCCTGGAAAACTCAGATCCAGAGCCAGATGGCCTTCACTCTGAGGACAGGTCAGGCAGCCCAATACCCTTTGGTGATGCTGCAGAGGCGCACTAAGGGGTGTTCTAAGGCTGGGTTTACAGAGGGGCACAGAGTGAGGCTCCATAGAGCTGAGCTTTCTGCAGACATGCAGGTCTCTTCCAGGTCCTACTCTGAAACCTCCAACAACAGAGTGTACTCTGTTGCTGTGAAGGAGGCCCTAGTTCCATTGATGTTCTCTGTCACATCCTTTGACTTTCCAAAGGACACAAAACTGGAGAGTATATTTTTAGGTTTCTGTAGATTTGAGCCCTGTACATCATATTTCCATCACCTTTCCCCCTCAGTTTCTCACCCTTGTATTAGCAAATGCTGCTTTTAGGAAGAACCAAGGCTGGGAACTGTGAAGGAAAGAAAATGACAGACATTTCTTTGCTGTGTGTGATGGTAGTGCTGTATAAATGTGCACACACTGCGAGTTCCACTGTAAATAACACCCAGTGTCGTGCACTTAATGAAATGGTTCATTTAGATGTGCTCTCCATTCTGTGTGTGAAATAGCCAATTCCAGTCCCTTGGTTCCTTTTCTTCATTTGAAACCTTTTTTCCTTTTCTTTCTTTTTCTTATTTGATCTATGTCTGGCTGTCACTGGAAATTGCAGCTATTCCAATGGACTTTGTTTTTGTTCTCTCCATCACATTAAAAAGCTGGAAGAAAAAGAGTGACTCTTGTAGTGCTTGTGTTTAATGTGCCCTTTGAGCCCTTTCACAATGGCTGCTGAGGGTGACTTTGTACCCTAACAATGTGGGGACTTCCTCTGATGTTTGCTGCTTGTCTGTCCTTGTTCTCCCAAACAATCCCACCTCGATTAAGCCTCCCTGCTGTTGCGGTTTGTTTTCACACTGTGTACTGCCTACACTCTCCATGAGAAAATCTTTATCCTGCAAGATTTTCTGGTGGAGGAAACAGGAAATATTTTAAAGTACCAGGGTAAAACCAGAAAGCTAAACTCTACTTTGTAACTAGAATGTAGAATCACAGAATTGCCAGGGTTGGAAGAGACCTCAAGGATCAGCCAGTTCCAACCCCCCTGCCATGGGCAGGGACACCTCACACTACAGGTTGCTCAGAGCCACATCCAGCCTGGCCTTGAAAACCTCCAGGGATGAGGCTTCCAGCACCTCCCTGGGTAACCTGTTCCAGTTTCTCACCACCTTCATGGTGAAGAATTTTGAGGAGAAAGTTCTTCCCAGAAAGAGAGATTGGGCATTGGAATGTGCTGCCCAGGGAGGTGGCGGAGTCCCCGTCCCTGGAGGTGTTCAAGAAAGGATTGGATGTGGCACTTGGAGCCATGGTTTCATAGTTTCATAGTTTCATAGTTTCATTCAGGGTTGGAATGGACCACAAGGATCATCTAGTTCCAACCCCCCTGCCATGGGCAGGGACACCCCACACTAGATCAGGCTGCCCAGAGCCTCATCCAGCCTGCTCTTAAACACCCCAGGGACGGGGCCTCAACCACCTCCCTGGACAACCCATTCCAGGGTTTCACCACTCTCATGGTGAAGAACCTCCTCCTCACATCCAGCCTGAATCTCCCCACCTCCAGCTTCATTCCATTCCCCCTAGTCCTATCACTACCTGATATCCTGAGCAGTCCCTCCCCAGCCTTCCTGTGGGCCCCCTTCAGATACTGGAAGGCGACAATTAGGTCACCTCGGAGCCTTCTCTTCTGCAGACTGAACAGCCCCAACTCCTTCAGTCTGTCCTCATAGGAGAGGTGCTCCAGCCCTCTGATCATCCTTGTGGCCCTTCTCTGGACACGTTCCAGCACCTCCACATCCCTCTTGTAATAGGGGCTCCAGAACTTGTCAGGAACTTGTTTACTTGTCAGGAGGTGTTAGGTACTAGGCAATAGGTTGGACTTGATGATCTCTGAGGTCTTTTCCACCCTTGTTGATTCTATGATTCTTCCTAACATCCAATCTGAATCTTCCCATTTCTATTTTTGCTCCAAACCCAAGTGCTGCTCCTTGCAGCTTGGTACACTGTCGTCCACAGCATCCACTCTTTGTATTCATTTATTTGCAGCTCTTCATAGAACTCTAACTGTCCACCCCATGCTTTCAGAGCATTATAATGGAGACTTGCACAGCATCTGCTGCATGGGAGACGAGTTCATGGCACAAGCAAGGGAGGCTGGTTGGCAGATTATGAGGTTTATGCATGAGTTTCAACTTTGTGTGCTCCATAAATGCAGCAATGTCCCTTTCTTCAGATCCACTGAAGGTCAGCAGTGTTTTGATTGTCAGCTGTGCCTTGTTGCTGAAATCATCCAAGTGGTGAAATCTTGTAAGCTCAATCAGCATTTAGTCCTCTCTTCACGTGCACTGCATATGCAACATGCTAAAGCTAATATTCAAGTGAGAGATAAAGAGCCAGGAGACACTGGAAATGGAATAAAAGAACCATGAAGCTATGTCCATTATCAGGAGACTATATCAGCTGTTTTTCCTCCCACAGGACCCATCTGAGCTGTGGTCCCACTGAAACAAAGCCAGCAGCACTCTGGGGGAGCTGGTAAGGACTGGTCTCAGGTGGGAGCTAGTAAGGATTAGTCTCAGGTGGGCACTGCCAGCTCTGAGTTTTGCAGTGCTTATATCCAACTGCTGAGTACAGAGCTGTGGAGTCAACAGTCTGTAAGCCTCTTCTGTGTGTTCTGCATTTCCATAAGGGCAGGGAACCATGTGGAAGCAAACACAGCCCAAATTCATTTTCTGAGAAGTGGGCTTTAAGTAAAGGTCAGAGATTTGCACTGAAAGCCTTGGAGGTGCTTTGGAGTTGCACTTTCTCCAGGCCAGTTCACATTCTGTGTAAGGCTGAAAGCCCAGTAAGCAGGAAAATGCCACATCTGAATGCTCAGACAAGGTTGCTGATAAAAGCTGTGCATAACCCATCCTTGGCTAATTTTCAAGTAGGGTGCAGGGCATTTAAGAGCAGACACAGTTGCCTGTGACAGCATAGGATGGACTGGATGCTAAGAAAACCTTTGCAAATCTGTCTTCCTATTTTTCCACATTGCTGATTCTGGCCTGATTATTTCATGCTTCTCACTGTGTGGAGTTTCTGGCACAGATTCTTGTAGCTACCAATAAATGACCCAGATTCCCTAGATGTGCAGATTCACCCAAGCTGTCACAGGAGGTTACCTGGGGGATGAAGAAATGATGGCATTCCAGCAGCCACTAAGTTCAGCAGTAGGTCTGAGTGATGCCTCTGAATTGTGAAGTGACTTGGTGTTGGGAATATGATTTGGGTTAGATTATGGTCTGCTGGCCCATCATTTGATCACTGCCCCTCTTTCTCAGCCCCTGGTTTTGTGACTCTTAAAGCAGACAGCAAACTTTGCAGTTTGAGTTCCCATTCATTGAGAAGCCAGGGGAAGGGCAACAGCTTGGCCAGGCACTTGGGGCTGGGGAAATGGATCCTTGTTTTTCTCTCTTGTGGCACCCTGAGCACCCTGCCAGTCCACAAACACTGCTGTGACTTTGTGCCTGAGGCTGAGTCTGTGTTTCTCAGATCAGTGTCTTGTATGGAGAGGTGGATAAACCAGAAAGAACTACCCAAAGAAGTTCCCACGGGTTTGTATCTTTTTAGATATAAATCATAGAATCAATAAAGCTGGAAAAGACCTCAGAGATCAGCAAGTCCAACCTATCACCCAACACCTCATGACAGCTAAACCATGGCTCCAAGTGCCACATCCAGTGGGGCAGTGACTCCACCACCTCCCTGGGCAGCACATTCCAATGGCCAGTTACTCTTTCTGGGTAGAACTTTCTCCTCACCTCCAGCCTAAACTTCCCCTGGCACAGCTTGAGACTGTGTCCTCTTGTTCTGGTGCTGGTTGCCTGGCAGGAGAATTAACTCCAGAACCTGCAGCCTCCTTGGCCCACAGTAATGCAAACAGGGAGGGTTTAGACACAATTGTTAGCATTTTTAAGTCTCTACAGCTATTACTACACTAACCAAGAAGCAGTATCTGGGAAAAAAATGAATTACAAGTGAGATAGAAATTTCTTATTCGACACTTCTTCCACCTATAAAAATATGCATCTATACCTATATAGATACAACTATGTGTGTGTGTGTATATGTACATATGTGCATTTATATGTAAAGCTAACTGATTATACCTCAGCTTTGTCTGGCCCAAATTTGGTCTCAAGAAGACCAGACGATGGCAGCAGTTGTCCACGACGTTGACTGCTGCTAGTCCCTCCTCACCAGTACCCGCAGGGCTGTCTGCAAGAGACTGCACCTAGGACCGGGAGTGCACAAGCAGGGTACTGCAGAGGTGCCATCAGGTGTAGGTTACAAGGGTCTGACCCCCAGAAAATTCAGAGAAGGGGGAGTAGGGGTAAAAGAGCTGTGATGGGAAAGTTTAGGAAAGAAAAAGCCTTGCCTAGTGCCAAAGCTTTTGCAGTGGGAGCTGTGCAAATCTGAAGCAGAGCAAATGTAATTATAGAGGAGAAAATAAGAGTTTCTGCTTCAGTAGACTGGTGCAATGGTTTTCAAGCTCTCCTAGCCTGCAGCTCCTAAAGTGTTTTCCAGGGGAGATGTAAATACCTTGTGAAAAACTACTGGGACTCCAGTGTAGGAGAGAAAACCTCTGGGCTGGCCAGTGCCTGAGCTAGAGACCTAGGAACTGGTCAGTACAAGCAGTGACTCCTGGGGCAGCCTGCTGAGATGCTGCAGCGAATGGGGTTCGTAGACAAGGTTTCCAGTCCAGCTAATCATGGTGAGGTCAGCAGCATTGCCTCATGGGTTCCTCCTTCAGCCTCCAGCACAGGCATTACCTTCTGCAGCTAAAATCTGAGCTCTTGCAATGAGAGGTCTCTCCCCAGAGTGGTTTTTTTGAACCCCTCCTACCTCCCTGTATCGTGAATGTAAGACAAGAGACAGCAGATATGTTTCTAAGTGCTTCATCATCTCAAAGCAACCTGTGCCACAAACCAATGCCTTCCCCATATGGGTGGTAAGTGACTGAGCCTGCTGAAAATGAACAAATAAGACCAACAAACATTGAGGCTGCCCTTTCTGGAGCTTGTAGAAACCAGGGACCCCAACCTGAGATGTGCAGTCTAGTTGAGCAAGGCTTTGCCCCAACCTCATGAGCTCACTCCCACCACAGCTGGATGCAGCTGCAGCAGTTTTACATTGGTGGTTTCCCTCTGAGAACCAAGAGTTGAAGTTTTCCTGGAAAGCTTTTGCTTCAGCATAGAAAATAAACACAAGAGCTGTACAGGGAATACAAACAGACCTAATTGCAAGGAGACCAAAGCCAGCTCTCAAGTGGCTTCACTGCTCTCTTTTGTAACCCTGGCAAAGTAAAGAGGCTTACTGCAGGGGTGACCTCTCTTCCCAGGGTTGCAGCCTGCCTCTGTGGTGGAGTACCATGGGGAGGACAGCAGCTGGAGCAGGCTCCACACCAGCTGTGGGCTTTCAGATGAAATTGGTACTGTTTCTCCAGAGGGAGCTCTTTCTTAGCCTTGAAATCTTCTCCTTCAGATTGGGAAAAGAATATTGTAGTCAGCCTCTCAAATACAGCTTTGAATGATAAACTCACTGCTTTTATCCTTTTTATTTTCTTAACTTTTTTTATTCAGGATAAGGCCTGTGAAAACTCCCCAGCAGCCCTGCTTCTTCCCTTAGACATTTGAACAACAAACTGCTCTGCAGAAACCAGACACGTACTGAGCCCTCAGGCCTATAAATAATTCAGAACAACTTTTTTTGCAGCCCTCATTTGACCCTATCTGAAGAGACCAAAAGGAGTTCACAGCCCTGGCTCAGCCCAGCTGTAGGACCCTGCTATGTCACTTTGTCCCCTTTCACATCCCACCTGGAAGAGCATAGGAATAGTGTCAAGCTTTGTGCTGGGCCCTGGGGCAGATCTCTTGCTCTCTGTATGGTCACCCCTGCTTTAGGGGTCCCAGAGACCTTTGGCAAACTTTCAGAGGTTTTGGGGTGCCAGTTACTGTGTCCTTCAGCTCTGTGACTTTACTGCCATTTATCTCTGGTATTGCACCATGCCCTTTCTCCAGGTCTGCTTTTCCTTTTCAGTGGTGCAAATCTAACTCCAAGTAGACAGTTTCTCTGTCTCCTTAGGTCAAGGCTCAGTTTAAAACTTGCTGTTAAGGAGAAAAATGAAGGAACTCTGGGTGAATGCCATGACCACTGCAGAGGAGTTCAAGGCTGAAGTCAAGCGTATCCTTAAATCATGACCATTGAGTATTGCAACCTTCTGATGCCCACTGGGGATGGAATACTGCCTTAGATGGGCTTTAGAGATAGGATTTCACAAAGAGGAGGAAATCCAGATAGGAACCTGATGCACAGAAATGTGGAAAAAAAATCAACAGGAGTTTGTTGCAGGAGGAAATGCTGTCACAGGCAAGCAGAAAGGCTTTCCCACCTCACACCCTGTGCTTGGAGGAGACAGTTCGTGGCCCTTTGCTGGGCACTTTATTCCCATGGGTATGGTATGTTCAAGAAATTAACTGACAAGGGAGGCAGTTTTGAGATTGGCTCCACTCAAGTCCAAGGTGAGGGGAGATTCTGAGAGTGAGCTACTGCAGATGTATAAGGAACCTTCACTCTGCCACCTTCCCTGTCTTGGGACTGGCTTAAGACTTGGAAGCAGGCTTGCATAGGAATTCTAATGTGCCACTGCCTGGATTTCATCAGTTGCAGAGAACAACTTATTCTGGGACTTGTCTTTCTGGTAGCATTTGCCAGCACTGAATGTTGAGCACTTGTAAAGAAACAGAACAATCTCCAATCATTTCCAAGAATCACAAACATCAGAGACAAAAAAGCTTGCAAGTGTGAGGGAGCTGCTTTCAATGGGCATGTGATCTGAAACAGGGTAACTGTTCTGGAAAAGTCTTCATCTCCATGGTCTTATCCTGAAGGATGGAGTAAAATGTGAGCAGCTACTGAGCTAATCAGAAGGCAAGAAGCCTCTTCTGACTGCTGTGAAGCATTGCAGTGGGCCTTGCCAGCAGTTTCTGGCTTCACCCAGGGCAGCACTGATCAAGGTGCAGAGGCCAAGGTCTGAATTTCTGCCCCCAAATTAGTGGAGCTGCAGGTGGCAGGCTCTCTGAGTTCAAATTAGGGTGATGGTGTGGCTCTCTGGGAAGCTGACAGTTCCTTCTCACGTCAGAAGAATGTCAGAGCTGAACTAGATCTCTGAAGTGATTCATGGCACAGCAAACTTTGGGAAAATCACCTCCTGTCTCCTTTTCTTTCTCTCTCTTTTGTCCCTTCATCTTCTAGTATGACTTCTCCAGGTATCTGCCTTCTGCTGCAGTGGGAATCTGGTGACACAATGCAAAATGAATGTTCATTTTTAAGCAAGATTATGCAAATCAAATAGGTTCAGTCACTGTAGTCCTGGGAATTCCCTTATCAGCAGCACAATCAATTGAGAATTAATTCCATCCTGTCTGTAAGACAGTGGCAGGGAAGGAGTAAGGGCTGAGTTAATCACCAGGGGTATCTCAGTCAGGATTTCCTCATGCATGGCAAGGAAGCAGCACAGGGTGAAGGGTTTGTGCAGCAGGTTCCACTGCAGTGGCCTTGCTTTGCAGGGGGCACACCAGGCATTCTGGTATAGCTGCACAAAGCATTACAGCCAGTGAGGAGGAAAGTCTAGCTCTTTCTGCTTGCTGTGTAGGGGTCCTAATCTGCCCTTGAGCTGATCTGGGGAGCTGCTCTGTGGTCTTGACACTGAGCTAATGGTTCTTGGGTTCCCCGTTCACTCTGTGGCAGGAACCTGTTGTCTGACATTACACATTCAAGTAAAGTCCTTGGTTAGGGGATTTGGGTTAAAAATGAGACTTGGGAGACGACGCTATCAGTACCTTCATTACATCCTTGCATCTTTCTTGCTACCTATTTCTGCAATCACAGCTCACCAGTGACTACTCTGTTTTCCTTTGGACATAATTTAGCTTTATTTATTGCCATTGTTGTTATTACCACTCATAAGAAGAAATTATCAGGGCGACCTGGCTGACAGACTTGCAGGCACTCGGTAATGACTTCTGCAAAACACAAAGGAAAATGTCTCTTCCAGACTGAGGCACAAGTAAAAGCAGGGCAAGGTGATGATGAGCTTTAAGGAATAGATGTCCTTCCAAGTCAAAACATCATTCTAGATTGAGGTTCTCATGCAGTAAATAATGCACCTGAGCCTCTGAAGCAAGCAGAGCGATCACTAGCCTAGCGACTCCCATTATTAGCTGAGAATAATTATCTTCTCCCAGGAAAGTATAGACCTTCAAAGGAGATAACATCTTAAATCACAGCCAATTTTAATTTAAATTCAAAGTGTAGGAATGTACATAATACCCCCATCTCTCTGATATCTGGCTGGGACGCTGTCATCAGGGTGTTTTAAAGACAGCCCCAATCACTGAACTAAATACCTGCAGCCTAACACTTTGCAATTTCATTTTCTCCTTGTCAGGCTGTGTAATTGATATTTGTACTGGAGGTAACAAAACACAAAATGTGAAGGTGTTGATGACTGTGCCATTATTGTCTCCTAAACTGCCTGAGAGATGGCAGTTCAGGGAGGAACTGAGCCCTTTACAAAGGATATAAAGCCACTCACCCAGCCTAAGCATGTAGCAAGTGCCAGCTTGGATTGGGGTAGGTATGCCACCTGAGAGTGGTTTGTCACAACACCTCCTGTGATCACTTCTGCTAGCAGAAAGCCTGGTCATGCAATGAGCCAAGTCCATTAATTTCAGCAAGATCTCAGCTTTGACTGAGGATTTGGAGATTCAGCCACTGGCAGGTGACACGAAATGGAGCTTTCGCTGCATCATCCCAGTTTAAGATGCATCTGCAGGGGCAGATGGAGGAAGCTGAAGTGTTTGCAGTTGACTTTGCTTGCCAGCCTTCCATGATTTATGAAGTCTTAAGGACTGACAGCAACCATCTATAGTGATAACCAGAGAAGCAGCCAGTTATGTTCCCCTTGTCTCCAGCTCAAGGATGGAATAATGGGATCTGATTCCTGGGCTTTTTGCTGAGAGTGAATCCACCAGGTGAATTCCAGTGACTTTCCTGCCTCTGGGGGAGTTTCTTTCCTCCACTGAATGCTTTGGGTTCAGTAAGAGCACTTCTTCTACAGAAAATTGTTTAAAAGTATCAGACTGCAGTGGGGGTCAGGCAATTGCAAAACTTTCCCCTGACAAAGATTCCCAGAGGCAGCTCCAGAAGGTTTCATGTAAAGCACATCTGAAATGATGCAAACCACAGAAGTCTTTTGCTCAGCCACAATCATATTCTATTCCCAAACTAAGCACAAATATTAATATGCTAAATGAGCACATCCAAATGATTTCTGAATCTTCCCTTTCTAAGTGCTCTACCTCAGAAGTCAATGCCTATGAATGGTACGTGTTCCACTGGAGGAGAAAACAAAAGTGATCTAAAGACAGCACTCAGAAATTCCCTGTACAGAGTTTGTGTGTCCTGAGGAACACAGAAAGCTGTCAGAAAGGCAGGAAAGGAACAACAAGGGTTTAGAGGTGATTCCCAACAGATGTAAAAGAAATGGCATTGAAGGCATGGCTGTAGTTGGCTGCAGGCAGGAGTACAAGACAGAGTCTTTAAAATGTGGGTGACAGGTGACAGGATTTAAAAGGTGACATTCTAGCACCACAGAGTTCAAATTCCTCACATTTTCCTGTGGCAAGGCTGAACCTCATTTTCTTGAGCCCATCTGTGTTTGTGCACGTTGCAGCAGAAACCTTCAGGGGTCGGGTCTCTAAGACACCACACTGACACAGCTCCAGAAAACTTGTGTTAGTTCAGTGGAGCACACTGCAGGATCTGTGTTGACTGTATTGATACTGGTATTTGTCTTTATCACCCTGGAGCTTTCTAGGCCCATGCCTGGAGAATGTTGAATAGATGCCTAAGCAGCTCTTTTCTGAGGAGTCAGATGCAATGTGGACTGTTCTCCCTCTCTAGTTCTAATGCCAAACCAAAAGCCAGTACCTATCTGCAAGACAAAGTGCAACAGGGTTGATGGGTTGGGGACATGCAGGTGTGACCCTGAGTCTGAGAGCCAGGAGTTCCATGAAATTGCTCACCAGATAAACAAACCAGAAGCGAACAGCACAGCACCATCCTTGGAATATGAATTGCTGAGAGCACTCCAACACCAATGTCAAACCAAAGGCCAGTACCTATCTGCAGACTGCTGCATTTCCAGTGCCACAGCAAGCATTTCTTTAGCCATCATAGCTCTGAAGCTGTGTAAATGCCCAATGCCTTAATCTTCTCCACTGCTTTCTGATCCTTTTCAAGTGTGGCTTTCAAAGCTGTGCAACACAAAATCCAACAGGGCTGATGGGTTGGGGACACACTAACGGCCTGCAGACATGACCCTGGAGTCTGAAGCCTATGAAAACCAGACATTCCACATTGAGATTGCTCCTCAGATAAACAAAACAGAAGAAAACACCACACCACCATCCCTCCAATGTGAACTGTTTGCTGAGAGCATCTTCTGGGGTGATGGATAATTGCTATCCGTTCCGCCTCCAAAGCCACTCAAATCAGCCTGGTGACATTTGTCACAGGCGAAGGCAGTTATTAATAGGTCTCATATTCATAACACTTCTTTACAATGCAAATTGCTTCCTACTGAGCTGCCTTGCTCCCAGCTTTTGGGCCATTTCATCCATATATTCCTGCCATCTCGTTCCTCAATAGTGTCTGAATATCCTTAGAGGAAAGAGAATCAGAGAATGTTAGGGGCTGGAAGGGACCTCCAGAAATCATGGAGTGCAAACCCCTGCCAAAGCAGGATGACCTGGAGCAGGCTGCACAGGAACACATCCAGGTGGGTTTTGAAAGTCTCCACAGCAGGAGACTCCACAATCTCTCTGGGCAGCCTGCTCCAGGGCTCTGTTACCTTCACCATGAAGTGTCTCCTCGTGTTGAGGTGGAACCTCCTGTGCTCTGTCTTGTACCCACTGTTCCTTGTCCTGTCTTTGGGCACCATCAAAGAGAGCCTGGCAGGTTCATCTTGACACCCACCCCTTCGATATTTATAGACATTGATAAGGTCCTCTCTCAGCCTTCTCCTCTCCAGACTGAACAGCCCCAGGTCTCTCAGTCTCTCTTCAATTCCTCCAATCATCCTCATAGCTCTCCTTTGGACTCTCTCCAGCAGATCCCTGTCTCTCTCGAATATGGGAGCCCAAAACTGGACATAGTATTCCAGAGTGAAAGCCCAGTCAACTCTGTAGCTTGAGGCAGCCCTAGGAGATCTGGAAATGTTCCAGCAGTGATGTAGGACACTGTTCCAGCAAGGATTCAAAGGCTCTGGTGCCTCCCTTACTGGTAAAGCAATCACCAGAATAAGTCCCAGAGTATGACCAATATATTTGTCATCCAGTGCTCACTGCTGGAGGAGAACAAGATGCTTGTACTCATCCACTTGGCAATGCTGATTGAATGAGAAGTTGAATTTATTTGGACTTCAGAAAGGCTTTGGCAAATGTGGAGTGGGAATCACCTTGTGTTCTCTTCAGCATTATGTGAAATGTATATTTTTAGCACTGGAGTTCACAACTAATTTTCCAGGAATTCTCTGTCTCTGAGCCTCTCAGTTTGAAAAAAAAACAAACCACTCAGTAAAACGTTAAGAAAGGCTGAGGGAAGGTAAGAGGGATGGGACCAGCTGTGAGCTCTTGCTGACGTCCCCGTGTTGATTACTGTTTTCATCCTCAGCGGCAGGAAGAAAAACAGATAGGAGAAAGCAAATACAATGCAGCCTCCAACAAACAAACAACCCCTGTGTAAACACAAATCAGCATGTAATAGCAGCAGTGACCCAAGGGCAAGCACTTGCTGGAAAGCAGAGGCTTTCAGATTCTCAGATGAGATTTACAATCAAAGTCCTGAGCTCTTCACGGCAATAATGGATTAACGAAAAGAAGAGACACAGTAAGTTGTATCCAGGCTGCATCTGTGTGTGCAGCACAGCGTACTGAGGTGCTCTAAGAAGTGAGCTTTGGTATCCACTTAAACAGAAGAATGAAATTCTTCACTTTGAAGGTGGCAGAGACCTAGAACAGGCTGCCCAGAGAGACTGTGGAGTCATCCAAACCTCAGCTGGACATGTTCCAGTGTGATTTAGAATAGAATTAACCAGGTTGGAAAAGACCTTCGAGATCATCAGGTCCAACCTATCACCCAACACCATCTAATCAACTAAACCCTGGCACCAAGTGCCTCACCCAGTCTCCTCCTAAACACCTCCAGTGACTGTGACTCCACCACCTCCCTGGGTGGGGAGTGATCTTGCTGAGTCACCCTGCTTTAGAGGGGGTGTGGGGGGGAACTAGATGATCTCCAGAGGTCCCTTCCAAGCCTATGAGTCTGTGTCCCCACACTGAAAAATGCCCCTGTGTTTAGACAGGGGTGAAATGAGACTTTATTGCAACCTGTGTATTGTACAAACAGACTCTGGTGGCTCTTGCAGCCAGCTGGGATTTGGAGATAGAATAGAATAGAATAGAATAGAATAGAATAGAATAGAATAGAATAGAATAGAATAGAATAGAATAAACCAGGTTGGAAGAGACCTTCAAGATCATCGTGTCCAACCTATCACCCAACACCACCTAATCAACTAACCCCTGTAACCAAGCACCCTGTCAAGTCTCCTCCTGAAATGATGCAGATGCAGATTCCTATTATTATGAATAACAGTGATCATGAGGAGCTGGGGTGTGTAACCCAGGACGTGCTAGTCCTGGCAGCCTGTTACTAATGTGTGTGTGTGCGCCTCCTGATCATTATCTTATAAAGCAGCCAACCAAAGTGCTCTCCTGCACGCAGGAAACCAGCCCCTCTGCGTTGCTAAGCGAACCCAGCACATAGGTACCATTAGCCCTCCATTATGTACTCTTTCAAGTACAATTAAATGCAGACAAGGTCTAAAACTGGGGCCTGTTGTTTTTCCCAAGTGCCTGCTATAGCTGGAGTTGACTTATTGTGCTCATTGCAGCTCTGGGTTTAAAAAAAAATACTAATAAAATAATAATGCTGAATGGTCTCATTAAAACCTCATCGAGAAAATTTATTCATCCTATTGAAGTATTTTTTGGGCTCTTGCAAAACCAGTAATCAGAGGCTGAAGACAGTCAGCTGCCTTGCTAATGGACCACAGTTACATGTGTAATTGATTAATTAAGGGAAGAAAATCGCTGCTGAGAGCAAGGGAGGAACCCACAACTTCAGCAGGCGTCGAAGTGAAATAGCAGCTCCTCCTTGGCAAGGCAGCTAAGCTTGCTTCAGGTATTTATATCCCCTTTATACTGCACCACCTTCTCTATACAGGTTCTGATTTGGTGTCCCAGTGTTTGCTGTGTGAGCAAAAAAAATAGAGCAAACAAGAAACACTCCAGCCTTCTTTTTCCAAGTGGCAGAAGGAGCAGTTTGTGTGTGTTTATTTCCATTTAGTCACTCTTTGCCTTTGTGTATGGGAACAGTTGTGCACATGGATGGTAGGAAGAAGCTCTTCCCCATGAGGGTGGTGAGACACTGGCACAGGTTGCACAGGAAGGTGGTAGAAGCCTCATCCCTGGAGGTTTTCAAGGCCAGGCTGGATGTGGCTCTGAGCAAACTGATCTAGTGTGAGGTGTCCCTGCCCATGGCAGGGAGGTTGGAACTGGATGATCCTTGAGGTCCTTTCAAACCCTGACAATTCTATGATCCCATGTACAGTGTTAATGGAGGGAACTCCAACAAATGAGCTCTCTGGCAAGTTTTAGATGAGCTGGTGACACCTGCTATTCTTTCCAAGTTGTGCTGTCATCATGAACCTCCTGTGCAAGTAAGTAAGTTGTGCCCAAAGCTGGTTTTACAGGCTGAGAAGGGATTTCACACATAGGAAGAACCAAACTTAAGTGTCTTGGCAGATGGATTTGAAAGACATGGTGCTGAGGAATGTGGTTTGGTGGTGGGTTAATGGTCATACTCAATGGTCTCTTCCAGCAGGATGATTCTGTGATATTCAGCAGGGAAAGTGGTTCCAAGAGGTCATCTCTGGTCAGGCTGTGGTGAGTGTATTGCTAGGTAGATGAATTGTGTTGCTTTGGAGCACAGGGGGCATGAGACTTCTTGATGAGCAGAGAGAAGTGGAGGATTGATAGATGCTGCTTGCAGATGGCACAGTGGGCACTGGGTTCTTGCTGCCTCAACGTAATACCTGACCTGAGAGACTCCTTACACTTTGAAAGGACTTTCTGGTGTTTTCAGTGGTATGGGTACTAGTGGCAGCATATGAGAGAGAAGAAAATACGGGCTTCAATGTTCTCTATCACCAAATCCATTGCTTTCCTACTGCTTCCCAACACTTTCCATTCTGGAATTAAACTTGTAATTAAACTTGTACCATGCTCCAAGCAGATCCAATGATCAGTCAGAGTCTAAAGAGCCCCAGAGTCCTGGAAATACTTGAAGAGCCCTAACTCTATCTGCAGATAAATATCTTGAGCCCTTTAATGGCAGAACCATTGGCAGTTCAGCCAGGAAGCTCAAGCAAAGCCAGTTTTTAATGGTTAGAGACCAAACTGCTCAGCTTGCTCCCTTCATCTGCCCATTAGACACTTCCCATTAGGTATTGCCATTCCATTTGTGCAATGGTCAATGAACTTTTAGAGAACAGATGGCTCTTGCAAATACCACAGATACATTTTCTCCAGGCCAGAAAAAGGCAGTTTCAGTTATCTTGTGATTTTGAGGATACATAGGCTGCAGGTACAGTTTTGGTGTCCTCTCTCCCTCTACTCTGGCACAGGGCCTTTCATAGCCAGCCCACTCTACATCCTCCAGGAGCTTATTTCTGTCATTGTGGATGTGCAAAGGAGCTGTTTGTGTCAGTGATGAGCTATCTCAGTTGGTCATGACCAGTCAGAAGGGTGACTGAGATACTGAATGGTTTCCACTCAGATCATCTCAGTGGATGATGATTTTTCAAGTGTGGGTAACGGGAGGCACACAGCTATAAACCATCATCCCTAGGTTACCTTCAGGTTTGGTGATGTGTACATTTAGCTTTCAGACAGGAAAAAATCATGAAATATGTGGAAGTCATCTGGGTTTCATGGCAGCTGTGAGCAATTGCTGTCCTAAAAACTTTGAAAGCTGCATTTTTATGCATTTATTCCTCAGAGCTTTTGTGACTTTTTGAGAGCAAATTGAACCTTTCTTTTTTTTCCTCTTAGCTGCCTTGAACTTTAGCTTGTGAGTTCCAAAGCCCTGAATTTGGGTACATTTCCTCAAGTGTACCTTAAGGCATTTGCTCCTAAGTGCTAGGAACAACTGTAATAAGCAGCTTTTTGGAGGTCATTTAAGTCTGCATTGCTATCCAGTGCCACATAAAGATTTGACACAGCACTACTCATCTGGGTTGAATTTTAAGCATGACATTAACTATGTTTAACTCTGCTTGGTAGCAGTGGGGCTTACAATGAGTTTTAAATGTTTCACTGAATAAGGATGGATTCCAGCAGGTGCTTATTGTTAAGCATGCACATAAGCACCTGACTGATAAGCACCTGAGAGAGATAAATGAAGAGAGTTACAGAGCAGCTGGTATCTCTGCTTTCCTATCAGTACAATTTCCATTCACTGAGCAGGTGAAAAGGGAAAGGAATCAGAAAAGAAGCAAAAGTAGATTAAATTAAAGAAAGAAGGGAGACAAATAGGTGGTGGTTGGGTCAATGGCATGTTCAGAATGACTTCAACTGACAGATCCTCTTGTCCTTTCTTTGTCTACCTTATGGTTATGAATGATGGCCTAGTAGAAGGATCATCAAGATCTTATAGTCCATAAATTAGCAGAGGAGAATCTTCTGGTCTTCTGATTTATGTCAGCTTCGAGATCAAGCCATAAAACCTATTATTATGGAGCAACTTTGTATGGATGTGCATGCCTGTGTGTGTGCCTGCCTATGAAAACCCTGTCATTGTCAGACACAATAATGGCACTTTATTGAAGAGGAATTAAATTTCCCTTGGCTTTTTAGTTCAGGATTTATCTTGGAGAGGGAAAACTGAGGGACCTACTGCCTCCTCAGCTTCACTGACTTATGATTGAAGCTTGTTTTAGCACAGATTTTATTTTCCTAGATGGTCAGATGGTAACACCGTTGAGAAGAGAGAGTGCAAAAGTAACCTCCAGAATTCCTGGCATTTCTTAAGGATTGTGTAGTTTGTCTGCTGTTGGATCTCTCTCAAACAATTTAACTTCCACCCTGGATTTCCAGCTTACCAATAAAATAAGCACAGTGACACTGCTTTACCTACTTACCCACAGAATCACAGAGAAGCTTGGATTAGAAGGGACCTTCAAAGCTCATCTAGTCCAACCCTCCTGCCATGGCAGTGACATCTTCCACCAAATTAAGTTACTTACAGTTTCCATCCAGCCCTGCTTTGGAGACTTCCAGTAATGGGGCATCCAAAACTCCTCTGCAACTTCTTTGGTGCTGCACATATGTGGGATGTTGTGGTTTTCATTTCACACCCACAGCTCTAAGCTCATGCTGTGATCTGTTAGGAATATCTAACCCCCTCTTGATACCCAACCCAATTCAAAGAAACCAACTCATTCAGGCTGGTGAAGACAATGATACTGCAGAAGGAAAATAGTGGGATTTTGGGGCAGGAAGGACTAAAGCTCTTGAGTTAGTTCATTTTCCTGCTGACACTTCCATTTTTCCAGCTGAGAGAAAGTTTGTATCAGCTGGTTAAAGAGGACAGTGTCTGTAAGGCACAGCGGATAGCCTCTGGGCTGGCTACTTAAAGCCCCCTGTCACTAAGGATGTACATTCTGCCACTATGCACAGACAGAGCAAAGGTGGCATGAAAGAGCTTAGGACTGAAGACTAAATCATGAGAAAACGGAATGGAGGATAAGGAAACAATGAAGTGATAACAGTGAACGTGACAGGCAGGGACATCTGCAGAGCAGCCTCTGCAGTCCTGATTTGTAGAGGGTAATCATGGCAAACTTTTAGCTCATTGTCATGCAATTAAGATTTGCTACAACAGTCGTAGCCTGTACTTTCCTTGGAGCTGTTCCAGCCTTCAGAGACCAGCCTGGTGGCATCTCACCTGTGTTTAATACAGCGTGAGAATATCTGAGTTGTGGGGAGAAGAGAGTTTGCACCCGAGGCTACATTTGAAAGAGGAGCACTTTGCTAGCACAGACACAGCTGCTGTAGCTTTGCCTGCTAACCTGCACTTCTAGGATCACATCTCCTTTCAGATCCTCTGCAGAGGGGAATGCAGAGGCTTTCTGGCATTGCTCTGACTGCTGCAGAGGGTTTTGGAAGTGCAGATAAGTACTGAAGCATTTTGCAGCCCTGACCATCCCAGCTACACTGGCAGAGATTAGCAGTGTTGTCCTGGCCTTCCTTCAGCTCCCAAAGGAACAGGGAACAGACTCTTTTGTGGCCCTGACAATGGTTCAGTGGATCTAGGGGAGAGATCCACCCAAACTTGAGATCCACCCAGGCATTTGGCAAAAGAAGCAGGGACATAGATGAACTAAAGCTGAAGACTCCTACTGTCATTTGATTCTTTTAGCTGCTGCCTAAGGAATGATGCAGTTGCAAAGTATTTGTAGGCTGACAGTAAACATCAAAAGCAGGAAGTGTATGAAATACTCAAGTTTGTAATTACTTACTGCAGCAAAATGCAGTTAAGTGCCCAATTCCCCTCTGAGCACCATTTCCCTTCATTGTGCCTTCTTCACCATCCTGTGATGCACAGCAAATCAACAGCTGAAATGGTTAGATCATAATAACGTCCCAGTGCAGAAGATCCTCCAGCAGTCAGTCACATTAATGGACCCACCTGGGCTCAAGCATGGGCTCTCGCCTACTGCAAGCACAATTTTCTTATACAGATTTGACACATGCAAAATAAAGTGCTAGGTGATGTGCTCAGCTTCACTAAATGGATTTCACTGAATAATAGCAACTTTCCCCCCTTTCCTTGTCATTCTCCTTAGGGATGGCTTATTATTTTGCAAGAAGGAAGCAGAGGAAAAGCTTTTTGAAGCTGTTGTCTCTTCCAAGTTTGTTTAACTGAGTTCTGCTTTAGCACAGAGAGGTTTGGGCCACACAGAGTACACACGGAGGAACATTTCTCTGTGCTCCTATCTCCTAGGAAAGGTGCAGGAGTCGCTGCTGGGAAGCACCTGAACAGAGCTGGTGCCCTGGAGCTGTACTGCAGCAGAGGCATTGCTTCCCTTTGGGCTCACCACTGCTCCTGCAAGCTGTGTGGCTTGGTTCCTATGCTAAAACAAGTCCTCAGTGATGTCTCAGGAGCAAGCTGCCCACATGTCAGAAAATGCTTTATTAATTCCACTTGTCAATTTGAAGTCTGATGCTGGTGTTCCTTCCTTAAGGTGCTGTCTTCCTTCCTGCCATTGCTTAAAGTGTTCTACAGTCAACTGATCTGAAACACCACTCAGGCCATCAGGGACCATAACCACTGGAGCTCTGCTGAAATCCAGCGAACTGTGTTGGTTTATCCCGCTGGAGGCTTGGCTTCTCTCTTCTGTTTGTCCCAAACCTGACAAATCTCTTGGTTTCCATACTCATCCTGAGTCAGCAGCGTGTTGTGGGTGTCTGAGGTCTGAAGTGTAGTGCATCCAGAGCCTGACAAAGAGAGCTCCTGAAGAGGTGCATTCATCTGACAAACATAATATTTGGTGTCTGCTGACACAGAGCCTCACTAGAACAGAGTGGCCACTTAGGCAGAGAAAATGGAAGAGATTGTGCTCAATGTACTGTATACAGGAGTCCCTTTTTCAGCATACATCCTATTAAATTAACTGGAAATGTGTGTTCATCAGTCTCTGGGGGAAAGAGCCTGAAGCCTTTTCTTTTCTCTTCGCATCAGACATTCATCAGGCCTTTGATCTTACTGCTTGTGACTACATTGGCTTTCAGCAAAGGTCAGAAACCAGCTCTGCAAATAGAAGTTGGATTTCCAGGGGCCAAATCCTTCAGTCCTTGGGTGGGATTTTTTTTCAGTAAAATAATGGTCAAATTCAGCAGGTCAGTCCTCTTCTTTTTGTTCAGTCAGTGCTGATGGGGTAGTGTGAAGGCTTCAGATTCCCCAATGCTTCTTTCCAGAAGCAGGTGAATTCAGAATCACAGAAACAATCAGGTTGGAAAAGACCCTCAGGATCACCAAGTCCAGCCCAGAACCCTACTCTGCAAGGGTAGAGCAGGGTCTGCTTTACTTCAGGGTAAAGTCATCTGCTTTTTGCATGCTCAAAACCTTCACCTCACTCTTCTTACTCCTCTTCAAGAAAATCCATGCTGATGACTGTCAGATACTCTTCCAGTTTTCTTGGCAAAGAGCTAAGGATTGGCTTCAGGGGAAATGGATGGCCTCAGAATTCCTGTTGAATGCTTCTTGTTGCTTCTGGTGAGGAGTGAATGGCTCCTCTGCTCTGGTGACAAGGTTCAAGACACATCTAGAGCCATTTGCTGTGAATCCATTCACTTACAAATAATGAAGATAAACAAAGCCCAACCTGGATTTTCAAGTGTCCCATTTTAGTGCCTCAGGATGCTCCACTCTACAGAACAGTACTTGGAACAAACCAGATATGTTATTTCATCTTAAAATTGTGCTCTGAGGTGGGTGAATCTGAGACAGGTGAACCTCACCTGTGCTCTTGGTGGCTGAACTGGGTTGCAGAGTCATTCTGCAGAAGGCTGCCCAAGCCCTTCTACTTTCCTTCTCCAATTTGTAGATCTAAAGTAGATTAGAAGCAAACTCTTAAAACCCAGGCTCTGGAGGAAAGTGTAATGCCTCACTTGCAATTTGCATGTCCCCAGTTTGGGGAGGGAGTCATCATGCAGGCTTCGTGGCAGATGACACCTCCTGCAGCTAAGCCACCATAAAGGAGCCCTTCTTGTGCCTTCTGAAGCATTTCCAAACGATAAATGGTGCTTTCCTGTCTCCCCATATCCATCAAAACCTCTTAATGAACTTGATAGCATTCTGAAAGTGCACCCTTGCCACGGGAGTGAATTAACACCAAGGGGGAAAGTCAGTTTTCCACTAATTCACCTCATTTTTATCATTTGTCACATCATCTCCTCTCCTTTAAATCCTCATGCTCTGGGTACAAGCTGCTGATTAATGACATAAACTTTCACCACTTATCTATGCGCTTGTTTAAAGCATGAAAAATGCAAGGCAAAACCAGACCACCTACAGAGCTTCTCTGCTCTACCCTTGAGTCTCTGCAGTGACTTGCACAAGCAGCGGTGCTTTGTGGGGTGTCATGGGCAAGTTAACAAGCCTGAGAGATTTCAGGCAGAGGTTTGTCACAAAGCTGAAGGAAGAGCACTGGACTGTCAACTCCTTCTTTCAAAGTGAGGATGATCTAACCCAATTTCCTTTAGCAAGTGCAATCCTGGTGATCCTGCACCGGGAAGATTGGCTCTGGAGCTGAAGATTTCCTCTCAAGCTGCACCAGGGGAGGTTTAGGCTGGATGTTAGGAAGAAGTTCTTCCCAGAAACAGAGATTGGCCATTGGAATGTGCTGCCCAGGGAGGTGGTGGAGTCACCATCACTGGAGGTGTTTAGGAAGAGACTAGATGGGGTGCTTGGTGCCATGGTTTAGTTGATTAGATGGTGTTGGGTGATAGGTTGGACTCGGTGATCTCAAAGGTCTTTTCCAACCTGGTTAATTCTATCCTATCCTATCCACCCACAGAGCCTTTGGGGCAAGCTTGAAACACACCCAGAGCAAATCCTCTGACAGATGCATATCTGCATTAGCTTTTGCAATGGCTTTCCCCTTCTCATCAGCTTCTTGGAAGCAGAAATCTCTCTGAGTGTTTGCAGAAGGCAAATCTAAGTGAACGCAAGCACTGAAACAAACACTTCCTCCTCCAAAGGGAAAGGGAGCAGCTATTCCCAGCCTCCAGGCAGGAGCCATCTGTAAAAGCATACAAAACAGTCCAGGTTTTTGCCTGCCTCCTCCATAGCTAATACTTGGAGGAACACTCAGCATTTGAGCCACTGCTGGTCTGTACTGGTTTTCTGGGAAAAGAAACTCATAGAATCAAGAAGGTTGGAAAAGACCTCAGAGATGATCAAGTCCAACCTAATGCCCAGCACCTCCTGACAACTAAACCATGGCTCCAAGTGCCACATCCACTCCTTTTTTGAGCACCTCCAGGGAGGATGACTCCACCACCTCCCGGGGAGGCAGTGCTACTTGGTCCCTTTATCAGCTCCCTCCTCACTGAACAGCCCTGTCTTGCATAACTGCTCTGAGTTATGCCTCTGTCACGCTGACTAATGGCCACTGTGGCCATTATTTTCATTTCAAACTGGATCCAAACTCAAGTCTCCACGGATGAATAAATGAATTAATTTATTTTATTGCAGTACTCAGTGCTCAATAAAATGTCAGAGGCAGAGAGGGATTTTAAGGGTTGGTTTTTTTTTTAGTGGTCTTGGCTGGGAACATTCTGGGCACGTACTGCACACGTGCTTCCTGGGGAAATTAATGATTGTTATTTTATTCTTATTACTGTTGAACACTTGTGTGGTGTTTTACATCTTCAAAGCACTTTGAAAACATTTAGCTAATTAATTAAAGCGCATTTCATGCAAACTGTTCCATTTCCATCTGGATTTACAATCAGCCCTCCTTTATGGAGGGGGGGGGGGGAAATTATGTCACATATAAACCAAACTCAAATGAAAAAGCCTGTGGTAGCTGGGAGCAGTTGCTTGCATGGAGCAGTGGGAGGTAGGATGTAATGATGCCTCCGCAGCTGTCACCCTCGGCTGGGGTCCTGGTGGCTGCGGTACCACTCGCCGCTCTGGACAGCCCCTAACACCGTGAGACCTGCAGCTCACAGCGAGCTGCACACCTTGCAGAAGATTTAGAGAGAGCCCAGTGGCCTTATTTGAGAGGAGAGTCTTGGAGGTGTTGACAGCTGCCTGTTGTTAAGAGCATTCCTCCGTGCTGCTTCATCCCGGCATTGACAGCAGTTATTTCAGCCTTACCTCGAGTCAGAGCCATGGCAATGACATCCTCTAAATGTCTCCATCCTGGAGATGAAGACAACATTCATTGCAGAAATTTTTATTAACTTTTTTTTTTTGACCCTGCTGGAGTTCAATGAGGCTTGAAAGACACCAAGTGTGAGGGACTAAATGGGAACATTGCTTTCTGACAGCATGGCATTGGGGAACCTGTGCCTTGCTGGTCAGCCTTCTCCAGCGCCACGTGGCAGGTCTGGGTCTGCCTGCCAGCCCGTCTGTCTCCCACACCAAGCTGTTAGAGGCAGAAATGTGTTCAGCCATTTGGATGAGGAGAGGAAGGACTGTCCTTGCTGCACTCCCAAATGCCTTTGCTGGCTCACAAAGGATTAGTCCCTGGTTACCTCCAGGAGAAGCTTTGCTGTCTACAACTACCTGAAGGGAGGATGTAGCCAGGTGGGGGTTGGTCTCTTCTCCCAGGCAAGCAGCACCAGAACAAGAAGACACAGTCTCAAGCTGTGCCATTGGAGGTTTAGGCTGGATGTTAGGAAGAAATTCTTCGCAGAAAGAGAGATTGGCCCTTGGGATGTGCTGCCCAGGGAGGTGGTGGAGTCACCATCCCTGGAGGTGTTCAAAAAGGGATTGGACGTGGCACTTGAAGCCATGGTTTAGTAGTCATGAGGTGTTGGGTGACAGGTTGGACTTGATGATCTTTGAGGTCTTTTCCAACCTTATTGATTCTATGATTCATGATTCTATGATTTGACAATGACTTTGAAGTTCTCTATGTCATTTACTAACCAGATGTAGCAGACACAAGGCAGTAGATGCAAATAGAGTCCTAACAGTGAGGAGCCAAAAGAGATGAGGCCACAACATAACAGCCCAGGCTAGGGACATCCTGGCATAATTGGCATCCTGCTTCAAACATATATATCATATGTTATACATAAACATGTTGAAACAAGAGGTCTGTACAACCATCACATCAAGAGCTACAGAGAAATGATGTGGGAATGAAAGCCAGCAGTAAATACTCCACAGCTGGCAAAACTCAGGACAGGAGGTAACAGGCACAAACTTGAACATAAGTAGTTCCATTTAAACATGAGGAGGAACTTCTTTACTTTAAGGGTGATAGAGCACTGGAAAGGACTGCCCAGAGCAGTGGTGGAGTCTCCATCTCTGGAGTCATTCAAAACCTGCCTGGGCATTGCAATCCTGGGCAGCCTGCTCTAGGTGAACCTGCTCTGGTGGGGTGGTTGGACTAGATGATCTCCAGAGGTCCCCTTCCATTGTGTGATTCTGTGGATTTTAAAATGCACAGAAGGAGCACAGAGAGTTTAACAATGCAGATGGCTACTAGGTGTGTCTGTGGTTCTGGAGAAAAGATTTAAAAGGAGAAATGCCAAAATACATGTAAAAAAAACCTAGGACAGAAGTTTCAAACTTTTTAAGAGGAAGGTGGTTAAGAAGCAGGATAATTTAGTGTCACAGATGTTCCACTTTCTGTAGTCTTTTAAATAAGACTGGATGCACTTCCAGATGTTGTGCCTCAGCAGAACATAAGTTTGCATGTTCAGTTCAGATTAACTGGGTCTCTTCAGAGGTCTTTGCCATCAGAAGTTTGCTGAGAATATCAGGTGGTTTCTTTTGCCCTTGAACTATGTGAATAGCAGTGTGTAGGACACCTTCCATGAAGGAACTGAGGTAACAGCTGCCATAGTAAGTGTTCAGAGGTGGTGGGAGGACTGCTCAGCTGACAGTGTGACAGAGAACAGCCCTGGATCAGCAACATCCAGGGCTTTGCCAGGCTCGTGCTGCATTGAGGTGCTCCATCTCCTGTGCACAGGAGTTGTATTTGCAGGAGTGAGGACTGATAGGGAAACATCAGCATTGGGAAGGGATGGTCTGGAGCAGCCAAGAAAGAGGGGGATAAGAACCCACTTGTACCAGTGACCTGGTAAAGATAGCCCAGAGGAAGAGGAAAAGAGGAATACACAATGTTTTGTCTTCTTGTTTGTTTGTTTTTGTCAGAAAGGCTTTTTAAACAGTAAGATGTTGATTTACTTGCCAAGATATTTTAATTGCTTTTCCCTATTCCACATTAAGCTGAAGATTTGTCAGTTAGTGGCCAGTGTTCCACCTGAAAATGAAAACATTCTCCTTTGGGACTCTGATTATGTTTCAGGAATGCACCCTGACTTTGAAGGGAAACACAGAAGTGTTTTTAACATTTTCCCCTCCAGTGATAAGAAATGCTTTCTTAATGACAGGTTTTCATGAAAAACCCGGATTGCTGTAAGGATCTGTGCAGTCACAGGAAATTGTGTCTGTAGTACTTTAAAGCTATCCTGCTTCTCTCCTTGTGCCACTTGCTATTGGGCTACGTGGGAATACTCAGTCAGACTGTGGCTGGTTGTAAATGAACTACTGCCCCAAGTCCATGCAAAGTCTGATCTTTCACTTCAGCAAGATCAGAAACCCTTTCTGAGCTCTGCTGCAGCTGAGATGATTTTCCCTTCCTTTACAACCTGTTAACTGTGGAAGATCTAAAAGGAGAGAACCAGGGCAAGTGAGATCTCAAAACATCCAGAAGCTGCTGGCTGTGTTTGCTTCTTGAACTCTAACACAGAAATGGTAATGTTAAATTCTAATGCCCATTTTCCTCCAAGGGAAGAGGGTTTGAGCTAAAGTTAGCCATGAATAGGCATTTTCTGCATCACGGCTGCATTCTGGAGGAGAGCCTCCCCCCTCCTTCTAACGATGCCCCTTGGCTCTGTGGATTTTTATCTGTGTTGGTTTTCCACTTTGATGATTGTTTCTAAATTGTTGCTGATTATTGTAGTATCAGTCCTTTGCAGGCTGCTCCAAGCAATATGTTTTAAAATACAGCACACAGATACTGTTGTAACCACTGCTGATAATCTCTACGATGCCCACGAGAATTTTCCCGAGCTGGGAAGTAGTGAGGCAATCCCAAAGCTGCTGTAAAAGGAGGGACTTGGAGTTTCTCTTGTCTGAGAATTTTTGCAGGCAGAAAATTCTATGACTCAGCTTTCATGTCTTCACAGGGCAAAGCAGAACTTCTCACCCTGAGACCCAAACTGACCACAAGGACCGCACAGAACCATGACCATTAGCTCCTGGAGAACCACAGCAGCTCCAAGGTAGGTGGCATCCCTGGACATTAAAAGCCCTCTGTAGAGCTGGGCACAACAACACATGGTGTGGGAGAGCTACTGATCCTCTAGCCATTCCCTCTTCAACTACTTAAAAGTGAGATCTGATCCTGGTAGGTGGACAGCTCAAACAGAACCAAAGGACCATGCACTGACTATTGCCCTCACAATCATTTCTGTATGCAAACTATGAGAGTGAGTCTCTTTTCTGCTGAGGAGGGAAGAGTTCCCTCTCCTACCAGAGCAGCTGGTAGCATTAGCCATTGAAGAAACTGCTCAGCAGTACAGTTCATACTTGGCTGCTGAGTGCTGGGGTTTCAAAATCTGGACCCCAGTGGATTACTTTCCTAAGCACAGGAGGAAAAGCTATGCATGGATTATCTCTTGGCAAACACTGGCTTTAGCTAGAGAAACCAAAGGGGAAGATATTTAAGAAGTTATTTTATTTTCACTCTCTGCCCAGCTTCTTTCTTGCCTTCCAGATACTCAGTTTCTACAGCTGACCTGCAATTTTTAGCTCTGTGTCACTTCTCTGAGCTAAAGATTGAATTTGGTGGGATAGAATCACTGAAAAGAGATTGACCCGTTAAGTTCAGCTGTTGCTTTATGTTCTTGCTTCATCCTGCTTGCGTGTCTTTGGGTAGCTGGATAGTCAAAATGCTTGGGAAGTTTTCAAGATTGTCAAAGGGCTTCTTACTCCTTTCTGCTTCTCAAGCCTGTGTCCAGATAATGGGTTTTGAGGTGGTGGAGTCACCATCCCTCGAGGTGTTCAAGAGGAGACTGGACGTGGCACTTGGTGCCGTGGTCTAGTCATGGGTCTGTGGTGACAGGTTGGACTTGATGATCCTTGAGGTCTCTTCCAACCTTAGTGATATTGTGATACTGTTCTGCTGTGTATGCTGCACCTTTGGGTAAATGATCACAACAAAGAGGCTTTTCCCCCCAACAAAGTCATATCTTCCAAGCCATTGACATCAACCTGTCTACCTGGGAGAGGCCATGCTGCAGGCTTGAGGTTGTAACAGGTGTAGAGGGACAGCTCAAAGTAGAGACAGAAGCACCAAAGGAATCTACTTGGACCCCATCCTCTCTTTTCACCTGTTTTGGTGTCATGTCTTAAATGGCAGACTAAACAGTGCATGAATCTTCTACACATTTGACCATTCTCTAAACTGATGGAGGAGGCAGCAAATGAGGATTTCAGGGGCCCACACTCTGCTTTTATGTCATAAGCAATGTCACATGGCAACAGTTTTCAGTGGCTGATGCCATGGTTGGCTGGGATCAGCTTTAGAGAGGTACCTATCAAAGCATCCTTTGAAAAAGAGGCTGTAAATCATTCAGTCATCACCATCTTGAGAGTGTTCACACATCCTGACCACAGGGCAGAAGCAGAGCAGCTTGAGCTATGCAGAATGCCTTTATTCAAGGGGTTATTTTCATTTCTTTAGGCTGCCAATATCCTGCAACACTCCAACAGCCAAAGAACTATTTGTTCTTGGGCACCAGTTTCTGAGCAGGGAATCTGTCAAGTACATTTGCATGGTTCAATTTCATGACTCTTGGTTTGTTTCTTTAAGCCCTGATCCTTATCAGGGGTTTAAAAGTCACTTTTTTCCCCCCTGCATTTGTTAAGTCTGGTTTCTTCCATCCCTCAAGAAATCCTGGTGAGGTTTAAAATGAACCTTAAAATGAACCTTCCTTTTCAATCCAAAACCAACAAACAAAGTTTGTGCCCTTCCATGCTCAAGTGCCTACCACATTCTTGGTCTTTTGGTTAGCTCACACTCTGGGCCTGGCTGCCTTTCCTCCTCCAGCACACAGTGAGTGCAGGGCTGGCATGAGCAGGCTTCCTGGCAGGACTTCTTGGTGATAAATCAGGGAGGGGGGAAAAGCCCCACATGAATGTATGAAACCCCTTTCCCACCATTTTGCATCTGGTATTTGGATTACCCTAAGTTCAGTAGGCTGGGTTGCAGCTTTTCCTCTTGCTGGGATTCCAGTAATAGCTCTGGTTTATGCTGATTCTCTGGTGCCTAATAAGCAATGTAAGTTCAGCCCTAGGCTCAGCCTGAATGTAAATACTTCTCTACTTGCTGGCCTGTTTCCTTCTGGGAACTTACCATCTTTCAGAGTGCTCATGTTCAAATCAGCCAGCGGCCATCCCAGTTCCTAGGGAGCCACAGGCAAGGAGACAGTCACACACCCAGCGTGCATCACATAAGCCTCATTTCCTCAGGTCCACTGTCTAGAAGCCATGTTTCTTTGTGTGGCTGCAGGTTCATCCAGGCATGCAAGAGTCCTGTTAATGGAGCCCTTGTCTTCCTGTTACATTCAGTGACATCTTCTGGTCTATTAGCTGTGAGTTGCAATAATCCATCAGTCGCTGCCCTTTTCCACCGCAGCTGTGCTGAGGAAGGGCTGTGGTGAAATCACCTCACTTCTGTCCATTCGAATCTAGATCTCCCAACCCACTGTCTCCTCAAAAAGAAAAGAGTAGGAATCCCTGGCTCCCTTTCCCTTTGGCCTGTGCTCCTAATTCATTCTCAAACCAGCGGCAGATCCCACCCTCCTTAACCCCCCCTCCCCAGGCCCCTGAGAGGCAGAACATTGTTAATTAATTCTAATGAACATCAGCCAGCCAGCTCCTCTCCCTCTGCATTGGGACAGGGGTTACTTTTATCTCCATCATTTTCCTTCCTTGATCTGATTTCCCCACAGCTAAATTAAATCTCTGTCCTCTGTTTCAATTGATTTTTCTTTTCTCGCTCTCTTTTTAGCTGAAATAAGTTTACATTAATGCAAAAGTAACAAGACAAGGTCTTGGAACAGACACATCAGCTCTCTAATGTGGCCCAGGCTGTTGTAAATCAATAGTAGGGTAGTTTAATTTGTATTTTCATAACTCACTCAGCTTCCCTTTCTCCCCTAACCCTGAAAGCTAAGTTTTTATTTAAATGTCATTACGTCCTGGGAGACTTGGATGGAGCTGCCTGGCCCATTGGACCATTCATCTGATGCAAGAGCCATGAAAGGCTCAGATTTATGTCATGGAAGCAATATTTCTTGTGTTAGCTATTTATGGATTTACACTTCTTTGCATTTCTCCACAGTAAATAAAATAAATAACAGGCAGTGAAAGCCTGGCAGCATGACAGGGACCTTTACAGGATGCAGAACAAGGACAAAATTAAAAGTGGAGAGAGTAAATAAATCTAGGGATAGAGCTTCTCACACTTGCAGGGATAATTGCTGCACTCTGTGCTTTACAGTCATCACTATATCTATATGTTAGGGGGAATAGAATAGAATAATAAGCCAGGTAGACATCCTCCAGAGAGAATGAGGTCCTTGCTGTAACACGAGACCAGCCTCACACAGGAACCTGGCATGGGCAAGAGCCTGGGGATAAGAGGAGAAACAGATGGAGGTCTAATGGCACCTTTAGTTATGAAAGCTATTTCTTAATGTTCACCTAATAAACTTGGAATCCAAGCTGGCCTTGTGCAGACTGATGTGGTGGCTGCCAACAGCAAACTGGCTTAATTGCTTGAAAGAAAAAAAAGCTTGGAGGGTTGTGGATGGTGAAGGGCAATACTTGGACAAAAGCATAACTCAACAGGCTGCTTGGGTTGTGGGCAAAATTCAGAGGAAGTTATACTGTCTGCTGTGTATCACTCAGAGGTGTCCAAGGAAAACCCCAGTGGCTTGTGACACTCCTTGAAAAAAGGCACAGGGAAACTGCTCAGCTCTAGGAGTGCAGGATCTGGCCCTGTTTACATACAGGACATGGGAAGCTGTGATGCAGGGTAAGAATTGGTGCTCAATTCCTTTAGATTGGATGCTAGGAGCAAGTTCTGCCCCACGAGGGTGCTGATCAATGGCTCAATGTCCAGGTGGGGATGGGTGACTACTGCTGTCCCTCAGGGGTCCATACTGGGACCAGTGCTGTTCCACCATCCTCACCAGTGTGCCAGAAAGCAAGATTGAGTGCAGGTTTGCTTGATGATACCAAGGTCCCTTCCAACCTCTATTGCTCTGTGATTTTTAACTTGTACACAATTATCCTGAATACTTCTAAAAGCCTTCTTTGAATCAACCCCAAATTTGAGAAGGAACCACCCTGACAAGGGCAAAAGAGGTAGAGAAATACACTGGGTAAAGGCAGCAGTTAAGGAGGAACATGCCTGGTTTAAGTTCATCCCAATGGGAGTAAAAGGCACTGATGTTAAAAAGGACATTATAAAGCAGCACCACAAGACATGAGGATCATGTAGAAATAAATCAAAGCCATTACCCCCATCCTATGCAATCATGTCCATGAACTCAGGGATCCTTGAAATTCCCCTCTTGCACTGATTTAACAAATCATTCCCACTGCTTTTATTGAACTGGAAGTGTAAATCCTGGCCTGTCTGCCATTGCATCTCAGTTGGTAGGAAATTATATTTAGCAGTGATGAAATTAATGCCTCAAATGACACAATAAACAGCGAAGGAAGTGTGAGAGAAAGATAAAATATGAGGAAAGGGGAGGGGGAAAAAAAAAAAGAACAAACAAACCACAACAAAAAAACCTCCCCAGAAGCAGAGCTGCGTTAGGCTGTGTTTGATTGCAGACTGCAAATAGAAGCCTGATGGCATCTCTCCACATATTGTTCTTCTAAGTATGCATGCAATCAAAATGTGGGAAGTCTGCCTTTGGAAGAGGGAGGAGCCCCTCCTCAGGGCTGCCTTCAGCCCTCGCTGCATGTGAAATGGCTTTTTTCATATTTCACAAAGTTTGATTAATAGAGCCTGTCTGCAGGTCCCTGCCACACCATTTCACTGGCAGACTCATTTGCTGGCAAACTTGGCTGAGAAGCGCTGCAGACTCACTCCACGTGGACCAGACCCCAATGCACCACTTCATTTACTGTTCCAGTTCCTGTTAAATGCCAGTTTCCCATGGAGAACTGCAAGTGATACCAGCTCCTGAATCATAGAATCAACCAGATTGGGAAAGACCTCAGAGATCACCAAGTCCAACCTATTACCTAATACGAACTCCTACTGACTAACTAAACCATGGCTTCAAGTGCCACATCCAGTCCCCTCTTGAACACCTCCAGGGATGGTGACTCCACCACCTCCCTGGGCAGCACATTCCAATGGCCAATCTCTCTTTCTGAGAAGAACTTTCTCCTCATCTCCAGCCTAAACTTCCCCTGGCACAGCTTGAGACTGTGTCCTCTTGTTCTGGTGCTGGATGCCTGGGAGAAGAGACCAACTCTCACTTGTCTACAACCTCCTTTCAGGTAGTTGTAGGGAGCAATAAGGTCTCCCCTGAGCCTCCTCAGCCTTTTCCAGAGGCTTAAACCAGGAACACACAGAGCTGGAGTTTAACCAGAACTTGATAACAAAGACCTTTGTGTTGTAATCCACTGAGCCTCACCAGACCTCATCTCTAATGTGACCTGTGTAGTTGGAAGGAATCTCATTTTAGAAGCAATGAACAGTTAGATGAGCATGAGGAAATTCCTATAAGAAAGGCAGATCTCTGCAAACTGCTGCAGGTCTTACAGAAAACTCTGTATAAATCCATAGGAGAAAAAAGAAATAATAATAGTAAAAGAAGAAGTTTGAGGTGAGGAGGTTAATAGAAAAATCATATCTCTGGTGTTGGATTCATGATTTATTTTCTTTTTTTACAGTGCACCTCGTTCTGTGGGACAGCTGAAAGGGAAAAAGGGGGGAGAAAAACTCTCAGAAAGTAACATTTTCTAATCTAGTTGGCCGCAGTTCTGCTCTCCAAAGAAATAACGTCTCTCTCTCATCCTGTGAATCCAGCAACTGTGAAAAGCAGATAGGAAACAATCTGTCAATGGATTTGCAGATATCAAAGGGATGTGAGAGGTTAGGGCAGGCATGGCCCTCTGCACAGCACCATAGCTTGTCTAATGTTTTCTCGGGGAAAAGCAAATAGTTTTCCATGAACCTTTTCAGCGGAGGGCAATAAAGAACCAGGCCCTGGGCAGCTGATGCCTTTGATTGTTTTTCAGGTCTTCTCAACACCAGCATCTCTTGCATGTTGCACTGACCAAAACCCAAAGGAAGATTTCAAGGAGGAGTCCAAGTGGGGAAAAAAAACACACAAGCAACAATTCCACTGGCTCAAAAGGCTGGGAGGTGGTTGGGGCGCTGTCCCCAGAGGTGTTTAAGACCAGGCTGGACAAAGCTCTGGCCAGCCTGATCTAGTGTGGGATGTCCTTGCCCATGGCAGGGGGGTTGGAACTAGATAATCCTTGTGGTCCTTTCCAACCCTGACTGATACTATGATACTATAAATAGGTTCCACATTGCAAACAGGGTGTACTCCTTCAGTTTTACTTACTCCTTTTGTAAGGTAAAGGTAGGCAGCTCAACGACCAAAAGAATTCAGTGTGGGCACTTCATTCCTTTGCTCCCTTGCAAATCCACTCCAGGATCATTGATCCAACAACCAAAAGAGTTCAAGCAAAGCTCCAATTTAAGCCACCTGCCAAGGCCACCAGAGTCTTGTTCTTAACTTTAAACTGATCTCTTCCCTCTCCCACTATTGAGAATAACCCTGGCCAGTTTTCTGACATCTCAGGTCTGAGTTGGCCTGAGGCACAGAGCTATCTGGTAGGCTTAAATCATGAGCTGTGCCACAGATAAGATCTTGAGCTTGTGGAGGAATAATTGTGAAAAGAGCAGCTGGAACCCAGACTCTGGTGACTGGTGTATTATCTGCATGGCCCAGGGAAGAAATTGGCTTGGCTGTTGCCATTTGAGCATCAGTGAGCAGCAGAGCAGAAGGAGAGGAAATACAAGGTCTTAAATGAATCCAATTACTCATGCCATTAATTTAGATTTACTTGAGTAGCCAGGACATGCTAAATAAACAACAATTGATTAGTTCATGTGCATGTGAAATTTAACCATGAATAGATGGGTATTTATTTTACAGGGCAGTTGTAAAGGTTTGCCAATATGCTTCTGTGCTGTTTAGGAGGAGGTCACTCAGGCTTTCGCATCTGGGATTTGCAGTCATTCCCAGGATCATTTTCACCTGCAAGCTTTTTTCCCTTGGCTAAGTGGTAGTGCTGCAGTGAGGACAGGTGTAGGTGACACTCTTCTTTGCATGTTGAATTAGACACACATACAAAGGAACATGTGTGTAATGCACCCTGAGGTTTGCTTCTAGCTCATGTGAAGATCAGCTGCTGCTCGCAGGAGGAGCCAGTTCTGGTTTTTCAGACTTGAGGGGAAACAGCAGAATATTCCTTGAAACCTGCATGGGTTACAGCAGCTGTAGCAGAGTTTCCAGGGGCTTTGCAATGGAATCAAGCTAAGAAGGTGAAGCAGGGGTGTGCATGTCCAAGAAGCTGAAGAGCACTGACTCATTTCACATTGGCTGCACCTCATGTATTAGATGGTGGGGAAAAATTGAGAGTGTGTTTTATTTAGAAACAAGTTAAAATCCACTTCCTCTCTTTTCCTCTTGATATAAACACATCTTTATCCCCTTACAAACAAAAGTAGATGTTACTTCATCCAACACTGCCTTTGAGGTATCCCTGGAGATATTCATGGGGAGGCTCAAGAGGGCTCTGGGCAACCTGATTTAGTTGTGGATGCCCCAGCTGACTGCAGAGTGGATTGGACTGGATGATCTTTGGAGGTCTCTTCCAACTCAGACCATTCTATGATTCTATGTTCTACCTCAATCTTTTCCCTGTGTAAAATATGGCAGGGATTAACTCCCCTCTGAATTGTTCTAAGTACCTAGGCTTTGACAAAGAGAGATTAGCCATTGGAATGTGCTGCCTAAGGAGGTGGTGGAGTCACCATCACTGGAGGTGTTTAGGAAGAGCCTGGATGAGGCACTTGGTGCCATGGTTTAGTTGATTAGATGGTGTTGGGTGATAGGTTGGACTTGATGATCTTTTCCAACCTGGTCTGGTCTATTCTATTCTGTTCTGTTCTATTCTATTCTATCATTTCTCCTGAGACTTAAAAATCTTACTCTGAACCCAGGTAAAAATCATTATGAAGTAATTTGCTTCTTAACCACATTACTATCAGCCAGCATTTCCTGTCCATTAATAAGTTTCTGAGAGTGCTGCATGGATGGAAATGGAGTTTTGTAAATAATTTATTATTTCCTCCAGTGGAAACAGAGTTGGGAAGGAGGTGCCTGTGAAAACAGAATCTTCTTTTATGTTTAGAAGGGCCTGTGTAATCTGCTCTCTGGAAGGTATATCTCGATTTTTATCAGACTTTTGGGGATCTCTATTGTGTTTTCTCTCTCTCTCTGTGAATTCTGTATTCAGTTCCAGTCAGCCTGGTTTCTGTCTGCTGTTTTTATGATGGAAACACTCTGACAATATTGAGATAAAGCCCAGTTCTCCCAGCCGTGGAATATATGTGTAGGGAGAGCAGAATATTAACATAAACTCCCTGCATTGTGAATCTCAGTCACATTCTGCCTGTGGCTTAGACGAGAAGTGACAAAGGTTTAGATGGCAAAACTGGGCTGTTCCTTTGCAGATTTTATGAACTCCTTTCATTTGATGGTCTTCGCAGTTTATCAACTCGGTCGGTTTTATCTTTGTCACTTTCCCTGTCTCTGAGTGCCTGAGTCAGTTTCTCTTCAAAGAATGCCCTTGTGGACAAAATATTATCTTCTCCAGTGATTTTTTTTAAATAAAAAAAAAGAAATTAAAGTGCTCTCAAGTTCCTACTTGGGGGGGAAATATAAAAGGGAAAAGAAAATCTGAGCTCTGGCAATCACAGTATCACAGTATCACTTAGGTTGGAAAGGACCTCGAGGATCATCGAGTCCAACCTATCAACACAGACCCCATGACTAGACCATGGCACCAAGTGCCACGTCCAATCCCCTCTTGAACGCCTCCAGGGTCGATGACTCAACCACCTCCCCGGGCAACCTGTTCCCAGAAAGAGGAATTGGCCATTGGAATGTGCTGCCTAGAGAGGTGGTGGAGTCACCATCCCTGGAGGTGTTCAAGAGGGGATTGGATGTGGCACTTGGAGCCATGGTTTAGTTAGTCAGGAGGTGTTGGGTGACAGGTTGGACTTGATGATCTCTGAGGTCTTTTCCAACCTTATTGATTCTGTGATTCCAAGAGAGAAGTTCATAATCTTCATGTAAAGTCTAGTAGTAGAAGATGAGGACTACTTGGCAGGGAAGGGGGGGATAATGCTGTTGAATGTTTTATTGACTCCAGGTCTCTGTTTGTTGTAAGAGTGAGCTCTGAAACTCCCAGCACCCTCCTCCCACTGGCCTAAAAGTCACAGAATCACTTTGGTTGTTAAAGACCTTTAAGGTCATCTAACTCTATGAGTCTGGTGCTAAACTGTGTTCCTTAGCACCACATCTCTGCGTCTTTTCAACACTTGCAGTGATAGAGATTCAGCCACCTCCCTGGGGAGCCTGTTCTAGTGTTTGACAACCCTGTCAGTGAAGCATTTTCTTCTAACATCCAAACTGAACCTTCCCTAGTGCAACAAAGTCCTCTGTGAATGCCTCCTGCCCCCCTTCCAATTAGCAGCAGTAGGTTTAGAAACAGATGTACCTTATTGATGTGTGTCATACATAGATCTCTGATATTCCAAAAGGGAGGGAAAGCTCCCAAACAGTCAATTTGTTATAAGCAAAGCCATTCTCACATCCTTTAGTTCACTTAGTGTACATTAACACCAGTGGCCATTTGAAGGGTGAGCTTTGGGGTCACATTTTCAGGCCCAGTCGCAGCTTCATTGCACTGTACCCCAAAAAGCAATGGGAGGAACATACCCTCCTTTGAATCTGTGACACTAGGAGCTACCAGCACTCAGCCTGTGTTCATACACACCCCTGCCAGGACCAGCAGCTCCAAGCCTACCCCTGTAATTCACCTCTGCTTCATCCCAGCACTCAGGAATGTGCTGAGAGCCACTTTGGTTTAGCCTTCATCTGCCCAGGGACAGGCACCTGTCCTTGAGCACTGCTTCCCAGGGAGGACTGCAAGAGGAATTTCCTCTCAGCTCTTATTCCAGAGTTCCCTGCACTTTTTAACTGAAGGACTGTCTAATTTTGAAAAAGGAAACACAGGGAAACCAGTTCCAAGGACCCTCTGGTGCAGTGTAGCTACATGAGTTTCCATTTCTAATAGCCTGCAGTGTGGCTGAACTTTGAATGCACTTTGATTCATTCTTCTCCACGTTGTTTGTTTGCACCATGGGAATGTGTGCATACAGCTTAAAACATGATTTCTTGTTTCTCTCTTCCTTTCTTCTGGAAAATCAAAATCACTTCCTGATGCCTCAAAGACTCTCCAGGATTGGAGCCTCAAGGGTTAGCAAATACTGCTCTGGTCAAGCAGGATCTTAGAGAAGACTGACTCTGTAGTCATTCTCACACAATGCCAAACCCTACACATCAGGGGAGGAAAAGTGGACAAAATAGGGGTCCACAATCCTGAATGCTTTATGAATCAGAGGAATTTCTGGGAAAGTAAAACCTAATAGATAGCATCTGCTGTACCTGGCAGCAGTAGCCTAGAATAGATTCAAGTTCTTAAGAGCTTATTGCATATGACTCAGAGCCAGCCTCCTAAAGACACAGAGGCTGTAGGAGGGAAGACTGGAACCCAGTGCACCAGTTTGGGGTAAGCAGGGTAACAAGATGCAGGCCAGGTGATGAGCAGATACCCATCATGTCAGTGGTCTCTACTTTCTTGGCTTCCCACTGCCTGGAATCAGTAAATAAGGAGCAAAATTACAAAGGAGCAGCTACAGACAACCATCTGCTGGAAGAGAAAGGAATATAGCTGGATAAATTACTCATCTGACTGTGAGAATAGCTTTTGGACAAAGGTCCACTTAAATGGCTGTGTTCACTTCTGAGAATGGAGATGTTTTACTAAGACTTGGCAAAGGGTCATAGTGTGCTAGGCTGGAGTGATCCCACCCTTGCAGCACAGCCAGGACCACTGCATAGCTCACTGCATTTGTTCTCCTGTGATAAACTAGAACAGAACAGAATAGAATAAACCAGGTTGGAAGAGACCTTCGAGATTGAGTCCAGCCTATCACCCAACACCATCTCATCAACTAAACCATGGCACCAAGCACCCCATCCAGTCTCTTCCTAAACACCTTCAGTGATGGTGAGCAAGAAGCAACTTCCCAACAGATTCAGGAGGATACCCTGAGATGCCAACTAAACTCACCTTTGTTCACACCAGTGATAAATTTCACCCATTTTTTTTTCCCATGAGGACAACCCACTGAGATTTTTACAGCTGCTTAACTCTGAGTGGCCCTTAACAAAGCCTTCTGCTATGTCAGAAGAGCTATTGTGCTGTATTAAAGTAGGGAGGATTTTACTTCAGCTTTCTGTTACACTTCCAGTACCCACAATGTAAGAAATAATTACACCTTTTCTCCCTTTTGCCTTTTCAACTGAATGCCTCCACCCAGTCACAGAGCAGGTGCAGATTCAGAAGGTGTCTCCTTCCAGTAGTGGGTCTGGGATAAAGACTTCATCAGTCTGATATCAGTTTGGATCTTGGCTTGGTAGTGATGAGGTAGTAGCGTTACTGTTGGGTACAAAAGCAAGAAAGAGAATTTCAGCTCTTAAATTATTGTGTTTGGCTTCCTCCCCAACAGCCCTGCCTCCACAGAAATGGGTGGAAAAAACCCTCAAAGAGGAGCATTTGTTAGCAGATGAGGCAAGAAATTCAATACAGATGACATTTGCTTTGCAAAGCAATAAAGTAAGCTCAATCTGTTTAACTGTGAGATTCTTTCAGATAGGATTTAGCACAGAACATTTTCCCAACTCCACAGCGATGTTAAACACTCAGCCCTTAGGACAGATGTGGGGTGGAGATGAGGACACAGAAGCAGAGAAGCTGGGAGAGACACCTTGAAGATGAGCCATGGTACTATTGCAGTTAGAACTCTTGGGCTTTGGAGTTTTAGCCCAGGAGCAGCATCTGTCTAATGCTGCTTTGCTGGGTGAGGTAAGCAGTGTGGCGTGGGCTAAACAGCATTTCAGCAGCAAGCTGGGCATCTTCAACTTGTGTTCTCCAACACAAGAGAAATGGACCTTAGAGTGCTGGTCCCAGATAGGCTGTGATGGCTCACACCTACCCAGTGCTCTCATTTCTTGGCTCCCAGGGCAATGGAGCCTCTTGTGCTCCTGTCCCAGCAGTGTAGTGTGAACCACTGCTGATGTTTGCAGCCCTGACAAAGACTCTCCTCCACCTGACATGGATTTTCCTGTATCTGCTGCTCAGTTTTCCAAGGCACAAACACCAGGAAACTGTACTTAAAAGGCAACTCATTTTTTACTTCACTGGAGTGTTCCAGTGCTTAACAGGTTGGGGCAAGTCATCCCCACAACAGTGCACATCTGCTTTCTGCTGAGATGACAGGAGATCTCCCAACTCAGGCCTGTGGCAGGAATCATGGAATCAGAGAATTGTAGAATCATGGAATCATAAAATGGTCTGGGTTGGAAGGGACCCCCCCCAAGGTCATCTACTCCAACCCCCAAGTAAGGATGTTCTTTGATTTCAAAGGGTTCCAGCTCCTACTCCTCTGTGTAGGTCAGTGAGGTCCAATGAAGGTCTAACAAAGGACCAAGCCAGAGCAATCAGCATGTGAGCATCCAATCACTGCAAAAAGGGCTAAAGCACAGAGCAGCATAAAGCCTTGGCACATGCTATTCCCAACACAAACAAAAGCTTCTCATTAATATTGGAGCAGCACAGAAAGCCTCTAGCACAGCTTCAGGGATAGTCAGAAAAAAACACCTGGTCTTTTCATGAATGCTTGGGGCTGAGACCTAGCACAGGTTAAAAGTTCATTGTTTCCATTATGCTTGATGCTTCTGTGCATATAAACAGTGATAGGTGGAAGTGGGGGGAGGATGGACACATCCATTGGCATTGGTTTCCTAGGGGGGGAGCCTGCCTGGGTGTATCTGCAGTGGAAAGGTCTCGTTCACTGGCTCTGGATGCTCATATTATGTATATTCTATTAAGCACATATTGAATATGCATCTCATTTTCATTTCAATTAGGATCTGAGGGGCTGATTTCATTCATGACTATTGATTCCTTCCAGGCCATTTGCATTTTATTCTGTTCATTATTATTTATACGCTCTGCGCTCTCTGAGTAATTTAAATATGCCTCTCATGATTGCCCCCAAGTGATGAATTATGTACCCTCCTTCAAAAACCAACACAACAAGCCCTCTGCTAATCCTCTAATTTTTCTCTGTGTATTTATGGGGCTTTCTGTTCTTTAGCTGGGTTAGGTGCAGGTGATGCATTGCAGAG
Source organism: Melanerpes formicivorus (assembly GCF_026170545.1). Lineage (NCBI taxonomy): Eukaryota > Metazoa > Chordata > Aves > Piciformes > Picidae > Melanerpes > Melanerpes formicivorus. The sequence continues at coordinate 4,159,589 of NW_027142362.1, read as the reverse complement.
TGGAGACGATTTACTGCATGACAAGCGCTCGTACCGCCTGTAGTTCTACAGTAGAAAGACATGTTTTGCCCCCAGCTCTGCTGGGTAGTATCTCCCTGTCCTGTCAGGGTGCTGGACCTCCAGGAACGTTTGACAACATGACAGCTGAACTGCAGGTGCATCTTCTCCTCAGAAAATCACTCCAGAGTTTTGTCTCTGACCCGTGAATGAAGGTAACCAACACTTCACTCCCAAATCCTCGCCCTCCCCAAGCACAACCTCTTGCCTAACATTTCATAGTGTTAAAGGATTAATTAAACGTTCTCTTCCTTTTATATATATATATATATATGTAGGAAGGTTGTGTCCTTTTGGGTGAGATGCTGTGGTTTCAGGGGTGGTTTTTTTGAGAGAGGTTTCAGTTCAGTGGTTTGCATGTACAGATGTGTGTGAGGGAATTTGCCTGGTCCCTGAACTCCATGGCGGGGAGTGAGGAACTCAGAGATTCTTCCTGACACGTGGAGGCTCCCCAGTGCCTTTTGATGATTTGACAGAGTTCAAATTTGCACAATCCTTAGCCTGGGAGTGAGCAGACAGGAAACTTCAAAAGAGCTGGAATTGCAGTTTAAATGGCAAACAAATCATGTACTCTTCGGAAGAGCTATGCAATAATTAATTGCTTACTTAAATGTAGGTCTACGTCTGAAGAGGCTTTGGGGGGATTTAAGAAGGTCTGCACATTAAATCTGACAGGAACATATGCTCCTGGATTGTTTTGATCCACCCTAACAAAGCTGAAAGGACACAAAGGTGCAATAAAAATAAAACACAAACTGGATGTTTTGAGCTGTAGAAAGAAGTTGTTTGCTTGATTAGGTTTTGATGATAAAAGGAGGAGAGAAAAAAGGCAAAGGGCATTGTTATTTCCCTTAACAAATTAACCGCCCTCTCCACAGTTCAGGCTTTCATCCACCCAGCAGCTAAAGCAAGGACATGATGCCACATGTGCAGTCTCTGTTCAGATAGGAAAGAATGAAACCTCAGCTGTCAAGGCTGCTTTGCTTTTTCTCCACTCCCTTGGGGAACCCTGTGCTGTGATATCAAGGTGCAACAGGAGACAGAATGCCCCGAGGCACTCCTCCAACACACACACACATACTAAGGACAGGGTTAAGCTGGATGGGTGTTATCTAGAGATTGTGTTTCTGGCTCTTCAATCAACTGATTAACAATTAGCATCTTGGCTACTCCTAGGGGGGATTAACATGGAAGGGAAGCATTCACAGAGCAAGTGCAATGGAAGTGATGAGGATTCCCATACAGACAGCAGCAGTGGGGGCAAGAGCAGCTCCTCAGCTCATCAGGCATGTAGGGTAAAGGGGTAGGAGAGGGAGGTGTAGGGCAGATAATAAACCTTTGAAAACTGCAGTAGGCATCCTTAAACAGAACTTGAAGGATGAGATGTTGGCCAAAGCTGCATCAAAATATGTATTTTTGCATTTTCCCCCCAGTAAAATTATTATAAGGAAGCAGAGTAATACCTTTAGTAATGCATGTTAAGGTTGATGGTCAAAGCAAATCATTCCCCAGTTTTCTGTGCCTAACTAGGTGGAGTTTCAGCTGTTTATTTCTACCTGTCAAGCCTCACCTTCCTTGTGATTTGAACATAAGACTGGGGGATGCCCTTTCTCACCAGGCTGCTGAAATCAGCAGATGCCTCTTAGCTGGGCTTTGTTTAGCTCTTTCCTTAGAAAATAAAGAATAGAATAGAATAGAATAGACCAGGTTGGAAAAGATCATCAAGTCCAACCTCTCACCCAACACCATCTAATCAAGGGCACCAAGTGCCTCATCCAGGCTCTTCCTAAACACTTCCAGTGATGGTGACTCCACCACTTCCCTGGGCAGCACATTCCAATGGCCAATCTCTCTTTCTGGGAAGAACTTCTTCCTAACATCCAACCTAAACCTCCTGTGGCACAGCTTGAGACTGTGTCCTCTTGTTCTGGTGTGGGTTGCCTGGGAGAAGAGACCAACCCCCAGCTGGCTACAACCTCCCTTCAGGTAGTTGTAGAGAGCAAGAAGGTCTCCCCTAAGCCTTCTCTTCACCAGGCTAAGCAACCCCACCTCCCTCAGCCTCTCCTCATAGGGCTGCGCTCCAAACTCCTCACCAGCTTTGCTGTGTGTCTGGTGGGAAAGGTGGCACTATCTGCATCAGCTCTTTCTGCCCTTGAGTTATTTGCAGCTGTTGACTCTACTTCATCTGTACTTCAAAAGGCTCATTTAAATACACAGAAAATCTGAACTTTCCTGGCTGTAAACACAAGCAGCAAAGTCAAAATTTCATCTTTAACCATCAGATGACAACGTGGAATCAACTGCCAGAGAGAGACAGACATGTAAAAGTTATGTCTCATAAGGGAGATTACATCAGAGCCCAAAGGACAGTCTTTGGTAAAGGCTTTTTTCCAGCCCAACGACCAGATCCCATGAGTGTTTGGGGACAGTCAGGTCTTGCCCCAGGGGAGACCCATGGTATAAATCAGAATTGGGGCTCAGCCTCTATCTGTATTCTGAAACTGAGCTCCATCCCAAACACCTGGCTATGGGGCAACAGCTTCAATGGTGTCAGAGATACTGAACTGGCTCCCCTGCTGCAAGAGGAGCAGAGTGTATGGGATAGGCAACACACAGTGGAGTCAATCTCACCTGTAGATCTCATTGCCTGCCTCCTGCATACCTCAGATTAAGACACTTTCTCCTCAGCATACTGAGATGTCCAAAACTCTGTCATGAGCTCATAGAACATCTGGCAGGGTGTAAGGCAGGAGCAAGTGCTCAGCAAGCTGTCCTTAGAAGTTGCTGTGCTACATCAAGACAAAGAGAGTTTGTTTCTAGAACTCTTGTTGCCTGTTGTCAGACATAACCCCTTCTGAAACCTAAGCCAGTTTCCAGTCCACATTGGTGAAGAAATCCATCATCTTAGTTGAATTTCCAGTTTGTAAGCTGGGGTAGCCAGCCTTAATTACCAACTCCTTTATCAATTCTGCTTATTTCCAAAACCATGGGGGGGAAGGATTTATTGCCAAATAAATCACAAACTTTGCCCATAGAGAGCTGCAGCTGAGGAGCTCACCACCTTTCTGCCAGTTTTGGGGATGTGCCCAATGAATCCCTGGGAAGATAAGTTTCCCTATATCACTGCTGTAAAAATAAAAGCCCATTTAGCTCAATGTACAAAAGGCTCCATTGACTCCAGAGACGACACTTGCTACAAGTCGATTATGTTGTACATATCCCTTTAAAATAGCCACAGTTCATGCTGCTTTTGTGTGTAGACTGCACATTCCTTAATTTATGTTGGAATAAATGCTCTTAAGCAGCCTGTCATGCAGCAGGACAGATCAAAGGGCTCTGGTCCTCCTCTTCACAGCAGCCCCTGAAGATGCCTAAGTGGTGAGCGCTCCCCATAACCACACTGCTCACTTACTGCGCTGCTTGAGCCTAAGTTACCACCACCACCATCTACAAAGGCAAAGCTCTGGGCTGCATGATGGAGATAAGACCCAGAACTGAAGCGCTCGCAGATGGCAGTCGCCACAGAGCAGCACAAAGGAGCCTTTAATTAAGTCTTCCCTTCCCCTTATTAAAATTCAGGAAAGATTACCAAGGAATTTGTACTGTATCTGCAAAACAAATCATAACAATTACAGCAGGCTGCCCCAGGCTGGCTGGATCGTAGCTTGTTATTCCACAAAGGTTTGATAAATGTGTGAATTTCTATAGAAGGCTTCTGCATGCCATCACCACTGTGAAAAGATTCCCAGCTTTCCACCTCCACTTTTAGAAGGAAGACCAGCTGGCAAGGAAGAGTCCCTTGAATTATTTGCTGTTGTTGTTGAATTTGTAAATATATATGTATAAATTATGGCTCCCATCTACAGTTTATCTACAGGCTGTCAGACTGGGATTCATTCTTGCTCTTTTTGATGCCCACTCAAAAGCCATCTAACATCTCAAGTTAACCCTCTAGCCCCACACCCCTCTGACCCCCCATCCAGTCAACATCACCAAAACCAACAGTTGGTGGATTCTAGATGAGCATTTTCAAATGCCACGGGCTTCTCTTTAAGCTAAGAAGCCAGCTTTAGAGCCTGGTTGGTTTATACCTGAATGTAATTGCCTGACAGGTGTACACCAGGCTGATCTGCATGTGTGCACATCAGTAGCATCAGCTTGTGGTTCCCCCATTCAGCTGGTTAAATGGTGGGTCAGAGGTGATGGGAGGCCTGGGATCCAACTATTACATGCATTTCCACTTTAAAGTGGACTTTGAGCAAAGATCAGGGCTGGGTTTGCTCCTCTTCATCATGCCCTTTGCATAGGTGAAGTCTGGAGCAGTAATGTGAATTATTGACGAGGCTTATGGATTATCATGCCAGAAGGGATTGCCAAACCACCTCAGCCAACTCCCCTTTTATAAAGCAGACCAGAAAATATCTCTGAATTAACATCTGGATGAAGATCAGAGGTTTAGAAAACATGTCCATTCTTAATTAAAACATATCCATCACTGGATAATCCACTTAGAGCCCTAGGGAAATGCTGCCACTGGCCACGCTGCTTCAGAAGCATCTCTCAGTCAGAGGGCAGACAGAACCAGCTTCAGCTCTTTGCTGTTGAATTTGCTTTCCTCTACCCTGCGAATCTGAGGAATCCTCTCTTCTGAGTGTTCCTTCTGTCTGCAACAATTAAAGATGATGATGTGTTGCCCTTTAGGCTGAGCAGCAATACACTGAACGGATTAGATGCCTTTTGTTTTGCAACAATTACCAGCTGCTCAATCCTCATGTCTGTCCTGGTTTTGCTGGGACAGAATCACAGGCTGATAGCTGAATCAGCCAGGGCAGTTACTCAGAGCTGGATGTGGGGTGGTGGTTTGTGGGGGGTGGATGTAGGGAGGGTGTGTGGGTGTGGGGGAGAGGATATAGGTGTGTGTGTGTATGCCAGGGCTGCAGGGTGTCAACTCACTGTGCTGGTAGATGAGCTTAGCTAAAACAAACAAATCAGAGGTACAGCACTCCTCAGTCTGCAGGTTGAGGTCTGAGCTGGAATGTGATGTGATCCAGACTTGGCAGAGGAAAAGGGAGAGCCCTTCAAACTTCCCACGGGAGGGGAAAGAATAGAAGGGCACCTAGGTTTGTAGTGGGGCTTTTCCTTCTTGATTTTAAGCTACATTTGTCACTTCATCTCTGTGTAAATAACCAAAAGGAAGCACTCAGCATCATTCTCCCAGGGACTGCAGGGAGAGAGGAGCTCAGATGAAGAGATGAACAGATGCCACCGGCGTGTGGGCTGGCTACCAACACGAAGCCCGGATGCGGTGACGTTCTGCTTGCTGCCCTCCTACGCCTTTCAGGGCTTCTGTTTGCAAGTCTTGCCCAGTCAGGTTTGTTGGGTCTTTTCCCCCAGTGAGCACTCACAAACCCCTGTCCCTAAAGATGTGTTAATTTAAAAGATGGGAAGCCTCTTCTATTGAAACAAAGGGGAGAAAGGGGGGAAATAAAAAATGTGTTGCTCTTTTGGAGGGGTTTTGCAAACTTCTGGAAAAGGATTAGGAGGGTTAGAAGCACATTTTGAATTTCAGTTGGCCAAAGTGATCATCTTTAAACAGAGTCTCTAGGGGTTGTCAAGCCCTGAACAGGCTGCCCAGGGAAGTGGTGGAGTCACCATCCCTGGAGATGTTCAAGAGGGGATTGGACGTGGCACTTGTTGCCATGGTTTAGTCATGAGGTCTGTGGTGACAGGTTGGACTCAAAGATCTCTTCCAACCTTATTGATACTGTGATACTGTGAGTCTCCATCCCCAGACTGATTTAAAAGCTGTGTAGATGTGGTGCTGAGGGACATGGTTTAGTGGTGGACTTGGCAGCATTAGGGTAAGAGCTGGACTTGATGATCTTAAAGGTCCTTTCCAACCTAAATCATTCTATGCTTCCAGGGAGGTGGTGGAGTCACCATCCCTGGAGGTGTTCAAGAGGGGATTGGACGTGGGACTTGGTGCCATGGTTTAGTTATCATGGGGTCTTGGGTGACAGGTTGGACTTGATGACCTTGAAGGTCTCTTCCAACCTTATTGATTCTATGCTTGGAAAATGAGAAGGGTGAGAGAAATGTGGCCACATGAATGATTTTGGTCATTAGTGGTCTCACAGCAAAGAAAATGGTGCTGCTGAGAGGCTGCCTCTCCAGGGACTTCACCTCCCCCTATATAAAACCACAGTTACTTCTGACATACCAAAAAAAAATAGCACTTTTTTGTTTGTTATTGGTGTAAAAGACCTTAAATGCTTCTGAAGTGTTAATTTGTTGATGAGAATGTGCACTGAGTGCAAAAGGTTTGTAAGCCATTTCTGAGACACTTTGGCATTGAGGACAGGGAGAAGGCAGCAGGAAAGTCACTGAAAACCAAAGTGATTTGGGGAAAATATTTGTGAGATGACTGTGACCTGAATCATGATAAGAAGAAAGAAATTATGTTACTACAAATGAGTTATCTAACTAGTGGGATAAAGTAGAATTGAATCGAATCAAATAGAATAGAATTAACCATGTTGGAAGAGACCTTTGAGATCATCAAGTCCAATCTATCACCCAACACCAACTCATCAACTAAACCATGGCACCAAGTGCCTCATCCAGGCTCTTCCTAAACACCTCCAGTGATGGTGACTCCACCACCTCCTTAGGCAGCACATTCCAATAGCCAGTCTTTCTTTCTGGGAAGAACGTCTTCCTAACATCCAGCCTGAACCTCCTGTGGCACAGCTTGAGACTGTGTCCTCTTGTTCTGGTGCTGCTTGCCTGGGAGAAGAGAGCAACCCCCAGCTGGCTACAACCTCCCTGCAGGTAGTTGTAGAGAGCAAGAAGGTCTCCCCTGAGCCTCCTCTTCTCCAGGCTAAGCAACCCCAGCTCCCTCAGCCTCTCCTCCCAGGGCTGTGCTCCAAATCCCCCTCCAGCTTTGTTGCTCTTCTCTGGACACCTTCCAGCAAGTCAACATCTTTCCTAAACTGAGGGGCCCAGAACTGGACACAGGACTCAAGATGTGGCCTAACCAGTGCTGAGTACAGGGCAGAGTGACTTCCCTGCTCCTCCCCAAAGCAGGGTGAACGGGTGGTAAATGAATATGACAAGTCAATTGTGATTTGGTTTGGGTTTTTTTTCCTGGAAGAAATAGATTGAAAACACTTTAACCAGGATTTTCTTGGTCTGTTTTGCTGGCCCAAACACTCTGTGAGCACAAAATATTGTGAAAGCTTTGTTTTGTACTGGGTCTTTGATTAACAGCAATAAATTACCTCAGCTCCACGCTTTGTTTTCTGCTGAAAATGCTTTTACCTTTCTAATTTTAGTGTAGCTCATTACAGGCACACTTAGCAAAACCAACAAAGGCTGACTTATTTTTCCCACTCTCAGTCTAACCTTAATAACAGGAAGAGTGGTGGATTTCTGGTCTCTCCTTCAGCAGGAGCTGCATCCTGCAGCAAAAGGCTCATTATCCCTTGCTGTGGTGATGAATTCCTGAGCTGAACAGAAATTTCTGTTGAAGAATGTCTTACATGTTCCAAATATACATTCCAGGAAGCTAATGAGTATATATATATACGTGTATGTGTATACAAATGTTAATTGATAAATAAATCTTTCTCCCTTCCACAAACCTTAATGCCATAATGAGGTAATATAGAGGATGGAGATTTCTTCCTGTTTATGCTAAAGGAATTACAGGATGCTTGATGCTGCCCTTGAGTCTTGGGCTGGGTGAAATCAGGGATTGTTGGGGCTACACAGTTCATGTGAGCTTCTCAGATTCACAGAATGTTAGGGGTTGAAAGGGACTTCTAGAGACCATCCAGCGCGGAGCAGGATCACCTAGCTCTGCCTGGACCCACTTGCTTCAGGGCAAAGCCACATCTGCAGAGCTGATGCACTCTTAGTTCAGATTTCAGCTACCCAGTTTGGGGCAAGATCCTAGTAACAATGAGGCAGTTTGTACTTCAGGGGTAAAGCTCCTCCTTCAGACTGAACTGTGTCTTGGAGCTTCTTGTGACTCTCAGGCACCTGAAATTAGCTCTCTCTTCTCTAATGATAGATAAAGATTTCTTAGTTTTGGCTTTGTTTGGTTTGGTTTTTTTCCCTGGGTCTACTGAAACCTCAGTTTTTTTCAGAAAGTGGATTGTAAATCAATCAGCCTCCTCCCTGTAATTATCACCAATAGCTGTGCAGTGCAATTTACAGAGCAGAAAGCAGGCTCTCCCTTTCCTGTAGTTTGATCCCCTCTCCCCTGCATGCTGCTGCCTGCAGGAGGTTCAGAGGGCAGCGAGGCTGTGAAAACTGTGTGGGATGAAACCTTAAACAGGAAAGATTCTGTTGTGCAAAAAGCCTTTTGTCAGCTGGAAATTGCACTTGTGGAAAAAAAAAAAAAGGAAAAAAAAAAAAAAAAGGGCAAACAACTAAACCAGAAACCCCAAAGCCTGTGGTTAAAGAGTAACATCTTTAGCTCTAATTTATACTGACAACACAATGGAGCTATTGCTCAGGCTCTGCTTCCTCTCACCCCTTCACAGCAAGGGTGTCATTAAGAGATAAATCAATTTCTACAAGGCAAACTGGAAATTAAGTCCTTACACAATATTCATTTGCAATTGAAAGCAGATAGAAATACCATGGGGGGTGGGCTTGGTGACCCTTTTCAGGGGCCACGCTTGACTGAATGCCCCCACAAGCCAGCACAAGGCTGCAACCAGCATTGAAGGCTGCTCCTCAGAATCTGGCCTACTGAGGATTTCTTCTTTAAACTAATAAGCCCCCTCCCAATAAATAGTTTGGGTTTAAGTGGTCACTGCTGGCAGGAATCTCACTCTTCAGATCTGATGGCAGGGTTCAGCTGCTGGAAACACAAATAGCCAGACCACCTTAGAGCAGGACCTGTGTCATCAGCTCCTGTGTCAGGTGAAGGGCAGTGTGATAACTCAGAAGACAACACAGGGAAGCCTGGCCAGGAGCAGGTCCATAAGCAACTCACTCATGGGCTCTCTTTCCAGGTATGGTAGAAGGTCTCCACCATATGAGAGAAGAGCATCTGCCTTCATCCTGTCAGAGAGGTGGTCCATACTCTCGCACCCAAGGAAGGCTGGAGTGGAAAACTCACTCCATCTATCTCCATGTGGCTTCATGACAAAAAGAGCCTACAACCAGAGTGGTAACACTCTGAGATGGCATCCTGTCCTGAGAAAGAGAGATTGGCCATTGGAATGTGCTGCCCAGGGAGGTGGTGGAGTCACCATCACTGTTTAAGAGACTGGATGGAGTGCTTGGTGCCATGGTTTAGTTGATTAGATGGTGTTGGATGACAGGTTGGACTTGATGATCTCAAATGTCTTTTCCAACCTGGTCTGGTCTATTCCTATTCTATTCTATTCTATTCTATTCTATTCTATTCTATTCTATTCTATTCTATTCTATTCTATTCTATTCTATTCTATTCTATTCTATTCTATTCTATTCTATTCTATTCTATTTATCATGCTATTAATCACAGAATCATAGAATGATTTGAGTAGGAAGTGACCTCCCAAGGTCATCTAATCCAACCCCTCTGCAGTAAGCAGAGGCGTCCTCAACTAGATCAGGTTGCCAAGAGACTTGTTGAGGCTTGCCCTAATAAAAAGCACATGGACAGAGCTCCCCTCCCAGCTGCTGCCCATCAGTTTACTCAGTGGTTCCTAACACTGAATGGAGGCAGAGAGAAGAAATGGGAAAGCCAGGAGGTTTTTCCATGTGGCTTCATGACAAAAAGGACCCACAACCACTGTGGTACCACTCTGAGGTGGCATCCTGTCCTCAGCAAACACAGCTGGGAACACCTGTGACCAGTGGGACAGCAGGAAGCACTGCTTAATGGAAGTGCATCTACTCAGGAGATCAAGGTAAGATTTTGAGGACATGTCTGATTTCTTCTTTCTGTCACTACCCCCTCAGCAGAGCTGGAGGAAGCAGTGACAGCCTAACATCTCTTTTTCACTTGGCTTTCATCAGCTTGAAAGATGCAATTACCTATGTCCTCTTCTTTGGCTCCTCTTTGCTTTGAGGAAAAAATCTTGGTAACATTTGTCACCTTGCCAGTTGTGCTTTCCTCTGGTTCAATGACCTCTCTAGCACTTCACTTAGCTTACAAATGAATGATGCACATCTTCAGCCATTGCAGGAGCTCAAAGTTGACCTTTGGGTCAGATTTAGCTCCAGGTTTAATCTTAGCATTTTCCATTGAGCCAATTGAGTTTTTCATTTTGTTTGGGTTGTTGGTATGTTTTTTTGCAAGGAAGTCTATAGCTGATATGTCTTTGGCTTTGGTAGTTGTATGACAGTGAGAGCAGGAGAAAAAAAAGCTGTCACAGTACAGGAGAATAAAACTGTTTAGTTGAAGAGGGATTAGTGGCTTGCAGGCAAAGTAATTCCAGAAACCATCAGAGAAGATCTTGCCTTTATACTCTCCCTCAGCACAGCCCTTGCAGAAGCACCAGGTTCTTTGTAATCCCAGTCTTTGCCCACTGGAACAGGTTGGGGAGGGCTCCCATGAGCTTTTCAGCTGGGAGATGCGAGGGGGTGGCAATCTCTGTGCGTCGGAGGCTGAGTGGAAACTTCTACAGCTGGCAGGGAGGATGTGAGTCGAGGGCCTCCAAACACAGCGGGTGCTCAGCTCCCTGCAGCCTCTCCCCCATCATTAATAGGCTCTCTGTGTTTCAGGGGTCTCATTAACAACATGGCAGTGATGTGCAGTGAGTTGCACAGTGCCACTGCTGCACATGGCAGTACTTCAGATCATTACTAAAGACTGCTGTAGCCTTATTCCTCTCCCAGCAACAGTTTCATGTGAGTCCAACCAGATCCCATCAAATATTCAAATGCAAACAGATATTCAGCTGCAGTAGAAAGTGGTTTACTGGTGGTGACTCAAGGTTTTCATGGGTTTTCAATCAGTCCCTCCATCCCTGAGGTGTTGGCTTATTTCTAACTACTAGGAGGAAAGGAGCAACTTAGCAATGGGAGGAGGGGGGGAAAGGGAGAAAACCTCTAAACCACAGCTGAGCAATATGCAATGCACTCTGTCCCCAGAAAACTGTTTGCAGTGCTCCTGCTTTCTTTAAAGCTGGTGGAATTGTGATTTGAAGTAGAAAAGCACCATCCCTGCTGGCTGCAGAGGGGGTTGGACTGGATGACCTTTGGAGGTCCCTTCCAACCCAGACCATTCTATGATTCTAAAATAAGGTCCCTCATAAGGAGCAGAGAGATGGGGATGCTACTGCCCTAGAAGACCATGGCCTGCTGGGCATTGAAAGCTAGCAGCAGCAGCAGCTCTGCTGCTCATTCTGGAACGGTAGCATGCAAAACTGAAGGCCAGATTGAGGCCAACTCCTGCAATAGTCAAAGTGCAAACAAGACATATCCAGTTTAGACACCACAGCTTCTTTTCCATGAGAACAGAGGTGGGTGGCCTTGGAAAGTAGGTGACCTCATACCACTGAGCTCACCCTCCTGGATTCAGGGCATGGCTGTTCACACCTCCAATTCAGCAGTAAAACCAGGTTGAGAAGTTGTACCATGGCTGTTGGTTCCTGATCTCACACTATCACCCACCACCCCCTCCATTGTGCCAGCAGGGCAGAGTGCCTTTCAATCTGCCTTTGCTTTCAAAGGCACTCCCCAGGTAGCCACCAACCTGGGCATCGTGCAGCAACATCATCTATGGCTTAAAAGCATTGCCCTCCTGGGGCTGCACACGTTGTGGCACAAATTGTCTAGGAAGAACCTTGTAGAGCAAACCACCAGCATCATTTCTGCTCATCACAAGTCCTTTATCACAGAACCACTTCCCTCCACTTGTGTAATGCAGTGATTTGTTAACCACCAGGTAGGAGACCACAAATAGAGAGCACATGAAAAGGGGAAGGGAGATACAGAGGTCAAAGGCAGCTGAACACAGGCCACTGTTGCTGGAAACCAGAATGGGATAGCATTCTGGCAGGTGGGAGTTTGAAGGTTTACATCTTTATGTTGGAGAATTTGTCTCACAAAAGGCAACAAAGAAACTCCAAGCAGTTTGGTCCCCTCTCCCTTCGTGGTAGGGCTCTGTTTCTTTTGCAAGCACACAATGTTTCCCCCTGCTCAGCCCTCTCTGAGTGGGGGGGGAGCAGGCAGAGACAAGTTAATCATGCTTATGCTCTTTGGTGTTTGCTCATTGCTCTAAGCTCCTTTGTGCTCTCTCTCAAAATATTGCTGGGGAGGAACTTTCCTCCAGGCAGCAATGGGTAATGCAGGAGACTGCAGCACACTTTAGCTTGTCCAGAAAATAAATGAAACTAGGCAAGGCTGCAAGGTGGATTTGGTCTCCCATTTGAATTCCCATTTGCTTACCTAAACAATAATGCTCTTATCCCCACTGTGAAAGGAAAGTCAATACACTGCACATAATGATGGTTGTTTTTCCTGTGGTCTGCCTATTCTCTGCATTCTAATTTTCAGTGTTAACTTCCAGACATCTAATGTTTCATAAAAGGCAATGATCCATCTCAAATTCCTTGGGACATGTCTCATTTTCTGAAAGATGTGTGCTGTTTACTGCTGGCTGAGAGGGAAAATAAAATCTTCTTTCTTGCTGTTGGCCTCTATATCCCAGACTTGATGTCTTTTAAGTCCTGATAGAGAAAGCAGAAGAGGTGTTGACCCCCATTCTGTGGAATTTCTACCCAATCAGTTTTGTCTCTCCCTGATTTCTTGGGCTTGATCCTACATCCTGCAAGTGATGATTTCAAACTGTTAAGGGCGCTGTTTTCATAACTGCAGCATTCAGCCTGATGCTTGGGGTCTTGGCTGTATGTAGTGACTGTGTTTATCAAGTCTGCCATCTTTGTCTCTTCCCTGCAGAAGGGCTCTGTGCCTCAGCTCTGGTTGACTTTTTATCTGCTGCTCTGTTGCACTGCAGCTGCTCTGCTCAGCTAATTCAATGACAGGTATCATTTCTCTCTCTGCATCTTCCCTTGCTCCTCTTCTGGGCACCATTTCCTATTCCTGATAATTATATGAGGAATGCCCTTGGGCTTTCTGGGCTTCTTTTCCCACGTAAAGTCTTGCACAGATATAAAACCATTCCCTTTCCCAGATACAGATCTTGGCTTTCCCTGAGGGAAGTGGAAGTGAAGCTTACAGTTAATGTTTTTCCTTTGCTTTGGTGGAAACATCTGGAAACCACCTCACTTGTGCCAGTTGAGCCTGCACAGCCTTTCCCACTTACTCCCAGCCCCTAGGGAACACATGCTGCATCTGCCCAGCACTGGAGACAACAACTGCCTAGGAAAACTTGTCAATGTTCAAGGGAATGATGAGGCCAGGAAGGCATGAGCTATGGCCAGGACAGTATGAAGGGTCAGGAAGGGCTTCCCACAGAGGGCACATGGCAGGACTTTGACCTTGTGCTCTGGCTTGGGGCTTAGTGTCTAATTACTCTCTCCTACAAGACAAAACATATGGATGAAAATTGTGCCCATTGTCCCTTGTCTTAACACTGGTCACCCCTTGGCAGAGCCCAGCCCCATCTTCACTTACAAGACCCTTTCTCAGTCTTCTCTTTTCCAGGCTAAAGAGCCCCAGCTGTCTCTCCTCACAAGAGAGATGCTCCAGCCCCACTAACCATCCTCATGGCTCTCTGTTGGACTCTCTCTGGTAGTTCTCTGTCCCTCCTGAGCTGGGAAGCCCAGAACAGGGCACAATACTCTAGGTGTGGCCTCACCAGGGTAGAGTAGAGGGTGAGAAGAACCATTTCAACCTGCTGGCCACACTCTTCTTAATGCACCCCAGAATACTGTTGCCCTTCTTGGCCATGAAGGCACATTGCTGGCTCGTGGTGAACTTGTCCACCAGCACTCCCAGGTCCTTATAATGCACTTGCCTGCTATGACAAGGGCACTAAATGATGAAGAAGGTCTCAGAAGGCCCCTGAGCCATAGATAAAGCACATCCATGTGGCATTCCCAGCACACCTGCACAGCCCATGGCCCTGATGAAGCAAATTTGGCTTGAGCTGACACAGGGATACACAGAGAAAGGCAGCACAGCAAGCCAGCTCCTCTGCTCTGGGCCACTGCACATTACAGAGACCAACCCTTTACACCCCTGGTGATGTTCAGGCATCAAAGTCAAATAAGTACCAGCTTTATGGAGGATTTTATGTATTGACCTGTAAATAGACAAACCAATTTTGCCTGACTCCCTTCAGACACTATTGATATTTTCTGCTGTAAAATCTTCCCTCCTTTCATGTGTATTTATCAAGGGCAAGGTAAATAAGTGACAGGCCTCGTGCTTTGTAAGGGTAGCTCTGGAATGAACTGTCAAGGATTTTGTTTCCTATTTCCCTTGATGCACTTAAGCCTTAAACTGTTACGATAAAGCAATGAATCGAAGCCTTCTGCCCATTCTTCATTGGTTTGGTTAAATTAAGGATTGATCCAAAGGTTTGATGATGATGAGGATGAATCTCTTGGACTTACAGGTCCTTTATTGTTCACACAGAACATGTGAGCTTCCATAAGAAAACAGGAATAAGACTTAGTGTACATCTTTAGGTCTTTAACCACTGCTTTCAATGACAGATGGACAATCCTCTGGTGAGGAGGTAAATTCTGGGGCAGGAGACCTGAGATCTGATGGTCCAATGCTTAGGACATCTGTGTGACTTCCCTGTAAACAGGAACTGAAGGTAACCAAATCACAGCATCATAAAGGTTGGAGAAGACCTCTAAGATTATCAAGTCCAACTAGCAACCCAGCACCACCTCCCTGAGGAGCCTGCTCCAGTGCTTGACCACTCTTTCAGTATCCAGCCTGAACCTCCTCTGGCACATCTTGAGGCCATTTCCTCTGATCCTATGACTAGTGACTTGGGAGAAGAAACCAATCCTCATCTCTCTCCAGCCTCCTTTCAGGGAGTTGTGGAGCACAATGAGGTCACCCCTCAGCATCCTCTTCTCCAGACTAAACAGCCCCAGTTCCTCAGCTGCTCCTTATTAGAGTAGTCCTTGCAGTAGCACTGGTTATTGATGCTATTCATCTGCTCAAAACCCCCCACCCCAAAACACAGCACCTGTAAAACATTAACCTATTGTACTGAAACATATTGTGCCTTCCATAGGCACTGATCAACTTGACCTAAAGGGAAGGAAATACCACTGTGGTGCACACCTGCAGGGCTATGGAAGCCTCTAAACCTGCCAAAGTGATGTCTTGCTGGGTATTGATATCCAGCAGGGTGTGCAATTCCCACTGCTGTTGTAATATGGATTAAATCCTAGCCCTTTGTGATCCTGGCACCGAAGATGTTCTAGCTGAGAACATCCCAAGAGATTTCTCCTAATTAACCATTTGCAGAATCTCCAGTCAGGGAGGCATGAGTCAGATCCCCAGGAAGCGTGATATTTTAACTTATTTTTAATGCACCTTCTGCTTCCTAAGGCCTAACATCGAATTTAAGCTTTTCTGTGCATCCTGCTGGCTAAAAATGGACTCCTCCTTCTTACCAGGAGCTGAGATTCCTATCTGATCCTGCATTGCAGGAGTTTCAGTGCTCAGAAAAACGTGAAACAGTCCAAGAGCTGGAGAGTTTCACTTGGTTAGGTAATGAAGAAAAGCAAACCCCAGAAATATTTCCATCTATTTCCTCCAGGATGTGGGGTTTGAGAGCTGTCCCAGGGTATTCCCTTTTATAACAGGATGGGAAAGGTCTTTATAGGCAGAGGTGCCCACAGGTTATTCTCAGTTCAATTTACCAGAAATCATCCCACTGAATGGTGAGGGCAGCACCAAGCCCTCTGCAGAGCTCTGGGGAGGATCTGTCTGACTGGTTCTCCACCACCTGAAGCAGCAAAGTGGCATCTTTTCCCTTGCTATTAACTCTTCTGGACCAAAAGGGCTACAAAGGTGGTTAGGAGACTAGAACATCTCTCTTATGAAGAAAAGTTGAGGGACATTGGGCTTTGTAGCCTCAAGAGGGAAGACTGAGGGGGGATCTTATCAGTGTCCAGAAAAACTTATAGGCATGTCTCTGGGGTATGGGGCCAGTGGTTTTTTCAGGGGTGCCCAGTGACAGGAGGTAATGGACACAAACGTGAACACAGGAAGTTCCATCTAAACATGAGAGGGAACATCTTTACTTTGAGGGCAATGCAACACTGGAATGGGCTGCCCAGTGAAGTGCTGGAGCCTCCATCTCTGCAGTCATTGGAAACCCACCTGTGCAACCTGCCCAAGGTGAACCTGCTCTGGCAGTGGGGTTGGACTAGATGAGATCCAGAAGTCTCTTCCAACCCTTTCCTTTCTGTGAAAAGCAAGAAACTTGAGCACCCAAACTTCTCAAATCAGAGCCATCAGTTTGCAAGGCACAGGCACTCCTTGCTGCCAACAGCTCACAGCCAGAGTAAAAGGTGGCATCATTTATTTTATCTTCCTTGGGCAATTAACTAAATCAGGACTCTAAGAAGATGGAGCAGGCAAAACCTGAATGTAGATGCTTTGCTCTTTCATTCTCAGCTGCTTTCTGGTGGGGACAAAGTCTCTTCATCTCTTGAAGATCTCCAGCCCTTTGCTCACCAGCTCTTTAGCCAACAATGCCTGAAGGATTCTGATGTGGGTATTTGGGTAGTGGCAATAGGTTCAGTATCCATCATGCCAGCTCTCTTGCTTATGGAGCAGCAACTCAGGTTGCTGAAGGGACACAACTCCTTGTACCTCTCTCAGGTGATGTGCACAAAATCAGGCTGCATTCCTCTCTCTGTCCTGGCCCGACTGCACGAGCCAATTTCTGCTGAGATCAGAATCGAATGCAGAAGCCAGGAAATCAAATTCATTTCTGGGAGAGACCCACAGACTGGAAAACTTTAAATGGGCCATCTTTCATCCACAAAGGGCAGCACTCAGGGTCACCCTGTGCCATCTCTCCACATCAAACATGTTGTTGGTTTTTATCTTTCCCAGGCTTGAAGGGTCTTTTCAGGTGATTAAAATTGAGGTGAGAGCGCTCTGAAGGAGGAAAAGGTGTGGCAGAGCCAAACTCCCTTCCACAAGGCAGCCCCACCAAAATACCTACATAATTGACACTTGCAAGTGATTTCTTTGGAATCCCCAAAGCAGCTTAAAAAATAATGATGACCCTCTGTCCTTCTGCTCCATTACCCTCAGCATGCTTTTTCTTTCACATGGATAGGTGCCACAACATGGACAAACACCAGGCAAAGTTAGCCTGTGGAGGAAGTGCTGTTTAAACCCAGTGCTGAGCTCTTTCCACATGAGCAGACTAAGAGGTACAGAGGAATCACAGATGAGGAGGAAGTTAGTTATCCTGAAACATTAATCAGTGCTGCCAGCACAGCTGCTTGACTAGGAAATGATCTGTGAGGCCAGAACTGTTGCTCTTGGCTGCCAGTTTGGAGCTCGTCAGGTGGAGACAAAAGTAAAGGCATTGTGTGGGAAAAAACAGTAGCAGATTCAGAGTGACTCCCTCCAGTGCTGCCAGGTTGGGATTAAAGGTGTTTTGCTTTGCTGCCCTGATGCAATCCCCCGTGGAAAGGTGATGGCTGTGGGACAATAATTCTCCCAACAGCTGCCGCACTGCTCCAGGTCAGAACTCTGCACCAGGGTGGTGGTGACATTAGAGCCAAGGAGCAAATTGGCTCTTTGGGATGCCAGGTGCTGGTTTTCCTGGGAATGCATCATCCAGATTTCACTCCTGGTGATGATGCTCACTGAGAGATGGAAGCAGTTTGGGGGTTTAACTACTTCTTTCTGAGAGAGATGCTGGAGTCCTGCTAATTCCTGGGAAATGGAGACTAAGATGGATAGCTGCTGTTAGCCACATCTGCTTCATTTTCAGAGTCTGCTTTTTGTTGTTGGGTTTGTTCTGGGATGGGCTTGGGTTTTGTTGTTGGTTTGGGTTTTGGTGGGTGTTTTTTGGTTGGCTGTCCAATTAGTGCAGAGAAACTACCAAAGTCATTGCACTCAACAGGAAATGGCTTTGGGCCACGGCAAGCTGGGGTTGTTTTTGAGCTGGCAACGGAAGATGAGATCTCTCTATGCTATTTACCAGCCCTCTGTGCCTCCCATTCCCTCCCCTCACCCCCCACTTCCTCCCTGCCTTGCCCTTCATCACACAGTGATGTGAATCTGTCACTGATGGATGATATCCAAGCCCGGGTCCTCTCCCCGCTGTCAGATGTGAATGACAGGCAGCTCATGACTGCTGCACAGAAAGTGGCCTCAATTGTAAAATGCTTAACAAAAGCAATTTCTCATCCTAGCAAATAATGACTTGGGGGGGGGGGGGGCGGGAAATAGGAGAAAAACAATGACTTACTACTGAGGCTTTGGCTTCCTCCTGCTTTCGTGGTTTCCAATGCTGGCTCAGTCACCATCCTGCCCTGATGGTTATTGGCATCTTCCAGGAGCCCAGGGCTGAGGGTACAACCACTCTTCCCACAAGCTCTTCCATCAGGCTCTATTTTCTACATACAGCTGGTTTCATTGGCCAGCATAAAGGGGAGAAAATGCTACCTCATTAAAGATAGAGGATCTTCTCTGCAGCCAGAGGCTTACCTGACCCCAGCCTGGGATGAGGCTGGTTGCTAACAGGGTGCCAGAAGCTCAGTGCAACAGGGTCAGTGCCCATGTTCCATCAGGGGATAATAGAAAAGGAGGGACAACAGTGGTGTATCAGTGGCAGAGACTGGGGAGATGGTGCCCAGAGCCAGGAAGCAAACGGACTGTTCAGAGTACAGTTGCTCTTTTTGGCTCATAATGCCCTTGATAATCCTTTTTAAATTGGCTTTTCTTCTTTTTTCCATCATTTGCCTATACTAATAACCCTACTTCTAATCCTCAGAAAGGTAACATCTGGGAATAGTTTGCCAGCCAAAATCCTAGGGGTGAGAAATTTCACAGCTTTCAGGATGGAGCTAAATTTATCAACAATATTAAGCAGTGGATGTGTCCAGGAGATTTGGTACCCTTGGAATCCCCTTTGGACCTAGGTTGCTATCTCAAAGCACTCTGCAAACATTTAGCTTGTAAGCCCCAACAACTAGCAAGGTGATCTCATCACTTCTGGTTTTTATCCAGGGAATATTAGACACACAAAAGAGCTGGTCAAAAATGTTGCTGCCAATGAATTCAGTGGAACTACTGACTGCTTCAAGAGAAGGATGTGTGTCAGTGCTCAGGGTCATAGCCTCCCTTGTGCTTACTTAGACCCATTTGTGCCTTACAAATGACTGCCTCTTAGGATACCAGCTGGCCCCCTGGCTTCCAAGTTGCTCAATGTGACTTACCTATCAACCACTGCCTTTCATATTTCCAGTCAGATGGCATGGGGTGTTTTAATCCCTTTGACAGCTAGAGTGTTAATGGAAAACCAATGAGACAACAGCTGCCAAACACCATCACTTCCCACTCACAGACATAAAGTCCTCCTCACTCCCTTCTCCTCTCCATGCCTGCACCAGCAGCAGCAGAGCTGGTGATTATGGCAGTCCATGCTGGGATGCAAAGACGACACTCAGCCTTGGGAGCACAACAGACCTTCTCCCTAACGTCTCCACTCTGCAGTCATATTGTTTCATACAAATGGATTCTTCCAGCTGCCTTGTGGGAATTGTGTGGCACTTAGCAGGGACAGGAGGAACAAAAGCAGAGAGGGAGAAACTGCAGAGCTGGAGGGAGTTTTACACTGGTCAGAAGCAGAAAGCATCCAGAAGAAGCAAGCAGTGGTTCATGAGTGCCTCAAAAATGAACTTTTCTTCTGCTTTCTCTATGGTTTGATTTTATTTTTTTTTGTTATAATTAGCATCCAGCTTGGAAAATACAGTCTGCAGCTCCATAAACCTTCAAAGCTCTTCACCTCCTAAGAGAGTAACAGCACCCTCTTGGGAATAAGCAGGCACAGCCCTTCCTTTCCACCTTGTAGGACAGGAATACAGATTCAATGAATTTTAGCGCTGTAGCAGTAACCATGGTAGTAACTAAGCTGATACAGGAGCTGACAGGATGGCTGGATCAATATTCTGTCAGGAGCAGGAAGAATTGCCACATAGGAAACTCTTTAAATGTTCATGAACCACCAACTGGAAGGTATTTTGTCAGGATAATAAATAAGCTTGCATGGTAATATTTGTTGCTCAGAGCACCTGACCCAAATGTGGATGTGTTTCAGCTTCTCAAAACTCTTAGCACCGTGCAAATCCAGAGTCAGGTTTGCACAGGTAGCTGGTACTGGACTGTGTGTCTACTGGCCAGGAGTGTTTGTTCAGGTCTGTTGCTAAAAGCAGTGAGTAGATGGTGGAGAATCATTCCTGCCAAACCTAAAAGGCAGCTGAACCCAGAAAGCTTGAAGGTAAAGCTCCATGTAATTGTTGCAAATATTGATTCAGTCTCACAACTGCTACTAGCCCTCTCTGGCACCAGAGCAGAGAAGAATTATGCTGAAACCAGGCCACTGTCTGTATTGCAATGAATACCAATCTGGGGAAAAAAAAATCCCAAACCCCAGGGACTTTTGGAGTGAGAAGTCAGGAGGTGAAGTCTAACTGCAGCAGAGACTTCTCAGAATCAGATTTTGGCAAGATCTGTAAAAGGAGAAATACTCCTTGCCAGTAGCTCTTTATGCAGATATGT
The DNA here is from genome assembly GCF_026170545.1 of Melanerpes formicivorus. Lineage (NCBI taxonomy): Eukaryota > Metazoa > Chordata > Aves > Piciformes > Picidae > Melanerpes > Melanerpes formicivorus. Next base: position 4,138,838 of record NW_027142362.1, on the reverse strand, counting down.
CCTTTGAACTGTCTTCTACAGCCTCATCAGTATTTGTCAACAGTTCTGCAGCTAGTGCATTGATCCACTGGCTTGTCCAGGGTGAACCAAAAGCAGCATCTTAAATTTCCATCATTAAAACCCCCAATACAATTTACCTCTTCTTGGCCTTGTGTGGGCAGCCCTGTAAAACCGCCATCAATGAAAGCTGGCTCCGTGCAGGCAGAGCAAGGGAGAGGCTAACAACTTATTTAACACCCTCTCAATCTGTCTGCTCAAAAGGCCTTTTCTTTCTGTATTTACTGCAGATAAAAGGCTCTGGGATAACCAAGCAAACTGTTGGTACTTATCCAAATTGAATGACATCTTAGAAACCTTCCTCTCTTTTTCTCCTGAGCAAAGCCTGGCCACGCTGAAATGAAAGGCAAAATTCCTGTCACTTGAATGAGGCTTTAGTCATTCAATCCCCATGTTCCCAGCAATTACTCTATGGCCTGACACCTTCCTTTTTTCACATGATGAATTGTCCCTTGTTCAAGACACAGAGAGGCCCCAGCACCAACTGTGTGGAGCAAGCACGGGCAAGGGTGAGGTGGCCTGAGCTGAGATGCTCCACTGAGCCAGCCAGATTCTGGCCAGATGCCCTGTGTTGTACCCAAGCAGGCAGCCAGGGCTGGGCTCTCTGGGGCTGGTTCAGAGGCTGATGGGCATGCATGAAGTTATTTGCAGGCTGTAAACTCTCAGGGTTGATAAAATGCTCCATAAGAGCCTGTTCTGCCTGCTACCACGGGGTCCTGCCTCTTCTAATGCAGCTCTCAATGTGAGTCCGCAGTGCCCAGGTGGCCAAGAAAGCCAGTGGCATCCTGGCTTGGATTAGAAACAGGCTGGCATAGTAACAGGGAGGTGATGATCCCCCTGTGTTCACCACTGGTGGGGCCACACCTAGGGTGTTGTGTTCAGTTCTAGGTCCCTCACTAAAGGAAGGACATTGAGGTGCTGGAGTGTGTCCAGAGAAGGGCAGCAAGGTTGGTGAAGGGTCTGGAACACCTGGCCCATGAGGAGGGGCTGAGGGAGCTGGGAGTGTTCAATCTGGAGAAGAGGAGGCTGAGAGGAGACCTCCTTGCTCTCCACAACTACCTGGAGGGAGGTTGGAGCAAGGAGGGGGCAGCCTCTTCTGCTTAATGACAAGTGACAGCGCCAGGGGAAATGGTTATGAGGTATATCAAGGGAGGTTCTGGCTGGATATTAGGAAATAATTCTTCACTTCTCAGACATTGGAATGGTCTGCCCAGGGCAGTGGTGGAGTCACCATCCATCAGGGTGTTCAAGCAGCCTGTGGACCTGGGGCTTAGGGACAGGGTTTAGTTCTGACCTTTCAGACCTGGGTCAAAGGTTGGATTGGATGATTTTCGAGGTCTCTTCCAAATTGATGTTTTCTGTGATTCTGTGACTAGAGGAAATGGTTTCAGGCTGCACCAGAGGAGTTTCAGGGATGTTAGGCAACATTTCCTCACTGAAATGGTTCTTAAACACTGGAAAGGTCTGCCCAGGGCAGTGCTGGAGTCACCATCCCTGGGGGTGTTCAAGCAGCTGTGGACCTGGTGCTTAGGGACATGGTTTAGTGTTGACCCTGCAGTGCTGGGTTGAGGGTTGGACTGGATGAGCTTGGAGGTCACTTCCAACCAGATACATTCTGTGATTCTTGTGCTTTGCTATCTGTGTTGGGTAGCAGAGAGAAACCCACAACCACTTGTAGAAAAGCACCTTCCTTTCACATGTAAATTCTAGTGTTTGACACTGAATTAAGTGAAACAACCTAAAATAATTATCTAATGAATAGTGGTGCACCAAACCTTCAACGGGATTTTATGCACAGTCATTATGGGTTCATTAAAACAACGTGTGCACCTCTTGTTGTTGCACACAGCGCCGTGTGTGAAAGCAGCCACCTTGAATATTAATGGCTGAATCAATTAAACAGCTTATAGCTTCAGTTCAGATAAACATCTAAGTGAAATCCATGTCTTGTTTAAGTGGAATAGCTGGGGAGGGGGAAGACATCAGCATTTCCAGTCACATCTAAGATAAAATCAGGAGATATGTGAATTAGATGGGGGAGAGGGAAAATGTTTGAAGACCTGTTGGAGTCAGTCTGTGCCCTCAGCATCCAGAGAAGGGTAAAAATCACTGAAGATTTGTACAAATTACCTGAAACTGCCTGGTTGCTGACTTTTGGAAACATCACTGCCATGGCTCTTCCTGCCTTCACTACCTGCAGAGAAATGCAGAGGAATTGTGCACACTTTCACTTCAGACAGCTCTCAAATCAATCCTCTCGCCAGGTCTTGGTTAACATTGATGCCACAGCTGACCCCGTTGGTGCAGTAGAGCCTGCAGGGCTTCAAAAGCCACGAGAATGCCAATGCCCTGGGCACTGGAGACACAAAAGTTATGCTATCCCTAATAAAAATCTCAGGCTGGGACTTAAACTGTGAGGCAGTGATCAGAGGTGCCACAGAAAGGCCAAGAAGAAATGAGATTATACCTAATGGCTTCCTAGTGCTCTCTACAGGGAGATATATTCACCAGCCACAACAACCACCATGGTCCCCATTCCTTGGCTTGTTTCCCCCTCACATGAATTTTCTGGATCCTTCAGTGCCTCCCAGTTACAAACTGAGTCTGACCATCAGCATCCTTGGCAGGGCTATTGCAGCTGCACCAGTGCAAGAGGGCCAGAGGACAGCTGCCTCAAGGTGGCTCCCATGGGTGACAAGCATGAGAGATGTGCAGATGATGTGTAATTTGGGGAGGTTTTAGGACATTCTGAGAGAAACATGAAGCAGAGAAGTCCAGGGTGAGTGCAGGAAAGTGGACTGCAGAAAAGGAATGTCCATCTTTAAATATTCCAGAGTATATTGCTGTCAGTATCAGACAGACCACCACATAAATCATTCTACGGGGAGAAAATCAAGGGCAGCCTGCTCTGAAAGCTTTGCTTGATCTCCTCCCTTGGCACACAGGTGAAGGGCATTTTGAGCATATGTCAGGTGAAAAACCACTCTGCAAATGCAAAACCTGCATTTCCAAGAGGTTCAGCCCCAGCCTTTTATCTGGACTGAGCAGCTTGAAACATCACTGCCTTCAACAGCCCTACCAAAAATCAGCCACAAGATAAAGTGCTCTGCTCCAATATGAAGGCACAAGCAGCAACAAGATGTGCTGGGAAAGCTTGAGAACAGCCTTACAGCTCAGTGCAAGGGATTAGCAAGGGCTGGAATTGCTTTTACAGCCTGGCTTCTCGTTAACCCTGTGGTGCACACAGATTCGCAGCTCCTCTGCAGCTCTGCACAAGCACCATGGGACCGGAGATGACTTTTGAGTTGGGGAGCAAGCCTGGGGAAAGTTATTTCTTATCAGCAGTGAGAAGGAAGGGAAAGTTAAGTGGCAGATTTCCCAAGGTGAAGTATTTGCCCATCTGCCTGGCCACAGTCTACTTTCTTATCCAAACCAGGCTGTGAAGTGTCTCCCACTAAAGATTTTGCTGCTTGAAGAGCCAGGTAAAGATGAACACATGCAAAGAGATTAGACCACTGAGCCCTTTTCCAGAGAAAACAACACTTGAAAAGTTTTGTTTGACATGTTTTCTGTCATTGTCCTGAGCATGCAGCTGTGTGCAGCATTTCAGAGCTCCAGTGAGCTACAGTTGCCAGAATTAACTCATTAATTTGTGAAAGCCTGCAGACCTGCTGAACCTCACCTGTTTGCTTCAGTGGGAGAAAGTCCTTTGGGATTTCTCTGTGGGAAAGCTCATAGCTCTCAGGACTTGTCAGGAATAATTAAGAAAAATGAGGATGTGAGTCTCAGTGAAAGGGACAAATCAGTGTAAGGGAAGTACCACATTTGAGGGGAGAAAAAAAGACCTTTGCCAAAGTTATTTACATGCTGTAGCTCTTGAGCATCAATATTTCATTCCTCTTAAGAGGTCAAACTTTCCTCAAGATGGAGAGAGGAAGGCATCCTCTTGTGGCTGGTTAGTAACTAATGTCCTGGCTGTCTGCTGTCCAACTACCTCTGGGCACTCATGATGTCTGTTTCTATATCAAATCTAAGCTTTGCCAGCTTCTGTATTGGGTGACTCCTACCTGATATCTACTTGGAGACTTATCTGCTCCCCAAAACTGAGTCTTTAGCCCCTACGGGGTTGACTCTGGCAGAGCAATGATCATCTCCAGTGATTAGCTTTGCCCTACACATAGAGCTGGCACATAACACTGCCAAAATACTCAGCTCGGGAGAAGCGACCCCACTATCCATGCTGAATAATAAAGCCCAGAGGAAGAAAGGTATGACACAGGCTTCCATCTGGGTGCCCCAGAAAGAGAGAGATGACTCTCTTCAGCTCAACCACTGAGTTTGGGCACGGAGATGCACTTTGTACTTGGTGTTTCAGGATTTGGACTGACAGCCTAGCTCAACCCCAGGCCAATTTTACACATCTGTAACTAGGTGTCGGGAAGCTCCTCTGTGTTGCTACCACACATGGAGCTGGTTGGAGGGGGTGCTTAGAGTTAGACCTAGTTATCCTCTGCCCAGTACACTTCTGCCACATGCCATCAGCTGTTCTAAATGTGTTTACTGCAATCAGTGAGCTGAGCATTTCATTACAACCTGCAAATTATTCTGCTCAGCAGATTTATTTCTAATGGGTTGAGAGCAAGGACTAACACCTGCTTCTGCTCTGCAGAGCACCCTCTTAAGCTACAATGCAGTGGGTTTCTTTGTCCAAGACCAGGAAAATCCTGGACCTGCTGCTCTAAAGAGATGCTACCCTAAGCAGTTATCATGTGGGGTGGTTGACCTCTTGACATGAGAGCCAAGAGCTGATCAGCTCCACGTCTGTAGGCTCTTGGCTGGCTTAGAATGAACCACAGACTGGAAACATCTGGAGAGGACATCAAAAGTGGTGTAAGACATTAGCTGTTTGTTTGCTTGGTTGCTTGTTGGGTAATTTGGCTTCAGTAGTGTAAATTCACATTTAAGTAGACCTTTTTCTTCAAAGCACATCTTGCTCCATCCTTGCACAAAGGATAACACAAAAGGGAAAGAGAGGACAGTGTGAGAGGATTTATTTGTGCGTGCAAGATCTATCTGACAATAGAAAGTATTGACAAAGGCTTTATCTGAGCAGCTATTGGCATCTTGTACAAACAGTTCTATCCATCTCTGCAGAAGCAGGCAGCTAACTTTTTGTGTTGTCTGGGGGGGAGCTTAAATCAAACCCATGGCTGAGACAGATTCCTGGGTTACACAACTCTGAACCAGCTTTTTGGTTTTGCTGCTCAGATTCCTAGTCTGAGATTAAGTTTGCAAGCAGTGTGTCACTTGAAGGGTACATAAGGGATGTGCAGTAAGAGGTGAGATGAAACCAGGATTCTTGCTTTCTGGGGCTAACCATGATTTTAAGGCCTTCTGGGAGAACATCTCTGCTTGGTGAGTAGGTGGAAGGAGAGAAAAAGCTTGCATATGAGTTTGGATACAAGTTCAGACCTTGCTGCTGGATGGCCTCAATTGCACAAACCACCCCATTCCAGCTATCATTCCTGTCTGGACAGCTCTTCTGGAGCCCTGGCCACTTGCAAGACTCTGATGCAGAGGTTCCCTTAGGTGCAGAAAGGATCAGACATCAAAAACTGTTGCCTTGAATTGATGCAGCAAAATCACCTTTCATCACTGCTTTGCCATCAGCACAAAGCTGGCCCTGCCTCTTGCCCCAGACTTTTGGCAAAGATCTTTCAAAGGCAGCTTGCAATCTCTTGCAATCTTACTCCAATGACTGTTGGTGCCTAAATGTTTTCCCTAGTCCTTAGTGCCTAAATCCAATGTGCTTGCCCTTAGTCCTTGATTCTGTCCATATCCTTTTCCTAGATTGGCAATATTTTATTGCTCTTCCTCTTAACAATTGCTCACCCAGTGGATCTGTAGTGGCTTTGTCTCACTGCAGAGGTGCAGAAGGAGATAAAACAAAAGCACTCTAGTGAGACACTGAAACCCAGCTGTGAGCAAGGGTCTGGTCACTGCAGTGAGTGTATCAGCCATGCTTGGCAGACCAGGAAAATCAGTCTCTGGCCTGTATAAATATGAATGATGCAGAAGGAGGATTAAATGCAATATAATACCCTGGTTGTTTCTCCTACTGCCTTGTTTACTTTCTTTCCTTCATATTAATGCATATCCAGTGGAGGGAGATAGAGGTGTTGCTTTTACTCAGCAGAAGTTTAAATCAAGGAAGATTACCCTAAGTTCCAATTTATCCATAGCCTTTGGCTAAAGGAATGCATTTATGATGTGGTTACAACATAGGCATGAATTGGTTATGCTGTTTAGACAGGAAAATGGATGTGGGGAGAGGGTTAGGGTGTGATATGAGGATGCATCTAACCAGCATCCTGCTGCTGAAGTGTCCAACCATCACCTTTCCCTACCAACTTTCAGCTTCACCCTCCCCCTGCTTCCCTTTCACCCACTCAGGGTAAATTAGGTCAAGAAACTGATCTCCTGGAAGGCCTTTTTCAGCCTTTTTCTTCCCCATCTTGTCAGCTCAGCTCACTGAACTGACTCCTTCAGGCTCAGCAGCTGAATGCCCTGCAATGCTGAAGAGCACTTGCAATGCAGAAACAACTCACTTTCCACAGCTTATTGTCCTGCTGCAGGATGAAAACTGCTGAGAAGGCTGGTAATAAGCAAGCATCACCAAGGCAAGGAGCAGGTTGGCTTCTCTGGGGTTGATGGGAGCAGTGTTGTGACACTAGACTCAGGGCATAGCAATGTGCTTGGAGGGAAGTACAGACTCCCTTTGCTCCCAGCCTTTAGCACTCCCCATCCTCCACCTTTGGAATTTTATGTCCCAGGAAAGGGGTTTATTGATGTATAATTCTTGGCTAGCATTGATGCATCTCCCCGGGAGCCTCATTTTGCAAGGCAGGGGAGCCCACAAAGGAACTAGAGGAGCGTGGGTTCAATAAGCCCAAGCTGGGGGGAGTGGGAAGTGCCTGTGGGGGAGAAGCAGGACAAGGAGGCTGCAAAACTATCCCTGGCCACAAGAGGGTGACCTAGGGCGGCACTTCTGAAAGGTCTGCTCTGAGGTTAGGAAAAGGCATGTTTGGGAGCATCTCTGGTTCCAGACGGAAGCACAAGGGCTGGGGCAGAAGAAAAGCTGCTTTAGCTCTCGTTTTCCTCCCGCGGGTTTGCAGATCAAAGCGGTTTGGACAGGCAAAACTTGTCCAAATAAGCAAAGCTTTCAAACTTTCTGGGTGCTTCTCGGTGTGATGTCAACTTCAGTAGTAATGAAGGATGCTCAAAATCCTAAGCAGTTGGTGACTTGCTCATGATCTCCAGCTGAGCAACAGTGCCCAAGCAGCTCCACTGGTGGCCTGTAGAGCTGTAGAAACCAGGATGCTTTGCTACTTCTGCACTTGAAATAAAGGAAACACAACCAACTGGTTTAATTCAGTGGAGAGGAAGAAGGGGAAGTAAACTCCCCCAAGCACTTTTGTTTTCTCCTCTGCCTTTATTTGGTGATTAGCTTTGTTACTTTAGTTTTCAGGCCCCATGAGGTAGATTATGTTCACATGGCAAACCCATGAGTTTTCAAGCTTCTCATAGCTGGTACAGGCAGAACAGCAATTAGGCATGACGTGGTTTTGCATTGAACCAACAGCTGGAAGCAACCCTCTTGATAGGTGCTCTCTCCAGGATAACTGATGTCAATCACATCATTAATATGGGCTTTGTTACTTGTTCCACAGCACTGAGCTGTCTCAAGGGTTTTTATAAGTTATTAGTCAAGCATCTTGCATTGAACTTTTTGTTTGTTTCCATTCATTCCCAGATTCCTTTCCTGTGAGGAACAGCTATCATTATAACTGATGGGGAAAGCTGCAGAAATCCAGCAGCAGGCAGCCTGTAGTTAGATGGTGGTGAGGTGTGTTTGCAGAGGAGGGGGCTACTGGTGCCTGGAAGTCCTTGCTTCAATAGGAATACAACAGGCAGCCAAGCTGTGGTGGGTGATGTCTAAGGAGGCCTCAGCTGAGAGGCAGCAGTCCCTAGAGAAAATATAGGAGTCAGGTAGCCAAGGATAAATGGGAAGTGCAGGGGGTTATGAAGCAAGATGTGAAGAGAGAGAGTAGCCTTTCTGTACCAAGGGGTAGCAGTTCAAAGTTCAGAGGACACAGTCTCAAGCTGTGTCAGGGGAAGTTTAGGCTCAAGGTGAGGAGAAAGTTCTTCCCAGAGAGAGTTGTTGGCCAGTGGAATGTGCTGCCCAGGGAGGTGGTGGAGTCCCCATCCCAGGAGGTGTTCAAGAGGGGATTGGACGTGGCACTTGGTGCCATGGTTTAGTAGTCATGAGGTGTTGGATGACAGGTTGGACTTGGTGATCTTTGAGGTCTTTTCCAACCTTATTGATTCTATGAAATGTGAGCTGTGATCTCAGATCCTCCATGGAGACTTCAAGTCAAGCAGTCTGAACCCCACAATGCTACTGAAGTTGATTATGCTCATAGCAGCACTTGGTTGTTCACAAAGCAGCTAAGACAGATGTTCAGGCCTAGGAACACAGACTTTCTGCAGGAGGTTAATTTACCTTTTTATTGCTTGATTTTCCCCTTTGCTGGAAGGGTGTTTTGGTTTGCAAAGCAGAGAAGCCATCACATGCTATTGAAGAGGACAATCCTAGGAATGTGGGTTTTGAGAAGCTGCTCCCCACAGCTTCACAAGCAGCTGCAGCCTGCCTGGGATTTCCATGGCTGTCTGGACATGAGCAGAGTACTGATGAAAGGAAACTGAGGAGAACCTGAGTAGCCATTATACCAGAGAATTTGGTAAAGATGACTAAAGCAGAATGGGTTCTGTTTCTAATTTCCCCCTTCAGTGCTTAATGATTACTAATGGAGAGGTATTCCTCAGGAGCCTGGGTTCTGAGCATCTTTCCTGCAGCTTGCTGGCCTTTTCTCTTTGAGCCTGAGCTCTGTGTTACTTCAGCTGAAACAGCAGCCAAGCTTTGAATGCCAAACACCCTCATTAGTATGGGTAATGATGATGAGGAAGATGCCTCCATCATTCTTTGCTGATGGCTTTCTCCTCTGGGAAACAAAAAACAAAGGGGTGTTACTGACCTTGCATCCATATCTTGCCAGCCCTATCTCCCACTTTGGGGTGGGATGGTGGCAAGAAAAAGGCTGAGTGCTGAAATTTGGGGGAATGCTGCATCCTCCCAAAATCACAGTAAGGGGATTGTTGCTAAGGCCTTGGCTCTCCTTACTGAGGAAGGTTGTTTGCTCGAACCAAGCATCACAGCTGGATCCCCGGGCCTGGGGGGAGTGACTGCAAGGAAAGGAGGAGCAGGAAGATCAGAAGCTGCTGGGGTGGCAGATAGGCACCAGCAGAACAGTTTGGATTTGTGCTGCAGCAGCCATGTGAAGGGGCCTCATCCTCCTTAACTCATAGCTGAATGCTGGCTGCAGGACCAGACCTCATGGCAGTGCTGTGCAAGCAGAGCAGGGAGATCAGGAGGAGGTATCCTTCCTTCTGCAAATGGGCACATAAAACTGCTGTCCTCCATTGCAGTGACAACTATGCACAGGTAAATGGACCCTTGAGGCTCCTGGAATGGAGCTTCAGATCCACTTTTATAGGCTCACCACAGCCTCTGTTACAGGGGTAGTTTCCATTTTTTAGGAGGCAGGTGAGACAATGTCACAAGGGAGAAAAGAAACCCCCTCTGTTCTATCCCCAGAACTACCAACCTCAACCACCTTTCCCATTTTGTATTTTTCCTGTCTTGCTGTCACCCACCACTGGCTGCTTCCTCCTATTCCCATGTCTGTTCACACCCTACATTTCCATTTTAAAGAAACAGAATTCAAACCAGATGTAAATGTGGTGATTGCTCTGAACCTCACTGATCCCCATGGGCTTGCATGAGCAGTGAATTGATGCTGGAAGAATCATACAATCAATAAGGTTGGAAGAGACCTCAAAGATCATCAAGTCCAACCTGTTATCCAACACCTCATGACTAACTAAACCATGGCTCCAAGTGCCACATCCAATCCCTTTTTGAACACCTCCAGGGATGGTGACTCCACCACCTCCCTGGGCAGCACATCCCAATGGCCAATTTCTCTTTCTATGAAGAACTTCTTCCTAGCATCCAGCCTAAACCTCCCCTGGCACAGCTTGAGACTGTGTCCTCTTGTTCTGGTGCTGCTTACCTGGCTACAACTCCCTTCAGGTAGTTGTAGAGAGCAATAAGGTCTCCCCTGAGCCTCCTCTCTCCAGGCTAAGCAACCCCAGCTCCCTCAGCCTCTCCTCGTAGGGCTTGTGCTCCAGACCTCTCCCCAGCCTCATTGCCCTTCTCTGGACATGTTCAAGTGGAGTCCTTACTCAGATGATGCTGAATTCCCCTTGTGTTGCAAGTGCTGGCTTCTTCCAGGCACAATTTTCAACCTGTCTTGCCATGACCTCCTTTATCTCATTCAAATTTCACCTCCCCAGTTTTTATTATGCCAGCAGTGAATATATAACAGCAGGGAGAATTGTGAGATGACAAAACATGCCAGTGCCCAGCTGTCTTTGCCTCTCCAGCACAAAAGAGCCCACCTCTTTTAAGTAAAACTTCTGTTTGTCTGTAAGTGAAGCTGCTACAGGATGACAATAATGGACTCTTCCAAGGGAGAACAATAAATAGGGTGTCAGCTGACAGGTGCTGTCCTTCCTGGCTGCAGTGTTATATCCATTATTTAATAAGACAGACATGATGTTCAGGAGAGCTGGAGCGATGAGGTGTAACTGTATCTTTCTGTACCACAGAGGAACCTCCAAAGAGATTAATGGAGGAGGAAGGAGGGCAAACTTTTCCTCTGGGCTTCTGGTGTCTTATGACTGCGGCTTTTGGCTTGCAGTCAGCGCCCTGGAGGAGCCCAAGCAGGCGAAGATTGAGATGCGCAAAGTTGCTAAGTAAGTTTCCCCACTACTTCTGCAGTAAATGTGCTTTCTTTCATGATTTGGTATTTTTAGAAGTAGTCTACTCTTGGTACTGCTGCTCAGAAGGAGCCACAGGGAGAAAAGCATCATCACTAACTGCTAGAGTTGAAGAAATAACCGTAAGAGTAGCTCTGTGCTGCAGGCATGGAGAAGATGCATCAGCAAGCAGGGCTGCTAGCAGAAGGTGCAGTGAAGATTTCTTGAGGCTGTCTGGAAAGTCTTGGGGGGGAAAAGAACTTTGGAAAATGGCCCCCATAAGAAATGAGGATGTGTGTGTGAGGTCTGAAATTAGCTTCAGCAGTCACTGAGTGGTGCAGTGACAATCAGGACAACAGGCAGGGCCTGTTCAGCCAAAGAAGGTGCATTGTTTTCAGCTGGCTGAAACTGGGGAGGTTCTGGGGAAGAGATCAAATCCACGTCTCTAGGGACTGGGCTGATAGCAGCAGTTGGTTCCAAGTAGTCTTCCAAAGTAGCTGCTGAGAAATGCTATGAACAGCTGTGAACTAGCTCTTAGATCTGAAAGACAATGATCAGATATGAGATCAAACGTAGCAGGTAGTCTATATGTCTAGACTGGAACAAAAATACCCCTATACCAAATCCCTTGGTTCCTGCAGGTCAGGTCTATTTCAGCAGTGGGCTTTTTGCCTGGCTAATGGCATAGAAAGTTGATTTGGCTTCCTGCCAGCAGAAAACAATCCCCAACCCTCCCTGCTTTTGTTATCACAAGACAACATACTCCAGGCACACTGACTTCCTCTGATCAGGGCTTAGGTGTTCAACTGCTAGCAATTAGGCTGCCTAAATCTCATTTGTGGGGTATTGAAGTTCTAAGGAAAGGGTCAGTGTCTGACTCTAGAAAGGGCAAGAGGTTAAAGTGTTCAATACAAATGTTTTGTCACTATAAAAAGACGTATCCTGATCGCTGAGAGAGGCACATTCTGCTCCCCTGGAAATGACTGATTGGCCCTAATGAAGCTCCGTGGGGAGAACACGGAGCAGTATGGCTGGCTCTGGTTACCTTAGCAACTCTCTCCTTGTGAACTGGGAGGCTAAATTTGTATAAAATTGGAGATCTAAAAACATCCAACAATATTCCAACAGAGAAAAACGCTACCCACAGAAATTAACCTTGATTAAGAAGGATGCTGCTGCTGTAATTGAGTCGGGGTGTGCAGCCAACAGGAGGACTTTCAGTGCCTATTGTTGTGAGGCAGGGAGAGCAACAGGCAGCTCCAAAGGGGCCTAAAGGAGCATCAGGACAAATCCAAGGGAGGCTTGTGGAGTACAGCAAGACAAGGAGAAGTTGGGGAGAAACAGCCTCCTTGCAATCTGGAGCTGTCCAGCTGAGGATGTTGTTAGCTCTTGGAACCCTGCAGTGATACTGCTCTGGTTTCCTACTACTTTTAATCATAGGATTACAGAAAGCTAGGGGTTGGAAGGGATCTCAAAAGATCATCCATTCCACCCCCCCTGCCAGAGCAGGATCATCTAGAGCAGGTCACACAGGAATGCATCCAGGCAGGTTTTGAATGTTTCCAGAGAGAGAGACGCCACAACCCCCCTGGGCAGCCTGCTCCAGGGCTCTATCACTCTCACAGTGAAAAAGCTTTTTCCTTATGCTCACATGAAACTTCCTGTGCTCCAGCTTGCACCCATTGTCCCTTGTCCTATCACTGAGCAGAGCCTGGCTCTGCCCTTCCCACACTGCCCTGCCCATCTTTATCAACAGGAATGAGGGCACCCCTCAGGCTCCTCTGCTCCAAGCTCACAAGCCCCAGCTCCCTCAGCCTGTCCTCAGCAGGTAGATTTTCCACTGCCTTCAGTATCTTTGTGGCTCTGTGCTGAGCTCTTTACAGTTCCCTGAGGTCCTCTGGACCAAATATTCCAGATGCAGCCTCACCAGGTTCTTTAGGCTAAAAATTCTTCACCCATCAGGCCAGGTCTGTTGTTTTGTTTCTTGAAGCACGCACTTGAGTCTTCACCTAGACTGGGAGAACTACAGTTTGTCAGTAAGGAACACAAACAATGGACCAGGCAGTCTGGTAATGCAAGTAGTCATATGTGTGTTGACTTAACTGGTGTGTAATAGCATGCTTCCCTGGATGTCAGTGCAGATAAAATCTCTTACAGCTGCTGAGCATCATCAACCACAGTAATGCTGTGTAACTTGGAGAGAAGCTTCAGAGAACAATGCTTTAAATTCATCAGTCTTCAGCTTTTGAGCACATGGAGTTTGTAGATCACTTTAAATCTAGTTAAGATTATTGCTGCCCATTGCCTTTAATTTTAAAGGTCTGGCCTGACTCTCTTTTTGAGGACTGAAACAGAGGATTCTGTGATTCTCTGCCTGTGGACTCAGTGGGGAAAGGTGAAGTGGCAGGAGAAAGCCTGAGCTCCCACAGGTGAAGCTCCATGAGCTGCTGCTGGTGAGGATGAGGGACTGAACCACTCTAAAAGCTGTGGAAGGCAGTGGTTAATTTCACTTATGGAATTTGTTGCTGGGGGAGGTCAGCAGGCCAAATCCTCCAGTTGGGTTTTAAATAGGGATGGATAATTTCATGATGTCGAACAACATTTGCAGCTCTGCAAAGCAAGCTAACGAGGTTAATCAAATCTTATGCTTCAGGGAGCTGCCTTGCCATGCAGGCCTGCTTCTGTATAAACAGTGTGAGATGAGGCATTATGGGTGTTTGACCAAAAAATCAGGAGTCTGCATCAGTGAGCCGGTTTTGTTCTAAGCTAGGATGAGCAAGCATTTGATTCGAGATGGAAAAGTGGAGTAACCCTCATTACCTCCCAGCTTATTGGGCTCTGAAATGCAGCTGCATTAGCCACTGATATAAGAAATCAGGGCAAATGTGCAGCCACAAATCCCTGAGGAATTAGAAGCTATGCTCCACTGCCCTGTGGTGAGTGAGGACTTTGGCCCCCGTGGTACCTAATGTTCACAATCATAGGGCAATGCTTTCCCACAGTTGCACAGCTTGCCTGCTGGGTCAGAAGTTCAATAATAGATTAGGAAATGGTGATATAAAGTGGGATTCTTGCACAGGTGAGGCATGGTTGCAAAAAAGATTGCCTCTTTTTGCCTCCCTCACCAAGTGAAATCAGCATCATTTCACTCAATCGGTTTCCCTCTGAGGTTTGCCAGTAGCCCTGGCCCCAGCCTGCAGAGCTCAGCACAGACATTGGTCACTAAGGGGATGCCACAGAACTTGGGGCCAGTTGGGCTCAAAGCACAACAGAGTAGACCCTGTGCTGTGTTAACAGAGAGTAACATTTTGATGAGCCCCTGACCTGTTTCTGGTGTGGTGAGCAAGGGAGGGTAGACCTCAGCCTTTTGTTCCCATTCTGATCAGCCACAAAGGGATTAGAGTGGCATAAATGTATTATCTTGTGCAGGATTTATCCCCTGAAAAATGATGGCAGGATTTGATTGGCTGCTTTTTTTTTTCCCCCTTGTTACTTGGCTTCTGGATGTGATGCTTGGGATTGAGAGCTGAAGGCAAATGCAGAAAGCTTGGCCGCTGAGCAGCTTCACTTTCGGCCTCCCTGTTTTCACAGGGGCTCGCTGTCTTCAAAGAAATCTGGAAAGAAAATGTTCCTGGCTTGATTGTGGCATTAATCCAGGCTAAGTCAGGTGGGCTCAGGCTAAGTTTGACTCTGCAGCTATATCTTAACAAGTCCAGAGCCATGGGAGATGGAGAAGAGCAGAGCTGGAAGGCAGCATTTATTTCTACGTATTCACTTGACGATGTCTTTCCTTTGCCCTTGCTTCTTAATCTCTCTCCAGCTAGCACTGAGCATTAGGCTAAAGTGTGTTAGTGGTGGTTGAAAAAAGCTCAGGGTTTTCATGGGCTCTTCAATATTCTGTCTCAAATATTTTAAAGGCCTGAAAATCTGTAGGGGAGTCCAGAAGACTTTGCTTAATTGGCATGTCCTTAACATTCAGAGTAAGCCAAAGGGTGTTAGGAGTGGGAAACAAAAGGAGTTAAGAGAACACTTCAGGAGCAGGGAAAGTCTAAGTTTCTCCAAATTAAGAGAAAGAGGATTGCAAGTTTGGGGCTGCAGATGTTTGAAGTACATGACAGCAACTAGTTCTTCACACACTCCATTATCGCTCAAATGGGAAATAATAGACATAATGTGTCTTCCCTTCCTGGAAACTTCATGTGATTACAGCTTCCTTCTTTTTGTTGTTGTTTTTAATGAATAATTGCATGAAGCCCATGGTGGTTTTGATGATTAATGATGGGGGATGATGACTAAGAGTTCCCCTCTCCATATGGCATCAGTAAGTGTGCAGACAACATCAGGTTGGGGGCAGATGTTGATCTGTTAGAGGGTAGGAGAGCTCTGCAGAGGGAGCTTGCCAGGCTGGACAGATGGGCAGAGTCCAACAGGATGGCATTTAACAATTCCAAGTGCTGGGTGCTGCACTTTGGCCACAACAACCCCTTGCAGTGCTACAGGCTGGGGTCAGAATGGCTGGAGAGCAGCCAAGCAGAAAGGGACCTGGGGGTAGTGGTTGACAGCAGCTGAACATGAGCCAGCAGTGTGCCCAGGGGGCCAAGAAGGCCAATGGCATCCTGGCCTGCATCAGGAACAGTGTGGCCAGCAGGAGCAGGGAGGTCATTTTGCCCCTGTACTCAGCACTGGTCAGGCCATACCTTGAGTCCTGTGCCCAGTTCTGGGTCTCTCAATTTAAGAAGAGCATTGAGACTCTTGAATGTGTCCAGAGAAGGGCAACAAAGCTGGGGAGAGGTCTGGAGCACAGCCCTGTGAGGAGAGGCTGAGGGAGCTGGGGTTGCTTAGCCTGGAGAAGAGGAGGCTCAGGGGAGACCTTCTTGCTCTCTACAACTCCCTGAAGGGTTGGTCTCTTCTCCCAGGCAACCAGCACCAGAACAAGAGGACACAATCTCAAGCTGTGCCAGGGGAGGTGTAGGCTGGAGGTGAGGAGAAAGTTCTTCCCAGCAAGAGAGATTGGCCATTGGAATGTGCTGCCCAGGGAGGTGGTGGAGTCACCATCCCTGGAGGTGTTCAAGAGGGGATTGGATGTGGCACTTGGAGCCATGGTCTAGTTAGTCATGAGGTGTGGGGTGACAGGTTGCACTTGATGATCTCTGAGGCCATTTCCAACCTTACTGATGCTATGATTCTATGATTTATGCCATGTTTGGGAGGATTCAGAATTAGCAGATGATGCTGACCTCTGGCTAAGCTGATGGAGAACTGCAGTAATCCCTATCAAAAGATGCTTTTGTGGTGTGCATATATATATTAGAGTACATATGTTTATATAGCATGCATAACTGCTGTGCAGCATTAGCTGTCCTGCTTCATTCAAACCAATGCTCCCTCCAGGGCTGTTTCTCGAGTGGTTCTTGCCCAGGGGTCACACTTGCTGGATAAGTGTCTCAGCAGAGTATTGTCTGACACTCAGGAGTGTCTGCTGCTCTGTTGTGCCACGTCAAAATAACCCTGAGAATCCTTCTCTGGGATAGAATAAATTGCAAAAGCCTCTGAGATGTTGAAGTGGGGGAAAAAAAAAAGGTCATCTCTAAGTATGAGGTGAACTGATGGTTAAGCCACTTGATGGGGAAACTTGTTGCAGAGGAAGGTGATGGCATATAGGTGTGACATCTTATGACACTGCAGGATGACAGACTTCTGTCAGCACTTTGGTTCAGAGCCAGCAACCTGTCACAGGGATTTAGAGAGTGGATTTGTTGTCTCTGAGTCAAACACAGAACCATCAGACTTGGTGTGCCTGGCCACTAACAAATAGAAGGAGAGGTAGCCTGGATGGTATGCAATTGTTGGGGGTGTTTTGCTGTTATGTAAACTGTAAAGCTACTTCCTATGGCATGGAGGGAAATCAGTCCCTGCTGCAATTTCCTGCCAGGAAGGTCTGAGGCATCTTAGCTAGGCTGTAAGAGAAGCTAGCATAATGTATACTTGGAATGGTGTATATACTCTGGAATGATGTATACTCTGCAAAGATTGAGGACTTGAGAGGGAGAATGCTCTGTGGAGGGGCAGATAGTCAAGGACTGAATCCTTTATCCCCAGGATGTACTTCCCTTGCCCTGTCCTGTCTAACCAAGCTGTGGAAGCAAGAGGTGGGGGGTGGAGGGGATCGTAAAGTCCCACATAAACCAGCAGCCATACCTGTTTCCTGCGTAATAAATTAGTCACAGTGCACTGATCTGCTGGTACCCTTGGTGCTTTTGATATTCTGAATCACATTTTTGCAGCAAGGTGCCCAGCTGCACCTCAGCACAGAGACAAACCTTATCAGACAATCCAGAAACTCACCAAGATCTTTCCACTTGCCAGGCAGGTTTGAGATGTTTCTTTCTGGTACCAGCCCCACACATGGTGTCTGTCTGTCACTTTCCAGCACACACTTGTCACTCAGTAAAGGGTGTGGAGGAGCAACCTGAACATAATGAAAAACCCTGGATAAAAGGAAATTGAAAATGAAAGTCCCTGGCCTTTGGAATTAAAGGATGAAGCAATCACTGCTTAGCTCATTTCCCCCTAGGGAAGTCCTCCAGCTCCTTGCAGCTTGCACTGTAAAGAAGCTTACAGTAAAATATGCATTTCATTTGATTTTGTTGAGAGGAAGAAGGGCAAACGAAATGACCAGAGGAGAGGCGGCTGGAGAGCGGAGCAGAGTTGGCACTTTCCATTATGTTTCATTTTTCAAGCCAGTTAGTTTTGCTGCAGGAATAATCTCAGGTTCTCTGGCCTTTTTTCCACCAGACACCTGCTGCCCTTTTGCAGTGATTTATCTCCTTAGCCCACTCATCCCTGCTTGGAGGGGGAGGGGGGAAGAAGATGTTTTGGAGAGTGTGGCTGGACCCTCAGCTCAGAGGCAAGCCCTGCCTCTGTTCTGCAGCTTGAGAGCCTTGCTGCTTCGGTGGGGAACACAGGCTTTTCTTTTTAGAGAGCTTCTGGCCAGCATCCAAGAAATGTCTGTCCAGGTATGTTTTGAATTGGATTGGACAGAGCACATCTCCAAAATACTGGGTAGCTGTACTGGTGGATTTGACATGCTCCTGATCTCTTAAATCACCCTGTGCTGCTTCTGTACAGCACAGCATGTGAAAAAGTCGAGCTAAACCTCTTCTCTTTGCACTGCTAATGGCATTTTCTGCCCAGAAGTTGTCCTCAAGGTCTGTTCGTGGTGGGTACGCTCTGGTTGGGTTCTGCTGCCTGTGAATGCGTCCAGTCTAAGCTATAGGCACTGTGATGCTTTCCCTAGCTGAAGCTTAACGCGGTTTTAATACCCAACAGTGCTAACTGCGGTGCTGCTGGGAGAGGTTAGGAGCTGCTGCTTACACAAAAGCTAACAATTAGCAGGTTTTGGTAGGGACATGAAGTATACACTTGTACCTGTGCTCAGCTCCCTGCAGGGGCCAGTTTACAGTCCAATTAAACAATTACAAACCATTAAACTGAACCTCCAGAATCCTCTGGGCTCTCTAAATTGCTATTTGCATAATTCTACAAGTCAAAATGATGAAGATAAAGCAATCAGCTGACTGTAGAACATCCTTTTTAAAGTGTATGAAAAGTTGATTGTCTTCACTCTCCTCCCAAGTGTGCAAACACTGCCTTGTTTGATAATGACAAATATCATCTGGGAGGGGGGTGGTATATTACCCACCTGAAGCTTTGAGGAGGGAAGAGGCTCTGCTGAGTTGCAGAGGCATCATCTCAGAGGAAAATGCTATGACTCCATGCAGGTCCATCCCTCTGGAGCGTGTTCTTTCAGGGCATATGAGATTGCTGAAAGATGTGCCTTCTGAAATGCCCTCCTGAGAGCAGGAGGAGGAGGGAAGGCTGGAGTGATCTTTCCGGATCTAAAGCCTTATCTTTCTTACCCACAAGTTTATCTTGTCATTCAGATCAGGGAAAAAAGAAGCCCTTTGTGCTGGGGTGGACTGCAGGCCTTCTCCAGTTTCAGACTTTTTCTTTTTTTGGCCTAAATTTGGGTGGTGTTCTCCCTTGCTCCCCCAACTTTGGAACGGCAAAACCTCTTTAAGCTCACCATGCTGTCACCCATTCACTTCAGTGAAGTGGAAATAGAAGGCTGGACATAAAAGGATGAAATTTATCTTAAAAGCCACACTTTTTGTGGTTTTATTTTTTTAACTGCAGCTCCCAAGTGCTCAGTGCTTTGGAAAATACATTCTTCAGCTGACAGCTTTATGGCATATCCTGTATAGGACATGCTTAAATGCTTTATGAAACAGAGAATGGCTTAAGCAGCTCATTAAATGCCTTGCTGAATGCAGAGCTAAACAGTGATTACTTTGCATGACTCAGTTTCTCCTTCCACCCAGAGGGAAGAATCAGTTTTGAGCTCTCTCTCCCTTCAGCATTAAAGGGAGATACAAAGATATCATTCAAGTGAACTATTGTACAGGCACAAATCACTGTCTTAGCATTAGGTTTGCCTGGCTATGGAAAGCTCAGATGACTCTGCTCTTTGCTAGCACTGCCCAGGTTTCTTCAGCATAGCACCGCTGCAACAACAACACAGAAGCGAGGGTGGGACAGGTAGGGAATAAAACTGGCTGTGAACTGAGAAATAAATGTGTTGGGTTTGGGGTTTTGTTAATACTTATTTCTAAAGTCCAGACGTGATTCGTCACATTGTATACAAATTGAGCCAAATCAGTTCTAAACAGCAGGGTTGAGGACTGGCCTCTCAGCTGTGAGAATGGCTTGCTTGTTCTTGTCTTCCTGTGATGTATCCTGGGCTCGATCAAGAGGAGTGTGGCCAGCAGGGCAAGAGAGAGGATTCTGCCCCTTCGTTCTGCTCTGCTGAGACCCCACCTCCAATACTGCCTCCAGTTCTGGTGTCCCCAGCACAAGAAGGACACAGAGCTGTTGGAGTGAGTCCAGAGAAGGCCACAGAGATGATCCAAGGGCTGGAACACCTCTGCTGTGAGGATAGGCTGAGGGAGCTGGGGTTGTTCCACCTAGAGAAGAGAAGACTCCAGGGGACCTTAGAGCTGCCTTCCAGTACCTGAAGGGATTCTAAGGGGAAGGTACAGAGGGACTTTCCATGAGGGTGTCTAGAGACAGGACAAGGGGGAATGGTTTGAAGCTGAGGGAGAGCAGGGCTAGGCTGCATCTGAGCAAGAAGTTGTTCAGTATGAGAGTGGTGTGACAATGGAATAGGCTGCCCAGAGAGGTTGTGGTTGCCTCCTCCATGGGGCTGTTCAAGGCCAGAGATGCTGTTTCATAGGACAGTGCAGGTGGTATGGGGAGCCTCTGGAGATTCTGTGCTGCACAGCATCTGTTCCAATCAGTCTTGAAAGTGACACCAAGCGTCTGTGCCTCTTGGGACACCGACCATCCTCGAGGCCACATGACAAGGCAGCTACCTGTGTGCATCCATCAAGTGCCCACGCCTTGATGCTGGTGGAAGCAGATGACTGCAGGGTAAGGGTACCAGCTGCACCCAGTTCTGACAGACATATGGCACCTCCAAGAGGCACAAACACCTCTGTTCAGTGACATACCCTGGGCTGACCTGTGCTCCTCCTCAAGAAGTGACAAACTGCTGCAATTAGGAGTGTGTTATCAATGCAAAGTGACCTTGCCTTGTCACAGTCTGTGAGACACCTTATAAATCACAAGACACAGTAATTACTAGAATTAAGCAAAGGATTCAAGATTCTTCTGGGTAATACTATCACTGCAGATCCTCCTAAAGACTCTTCAGCTTTGCAAAAGCAAGACTTAAGGTTCCCTCTGGTGTCCTTTGCTAAACCTTTTGTTGCATCTTTTGGGCACACTTTGTGATGCTCCAGCTTTCCTCAGAGCTTGCCATGGCTGGTGATAGCATCAAGAACCTTTTTAAACTTGATCAGCTTGATGTTTTATTTACAGCATCCTTATGCTTGGCTATGATCTTGTGTAGAGGGCCACATAACCTAGCAAACTGCACTCAGACCTATGACTTCAATAACCATAATGTGAGGTTTTCCTGGTTTCTGCAACTCTTCAGGACATTTTTCTTGCTTGATTTGCAAGGATAAACTCAGATGGCAGCATAGAGTGTTTGCAATCACAGTGTAATTAAAGTGATGCCTGCTGCCACTTGGTAGGGTTGAGAAGCCCACAAGAATGGAGATCAGATGAGAAAAGTCCCTGTATTGCCTTGCAGAGTGGGAAACAGTGCTCCTTGGTGTAATTCCTCTTGGTTTCACACTTCCCAGTGGATTAGGGCCCTGGAAACAGCTTTTTCACAGCCTTTTGAACTTAAGGAGAATTTAACCTGCCTGTGGAAATTAACATTTGCCCAGTCTCAGAATATATAAAGGTTGGGGATCCCAGTGCAGAGAGATGAGTCAGCCACTACCCCCAGCTGCCTGTCCCTTCAGAGCATCTCCAGCTCCCCTGTGACATGCCTTCTGGCCTGACTAGGAGGATGAATTGACACCAGAAGTAACAAATAGAGAAAAGAGTGAGTTGTCTGGAAGAGGGATGGGAAACCCTGGTGATGACTGTTGAAATCCTGCATGCCTGATGCAATGTTTTTTGTCTTCTACTGAGATGCTGTTCAAGGGCTCTCAGCTTTTCTCCTAAAATAAGCTGCCTGCCAACTTCTAGGTCTTCAGCACAGAAATGTTATCTTTAGTAATGACAAAGGTTTTAGTGTAGTGATTTAAAAATGTCCTCAAGAAGTGTTCCAACCAACCAACAAACCCAAACAAACCCAAAAAGCAAAGACAAACTCACCTAAAACAGATCCTTTATGAACCCTTGAACTGCTGCAACCTTCAAATCTTACTCTCTTTCAAAGTCTCAGGTTTTTTCCTTCTCTGTACCTGTCTGAGGCTGTTTAAACATCTCTAGCTGTGAATGCCTGCTCCTGCACTCTCCCACTTCACATGGAGCCTGTCTCTGCTGCAGCTGGGCAGCCACACTCAGCAGAGGGGGAAACAAAGCTGGGGAAGGGCCTGGAGAGCAAATCTTATGAAGAGTGACTGAAGGAGCTGGGAGTGGTTAGTTTGAAAAAGAGAAGGCTGAGGAAAGACCTCCTGGCTGTCTACAACTACCTGAAAGGAGGTTGTGAAGAGGTTGGTGCTGGTCTCTTCTCACAGGTAGTGATAGAACAAGAGGGAACAGCCTCAAGCTGTGATGAGTGGGTTGAGACAGGATATTAGAAAACAGTTTTTCATGGCAAGAGTGATCAGGTGTTGGAATGTGCTGGCCAGGGAGGTGGTTGAGTCACCAACCCTGGATGTGTTTCAAGGTGATTTGGACATGGTGCTTGGGGATATGGGTTGTTGGGGTTTGTTTTGAGCAAGAGGGGACATGGGTCCCAGGAACACCTGTGCAATTCAGGCCTTGAAGGATTCTCTGTTGATAATATAGCGGTGGAGTAGGAGGTGTGGGAAAGTGCTGATTGCTTGGTATGCTGAAGTCCAGCTGCCCCTGAGAAGGGAGGCAAGCAAGACAAGGAGGAGGCGAGATCTGGGAAAAAGAGCAATTAGACTGAGCAGAAGTTGTGAAAACAATGATGTAACCTTTTAGAGAGAAACCAATAATATGTGTTAAATTAGAATAGAATTAACTATGCATAAGATAAGACTATAAATAATGAAGTGTGGAACAATAAAGTTGGATGATTGCTATCACTCATATTGAGTGCTGTCGTCCCTGTCTCCGTTCTCGTCAATGGGTTAGGGGTGAACCTTGTGGAGTAGGGTTCTAGGTTGGACTTGGTGATCCTGAGAGTCTCTTCCAACCTGAATCTTTCTGTGATTCTGTGAGATCAGGCTATCCAGCCTGGCAGACCAAGTGGCACAGGTTGTGTGCTTCAAGTGCCTCAGGTAGGTGGAAGATGTGCTGCCTGTGCTGACTCCCATGACTAAAATTTGCTCCTCTGCCAGAACGCTGTCTTAGAGTCCTAGCCTCTTGTGTGAAAGAGTAAATCCTGCATCCTGCTTTCTGGGATAAAATAACATCCTAAAGCACCAGGATCCTGTCTGCCGTGGCTGACCTGCCTGACCCAGGATGTCTGCTCTAGAGACCAGACACTTCTTGGTGGGGGTTTCCTAACAATAGGAGAACAAAGAAAGCCTCTGCTCAGAGAGATGCACAGCTGAAACTTCTCTCAACTGTTTAAGGAAGGAAGCTGGCTCTTAAAAGGAAAAGTCTTTGAGTCATGTTTCTTCTGCTTCCTATGGTTATTTTGGAAGGATGCAGAAAGGAAAAAAAAGTTAAAAAGGAGAAGACTTAAGTGGGGTTTGGGGCTGGTGCTTTTGGGGGGTTCCTTTTTCATTTGTTGTGGTTTGGGTTTTTGTTTGGTTGTTTGTTTTCTTGTCCCATCCAGCATCACTAAAGTAACCAGGAGCTTGGCCATTCGCTTCAGTGGGAGCCCTTATCACTGCAGTTCTCTTTTGTTTTACCCCCAGCACTTCTGAACAAACTGCAGCATGTTTGAGCACAGCTCCCTGTGAGGAGAAGCTGAGGGAGCTGGGGTTGCTTAGCCTGGAGAAGAGGAGGCTCAGGGGAGACCTTATTGCTCTCTACAACTACCTGAAGGGAGGTTGTAGCCAGGTGGGGGTTGGTCTCTTCTCCCAGGCAGGCAACCAGCACCAGAACAAGAGGACACAGTCTCAAGCTGTGCCAGGGGAAGTTTAGGCTGGAGGTGAGGATAAAATTCTTCCCAGAAAGAGAGATTGGCCACTGGGATGTGCTGCCCAGGGAGGTGGTGGAGTCACCATCCCTGGAAGTGTTCAAAAAAGGCTTGGATGTGGCACTTGGAGCCATGGTTTAGTTAGTCAGGAGGTGTTGGGTGATAGGTCAGACTCGATGATCTCTGAGGTCTTTTCCAACCTTATTGATTGTATGATTCTGTGTTTTGGCTTCACTGGGAGATGTAATGAACCCCACAGCCTCTCTCGCTGTGGCTCTTCTCCCCAGAAACTGAACAGAGGCTTTCCACTGAGTTAGTTATAGGCTGAGTTCACCCTTAAGCAGTGATTTGGGCAATTCTGTGGAGTCCCTGGACTGTAGCACTCTGTGTCCCTGGCCTTTTATAGTCACATATTCATGCAGGGACAATGTCACCAAGAGTAAAAGATCCTCTGCATGGATGGAAAGGCCCTCAAGATACAGCAGTGCAGTCGAGATACACTGTGCAGTCATGCCTGTGGTGTTGTTGCTGTTTTGCAGTAGTAATCCAAAATCTGTAGGAGTGTTACTAGTACAGGAAACCTGCAGTGGGATGTACAAGGTCTGTGTTTGAAAAGCAAATTTGCAGTTGTAAATCTTGAGGTGGTTGTTTTTTTCATGCCAAATACATCCTTGTTTTCTTCCAGCAGCAAATCCTGCCTGCTCTGTATACTCAACCTCCTCTTAGGGTTCACTTGACCAGAGCTGGAAACCTGAGGCCTTTCTATCCATTAGGCTGGATGTTGGGAAGAAGTTCTTCATAGAAGGAGAGATTGGCCATTGGCATGGGCTGCCCAGGGAGGTGGTGGAGTCACCATCACTGGAAGTGTTTAGGAAGAGACTGGTTGGGGAGCTTGGTGCCATGGTTTAGTTGATTAGATGGTGTTGGGTGATAGGTTGGACTTGATGATCTCAAAGGTCTCTTCCAACCTATTCTATTCTATTCTATTCTATTCTATTCTATTCTATTCTATTCTATTCTACTATTCAAGCTGTTGGCTGCTCCCCACCATCCCCCAAAACAGCCTTTTAATTGCCCTCCAATATTTAAACTTCAAAAAGCTGTCCACAAGCTGCTAAGAAAATCTGAGGAATCTTATTGTTTGAGCTTTAATGAGTTGAGGTTTGTCTTTTTTTCCTTTTCCCCATGGCACTTGCTCCAGCTTGAAGCTGCTGAAAATAGAGCTGGCAGCTCAGAAGTGTGCAAGCAACCTGTCCTAAAGCTCGCTCCCATTTCCCCCTGCAGTGGGTGGCAGGGTGCCTGGCAGCCCCCCCATTTCCACAGGCAAAACCAGATCACTGGGGGCTTCTCTGCCCCTGGACACCTGAAGCCTTGCATGACCTCCTGGGAGCAAGCAGGAGCAGTTGCATTGCAAGAGGCAGTGGCATGCGGAGAGCGCATGTGGCAGCGGCTGGCTGGGCTCCAGGGTAACACACTCACTCTGGTGTGCTGGGGATATTTCTGAGCAGACAAAAGTGGGGCAGTGAAGCCAGCCAAGGGCTTGCAGCCTTTGCAAATGCTATTCCCAGAGCTCAGAGCTGGTAGAGGGAAGGAGGAGGAAATCACACCCCACCCAGGCTGTTCTCCTTCATTGTCTCTGGTTTTATGTCCAGCTGGGGAGCTTATCTTGGAGGAAAGGGTGGAGGTTCTCCAAACAGCTGATTCACTTTGGATTTTCTCACCATTGGGAAGATGCCATGCCTGCTCACTGCTTCCTTGCAGCTCTGGCTGCTCCAGGTATTTTCTGAATTACTCATGAGAAAGTCTGCAGGAGGTCAGCTGAGGGGAAGCAGGGCTCCCAGGCAGGGCTTCCAGGCAGGCAGAGGCATCTGCCAGCAGATTTTCCCAGAAAGGCAGAGCCCAGAACTAATTTGTCCAACGTGAAGAGAAATAAAGTGAAAGAAAAAGAGAGAGGTGCTTTAAGAAAGCAAAAAGTCTGCAAGAAAAAGGTGCTAAAGGAGAGCATTTTCTAAAAAAAGCAAGCTGTTGTCAATCATGCCACCATGCAATCTGGCTAATTAATCAGCTACATTAATTGGAGAGCCTATCACATGAGGAAGGGGAGAGGAGGGGGCACGTGTGGGTGGGTCCCAGGTGGATGCAGGATGGAGAGCAGAGTGCCCTGAAAACTGCTCAGCATCCAGCACCTTGCCTCATGCCCTCAGTGGGATGTGGATGAAACAGCGTGGGCATGGATGCCCCTAAGGAGATCATGCCTGGCACACACATCTTGCCTTTTCCCTTCTTTCTCTGCTGCTACCTCCTTTGCCTCACTGGGAGGTTTGGGGGGGGTTGGGTGTTGAGCTGCTGGCAGGCTGTGAGGCATGACAACATGCGACTTGCAGAGCCAGTTCCCCACTCATGCAGCACCAGCTGCCTCCTTCAGTCATCAGCAAGCCCACCAGGAGTATGCCAGGCCTTCAGCTGGCTTCTTGCCAGCACCCAAACGTGTCACTAAGCCTAGGTGGGTTTGGAAGGATGTTATGCTGCATTAACAAGGCTAACCACAGAATTGTCAGGGCTGGAAGGGACCTCAAGGATCAGCCAGTTCCAAGCCCCCTGCCATGGGCAGGGACACCTCACACTACAGCAGGTTGCTCACAGCCACATCCAGCCTGGCTTGAAAAACCTCCAGGGATGAGGCTTCCACCACCTCCCTGGGCAACCTGTGCCAGGCTCTCACAACCCTCATGGGGAAGAGCTTCTTCCTAACACCCAATCTGAATCTACCCATTTCTAGATTTGCTCCATTCCCCCCAGTCCTATCATTACCTGACATCCTCAAAAGTCCCTCCCCAGCTTTCTTGTAGACCCCCTTCAGATACTGGAAGACCACAATTAGGTCTCCTCAGAGCCTGATGAGACCCACACAATGATGGCTTCCAAAATGATGGCTACACTACTGGACCACCACGGAGCACTTCACCCTCTCATGGAGAGGTCAAGTGGGGAAGGTGTCCTCAGAACCACTATGGCCTTGGGTTTTGACTGGTTCCTGGGTGTCTGTGCAGAGGTTGTGAGCTGCTGCTTCTTCCCTATAGGGGAAGCCTATCTTGTCCTTCCACCCCTTCCTCAGGTCACTGAGACATCCAGCACAAGCTGCTGACAGCATCACAGTGTACCTGCAGCAACCCCAGGATCTATAAAGGGACATGAAGGACAGCGAAGATGATGAACAGAACTTGGTCATGCTTAGAGAAACCTCACCCTGGCATAGATTGCCTAGTCTCAGAGAGTGAGGCTGTCAGTCCAAACAGAGAATTGGCATTGATGTGACTGCCAGTGCTGATGGATTTGTTTGGGAGCTGTCTCAGGCACACAGCTCCTTAGAGGACACCTTTGCTTCTCCTCCAAGGAGATCCTTACACTTGCATCACTATCACACACATCATTACAGCACTCATCCCTTATTGCAGACTTCCAACCAGCCAATCCCAGTCAAGTTTTGCATAACGCCAGACTAGCTCCACATCCTCAACCAGGCTGCTGAGCCTTGGGGTAGCTTCCCTCACCCCAGGTTCCTGATTTACAAACTGACACTAATACTTCTTTCTCAAGCTGCTTCAAATCCTCCTCCTCCTTTTTTTTTGTTTCAGAGGTGCTCTGGGGCCTTTAGATGGAAATTCCCAGCTCAGCTGCAATCTCTATCCTTGAGTTATTAGGTCATTCTATTCTATGTTATGATATTTGCAACTCTGTGTATGGTGAACTGCTTCTTTGTGTGGTGAGAGTGTTTGTGATGAAGGAATTTCCAGGGGTGATTTATGTGACCCACTGAATTTTCATGGTTTATGTAGGGGGGGGGATTATTTTTCCTGCTGCCTTTTGCTCTGGGCGTCAAAGATGGGAAGTGTCTATTTTTCAGGGCTTGGCTAAGAATTAGTCTCAAGTCCTACTTAAGTCCTGGGGGTAGGGCATAGCAGGTTAGTGCAATATGGAATATTTTAGGTGTAATTTGCCCTCCTTCTCCCCTCCTCCCCCCCAAAAAAAAAAACCCACTGTGAATTTAGTTCACACTTAAAGCAAGAAATTTGCTAGAGCAATGAAAAGAGTCTTTAAAATTAGCTTAGATTTGCAAGTCTGAAGAGGGTCTTTCAAGTCATCAAGTTGGATGTGGTATTTCATAAACCCATTCATCCATGTAGCCAATTCCATTAAATATACATGGATTGAGAGGGACTTTTTGGGGTTGATTAGTGCCTTTGCCATGCATGAAGTACACTCTCGGTTTTTAACCCTTTTCCCTCTCTGGCTTTTGCTGAGGAGGTTTTCTGGTGAGTGCCTGTTCAGAGAGGTTGTGGAGTCTCCTTCTCTGGAGGCATTCCAAACCCACCTGTGTGCATTCTTGTGTGACCTGCCCTGGGTGGTCCTGCTCTGGCAGAGGGGTTGGACTGGATGATCTCTGGAGGTCCCTTCCAACCACTGAAAGTCTGTGATTCTGTGAAGAATTAGGTCCAAGACATGACAATTGTTTCCCCTTGCACAGGTCTACTTCTACACCTTCTATATCACAGAGTTAACCAGGTTGGAAAAGACCTTTGAGATCATCGAGTCCAACCTATCACCCAAAACCATCTAATCAACTAAACCATGGCACCAAGTGCCTCATCCAGGCTCTTCTTGAACACCTGCAGTGATGGTGACTCCACCACCTCCCTGGGTAGCACATCCCAATGGCAAATTTCTCTTTCTGGGAAGAATTTCTTCCTAGCATCCAGCCTAAACCTCCCCTGGCACAGCTTGAGACTGTGTCCTCTTGTTCTGGTGCTGGGTGCCTGCCTGGGAGAAGAGACCAACCCCCACCTGGCTACACCTCCCTTCAGGTAGTTGTAGATGGCAAGAAGGTCTCCCCTGAGCCTCCTCTTCTCCAGGCTAAGCAACCCCAGCTCCCTCAGCCTCTCCTCACAGGGCTGTGCTCCAAACCCCTCTCCAGCTTTGTTGCCCTTCTCTGGACACCTTCCAGCAACTCAACATCTTTCCTAAACTGAGTGGCCCAGAAACCATGGCAGCAAGTGCCTCATCCAGGCTCCTCTTGAACACCTCCAGTGATGGTGACTCCACCACCTCCCTGGGCAGCACATTCCAATGGCCAATCTCTCTTCCTCTGAAGAATCTCTTCCTAACACCCAGCCTAAACTTCCCCTGGCACAGCTTGAGACTGTGTCCTCTCCTCCTGCCATGCTCAGTGGGGCAGGAAGGTGCAAACCAGGAGATGTGCCGCCTTCTCCTGGGGCTCTCCAGGAAAGCAGCACAAATTGATACTAATAATGGTGGTGTTTTAAATCCTCTGCCATTTGTAACTGAGCATTTCCATGGTAACACGTAGGTAGGGAAGTAATCCTCAATTCATCATCTTCCATGAAATTCCAGCAACTATTCCTAAACACTCATGCTTTTCTAATCCCAGAGCTGTTGCCATGGAAATGATCAGATAAGATCCTCGGGCCTTTAGGCAGATGGGGCTATAAAGGATGCTAAATCTTGGCCCTTTGAAACCCACAGAACTCTTTAGTATCTCTTATTGAAAAGCAACTTAGCTGGCAGTGATTCTGGGCTTTTTTCTTTCCTTTTTGTTTTATTGATTGTCTCAAGATTAATTAAATTAACTCCTCTTTACAAAAGGCTTCTTTGCCAGTGACTCCTGGGAGTTAAAACTGTCTGCGGTCCCAGGCGTGTCACTCAGGTCTGCTCTTCCTCCCCTGGTGAGCTGTGCACGGCAGCAGAGGCTTCTGCTGCTCCTGGTTCTTTGCTCCAGCGTTTCTACTCCTCCTTCCACACATGCATGGCTCAAATTCTCCCAGGCATTGTTTGCAGTCTGGGGCTCAGGGCTGTGTTTCAGATCCCTTGCTCTGCAAAAGGGTTTATTTTCATGTCTTTTTTTTTCCCCACCATTTATCAGAGCAAAGGACAGCATCCAGGAGATTACATCCAACACCCAGAGGATTTGCTGCATTCCAGTGCATTACATCCTCAGTTCCAAAAGCCATAGAGGATGAGTGGTTTACATGTGCAGAGGCACCTCTTGAGCACTGTTCCAAGCAGGGCTTGGAGGTGTGTAGATGATTGTTAAAATGGGATTTGGATTCTGAGTCTTTAAGTTGAATGTTCCTCAAATTTTGTGTGCAGTCTGGAGAAGAGAAGGCTGAGAGGGGAGCTTATCAAAGTCTTTATAGAGGGGTGGGTGTCAAGGAGGAGGCTGCCAGGCTCTTTTTGGTGGTGCCCAGTGATAGGACAATGAACAGCAGCTACAAGCTGGAGCACAGGAGGCTCCACCTCAACATGAGGAGACACTTCTGTATGGTGAGGGTGATGGAGCTCTGGAGCAGGCTGTCCAGAGAGGTTGTGGAGTCTCCTTCTCTAGAGACTTTCCAAACCCCACCTGGATGTGTTCCTGTGTGACCTGCCCTAGGTCCTGCTTTGCCAGGGAGGCTGGACTTGATGGTCTCTGGAGGTCCCTTCCAGCCCCTACCATTCTGTGTTTCTGTGAAATCACACAGGTGTGCTGGAAGCTGCATGTCTCCTGTCTTCTCCAAGAACTTTTGATGCAGGGGGAGCCATTCATTTCTGCCTTCTCCTGAAATCAGAGAGCTTTTCAAAGACACCAGCTGCTCTTAGGCACCAATTTTGCTGACTTCTAATAAGGGCTGGGAATCCAATTCCCCTGTTATACACCTTAGGCATTTCTCTTCAATGTTTCTTTATCTCTCTGCACACAGAAAATACCTGTAAATGATTCTGAACAGAGCCTATCACAATGCAAAGCATTTTCCAATTGTTTTTATAATTGTATTAGGTTTTAGGGATAAGAATGGGATGGTAAGAGGCACCCAACTTAGCTGCTCTGAAAATAGCAATGGTGGTTAAAGAGCTCCTGTTCAAACAGCCTGCCTGTGATCAGCTCTTTTGGTGGAGGTTATCACCTGGTGAAAGGTTGTGAGCTGGAAATGCTGGGTGGTGTAATGCATGAGCTGCTACAGAGCTGTGAGTGTTCCTCATCTGCTCTGGGGTGAAGCCCACCAGTGCAGATGCATTTGTTGAGGAAGGTCAAGTGTATGCTCTCTGTCCTGAAGGACTAATGAGAAGTGGAAGTAGGATGTATGCACAGAGTGAGAAAGTGGATGGCTATAAGCATCATGCCAACAGAGCTGGTTTAACCTGAGGACAACAACCACATGAGAAAGCAGGAAAGAAGGAGAGAGTGTGGGGACTGGAAAGCAGGCAGGAGAGGAGGATGGACTCTGACAGAAGCTGTTCAGCCTACAAAACTCTAGGGAGAATGGCAGAAAATATTACCAACATCCATCAGTGTCTGCACAGTTTGTTCCTGCATCCCTTCTGCAGGCTTCACTCTCTGCTCTTCCTGGCATGGCGGCAGCTCTGTTATCATTGTGGAGTGGAAATTACAAGAAGTGTACAGCCAGAACCAGCACCTTGCCCCTACCAATGCTGCTGGCAGTGGCAGCCCATGCCATGGCTCCCTGAAAGAGCCTCTGCAAAATCAACAGCTTCTGTGTTTTGGTTCCTGCAGAGTGGTCTTGTGGAGATCCCCCATGGGTGACCTAGTCATGCCCATTAAAATAAGAAATAAAAGAGGCACTTTTTACACAACTTTAAAAATCAATATCAGCAGCTGTGCCTGGCTTTGAATCATCCACTGGCACTCTTTATTGCCTCATAATCATACTGCATGGACTGCAGCTCCTCTGCCAAGCACACCACAGCCTGGGAGGGAAAAAAAGTTCTTCAGTAAACTTTCACATGAGCAGGAGGTGTGTGACAGCCAAGAAAAGGAGCCAGTGGCCTCCACCAGCAAGTGTGGCTAGTCCAGCTTCTTACAGAAGAGGTTAATGGCAATCCTCCCCCCCACCCCCTGCATTTATATGGTGCCCTGAATTGAGGTGGCACATGATCCCTATGATTTTTCAGTTCCAGCTTTAGCTTGCAGATGGGGAAGGAGTGTCAGGAAGAGGCCAAGTCAAAAAAAGCTCAGGCAGACCAGCAGGATGCAGACCCAGGTGTCCTGGGTGCTCATCTGTAGCTGTGGTTTGGTATATTACATTTACCTAGAGGCAAGCAAGAGTTTGAGAAAGGGAGGGCTGATGAAGACCGAGGAGGGTGAGGAAAGGCGGAGGGTGAGGAAAGGCGGAGGGTGAGGAAAGGCAGAGGGTGATGAACGTGGTGGGAGGGAAAGAGAAGGGGAGGAAAGAAAGAGTCAGCAAAGTATGCAAAACTGGAAGGGAAATTTCTCTTGTCTTCAAGTTAGTAGCTGTGAGAGGAAGAAAGGAGCTTGGGCTAGCAGGGGAAGAGAGGTGCACTGGAAGACAGAGAAGAAATACTGAGCTAGTGCTTAGCAATGGTTCTATACAGCAGGCACGGCAGAGAGTTGATACTGCGGTAGCTGACAGAGGGCTACAGTCCCTGTTTTTTCTGTGTCTGCTCCTGGAGCTCACTCAGATGTGAGCTGGGCACCATCAGAGCCTCCCACTTTACTGCAGGGACACTGAATCTCCTGCAGGGAAGGGAGACATTCATCTCCAGGGAGACAGTTTGGCTAAAGTCTCAAGACAACATCTCAGTCTCTGTCATTAGACTTTAAGTAGCAAACTGCTGTGATTTCAGCACGGCTTAATAAGTTCCCTAAAATATCCTCTTGACTAGGGCTGGCCATAATTGCCTTGGTTTGCAGATGTGCAAAAAAACAGATGAAAAGCCAAGAGTGAAACAGGTGCTGTCATGCAAACAAAAGGCTGGGAAAGCAGGGAAATTTTTGTCTGGCTTCTCTCCCTCCCTTTCCCTTTAAAGACGCTTCTCTGTGTGCAGCAGTCCTGCCCAAACGCCACTTGGTGATCTGCTAGCAGTTTTAAAGCGGCTGCAGCCGCTGCAGCCTGAACTATGCTTTTGTCCCTGCAGTGCCTGATCCCTTTCTTCCCAGAGCTTGGAGAAAAGGGCAATGTTTCTAATTCTCATCTCCCTCTAACCTGCAGGCGCTGAAGTTTATCATTAGCTTTCAGAAAGCTTTGTGTCTTTGTTTCTAATTGCTGCTGGTGAGCATCTGTTGCCCTCTCCCTTCTCTGTGTGTTTCAGGGGCAAGCAGGAATAGCTGTTGCTCTCTCAAAGCCTCCAACACAAGGAGATGGAGGTATCACATTTTGCAGAGCTCATCTGGGAGAAGCAGCACCTCTCCCCACGATGTGAAAGGCACTGATCTGCAAATGCCACCACTGCCCTCAGACTAACAGCTGCTGCCCACTAAGGCACTTGGTACTTCCACCATACACTCAGTGTCAAACTTCACTCAGAGGTGAGGATGCTCAGTCAGGTAAACCTTAATAAGCAGGGTGGATAACTGCCCACAAACCATGAGGTCTCCCTCGAGGGTCCTGATTTTTCTCCTAATCCATGAGCTGGAGGAGACAGCATAGAATTAACCAGGTTGGAAGAGACCTTCGAGATCATGGAGTCCAACCTATCACCCAACACCATCTAATCAACTAAACCATGGCACCAAGTGCCTCATCCAGGCTCTTCCTAAACACCTCCAGTGATGGTGACTCCACCACCTCCCTGGGCAGCACATCCCAATGGCCAATCTCTCTTTCTGGGAAGAATTTCTTCCTAACATCCAGCCTAAACTTCCCCTGGCACAGCTTGAGACTGTGTCCTCTTGTTCTGGTGCTGGTTGCCTGGGAGAAGAGACCAACCCCCACCTGGCTACAACCTCCTTTCAGGTAGTTGTAGAGAGCAAGAAGGTCTCCCCTGAGCCTCCTCTTCTCCAGACAAATGCACCCATTCCCATGGAAAACAGAGGAGCTCACTGCTACAGATCAGTACCTGGAGGGAAGGCATTGAAGCAGCAATGATTTTGAGTTGGTTTTTTTTTTTGGTCAGAGCTTGATGCTACTGAGAGCAAGGAGAAATCCCTGGAGATAGAGTTCTGGTTGCAACAGAAGCATACCTGTCTCATAGGTGCAGCTGGGTTGGTGGTGATGGCAGCTTCACCTCTCAGCCTCCCTTCAATAGCAAAGCTTCATCCTGACCCAGAGTACCAGCACTGGGAGGGGGGTGAAAGTCTCCCTCCCTCATCTGTTTCACCAGTACTGTAAGCAAAGGCCAGAGGAGCTCTGCAGGGCATTTTTCACTTGGAAACTTCCAGGTCACTTGGTTTGAGGGCCACCCCTTATGGGGTCAAAGAAGCAAAAGGACTTCTTTACAAAAGGGTTTTTGTGACTTATTTCCCAGGTATTTTATTTTCCAGCCACCATTCAAGAGCAGGGTACCTTAAAGAGCTACTGGTGCTCCTGATGGCACAAAGGCTGCTTGGAAATACAGCAGCAAGTGGCATCACCAGCAAGGTGACCACCACCACCCAGAGCCTTCAGCACCATCTCTCCTCTCTGAGCTCAGGGAACAGCACCTCATCTGCTAGCTGCTGGAAATTGTTGTTTTTCTGCATTTAGCAAGTAACAAAGTCCTTTTTTCTTTCTTTCCTGGAAGCCAAATACTTCTAGAGTTTGCTCATGGGGTTATCTCTGTGTTTTAAAGCAGATGCCTCTCTGTATGCTCACAGTCAAGCAACGATGAGCTGCCTGGAGTATTTTACAAGCTGGGTCTGCAAGCTGAAAACTCTGGAACAAGTAGCTTATCACTTAAGCTGCTTCGAGGATTTAGGGTGGTTTAAATTACTTAAAGTGCTCCAGGGACCCAATCCTGCACCCATTGAAGCCACTGGTGATTTTGTTGGAGACTTACAAGGGACCAGGATTTGGCACTAAAGGCTTAGAGAGCTGAAGTGGATAAAACCCCTACAGCCCTTTAGAGATGGCTAAACCATTCCAAAGCCTTACACCCATGTACAGCCTTCAGAGGTTGGCCAGTGGTGGAAGCACCATAGGAGTCACTCCTATGTCTTGCTCTTTACACCAAGCATCTCTTCCAGCCGCTGTAACTGCATCAGCTCATCTCTTTTTGTACTGGCAGCACCAGTCCAGTCCTGCTCGTAGCAGAGCCAGCAGCAGAACTGGGCTGCTGAAGTCAGTGACACAAAGAGAGGTGAGGTGCCTTGCACCTTTGTAGAAGGTGCAGCTTCACTTGCTGGCAGTTTGGCTGATGCTAAGTGGTCAGGAGCAGAACTGGGCCTCGTGATGGTAGCCCAAGTGTTTCCTCCTCTTGGTTGCATAAGGACTCCTCTGCAGTCATTTTGATACAGTAAAGCTTTTCCTAAGTTCCTTTCTTCCTTCCACATACCTCCTGAATTATTTAAAACTGTATTTAATGCTGATCTTCCCCTTCTCACCTAGAAAAAAAAGTACTAGCCTGACCACTGGCTTTTAAGTTATTCATTAGAAGCACCAGACATAGTTGTGATTTTTTTTGTGCCTGCATGGGAGACCTCATAGAAAAAAAAATCTGAAACCTTTCCATTTTTCCAGAACAGCCTAATGCAAACCTTATTGTTCTCCAGAGGCCCAAACCTCCATTTGTGCACAGACCTATGATGCTTTTCATGTAGGATTCCAGCTACAGTGACAGGCAGCAGGGACCTCAGGCAATGTTGGTATGGCCTTGTAGGTACAGAAAACATCTGCTGCAGATGCATAAGACTGAGGAGTTGAACCAGGCTTCCTCTACATCAGCACATACAGCTCCAAGGGAACTTCAGCACTGCTCCAACACCATGGCAGCCAGAGGATTTTTCCCCCTATCTAGCTTTCTCCCACATACCATCCCCATGGACAATAAAAAGAGGGAAAATCAAAACTCTTAAGAGAAATTTAGCCATCCACAATCTAATATAGCAAGGATCTAATATAGCAAGGATCTAATATAGCAAGGATCTAATACAGCAAGCTAACTCCTGAGCTTATTTCCTCAGCTGTCCCTCTTTGGACAAGACCTAAATGCATCTGGTGTGGTGGATAATAGCATGGAGACAATCAAATTTCAACAAACCTCCTTGCTTCTGCAAGCCTTGCCTGCTGAGCTGGTCCTCCTTTTCCAGATGTCCTCACCACCTCAGCACTCCCTTGTGACTTGGACTCCCATGTCAAATAAGAAACAAGAGAAGAGCTGCAGGAAAACCAGGAGAGGATTCTTCTCCCATGGGACTTCAGCCACTTTCTTCCTATCAGCTTCTGCACTCACACTGAAATCCTGTCAGTGGAGTGAATAGAATAGAATTAACCAGGTTGGAAAAGACCTTTGAGATCATCGAGTCCAACCTATCATCCAACACCACCTAATCAACTAAACCATGGCACCAAGCCATCTACCTGTCTTGCAATGATGACACAGTTCTGCAGCTGTACAGAAGATGCATTTCTTGTCACAGGGATGGCCAATTAGCTGCACTTTATGCTGGACTTCAGGCAACTGAGTCAAAGAAACCTCTCCATGTTTCCAGAGGGCACTGCTGCAGCAGGAAGCTAAGTGTGATACAACAGGGAAGATGATCTCATTACAAGCCACCATCCCACTGTGCACAGGGGATGCACTCAGTGACTATCTGGTGGGTACCAAGGTGTCAAAAATGTTGCCTGACTGATGCTGAAGTCACTCAGGTAAAGCAAATCAGCCCAGGCACTGAGGGCCACGCCAGCATCCCCAGTGATATCTCCTGGAGCCCCCAAGCACAGCTCAGTCTATGGGCTTATTTGGGAACAGATGTTCCTGCAGCCTCTTCCCTCAATCACTGCAATGCCTGTGCAGAGTCAGGATTGCTCTTGTGCAGCCGTGCCTCAGCTCCAGGCCACGATCCTGCAGCGAGCTCTCTGTGTGTGCTGAGAATTCATTGTGGGAATGCAGCTATCAATAACAGCCACAGCAGGATTAGGAAGTTCCTTCTATTCATTTAAAGTCATTGTGGTTTTCCTTTTTTTAAAAACAACAGCATCAATGAGGCTTTCATTTTTCACTTTCACAGAAGAGGAACAATCTGACCACGAGGAGTTCAGCTCCGGAAGAGTTTTCTGTAGGGAATCCATTTGCTGAGCCACTGAGTCCATTGGCACTTTGCAGCGATGCCAACACTCAGTAAATATTGGCCAATGTGCCTCTAAGTGCTATTAATGAAGTTAATTAGCAACAAAAGTTTTCCAATGTGAAAAAGCTACAGGCACAGCCACGGTTCATTAAGCCTCAGAAGCTTCAAACAAATCTTAACTGCATTTCTTAAGGGAGTAAAAAAAATACCACCCAGCTTCTTCTAAATAGTTGAAATGTTTTAGCAGCTCCACTCTCCTTCATGAAAACACCATCTAAGGCTGTTGGCATCCATCTGCAGGCAAGCTTCACTGAAGGAGAGGAGGAGGAAAGTAAACAGAAAAGGCAAGATGTGCTTGTCCAGCATTGTGGGTTGAATGTGAGACTGGTTTCCTTCTCCTTCCAGATTTCCAATACCCAGGAGCATCCAGAGATGCTAGAGACAGTTTTGGATAATCTCTGTGGTCCAGTAGCCTTTACCCTCTCTGGTCACCTTTGGGACTGGAATGCCTGCAAACTTACTGTGACCATTTGAGGCTGTGCCTTTAAGAAGAGAGACAGTGCTGGGACACTATGGCTGATAATAGAGCATCTTTCCTTGCTTCTCTGGCTGGCTAGCTGTGGTTTTTTTCCTCCTCTTTGTGGGGGAGAGAAGGCTTGGCCCTTCTCTCTCAAACCCACCACACTTCCTTTTGGTCAAATTACCTCCCAGGGACCTCCACCACCTGCCAGAGACACCAGCACTACTGAGCATGGGCAAACACAGCTTTTCTTCTTGAACTCCTTAGCCCTACCCTCTCAGCAGGTTCCCAGAAGCTTTCTTGCTGCACTGCAGGCACAAGTCCCACACTAGCTGAGCCAAGGAGGAGACAACATGAGGTCAAGGTAAGCTTGCAACTCGGGTCCACTGATTCTTTTCTCTAAACCTGGCTGGTGCAGCAGATTTACCCACAGCCCTGGGAAGCTCCTTTTAGCCACTGTTTCTCACTCCTGTCTTTGACAAGCAAAGGGATGTATTGTTGGAGAGCCATCAGCAAAAGTAAATTTGAAAGCAGGTGCCTGAGGCTGTGCAACAAGGCATCTCCTGACCCTCATCTTCTCTTCCAAAAAGCAGCAGAGTGGGTGTATGCTCCTCACCTTACAAACCAGATGCAATTTAACAGTAGAAGACATTGCTTGGTGGAAAGGGAATGCCTTCTGCTCTGCAATGCCTGTGGGGACAAGACAGCTTGGTCCTGCTTTCCCTGCACAGTCAGCAGTAGAGGAAAGCCTGCATGCTGTCCTGAGGGAACACTCACCTGCAGGTGACCTCAGTGATGTACCCTCTTTCCCTTCAGATGGAGCTGATGGAGCATTTAAGAGGTATCTAAGGAAAAACAGAAAAGAGCATAACCTTTTAATAACCAATTTGCCTATGGCAGTGCTGGTCAGCCCAGCATATCCCTCCCACATAATTAATCAAGCCCAAGTGCTAGATTTGCCATTGCCCTATTTAATAGCATTATGGCAATCCAAGATTTAAGCCAGGGCTTTAATGGCCCTGCCCTGTTTAATACCATTACTGCATTACAGATTTAAGGTAGCACTTAGATGGGAACTTTTCAAAGCAGTGTCTGGGATTTAATGACAACAGAAGTTCCAGCACTAAATCTTTTGCTCTGCTTTGACAATCTTCTCTGAACCTCTTGCCTGCTCCTTAATAACTGAGCTAACTGGGATACCTTTAGTGTACTGCTCATGTTAATCTAGTCCTGGTGAAGTGTAGGCACCAGGACACAGATTTCACCCTGATGGAGACTTTCCCATGGTGCAGATCTGGGTGGCAACTGATAAGCAAAGGCACTACAGTCACCTCTTAAAGCTTCATTTTCATTTGAACTAAAGAGCTTCATCTTGAACCAAAGAGATTAGGATTCATGGCAGGCTGTAGGAAGTGGGGGAGGAGGAAGTACCAGATACCAATTTTCCCCCATCCAGGAGCTGCAGGTTTGCACAGAACTGATGCAGCTGCTGCTGCTTCATGCCAATGATTGAAGTCTTTCTGACAGAGTTACTGAGACCCCACTGACAGGCACAGCACAACAGGTTTTCTCTTTGCTGCTTCCCAATTAAAACCAAAATGAGATTTCTTTTGCCCATGCCCTGTGAGCCTGGTTTTCTCCATTTTTAAGACTAAGCTGAAGGCAGCAACTATTCCTCTCAAATCAGGGGCATTGTGCTACTAGCAGCTGCTGTGTTGAAATATTAACCAAACCTCTCCTCACCTGATGAGCCTGGATCACAGTCTCTAAGTAGGAGTGAGACTCAATTTCCCCAAGAATATCTCTCCTTAAATGGAAACCTAATCAAATGCATTCAGCCTCCTCATTGGTGGCCAGAGCCTATTTTCTCACCATCCATCTTTCTGTGCCAGAGTACTAATTCCAACAAACTGAAAAGGGGGGGAAAAAAAGACAGAAAGAAAGTGTGTGGGAAATTAAAGTTGGTTCATTGTGGCAGCTATCACTTTTAGCTCAGCTTGCTGCTGTGCAAGCGATTTCAGAAGCACAATTCTTGTGTTGCATCCTTGATATTTCCCCAGTCGGTTCCCTGGAGTATCTGAGAGTGCAGAGCTGTGACATGGATGTCAGGGTCAAACCAAAGAAGCCCAGGCAAAGCTAATCTGAGGAGCAGCTCTGCCATTCCGTGGTCTATATCCCTGGAGCGTTGCACCCAGCCTCCCAGCACGTAGATTGGAAATATTTATACCTCCAAGTCAAAACTTCTGCACTGCTCTCAGCCAATAAGGAGACAAAGCTGCTAGCACACTGTCTACATCTCTGGTAAGATTTAGCCCCTGTTAATGTCTTTGCAGATGAAACACAAATGGTGCTGTCACACACAACAAGAAGGACACGAATCCTTCACCAGGATTAGTTACTGAATTGCCTTCCACGACCGGGTGTCAGAGGAGAAATCAAAGCAGTAATCAATTGAGAAAGAGGTGATGGGAAGCTAACAAACTATTCACGTGGTTTTATTCCTTTGGGCAAAGCCCTTATTCCACTAGAATCAATGAGAATAGAATAGAATCACTTATGATTTATTGCTACAGTCAGATCTCATTGCGGTGCATTAAAGAGGTCGGGACAATTCCAGGTTTTCTCTCAAAATGCTACAAACACAGCAAGCAGCTTTAGAAGGCATCTGATGTCAAACCCCAAATTGTTTCCAAGGGAACTTCTAAACCACCACAGCACAAAACAAACCCAAAGAGTGCCTTTCTCAGTTTTCATCTGTTTGGCAAGCACTGGTTTCTCACCACAGGCTAATCCAAGCTCTTCCTTCATGTAGAGCCATAGTAGTGGGCTCTGAGGACAATGAATCATAGAATCAATAAGGTTGGAAAAGACCTCAGAGATCATCAAGTCCAACCTGTCACCCAACACCTCATGACTACTAAACCATGGCACCAAGTGCCACGTCCAATCCCCTCTTGAACACCTCCAGGGACAGTGACTCCACCAGCTCCCTGGGCAGCACATTCCAGTGGCCAATCTCTCTTTCTATGAAGAATTTTCTTCTCACCTCCAGCCTAAACCTCCCCTGGCACAGTTTGAGACTGTGTCCATTTGTCCTGGTGCCGGTTGTCTGGGGGAAGAAACCATCCCCCACCTGCCTACAACCTCCTTTCAGGTAGCTGTAGAGAGCAATAAGGTCTCCCCTGAGCCTCCTCTTCTCCAGGCTAGATGCAGTCACACTGGCCTGACTCTGGCAGAGAGTTGCATCTGGAGCATACATCAGCTTGGCTCTGCTCCTTTCCTTCCTTGTTCATGCAGCAGATAATCGGTGGTGACTCAGAATTACTCCAAGAGTAG
This sequence comes from Melanerpes formicivorus, assembly GCF_026170545.1. Lineage (NCBI taxonomy): Eukaryota > Metazoa > Chordata > Aves > Piciformes > Picidae > Melanerpes > Melanerpes formicivorus. The sequence goes on along the minus strand of NW_027142362.1, from coordinate 4,098,269 downwards.
ATATTGCTAGTTCATTTTGTTATCCTCAGTGTTGCCTTGTCTGTGGTTACACTAATCATGCTCCAGGGTGGCTGGATTAAATGATGGAGTCATCAGAAAGCGGTAGTGTCTTTTGTGACTCCTTTGTGACATTGTGAGGCAGCTGATGTGTTGGCCGTGATGTTTCTCTGCTTATATCCTCAGCATGGATGGTGCAAAGATGAAAGCAACACTGGCAAGGCTTTTTTTTTGGACTGCAGCTAAAATTCCTATTTGCTATCAGAAGAGATTATGTTAAACCAGGCACGCTTGGGCCAGAGGTACCTTAAAGACATACTGCAATGACAAAAAGCATTACCAGCACGAAGATGCAATTGCCTTTCGTGGGAGCTTAGCTCCCAGGTATGACTGATTGTTTTAGGGCAGCAGCCCTGACAGGCTGGGCCACTTTGATCAGTTGGAAATTTCCCTCTGTTTTCATTTGATTTATTTTATTGGGAAATGCTCTCAAAACACTGCTGTGAGGGCTTGGTATATTAAGCATTTTCCTTTGCTAGAAGGGATGTGTCAGGACATTGAAGTCCATCTTATAGTAAGAGCTAGGCAGTGACTTTCACAGAGAGAAGGAAGGTTGTGGCTTGGATGACCTGAGAGCTGTGCTCATCAGCTTTTTGCTTGTCACCAGGAAGCAAACAAGTCTGCAGGGTGCTCACAGTGCATGGGCACAGGGGACTTTCAGATGAGAGCCTCCTTGTCTGCAGGCTGGTCCACCAGCTTTGTCTCTGGAGCATTTCAGCTCTGATCAGTAGCTGCTGTCCATGGATGCTCTGGTACCTCTGGAGAAGAAATTTGAACACAGTGGCAGCAGAAATGGAAAGTGATGGGGTAGAAGCCTCATCCCTGGAGGTTTTTAAGGCCAGGCTGGATGTGGCTCTGAGCAATCTGATGTAGTGTGAGGTGTCCCTGCCCGCGGCAGGGGGGTTGGAACTGGATGATCTTTGAGGTCCCTCCTAACCCTAACAATTCTGTGATTCTATGATCAGGCACTGATGACTAGCAGAAATTTGAGATGGGGTGGAGAGTGCAGTGTAAAGCCAGTATGCTTTGCTGAAGCTGGAAGGGGCTTTCCAGCACCAGTAGAGACGTGCCTCCTGTTAAGTGACAGCTGATGATGCTTGAAAGGATTCTATGAGGCAAAATAAGTGCATAAACTTGTATAAAGGTTCAACCTGAAATAAATTAATGAGCCATTTTAGTCCCTTAGGTGGCTAGTTTATCTGAAGAGCTGAGTTCCCCTCTTTTATTCCTGTATGCTGTTTACAGGATCTCCTCAAGCATCTCTATCACCCAGTAAGAGCTGAGGACAATTCTTGGTGTGTACATGGCTGGTAGGGAGCCTGGTACAAGGACCCTTCAGAGCAATGGGCAGCTCCTGGGTTGACAGTAGACACAGGGAGCTTCCCTCAGCCTCTCTTCAGAGCCATTCTCTTCTGCTGCGAATCAATGGGCAAAATTTGTATGGTGCCTAGTAAGGAAATGAGGATTTGAGTAGCTCTTGGCAGAGAGATCTACCCAAACCCTGTGGCACACTGGTGTGACCACTAGCAAGATGGAGAGAGACTGAGGGTGGAATATTTCTCCTCTTCTCTGCAGAAATACTTCCAGCTCTGGGCTGGGTCCTTGCACAGGCTGGGCACAGTCCTGAGGATGCTATCCCAGCAATGTCCACAGCTGCCTGCTGGGACTGAAGCTATTTTCCTGTTGATTCACCACCTTTAAAATGAAGGCAGCATCTCTCCCTAGGGTGGATGGAGGCTGCTGAACAGAGAAGCAGTGGGGTTTTGGGTTAGGACCATGGGATTATTTCCATGATATTGCAGGCAGGTGTGCAGGCTGTGTTCTAATGCAAGAGCTAACCTGCCCAAAGCACTGGGCACGGACTCACTGGCTGTCTTCAGATCAAATACTTGACCCTTCAGTCTGCTTGTGTTGTGGCTCCTGTGTGTGGCTGAGTGTTTTCCACCACTGTCAGGGAGTATCTCCTGGTATTTTGAATGACAGATCAATTTTCTGATCTTTGGAAGAGACCAAATATTTAGATGACTTAACTCCATGCTTTCTCAGGGAAGCAAACAGATAATCCTTGAACAGTACAACTCAAGGAAAGTTCAGAGATCTGCAGTTGTGTGAAGAAAGAATTGAGTCTAAATGAGAGTTTTATTCATGCATTTAATTCTCCAGTCAGCCTAAATAAATTGGTCATTCTGGCAGACAGCTGGGATCCAGGATCACATTTTCAGAGGTCCAACAGCAAATATTTGTCATCTCCCAATTAGTGCTGCTCTGCTGGTGTGGAGTCTCTATCTCATTCTGGAAAGGGGCCCTCCCTGGAGATCCAGTGGGACATAGAACAGAGGTTATACACAAGAGAAAATGAAACCTGTCCTGATATGGCAATAAGGCTGTGTGTCTAAGCAGTAGTGATAGCTCTTATCTAATGCTTCACAAAGACACAACAGCATTTAATCTGGAGAGCAACGAGACTCTTGTTGCAGGCAGAATTAGAGGTGGTACTCATGGTGAAGCTGATGAATGCTTTTCCTCTGAAGACTCCCTTCAAATCAGATTCTGCAGCAGGGGGGATTTCACTTACTCAAAATTCTTGTGTATAAGGGGACTGAATTAAGGCTGGTTAGGCAAAAGGAACCCATGGCACAGCTTCCACATGGAGCACCTGACTGCACGATCTCAGTGTGCTCTTAACGCTGTTCTTAAAGACAATTTCACAGGTGAAGAATGCAGGGCATGGAGAGTTGGGTTCAGAGAATCGTTAAGGCTGGACAAGACTTTTAAGATTGGGTCCAACTGTAATCCAACTACAACGACCACTAAACTATATCCCACATCTTGGACACCTCCAGGGATGGTGACTCCACCACCTCCCTGGGCAGCCTGTTCCAATGCCTCACCACTATTTCAGACCACAGAACAAGTAAGCACCAGGGAGAAAGCACAGGAGACAGCCCCAGGCAAACATTCTCAGGGGGAGAAGTCTCAGGTGAAAGCCTGATGTGTCTCAGCTGCAAGAGAGGTGTATGCCCTGCTGGACTTTCATCTGGGAAGAGAGAATAAACTGCTATAGGAAGTGAGCTGTTTCTACTCTGTATTGAGCTTCACCTGTTGAACACAGTGCCAAGCTGGGGTTTGATTCTGAAGAAATACACTTAGATAGACACATAAATAAACAACCAACCTGCTTTTTAGAGACAGACTAATTGTGAGAAGCAAAAGAGAGACTCTGTCACCACATTTTGAGGAGGAGATGGAGTTTGGGTTTCCTGAAAGCAGTACCTTCTTGGCCCTTCCTTTCTCAATTAAGAATAACAATCAAGAAGGCTGCTGATCACTTGTGGTTTGTAGCTCTCAAACACCAGAGAGCAAAGAAAGATTGACTTTGAAGGATGGTAGTTCTGAGACTTGGTTACATGTCAGTGAATTATATCTTTTATTCTAAATTAAATGAACCATTACATGGTCAATACTGTGCACTTAGAGAGCTGTAAAACTGTGAAGTAGAATTAGCACTAAAGAAAGAGAAACTATCTAATGAAGATGGGAATGTAAGAGGGGTGCAAGGCTTCCCTGTGCTTGCTGGTATCTTTCTTGGCAATTGCTGTCTTCTTCCTTCTGCTCTGCTTAGTTATTTTGGCCTCTGACAACAGAGTGATTGCCACATGCCAGCCTTCAGCAAACCCATGCAAGGTCCCATACAAAGGTTCAGATGGTGATAGCCAGCTGAATGTCCTGCCACTGTCATTACAATCACTCCTTTCTGGGGGGTATTAATTCCTGCTGGGCTGCAATGTAGATAGACACAGTCCCTGTGCAAGGCAGATTCTGATGGTGAGATGTTGTGGATCAACAGAATGTCCAAACCCTTCACTGCAGTTAGAGACCAAATATGGCAGTTGATCTCAAGACTGACACTGGCTTCCTACAGACTTCTCTTGGGTTTTTGGCTCACTCCTATTAGCAGGAGCCTAACTACAAATCAAGATTTGCCAGTGGCCAGTGTGCCAATCCATGGCTTGGTGACCAAAGGTGCCTGTGACTCTGAGTGTGTTTGTGCCTGTGTGAGACTAGGGGGGCATCATTTCATTTCCCTGTACCTTAGGTCTCCATCACCAGGGAACAGTTAATACTCCCTTTGGCACTCTGCTGGAAATGCCATTCATTTGCAGGCTGACATCCTAAAGGCCTTTTAGAATTACATGTGTCTAAAGGCCAGCATTAAATGCCCACCTTCTCTCCACATTTCTTGCAGGCTCTTCTGTAGAGGGAAGCTTTTAAGGGAGACAAAAAAAAGCCCAACAAACCAAATGTTATACAGCTTGTCTCTTCTTGTCCTTTTAACAGACACTTCCAACAATGGAAAGTTTCACAAGAGGTACACCCACAAGAGAGCAAGACGGAAGGAGAAGGCTCTAAATACAGCAACAAGGCAGGGGGAAAGAAAGCAAAGAGGGAGAGGGAATGGAGTAAGTATATCTTTTAAAACTTTGCATTGCAAGTTTTCTTCTTGATCACACTGTGAACATCTTGTTTGTTTCAATAGAATTACCCAAGTGTAACTTCAAGGAGAATCTGACTTACATGGCAGCAGAGCAGGGGGCTCTGGAGTAGAGGCTGGCAGGATGCCAGAGGTGTTTCATTCCCTGTAGCTCCTTTTTTTTTTAACTCTCTCTTTTTTTTTTTTCTCTGGGAAGGAGATTGAAAGGGAGAAACCCCTACAGCATAGATACTCAAAACATTTCATCAAACAGATCACTCATCCAAGCCATAGCCAAAAAGTCTATTCCCTGGCTCCAGTGATACAACAAACACAGGGAGCTCTCACCTAAGAGGTACTCTTGACAGTGGAAATCTGGGGCATCACTTTGTGTGGTACAAAATGAAGTCCAGTAGACAGAGACAAGAAGTGACATTTAAAGGAGGGGGGTTTCTGTTTGAATAGTGGGGGGGGGGGGGACAGGGGGCTGTGTTTCACCATGCTGCCTGATGACACACAATGCATCAAACCAGCGCTGCTCTCCAGCCCCCAGTGCAAATCACAGCCTGAGCTGCTGATCCAGCTCTGCTCAAGCATGACCACAATAAATCTCTGGGCAGTATATCAACCAGTGGATTAAATATTCACCACCAAGTTGTCATGCCTTGGTTACATATCTGCTTGACTAAAGTCTCCCACCGAGATCAGCCAGACACAGTCTGGGTGTGGGGCCACCTGAATGCCCCTCGAGGGTGAATGAAAGATGAAACAGGTTGCCCAGGGAGGTGGTGGAAGCCTCATCCCTGGAGGTTTCTAAGGCCAGGCTGGATGTGGCTGTGAGCAACCTGATCTAGTGTGAGGTGTCCCTGCCCATGGCAGGGGGGTTGGAATTAAATGATCCTCGAGGTCCCTTCCAACCCTAACAATTCTATGATTCTATGCCAACAACCCCCCAAGGATTGAAGCTAAACCAGCAGTGCTTACAGCACTGCCTCTGTGGGAAGATTTATGAAGGGCTGGCAGTTGCAGCCTGCCAGTGAAAACACAATTTTCAACAGCAGAGTGGCTAAAACTAATGTTGTATTTCTGGGAGCTGCTGCCCATGCATTTGCTGATGTATCTGGTTTCTAGGTTCGGGGCTAGGAGGCCTTACTCATCACAGCTCTGGATGCTCCTATCCTACTGCAAAGCCTGGCCCCTGACTTGATGAATAGTTCCTGGTATTAATCATCAGAGGGGACCAGTCTCTCCTTTGTACATTTATCTGGAAAATTGCCCTCTGGGTGGAAGCTTTTAATGGATTTCTCAAGTCTTTCCCAACCGTGACACACAATGCCTGGCACTCCATGGCAGCAGCAAATGAAAAGGACAAAGACCAAGATGGAAGCAGGACTGCTGTGTATCAGAATATAGAGCTTTGGTAACTGAAACTCACAGGGGATGGAGCACTGCTTGAACCTCACCAGGCACTGGGGTTGACAGTCCCCTTCCTCACAGCCACCCATTCTGTCACCCTGCTCTCCTTTCCCCAGACTGAATTGCCTTGCAATTATTGGTTGGGGGGAAAAAAAATGACTGTAATCATTTGGAGATTAATGGCATCTCTCTGAAACATCTGTCCCTGGAGCTTAGCAGGAGAATGGTCTCGGTGCTTCTGTCCATAGCATTTAGCAGTAAAAACACAGCAAGGGTTGTTTTGAGATGTCGGGGGGGAGGTGCCAGCTCTCCTCTCGGGCTTGGATGGCTGCTGGAGCACCATGAGAGTTCTGCTATATCTATTCCAATGGGAATCAGCCAATTTTCACAGGCAACAATGAGAAGCCATCTCTGGGTCTGTAAGAGAGGCTGTATTGCACATTGACCCTGTGGAGAAGCAGGAGCAGATCTTGCCTTGTTAGCAGCAGTAGAGGGGGGAAATGATGCAGTGCATTAACCTGGGATGGAACCCCTACCTTTTGTGAAATAGGCTGGGATGGGATCTTACTGAACATGTCATAGATCTTCTTCCTTCTGGCTTTTACACCCTGGACTCCACTGGAACCCACATGCCCTCAAAATCACAGTTCATAGATCCACATTTCTGCTCAAAACCTTCTTTGGTCTGAACTAAGATTTCAGGCTTTCTTTGGCTTCTTTTATTAATGACAGGTTCACAGAATCACAGCATTTCAAGGGCTGGAAGGGACCTTGAAAGATCCTCTAGTCCAAGCCCCCTGTCAGAGCAGGATCACCTACACCAGATTACACAGGAACACATCCAGGTGAGTTCTGAGTATCTCCAGAGAGGGAGACTCCACAACCACAGCTTGGCAGGGGCAAAGCTTTGAGCATTTCTCAGCCACCTCTCAAAGTACTGTAGGCAACACCACTATTTCATTCACCATCCAGAAAGATGGGGGACAGTCTTCCTTTCAGGGCATCAAAATCAAGCTGCTTCTCCTTCCAGAGCAGAGGAGCAGACCATAGCTATGTGATGGATGTTGGTGCCTACTCAGTACAACTCATAGCTTAATTACACACTTTACAAGCTCTTCTGCCTTGATCTGTGGGGAGCAGCATTTAGCATATTGTCACAGAATCATAGAATAGTAGGGGTTGGAAGGGACCCTCCCAAAGCAGGATCACCTAGAGCAGAGTGCACAGGAATGCATCCAGGCAGGTTTTGAAAGTCTCCAATGAAGGAGATCCCACAGCCTCTCTGGGCAGCCTGCTCCAGTGCTCTGACACCCTTTAAAGAATGTTTTCCTGATGTTGAGGCAGAAGCTCCTGTGGTCTGGTTTGTACACATTGAGCCTCATCCTATCACATCATATCACTGAAAAGAGACTGTCCCCTTCTTGACACCCACCCTTCCAATATGTAGAAACATCAACAAGATCCTGTCTCAGCCTTCTCCAGGTGAAACAGTCCCAGGTCTCTCAGCCTTTCTTCCTAAGACAGATGTTCCAGTTCCTTAATCATCTTTGTGCCCCTCCATTGGACTCTCTCTAATATTTCCCTGTCCCTCTTGAACTGGAGAACCCAGAACTGGACACAATACTTCAGATATGGATCATAGAATCAACAAGGTTGGAAAAGCCCTCAGAGGTCATCAAGTCCAACCTATTACCTAATACCTAACACCTCCTGACAGCTAAACCATGGCTCCAAGTGCCACATCCAAGCTTTTTTGGAATACCTCCAGGGATACTCCACCACCTCCCTGGGCAGCACATTCCAATGGCCAGTTACTCTTTCTGGGAAGAACTTTCTCCTCACCTCCAGCCTAAACCTCCCCTGGCACAGCTTGAGACTGTGTCCTCTTGTTCTGCTGCTGCCTGCCTGGCAGAAGAGACCAACCCCCACCTGGCTACAACCTCCCTTCAGGGAGTTGTAGAGAGCAAGAAGGTCTCCCCTGAGCCTCCTCTTCTCCAGGCTAAGCAACCCCAGCTCCCTCAGCCTCTCCTCACAGGGCTGTGCTCCAGACCTCTCCCCAGCCTCATTGCCCTTCTCTGGACACATTCAAGTATCTCAGTGTCCTTCTTAAATTGAGCAGGTCTCACTAGGGCAGAGTAGAGGTCAGGAAAACCTCCTTCAATCTGCTGGACTCACTTTTCCTAATGCACCCAGGATAACATTGGCCTTCTTGGCCAGAAGAGCACCTTGCTGACCCATGGGTAACTTATTGTCCTTTCCCAGCTGTAATCAGGCAGTTATAATCAAGCAATTAGTGCTGCCACAAAGGATGTAGGTAGATCCTATGCCTGACTGAAATCTCCAAGTGGCTGGGGAAGATCTTTACAAAGAATTTTACCAACCACAGGTTCAAGGATCACATCACAGAAACACAGCCACCCCATCAGTGCAGTACCATAATTCAGAGGCTGAAATCTTCGTTCTGGGGTATGTGCCATAATTTTTAATAAAAACCATTCTAAAGCAGAGTTGCTGCCAAGCACAGCACTAGCAGGGCTGCCAGGAGGGCTTCTGAGGTGCCAGCCCAGCAGAAAACCAGGCAGAGCTGAAGGGAGGTTGCTTTTGCTATTTGGTGGATTTGCACAGAAATTCCAGCAGGTTGGGATCCTTCTTTCATACTGAATTAGCAAGTTTCTGATGGGGAAAGTAGTCCACCTGAAAAATACCAGCCTGCAGCACTGTGTTTTGCATGGCAGCTGAGAACAGCTCTTGCAGATGGCGTTGAGTTAGGAAAGGAAAAGCAAAAAAGTTGGCCAAATGACATTGGGAAGTGTACAGAGACCAGGATGAACCTGGTTTGGGGGCAAGATTCAGCAATGACACAGGGAAATTGTGGCTTTCCCCCCCAGCACATTCTCATTTCTCTTCTAACAGTGCCTTGCTGTCACTCCTGGGACAGCCAGAAATTTCTCATGGGAGCTTCTTATAGTAGAAGCTCTCCAGACACCTGAAAACACACTGCAGCCCCAAGAGAAAAGCCCCAGATAGGCATTTCTGACAAATGCAACAAGTGCACTGCAAAGTGCTCCAAGCCTGCTGCTTTTGCTCTTGCCAAGCCCTCAAGTGCTGGCAACTAGATATCAAACCAAAGTCTTGCCAAGAAAACTCTTTTGTCTGGTACAGTTGCAGCTTGTGTTAAACACAAAGCCTCTTTTGGAGAAGGTTAGGCAAGAGGTGGTGGCAACAAATCCTGGCAGCAGCTTCTGAGCTATTAGTGGCCTCTCTGATTGCCCTGTGTGCTAGGTGCTTTTCTCTCACTTGCCAGAGCACCACTGAAGCTGTGCTGTTAAATGGCTGATCAAATCCAAACCACACCATTGATAAGCTACCAGGCTTTTCTTCCCTTTTGATGGTTTATGCTACACAATATCATATTTTTTCCCCCTTTCTGCTCTGCATCTTGAAAAGGGAGATCAATGCAGTGGAGAATTTTAAATTGGCTCCCACTGCAGAGCAGATTTCATTACCTGCATGCCAGCCCTCAATGCACCTCAAGGTAATTCTCTGCCTTACATTACTGGAATTTTTTTTGCATCTTTTCTAGGAACTGGGTATTGATCCCTGGAAAATGAACAACAATTAAAATAAAATATAGACAAGTGCAATCCCAGTGGTCCCATTAGAGGATGCAAAGCTTCATTAACACCTCGCAAGATGAGTGGAGAGCAACTTTCCTCTTTCACCACTGGTGCGTGATGTGCAGAAAGGAGTGGCTTTTGAACTTCCCAGGATTGGTCTGCACAGAAATTACTGTAAGTTGAAGTGCTCTTTCTTACCACCTCAGGACACTTTTTCTGCTCTGAAATGATTTTATCATATTCCAGTCTAAACTATTAGTCATTTAATCTTGCATGAGGGGAACGTAAACAGCAACCATAATAAGTCTGATAGAACTAGATCACGTCGCAAGCTGAACCAACACAACTCCATAGACCCCTTAAACCTTCTTGGCTAAGAAGCAACCCATATAAACTTGTTGGATGTGATCTCCCTCAGAACTTCAGCTTTGAGGTTTTGACTGGGAAAAAGCTCTTCAGCTGAGCAGAGGCAGCAAATCTAACTGACATGTGAACGTTGCAGAAACTCTCAGTCTCTGCCCATGACTAGGATGGCCAGCTGAATGTGAGCCAGCAGTGTGACTAGTGGCCAACATGGCAACAGCATCCTGGCCTGGATCAGGAATAGTGTGGCCAGCAGGAGCAGGAAAGTGATTGTGCCCCTGTACTCAGCCCTGGGGAGGCCACAGCTTGAGTACTGCCTTCAGTTCTGGGCATCACAGGATAGGAAACATATTGAGGTTCCAGAGGGTGTCCAGAGAAGAGCAAGGAGGCTGGTGAGAGGTTTGGAGAGCATTGTACAAAGGAATGGCTGAGGGAGCTGGGGTTGTTTAGTCTGGAGAAGAGAAGGCTGAGAGGAGATCTTACTGCTCTCTACAACTGCCTGAATGGAGGTTGGAGTGAGGCTGATGTTGGTCTCTTCTCCCAGGTAACCAGCGACAGGATGAGAGAAAATGGGTTTGAGCTGTGTCAGGGGAGGTTTAGATTTGACCTTAGGAAAACTTAACTGAGAGAGTGGTGGTGAGGGGTTGGAACAGGCTGCCCAGGGAGGTGGTGGAGTCCCCATCCCTGGAGGTGTTCAAGAAGCTGTAGATGTGGTGCTTCAGGGTATGGTTTAGTGGTCATGGTAGTTGGGCTATGGTCAGACTTGATGATCTTAAAGGTCTTTTCCAACTTTACTGATTCTGTGATTCTTCTATTTAAGAAATCATGGGAAGAGGAAGCTGAGCATTAGGGTTTGCTTCTGCTCATTTCCATTGGGCAAAGGCACTTCTGAAAACTAAGCCCCCAAGTGTTATACAAGTCATAGCTTGCATATTATGTGCTGCCTACATGGAGTCACTGGCAACACACACTGAATGAGTGTGATTCTGGAAAATGCAATTGATTGTTAGTGAGGACCCCAAAAGAATATGTCTCCAATCCTATTTTAGGTGCAAAAGAAAGTGTAATCAAGCCCTAGAAAAACCATTCAGTATGGAGAAAGCATCTAAGCTAGAGTCTGCAGTCTTGACTCCCACGACTGCAGGAGAGGCTGTCCTAACTCCTCCTTACCCATTGGCACAGGGTGTAAATGATGCTTGGGTCACATCTGTCCTCCTGAATGAGAGAATGCCCCTCTTGGAAACACTATCTCAGCCCAGAGAGACAGAAAATGGATCCAGCTATGGATCTGCTTTCCTAATGCCCAGAACAATCTCATTCTGCATTTCTGCTATTGACTATCTCACCCAGCTAGAGACTGATGACACCTGAGACATCAATAGTGGTGTGTAAATATCTATCCTATAGAATCAGGGTTATCAACCTAAGGCTTCTGAGGTTTCTGGTTTACTTCTGAAGAGGTCCAGGCTGAGTAACTCAGACTAATGCCCTTTGTCAGTTGGCTTAAATTCCTCAGCTAGGAAACGCTTAGGGGGGCTGGAAATCCAGAAAGGTTGAAAATCGAGGCAGTCAATAGACAGATAGTGTCAGTCAGTCAGATGCTGTTAGTGTCTGACAGAAGAAATACCAATAGCTGGCATGACTGATGAGGAGTGAAGCAAATGCCACCCACAAACAAAAAGTAAATAAACAGGATTTGAAAGCTCTGTGCTGCATCCACTGCGAGATTTCTTATTTCCCCCTCTTTTAAGCTGATTTGATTTCACTCCTCAGTGTAATCCTCTGAGCCAGGCATTCTTTATACTAACTGAATAAAGAAGTCAATAACTACAATGTGGTCCTTATGGCAGCACCATTAACACTGTGCCCACCTGAATGGAGCTTCTGTGAACTGCCATGGAGAGGAATGGAGATCACCTTCCTCTCCTGAGTGACCTCTTAAGCGAGGGATGCCTTGTTAACATGTAAGGAGGAAATAAAGAAGGGAAAATGTGATTTAATGTGATCTGATTTGATTTGATTTTTAAACTGCAGCACAGAAGGAAATTATGTGTAATTTAACTGGGTTTTACCAAGAAAAAAAGGTCTTTTTTGTACATGTTCCTCTCCTGGTATTTGAGATCCTGAAGCATTAAAGCTGTTTGAAATCATAGATAACACAGAGTTTTTGGCTGGTATCTGGGTCTTCAAGTTCTGCCAGGCTACAAATAAACACAGATTTATTTACATATTGATTATATTCATTTTTTTTTTTGTACTAGGCTGGAAACATTTCAGGTGGCTCACATGATGTGGTCACAATGCCAGCAAGGTCATCCTAAGAAATGCAGAGATTCACAAAGACATTTCCCAGTGCCAGAAATGCATCAGATTAGGAAGGAGGGGGAGGGGGGGTGGAACCAACACCAAAACAAATAAAGAGAAAGCAAGCAACACTTGGGGTCTATTTTAAGTGCATATTGAGAGGATCTGAAGGAATTTTGTGTTAAGCCATTTATAGATAAGATATTGATGGACACCTCCCAGCTGCTGTCATTGCAATAATGGGACCTGCATCAGTTTGTGGAAGAGCAAGACAGAGTATGTTGAAGAGCATGCCTCAAGGAAGCATAAAGAAACTTCAGGTGGAGTAGGAAAGAAGGAAAAGCATGAGTCCAAACATAGCCAACTGGTGTTAGAAATGTGCCCCTTCCAGGCACCTTGGATGAAATAAACCCACCAGAACCATGAGCTCAGCTCTTGGAGGGGGCAGCTATGTATCATGGCACAAAACTAAGCACTCCAGGGGGAGGCTTTGTGCAAGAGCTCAAGGAGTTATTTCCAAAGAAACCAAAGTATAAAAGGGCAGCTTGTGGCTTTTTTCCAAGGCCTTCTCTCTCCACATGTGGAATGAAATGTTCTTATTTTTCCCCAAATTCCCACTAAAGACTACTTGCATCTTTAGCTGCCTTCCATCCAACGAGGATTTCAGGGGCTGTAGGACACATCCATTGCAGCCAGGGCTTCATTATTACCCACACCATGTCCTCAGTGCCTGCTGTCTGGCTTAAGGCTGGAGTAAACTAGCTGGCTGGCTACAGGAAGACACTTGGGTATCATGAGAGGAGCAGAAGACTGACTAACCCTTGGCAGCAGAGCTCTGAGCAGATTGTGCCACGCGGCGTGACAAACCCGAGCGCACGCTGGCGTGTTTAACAAGGACAATGCAAACGGTGCCAGCACGAGTTATGTTGGGAACAAGTGATGCAACTTTGTGTTGCTACTTTTCCTTCACACCTTCCAGCCTTTTGACCAGGCTGGTGCCACAGAAATGTGAGAAACCTGTCATTCGCTGGAGGGGTGAGGAGCTACTGCTATTCTGAGCGGGAAAGAGCAAGGCAGCCACCAAGCCAATATGTAGATCACTGAGGAGTTCACATATTGTCACTAAGTCTGGGTGGCAGAATCTGATGTCTTTGATAGCACATCAGCAGCCTCATCAGCAACATGAAGCCATCTCAGGATGGAAATCGTTTGTCACGCTCTAGAAGACCGACACTTGACATCTGGTTTGACAGGTTATGAGGCATCACAAAAACACTCTCATAAATTAAGAAAGCCAGTTGATCCATCAGAGCCTGCAGACAGCCCCACTGTGATCCCAGAGGGGCTGTAATTCTCAGGAACCCCTGAGGGCTTGGCTGCTGCAGGGAAGGTGAGTTTGGCCACTCATCTTCCAGTGCCACCCCAACCTTCACGTCATCATTTCCAATTTCTTCTCAGCTGACAGCTCTAAGAAGCCACTGCTGTCAAAGGATCAGCAGGTATGAGGAAATCAAAGAGCACACAGAAAATGGACTGAAATCTATTGTGATTAACCTACTACATGCAAAGGTAATGTGTTAGTACAGGGGGATGTAAACCTGTTGCTCATTAGCTCATTACAACCCACTGCAGGACACTTCTAAACCACTGATCCTTGCAGAAGCAGAAGTCCTTTCAGTAGCAGTCCTGGCAGAGTCCTGACCCTCAGTTTCTCAAGGAGGTAGGGACTGAAACATAGTTTAGTATCTGGTGCTACTGAGAAATAAATTAGCTTGCAAAGCAGTGAAGCACTTTACAAGTTAGGAGAAGTTAAGGTGCTCTGCTTAGTAGCTGTAACAGAGCAACAAGGTCAGGCCAGCAAGCACCAGTACACTCTAATTTAATTGTCCTTTCCTTTGAAAGAATACAGCACTCATACCTGTCTCCTAGTTTTGTGTGCAGCACTGCAGTATACAGAACAGGACCTTGGGTTTGAGCCAGGAGATGTTCAGGAGGGTTTTGAATGTACTGCCCAGGGAGGTGGTGGAGTCACCGTCCCTGGAGGTGTTCAAAAAGGGATTGGATGTGGCACTTGGAGCCATGGTTTAGTTAGTCAGGAGGTGTTGGGTGATAGGTTGGACTGGATGATCTCTGAGGTCTTTTCCAACCTTATTGATTCTATGACTCTATGATGAAGAAAAGAGCTCCAAAATTTGCCTCAAATAATTATTCTGATAAGGTCTGCCCCAAATGGCTGCATGAGATGAGAGCAGAGGTCAGTCTAATCCTGTATCCCCTTCCCCATCACAGTCAAAATCAAAAGGCATGATGGATGCCACCTGAGAGCCTTCCTGAAGCAGAGGCAGACTCAAGCACGTTGGCTTCGCACTTGTGCACCAACAGACTCAGATTCTGGACAACAGCAGGGCACATTTATTAACAGCTGGGGGCTTTCCAGTAACAAGGTCCATGAGCCAATCACACCCATTGAAATCAAGCAGGCATGGCATTTATTTGGTGTTTTGATGAATTACAGATCTGGGGTGCTCCAAGGGCCAGGTTTTTAAAGCTATTCAGCTGTTTAACTCTCATTGATTTCGGTGTAATTGATTTCAGTGGGAGATAGGTGCCTGTGCTGCCTCACACTTTGGGCCAGTCCCCCCTCTGATAACTGCACCAATTAGACAGGAGAGCTATTTGTCAAAAGCCCCATTAAACAGAATCAGTGGTGCCCAATTACCTCTAAATTACCAGTTCAGCCACCCTGATGGCAGAACAGGAGGGGTGGCTGTTGCTGTAACACTGGCACCACCGTTGACAGGGAGAATCTCTTCCATTGTACCCCACTTACAGCAACACTCATCCGGGAAAAACATCCTGCTTCCTCCATTAGCCCATGAGGTTTTTCACCCTCCCTCCAGGTTACTCTGGCATCACAATAGACTAATAGTGTAATGGATACTAGGAGGAGAAGCAGGTTGAACCCAATCTTAAATGAGTGGAGTTTGCATAATTAGAGGGTGAGAGAAAGAGAAACTAGAATCAGGGGGCTGGTCTTTTCAATGTTTCCAAGGCAGCAAGTGGCTGCTTCTCCTACAGCAACCACCACCATTGTGTTTGCAGTTCCACAGCATCAGTTTCCCCTGTGCTGAGGAGGGGGGGAAAAAATTCCCCACTCTTTTGAAATGTGAGTGCTTTTGAAATAACAGAGAGAAGGTCTAGGACATTATGCTCCACATGAGTAGTTGTGGTGATATCTTCATTTATTTGACATCATCTTCTGACATTTCATTCCATTTACAGGTGACTCATTTGTAAAGCTACGTACAAAGGATTCTGGAGTCAGGATCTTTAACTTTTACCCTGCATCTCATACTGAAGGTCACTCAACCATGATGAAATCAGCTGGAAGAAAGATATGAAGGCCAATGATGCTATGAAAGATGTGGGGCTGCTTTGTCATTTATTGCTCCATATTCCATATGTTTGTCTGATGGGTGTAGAGAAAGGTCCATTTATTAATACAAAGTTTATGTGAATTGCAGGGGGAAGGAAGGGAAGGAAAGGAAGGAAGAGAAGGAAGACAATGCAATGACTGAGCAGGATAGCCTCAAGGGAACTCTTTGGATGCCGCTGAAAACCATGCAAGGTTGGTAAGTCTGGACAGCTAAAGCCTTCTCTAGCATCGCATTTTGGGTGAAAGGGGTTTCAGCAGAGAACAAAAAGACCTGCTCAGGAAAGAGCCAATTTTTGCCATGCTGTCAGAACACCAACAGGTAAAGCAGGTGAAGAAGCTGCTTCTAGGAAGTGTAGCAATATTGCCCTAGACAGATGGATCTTTCTATAGAGGTCAAACTTTAGTTTTCTGCCAGCCTTGTTTCTCACTCCTAGGATGACACCAGCTGCACTCTGCTCTACTGCTGGTTCCCCATTCCTGAAGGAAATTTCTTCCAGGTGCCAGATCCAATCAGAACAATGTGAGAAGCTCAGGTGATAAGAGAAGCAGAGTCAGTGTGCTGGGAGGAGTAAAACACACAGCGAGTGAGAGGAATCTACACCACCAGGGGACAAGACCTCCTGGCCTGTCCATACCACCAGCATTCCCAAGACATCTCTCCCAGCTCAGGCAATCTTCACATCTTCTCAGGAGTGCCTGGAAAAAAAGGTAAATGCTGAGCAAAGCCACTTCCTTTTGAGATCAGCTTTTGATGAGAGGTCCTTGTTACCCACAACCTTGCTTCTGTGTGAATGAGCTAGTTAACACACCGATGGTGTACCAGGGCATTGCTGTTTTACAATCTAGCATTTCATGCTTACAATTGCTAGGGGGGGGAAAAAATATAAACAACTCATTGGACTAGATTTTATTTCCTCCTTCTCTGCAAGATTTAAGAATTAATTCCTCAGTGGGCTTTTGTTCCAGCACTTAACCTCGTCCTCTCTGCTCCATCAGTGATTGCTTCTGAGTTCCTGGCCTATTCTGCAAGAAAATAGCTCCACAATACCCTGCCTTCTGTCATCTACCCTTGGTAGAGGTCTCACATAGCCATGTCAGGAAAAAACCAAATTTCACATGTTAGGGTAGAACTTGTAATAGCACTGTGAGTGAGTTCTGCACAGGACCAAGAGTGAGCGCCACCACTCCTTCAGCAGGCACCCAAGCACTCACCTAGCTTCAGCTGAGTCAAGGGAAAAGAATACATGGGATTCATTTCTGCTCAAAGAAAGAGAGAAAATAAAGAAACTATTATTTTGCTTTCCTCCACCATCCTACCCCCAATCTGCCTCTCCTCTGTTCTTTACCCAGATGAATTGTCCACTCACTGCTGAGTCCAGCAGTGTTTATGATGTACTGGTCTTGATAGATGCAGGAAGGAGGGCATGGAGACTAATGAAGTAATTACCCCCAGCCTGTTGCCTGTAGAATCTGGCACTTCAAAAAAGCTTCAAGGGTATTTTTTTTCCCTTGTGATGAGGAAGGAAAAAAACGAATGGAAAAAAAAAATAGTGGTGGTGCTTGGTCAAAAGCTGAGGAAATCGGCTTCAAACATCCATACCTCAGGGTGAAATCTGCCTTTCTCCTTCCCCATTAGCTAATGTTTTCACACATTAGGCTGAACAATGGTTAAGTGGAGTATTAGGAGTTCTGTTTTTTTCACTGGGAATGACACATAAGGGCACCTTCTTGCCATGGTAACAAACAAAAGACACTGTCTCACAGCTACGGAATGGATGAAACTGAAGTTATGGCAGAAGCAGTAAAAGTGGCCAGCAAACAGTTTGTTCAGCAGGGCATGGTATGGAGACACCAGGTAGGAGGAAGGGTAAAAAATGCCCAAGTCATCAACATTGCTTGTTCTCACTCAAGTGAAACATGTGGTGCTTCTGTAGATGTTGGAGTAGGAGCAAAACAAGGCTGGGATTGCCAGCGTGCCACATCCTGCCGTGGAGGTTGTCTCAGTCAGGAATTTTGTGGTCTTCCTCCTTCAGATATTTTTTAATGTATTATCTTTTACAGCTGTGCAACCTCCAATCTGTTATCCTTCCTCACTGAAGTTCTGCATTTCTTGAGCAGTGGTTTCTACCCCATCCTCCTTAAAACGGCCTTCTCCTCAGCCAGAAATATCCCTGCTTAGCTCTTCCTGAGATCAAAGTCCTATTGCACTTAATGAGCACTTGGCCCCCCCAAAAAAGGAATGATGCCAGGTCCAGGAGCTCTCTGAGCAAGGCTTCAGCCCAGGTTAGTGCTTATTATATTCTATTTTATTCTTGAATTTTAAACATGACTAATCACCAGTCCCTCCAATGGAGAAGTGAGTGCCATAGCCAAGGGGTTTAACACTTCCCAAAGGCCTTTTGCAGTTGAGCCAGGCTGGCTAATAAGCCTGTAACTTGTGCACAAGCTTTTAAACATCTGCTCCAAGTGCACCATTTTAGCCCTTTGAGCCTGGCCTTGCACGTGCTATTTTTGGCTTGTGCCTAGTGACTGACGTGTTGTCCTGCTGGCTGTGTTGAGTGCACATCCTGGAAACACTGCAGGCTGTGAGCTACAGGACTCTCAGTTTGGGGGTTAAAAAACACAATGAACAGATGTTTCTTCTGTAAATCTCCATAGTGTGTCTTAGCAAGAGTCACCTAGCAGTGCCACAAGGGAGGGGGAGAAATGAGAGGGGTACCAGAAAGCCTTCATACATATTAAATAGTGGCATAACAGCCACAATCTGATCATCTGGAATCTCAAACATTGATGTGGAAGAGGAGTATTTATAGATATGGGCTGCTCCAGCCCTGTTCCAAAAAATCCTGGTGGAAGTTAAGAGGGAGAAGTCAGATTACTGCCTAGGGTGGAAATGGCCAACCTACAGTATGACATTTGCAGCTCTCTGGAAATCTTTGGGGTTTCCAGCAGCTTGGGGCAAAGTATACTTCACACACATGGTGCCTGCCATGTGTTCAGCCCTCTCTACTCAGGAGACCAACTGCTAGGATTTTTTTGGTAGCATGTGTGAGTATGTGTTTGGATAAAACATTACTGGAAAGTGATCTTATGCAAACCTCTCCTTGCTGAGGTCACCTGAAAAATTTCGCCCTGCAGCTCTAACGCCATAGTTGTTGTATAACCTGAGCCCAAAGGATGCCACTGTGGAATGCTTTAACCTTTGTGACTGCTCCTTCATTTCCAGAGAGGGAAAGGTGTTGCTTTTTCTGTACTTCACTATCTCCAACTTTATGCATCAACAAGTTCAAGTACCTATTGCATCTATTTCAGGTTCCCAGTAGGTGACTCCAACCTAGAGCACACAGCACCTGCAGCAGGTTGTGTCTCAGTAAATAGTTCCCATTTCCTCAGGCACATGCAGCAATAAAGTGCTCAGAGTATTGAAAGGACAGTTGAGTTTGACACAGGTTTCACTGATTCAGCAGATAATAATCCTTCCTCTGGCAGTGGGGAATAGTCTTGGCAGTGCCCAAACTGTCTCTGTGAGTGCTGAGGAGGTGCCAGCTGCTGACATGGTGGGAGATTGAGTTCAGCCTGGGGAAGAGGAGAGGATCATTTCTGGTTGGGGCTGCAAAACAGTGAGAGGCCAAAGGAGAAGGGGAGAGGCATCCACCCAGTTAGGTATTTTTTTTCTTTGAGATGACCCCTATGGATATATTTATTCTGATTTATCTGGTTTTGCCAATTGTTTACTGTTGTTTGATTTCTTTCATTTTATCTATTTTTCCCCTCTATTTTTCCCCTCTATTTTTCCCATTTTCCAACTCTTTGCCTCTTGTTGAGCTTCTGAAGGTTGCTGAGATCATTCTGTCTACACATCCACATACCTATGTGTCTGCCTGTAACCTGCTTATCTGCTTCCAAACTACTGAACCTGTAGGTCAAATTCTTGCAGCTTTCAGCTGAAAGAATGTGCTGAAGGAAAGGCTGAACCATGGTCTTCCTCTTTACTAGACCACTGGGCAATGTGCACAGAAAAGAGACGCCAATAGATTAGACCAGAGCTCAAACCTTTCAGGCTGCTTCAAAATCCAGCTGCTAAGCAGGATGTTGCAGGAAGCCAAGCTTCACTTCATTGTGTTTGGCTTTATTCAGTGGCTTTATTTAAGCCACTTGACTTTAAATGGCTGCACGCCCCCATCCATCCAACCTGCCAGTGAAGATGATTTTTGAGGAGGTGCAGCACACACAACAAATGCTTTTGGCAGACCTTGGAATCATAGAATGCATTGGGTTGGAAGGGACCTTCTGAAGGTCATCTAGCCCAACATGCCTGCAGTAAGCAAGGACATTCCCAACTAGATGAGGTTGCTCAGAGCCCCATCAAGCCTGGCCTTGAACATCTCCAGGGATGGGGCATCTTGTTATGCTTCAGCAGAAAACTTCAGTATGAAGCTTGAAGTTTAATATATCAACAATGACTGATTTTGCCTTTCACTGAAAGTAGACAAGAGGCTATAAATGCTTCTGTACACTCAGTGGAGGCTTCTTGCACAGTTATGCCCCAGTCATGGGTCTGTGTTTGAGCAAGTTCATATGCAGATCCTTCCCTGTTTGGGGAAGGGATTTCCTAGGTGTTTAAAAACAGGCTGCTTGATCATCAAAACTGGAGTCACTCAAATGAGAGGCACTTCAGAGTTGAGCCAGCAGGAAGGAAAAAAAGGTTGCTGTGTTTCCTAAAGGTGTCAGACCTGACAACATTTTGTTTCTCCCAAAAGACAGAGATGCTTTAACTGGGTTGACAGCTGGGAGTATGGTCAGAGTGTGAGATTGTGTAGACTGTATTTTATTGATACTCCATACAGGCAAAAAAAAAGAGATTTATTAGGTTTTCAGGTTGGTTTGGGTTTTTTTCTTTACAGTCACACTATACATGACTCTAGAGAATAAGAAACATTGCATGAAGAACTGTGGCTCAATGCTTTAAATATTAACCAGAGTTCTTGCACCAACAGTGTGAGTGAAGATGATCTTTACCTCTCATTACACCCAGTTTGAATTTTCCATACTTGATTGGGCTTTCTGGCAGTGAGAGCACTGTGCCAACACCTTTCCTCTCAACCTTTTGTGCTGAAACTGAAAGAAGCAAATTCATGTCAGAAAGCCCTGTCTGTCTGGACAGCTGACGTCAGGGAATGCTTGTGAAATGCTGGGGAGATGCAGAGCATATCAGAATTGCTGCTGCTTCTGAGCAGCAACCAGAACAGGTGGGAGATAAACATATAGCATGGCTGCACTGGAGAATGAATCTTATGAAGAGCAGCTGAAGGAGCTGGGGCTGTTTAGTTTGGAAAAGAGGAGGCTGAAGGGAGACCTCATTGCTCTCTACAGCTCCCTGAATGAGGTTGTGGAGAGGTTGGTGCTGGTCTCTTCTCACAGGTAATCAGTGACAGAACAAGAGGGAATGGCCTCAAGCTGCCACTGGGTAGGTTGAGACTGGACATCAGGAAACATTTTTTCCTGGCAAGAGTGGTCAGACATTGGAATGTGCTGCCCAGGGAGGTGGTTGAGTCACCAACCCCGAATGTATTTAAAGGTGGTTTGGAAGTGGTGCTTGGGGATGTGCTTTAGGGGAGAACCTTGCAGAGTAGGGTTCTAGGTTGGACTTGGTGATCCTGAGAGTCTCTTCCAACTGGAATGTTTCTGTGATTCTGTGAACTGCTTGGGGAGGGGGAGAGGTTGATTTGGGTTACATATGAGACAGCAAGCAGTGCTGAGGATACAGGGTGGTGAAGAGCTCGAGGGCAGTGTGGTTGGATGTTTGGAAGAGCTGAATTCTTGTCAGCCCCAGCTCCAGGTTTGAGGGCCCTTATTACAGCTGTGAGGTTAATATGTTCTCCTTCGTGCTAACTCTGGTTCGTTGCAGTGAATGTCCTCTCCTGCTCCTTCTTGAGTGTCTGCTGAGCTCACACCTTCTCCTCTGCTTCCCTGGCCTCCTTGTTTTGGGAATGAACACACAGTTACTCACCCAGTGCCTAGCTTTCCTCTGGGACCGAGTCATCCAGCGTTGCTGCAGCGGTGCGTGACTTACATCGGGGACAGGGACATTGCCAGTTTGTCCTGGAAAGACACACAAGAGTGACCACACTGTGCAATGCAGAGAAGCTTAAGCTATGTCCATGCAGTAAGGCCAGCTCAGGAAATCATGAGAGACCATCTGCTTGTTCAGGTGCTGCAGCACATTAACATGGCTCTGCTCATCCCAGTGTCTCCCTAAGGGGATGGCATCAGGAACTTCCCAGAGCGGCCAGGCCACAGAGTGTTTTGTCTGCCAAATTCAGGATGAAGGGAAAGAAACTAAATGAGAGCCAGGAGATACTTCATGTCCAATATAACATTTGATTGCTTCTGTGTTAGAATAGAATAGAATTAACCAGGTTGGAAGAGACCTTTGAGATCATCGAGGCCAACCTATCATCCAACACCATCTAATCAACTAAACCATGGCACCAAGTGCCTCATTCAGTCTCTTCCTAAACACTTCCAGTGATGGTGACTCCACCACCTCCCTGGGCAGCACATCCCAATGGCCAATCTCTCTTTCTATGAAGAACTTCTTCCTAACATCCAGCCTAGACCTCCCCTGGTGCAGCTTGAGACTGTGTCCTCTTGTTCTGGTGCTCTGGTGGAGTTTGGGACCCCTGCTGCTTCATTTCAGATGCCATCAATCCAAATTCCTTCTATTACCTGCTTTGGCACTCATGCTACAGGTTTGGTCTGGCGATCACAGTGGGATTTCTGTCCTGCAGGTCATTGCCTGCTTTATATCTGTCATGGTCTTATAGGTACCACCTATGGACAGGATTGGATAGCTGGAATGTCAGTGACTCCTACAAAGAGTCAAAGAGAGCAGGTAACATCTCCTAATGAGAAACCTCTCACTGGATTACATCTAAATTAAATTCCTTCTTAGGTCTTCCTTAGAGCTAAGCAGCCCTTACTGAAGCTTTCCTTTTTCAGCTTAACTCTTCAGATGTTTTACATATTCCCTACCCAGGGAATATCTGCTAATAAGGTCTGAGAACACTCTTGCAATTTCTTTTAAAGCTAACTAACACTAACCTATCCCTAAAGGGTTGCTTTGCATCAGGACTTCACCTTAATTACCATAACTTTGCCCATGCCCTTGGCTTATGTATTCCTGGCCTGTCTTCCAGCTTGACTCCTTATTTTATGTCTTAAGCCCTGAGATCTGAGGGAGTGGAGATTATCCATGAGAGAGCAGGAGAAGGAAAACCAACCAAAAAATGCTCAAAGAAGTTAGAAAAGATCTTCAGTCAGTCCCTCAGCTCCCAAACTTCCAAAGAAAGGAGACAGACAAAGAAGACAAAACAGAACTGGAACCTAAGGATTTGGTGGCTCCAGGGAAGGATCCAGCTGAGGTACTGTCAATAAGAGAACTGCCCTTAAATAGCAATTCAGAGGGACTGGGACAACACAACCGAGCTGACTTTGGCTAACAGAGAAGGCTGGGTGAAGTGAGGGGAGCAGTTTTCCTGTCCTAACTTTCAATGGTCTCATTTTTAAGACAAAATGTCCCACTTCAGGCATGCCAGTTGCAGGGGGGAGGGGGGGGCAAGCTTTCAAGCTGAAGAGATTTGCCTCTTCATGCTGAGACAGGAATTTTCCCTGAAAAATTGACCTGGAACTGAATTTTTCTTTTAAAAAGGGGAAAAGTTTATACCGGTAAATAATCCCAAGCTGAAGAAAACTTCTTTTTCTCCCCTGAAATATCCACTTATTTTTCTTTTTACTTGCACTAAACTGATTTTCTCCACTGCTCTTATTTTCTATTTCTGCCATTAAATCCCAAAGTCAGGTTTTCAGCTTTTTGGACCACACCATTCTGACTCCTCAGCACTCCGAGGGCCTTTGCAGGCGGTAAGTCGGTGTCACAAGAGGACACATTTCTAGGGAGAGGGGTTTAATTTGATTTTTGGACTGTGTGGCTGTGAGGGGATGAAAAAGCCAACCTGAACTTCCTCATGCCTATCAGTTCTGCTCATCAAAGCTGTGAGAGCAAATGAGTTGATTCTCTCCGTTCCGGGTGGGAAATGAACTGAAACAATCCTCCACCCACCACATGTCCAACCAGAAGGAACTAAGCCAGTGAGGAAATGAGGAAAATGGTGATGCCCTGCTGGTCCAGCCCAGCTGTGCAACATTACCCTTGCCAGGTAGGAATGCCAGGAAGGTTCAGATCAGCAGGGACTTCGTGGCACCACAGTTCTGTTAGAACAGTGAACATAAGAGTGGATCTGGGTTTAGACAGAAGGGTTGGTCATGGCTTTCTGGTGTAGTGTGGAGAGGTGGTTCTGCCCCTTTACTCTACTCTGCTCTTCTGAGACCCCACCTCAAATACTGCATCCAGTTCTGGTGTCCCCAGCAGAGTCCAGAGGAGGCCACTAAGATGGTCCAAGGGCTGGAACACCTCTGCTGTGAGGATAGGCTGAGGGAGCTGGGGTTGTTCAGCCTGGAGAAGAGAAGAGACTGGTGGACCTCAGAGCTGCCTTCCAATAGCTGAAGGGATCCTACAGGAAGGGACAGGAAAGGTCCCTACAGAGGGACTTTTCATGAGGGTGCCAAGCAATAGGCCAAGGGGGAATGGTTTGAAGCTGAGGGAAATACAGGTTTAAACTGGATCTTAGGAAGAAATTCTTCAGTACAAGAGTGGTGAGACTCTGGAATAGGCTGTCCAGGGAGGCTGTGGCTGCCTCCTCCCTGGGGCTGTTCAAGGCCAGGCTGGATGAGGCTTTGAGCAGCTGAGTCTAGTTGAGAGGAGTCCCTGCCCATGACAAGGAGGTTTGGGTAGATGATCTCTGAGGTCCCTTCCAATCTAAGATGTTCAATGATTTTTATAGTTTATTGAGAGAGCTGAAGTGAGCTATTTCAGCAGCTGGAATGTCCCACAGCTTTCCCCTTCTTCTAGGAAATCCTTCAAGAGTCATTCTGTACTGGACCCATCCAGTGGTAACCCTATAATTATTTTTTCCCTCAGACCCCAGCAACAGCTCCCCAGAGCCTACTTTCTGCTGTTAGCTCTGCAGTCTCATCCCTAGGTAAGGGGACACCCCAAGACTGTCTTTCCCTATTTTGAGAGACAGTGCTGCCACCCCAGCCAGCTCCCTTATAACATCCATCTGACACAGGTCAAGGCCTTTCTTTTCAATAATAACACAGATGGGTAACCTGGGTTGAGGTAGTTATCTGAGGGGCATACCCAGCACAGGTTGCCCTGCTGCACAGAATGCATGGCACAGCGCAGAGGAGCTGAGGTGTGGCTCCCAAAGTGGTGCAGTCACATCATCCTATGCCCCAGTTCACCCTGGGAACCAGCTCAGCCAGCACTTCCTTGGGGATCCCCACCACTGTCTGGGGCACACATTCCATTAAAGAGCAAGCAGCACAGCTACAAGTGCTGTCCAAATTTACTGACACATTTTAGACTTCTTTCTCAGCTCAACTGCACCTCTGTCCTGGGCATACCCCAGTGATGCATCACTTCTGCTGATGAGCTAGGATTAGAAGGACTTTCTATAAGGGCTGTCTGATGAAGTGGCTATTACCAACTAAAAACTTGGTGCTTCCCATTAAGCGCTCTCAAAGTGCCTGTCCTCATTTTACTTACTCTGTGCTTGCATTACTCTTTGGAAGAGGTAGCCTGGCCTTTTTGCCTCATCCAGCCCTACTCTGCCAGCACTAATAAGATGCTCTGTCTTCCTGAGCACTAGTGCAAGAAATGCAATGCCCTGATGGAGCCTTTCCTTCAAGGTTTACCTCTAAAATCAACCACAGCATCCTGTAGTTTGTGGTGTAAATTAGCCCAGCCCCCGTGAACTTTCTGCTGCCGACAGGATCCTTCAGTGCCTCTCCCCCGAGGCAGCTCTCTCCTTGCAGCAGTTCAAAGCCTGTAGCACTCACAAAAGACTAAAACAATAGCACCCTCACCTTTTGCCTTGGGTTCTGTTACTGTGCCAGCGCGGTTTGATTTGCTGTCTTTTGCAGCATCTGTGCTCAGGCTTCAGTGGTTTCCCATAATAGTCCAATATACTTCTCGTGATCCATGTTCAATTTATACACACACTCCACTTTAATCTTTCTGTCCAGATCAGTTATTTCATACTTTTGTACACCAAATTGCATTCACCATCTGTTGACCCAGTTGCCCTCCATAAGCCAAGCCCTCTGAAGGTATAATTGTCATATTGTTCATTATTTGCTCCCTCCCTTTCCTCTTCCTATATGCATAACAACAGCAAAAATGAAAAAGATCCTTTCAATGTAATTTAGATTCCCTTCAGCTTTTGTTTTTACTCTGTGTTGATCCAAACAGGAGCTAGGTTCTTCCACATAAGAAGCCATCCATCTCAGAAGAGCCTCGATGCCCTCAGAGGGGTATCTGTGGAAGAGGAGTGAATTTTTGTGGAGCAAAGTGCAGCAGCATTAACCAAGCTGGTGGTAAATGCTGTCCAGCACATCAGCATGCTGTTAAATCAGTGCACAGAAGAATTCTGAGCTGGTTAATCAAGATTTGATTTTTATACTGCTTTGACTGCTTCTGTAAAGTAAGTACCCAAAGCATCACTTGCATGGAATCCTAGGATGGCTTAGATTGGAAGGGACCTCAGAGATCATCTACTCCAACCTCCTTGCCATGGGCAGGGATGCCTCAAAACTAGACTCAGCTACTCAAAGCCTCATCCAACCTGGCTCCCCAGGGAGGAGGCATTCACAACCTCTCTGGGCAGCCTATTGCAGAGTCTTACCACCCTCCTACTGAAGAACTCCTCCCTAAGCTCCAGCCGTCTTGTCTTACCCATTCTGCTCTCTATTTCAGCCAGAGTTAGCTGGTCTAGGGCTGTGCACTCGCTATACATCGTGCTTAGGGATGTTTTTCAAGCATCTACAGAGAAAGCTGGTAAGCACCAGCCCTCTTCCCTAGGGATAACTCTTCCCTGAGCTTTGATGGAATTTTTCCTGCAGTCAGGAGGCCACCCACAGATTTTCAGTTCTGCCTGACCTGCTTCATTTCTGCCTCAGCATTAATAACATAGGGCAGGGAGGGGAGTAAGTCTGTGGTGAGACTCATAGGTTGGTCCAGGCCTAGGTTTGCATTTACCTTTAGGATTTAATAGTGGGAGCAAACTTCTGCAGAGCCACGGGGAAGTACCTCTGACTAACATCAGAGGCATGCACTCCAGTGCAATCCATTCCACCAGCACACACCTCCTGGAGGAGCAACTTTGGTGGAGATAAATAAGACATGTAATTTCTTGTCAGGCTGTTACATTTCCCACAGCTCCTTTTAACAATTACACTCTGTGGCTTTTTTTCCTTCTCTTTTTTACACAACTGAAAATAATAGATTCTGGTAAGCCAGGCAGAAAAAAATTGCCTGGAGAAATGAAACATACCCAGACTTAATTTTCTCTCCTTGCTCTTTTTGAGGTGCTTGCAATGAATGTGTTTGCAGTAGAGCAGACCTGTGGTTTTGGCACTTCTTTGCTACATTCACTTTTCCAACAGCTAATTTCCTTACAACCAAATCCAGGCCCATCCAAGCCATGTCTTCAACTCTAGAATAGACTAGACTAGGCCAGACCAGGTTGGAAAAGACCTTCAAGACCATCGAGTCCAACTTACCTAATCAACTGCTATGGTCCAAAACCATCTAATCAATTAAACCATGGTACCAAGTGCCTCATTCAGTCTCCTCTTAAAGCACCTCCAGTGATGGTGACTCCACCACCTCCCTGGGCAGCACATCCCAATGGTCAATCTGTCTTTCTGGGAAGAATTTCTTCCTAACATCCAGCCTAAACATCCCCTGGCACAGCTTGAGACTGTGTCCTCTTGTTCTGGTGCTGGCTGCCTGGGACAAGAGACCAACCCCCACCTGGCTACAACCTCCCTTTAGGTAGTTGTAGAGAGCAAGAAGGTCTCCCCTGAGCCTCCTCTTCTCCAGGCTAAGCAACCCCAGCTCCCTCAGCCTCTCCTCACAGGGCTGTGCTCCAAACCCTTCCCCAGCTTTGTTGCCCTTCTCTGGACACCTTCCAGCAACTCAACAGCTTCTGAAAGAGAAGGCACAACTTTCTCCTCCTGAAGTCAGCAGAAACACTGCCATAGATTACAAGAGGAATCATTAAGAGTCCCACCACTATTTCATATGCAGCTTTCTCTAAATATTATCTTCAAAGCAATTAATGAAATAAGTGATTGCCCTTTAGTGAGTGGTGTCCCAAAGTGAATTGTAATCAATGCTGCTTCCGAGTGCTTCTTTGCACCACTCTCTGCACCAATGAGAGGCTCCTTCTATAGAAAGGTTGCACAAACCCAATTTTATTTCCTATTATTAATTATTTTTCAGACAAGGCCAAGTTTTAAGAGCGTGTCTGGACTTAGAGATTCAGTCTTGGAGCTGCTCTTGAAAGGAAGGGGCTGCTTGTAAGACTGACCTGGAAAATATCTACTCCAGGGGCACACACACTAAATGCTTCAGCACTTCTCTTTGCTTTCATGACCAGGAGGTTGTACATAAAAGCCACTCCAGTATTCATGACTGCAGCTTCAATGCTTTTTTAAACAGTCATGCTTCTGAACTCAAGATCAACCTGTTGAAAACAGACAATAAGATCAATCTGAAATCCTATTTGCTTGCTCAGCAGAGGCATCTTTGAAATAAACAACAACAACAAGTAGGGGGGGAAAAAAACTCAATCTGTCTTTGAAGACCAAAAAAAGAGATATTGAGCCAGACATCAGCCTGCCCTCTGTAAACATCTATGTTTAATTCTGACTCAGCTAGAGTAGCATGGTATCATGGTGACAGAGATTAGTGAAAGTGCCAGTGACAGATTTGTCTGTTCTGGTGCTGAACACATGTTAAAAATGGGGAAGATTGGGAAGGGAGACAGGATGGAGGGCATAAAGGCTTTTGTCCCACACTATGTGCAAGCCATTAAGAACATATCCAGCCATACCTGGAATAATTCTCTTGTGAGGGATTGAAACCAAATCCTCTAGAACAGTTACAACAGTTTTGTTAGGGGTGTTTTTTGAGGCAGAGCAACCCAAATCTTGCTCAGTTCAGCTGTTTCTGCTGGAATCATTACCCAAGCAGAGCAGGTCCCTCCTGGCAGGGGTACAACAACCTCCAAGAAGAAGACTGCTGCTCTATAAATTGAGTCCATGATGAAGTCAAAGAAAGACTTGCAGGAGCTCAGCATTGCCACTGCTACTGAGTATCAGAGTGATTTTGTTGTTGTTGTTGTTTGTTCAGGTTGTAAAAGCTGAAAATATGGCAGCCCAGGCTCTCAGCCATCTGAAGGTGGCTGGCAGTGAATGCTCATTTCTAACATTTCTCACGAGGGTGAGTATTGATTTAATTTCTCACACTACACTAGTCACTTGACTGAGCTGCAATCCAGTGTTGAATGTGTTAGTCACACTGGCTTGTGGGGACTTGTGGCCTGCAGTCTATCATATGGGTGACCTTTCTGACTGGCATAATCTTAATCACAATAGAAAAGGCTGATGTAGAGGTGTTCACATCATTATTTGCCCAGGGAGATGATGGAAGCCCCATCCCTGGAGGTTTTTAAGGCCAGGCTGGATGTGGCTGTGAGCAACCTGAAGTAGTGTGAAGGATCCCTGCCCATGGCAGGGGGTTTGGAACTAGATGATCTTTGAGGTCCCTTCCAATCCAAACAGTTCTATGATTATTTCTAGCACTGGGCAATGGGATAGTTGAAGGAGTAGAAAGTTATGAATAGAGTGGCTTTCACTTTCTCCTGTGGATTTGTCATACAGTTTATTTACTTTTTTAAGGACAAGGATGAAAACTTGGCTGGACAGACAGCTGAGAGGAGGTACATGCTCTGTTGTAGGTGAAGGAGTGCTCAGAATAGAGGTATCAAGGCTGAAATTCCCCAGGTGAACTGCTTGTACAGCTCTTCCCTCTTCCCAGCCTCCTTGCTCCCCTCCAAAAGTACTGAGCAGAGTTTTAACTTCAAAAAGAGGGCTGAGCCAGCAACATCTCGAGTCTTATAAAAGCTTCATGCTTGTTAAGCTCAACATGGAAGATGCTCTAATACTCCAGCATCACACAGACACTGAAAATGAGCAGAAGAGCCCAGCCCACAGGGAGCTTGCAAGATGAGATGCTGACCTATGAGCTGGAAGGTCACTGCTCCCATGAGGAGCTCTAACAGCACAAACTGTGCTCATCATGATCAGTCTCACCCCTTAACATCCTCCCCACCCACTCTAAGAAACAAATTAAAGGAATCAATAGTTCTCTGTTCCTATTTTGCCACTTGCTAGCTTTCCTTGCAAATTTCAACCTTTTGCCACCTCCCAGACTGCTCCTCCTTTCTATAAACATTGTCACCTCTCCCAAACATTTTCCAGTTACTACTGGAGCTGTACCAACATCCCCCTGAAGAGTAAGAAGCTGTGATTTATGGTGAGGTCCTCTCTGCTGTGAGGGGTTAACCTGAACTTTCTGCTGCTCGAGCTCCCAGGCTGACCCTCAGTGAGAATTAATAGCTTGTATCTGTTTAGTATTCCTTTCCAGTATGTCATCAGATCATTTCATCTGTGTTTAAATGGATCAGCAGTTTTCATCTTCAGTGTTTCCTCATTCCTGTTTGGGTTTTAGTAATCCTTTGCTGTTTGCAGGTATTTTTGAAATCATAGAAGAAAGCCCTTCTTTTATCCTCTGTTCCCTTTGCCCCCTCTCCGTTCCCTTTGCCCCCTCTCCGTTCCCTTTGCCCCCTCTCCGTTCCCTTTGCCCCCTCCCCTTTGCCTTTGCCCCCTCTCTGTTCCCTTTGCCCCCTCTCCTCTCCTTTTCATTTGATAAAAGCTGTTATAAAGTTGAAGGCAAAGGACACAGAGCACATCAGCAGACATATGTTGCCTTGCTTCAGCTGAAAGAAAAAGTGGCCCACATCTATACATTTTATGAACACATTACAGACTTGGTAGCATCGTTCATTTGCAGCTAATCAAAACATGCCAGTTGGTCCCAGATTTTTCTAAACACATGTATCAGTATTATTTGTCATGCAAGCCATTAAATTAATAACTGATGCATCTGTTACAATCATTGCTGCTCAAGATGGGAAAGATCCATGGGGAGGCTTTCAGCTACCCATTTAGTGCTAAAGCGGAACTGAACTCTATCAGATGTATTATTACTGTCATTATTATTTCATATCCCCCCCTCTGCCTCCCCTGCTCACTAGCCACTTAACAGAAAACATGAATACAGAGCTCATCCCAGATGGCTTGGAGTCTGAGTGATGGGCTCGTTGTCCAAGTGGCAATAAAACACATATCACAAAGAGAATGGCCAGGATCCTCTCGGCGTGGCTGTGCAGCCCAGCTCATAGGAGGACACAGCAGGCGTGTGGGGTTTGGTTTTCTTGCTGGAGGGTGAACACCAGGTGAGTTTGTAAGAATGGCATGATGGTGAAAACATTCCAGGAGTCTGTCTGAGCACTGGTACTTTATTTGCACGGACACCCAAGCGTGCTGGAAAGAAGGAAGTATAACGCAATATATTGCAGGTGCTACATAACAGAGAAGATAAACTAACCAGAGTGCTGCTGTAAATTCCTGCTGTCAGGCTGGGTTCAGATGCTCTACAAACACTGGCCGTTATCTCAATCTTGCATGCCCTCAGGCTTGTAGTAGCCTTGCTCCCTAGCTCAGGGACTGTTCATAACATCTTCTCCCGGGCAGCCAGCACCAGAACAAGAGGACACAGTCTCAAGTTGTGCCAGGGAAGGTTTAGGTTGGATGTTAGGAAGTTCTTCATAGAAAGAGAGATTGGCCATTGGAATGTGCTGCCCAGGGAGGTGGTGGAGTCACCATCACTGGAGGTGTTTAAGAAAAGACTGGATGGGGTGCTTGGTACCATGGTTGAGTTGATTAGATGGTGTTGGGTGATAGGTTGGACTCGATGATGTTGAAGGTCTTTTCCAACCTGGTTTATTCTATTCTATTCCTTTTCTATTCTATTCCTAGTCTATTCCATTCTAAATGAGCCCAGGCTGGAACCCACTGATCTGTAGGAATGTGCTTTCTTCATCAAGCTTTGCAGAGATACTGACTTTCCAAGAAAACCTTCTGCCCATTAACCTAGTGCTTCCAGGGGCTGGCCCTGGAGCCCAGTGATGGGCACATTCATCACCCAGTCAGACTTCCTCAGCAAAGCATATTTTGAAGTTGCTCAGCTCTTAACGATTCACCCTTGAGCCCTGAAATATTTCACATCACACATGGACCATTAGATATTTCCCTGAATGACACCATCAGTTGGGGTGGCTGCAATCTGCCCAGTTTAAGGAGTTACCACGGGAGGAAAGGGTTTGTCTCCCAGGTAATGAGTCACAGCCTCACTTTGCTGCGGTGCAGCTGAGGCTCTTGATTTACTGTGCGGGCTACCTGCGTTACAACCAATCAGAGGCTATCGAGGAAACCCAAACAGATCCAACCCACCACAGTTTAATCTCCCTACATATAAAATGTGCTCATAAATCAGGGCAAGCATGTAAATGTGTCCCTCTAATGCTTCCATTAGGAAAACTGAAACCACAAGAAAAAGCTCAGTAGGATGTGGAAAGCGTGGTAATGTCAGCGCTGTTAGGCAGATTCAGAAGACACAAGGAGCTGTAAGATACATTCTGTCCTTACAGCTGGCCAATTAGTCAAGACAGAGAAAGCAATTGGACCAAAAATGTCTCCTTTTCCATTTTGAAACTTAAAATGGACATATTTTTATGTTTTTATTGGAGTTCCCAGATAAACATGGAGATAAAAGGTGAGTTTCAAAGCTGAGTTTCACAGAAACATGCACATTTATTATGGGGAAAGCATCTCTCTTACTGAAAACAACAGTAAGGAGAATATTATGTGAATACTTTATATACCTTATACCTTAGAGTACCTTCCAATGCCTCAGGGGATCCTACAGGAAGGCTGCAGAGGGACTTTTCATCAGGGTGTCTGGAGACAGGACAAGGAGGAATGGTTTCAAGCTGAGGGAGAGCAGGGTTAGACTAGAGGTCAGGAAGGAGTTCTTCAATACAAGGGTGGTGAGACTCCGGCATAGGCTGCCTGGGAAGGTAGTGGTTGCCTCCTCCCTGGGGATGTTCAAGGCCAGGTTGGATGAGGTCTTGAGCAGCTGAGTCTAGTTGAGAGGTGTCCCTGCCCATGGTGGGGAGGTTGTAGTAGATGATCTCTGAGGTCCCTTCCAACCTAAACCATTCTGTGATTCTATACTTTGATGAGATCTGGTAAGTAGCTGTTCTCAAGCAAACAACAGCATTAGTTCACTGACAGGCTATCCAGCTTGACCAAGAAAAGGCATGTTGACAAACCTGAATCCAGTGTAAACCACTCTTGAATGACCATTATCATCATTCAGGCTAGATGTGAGGAGGAGGTTCTTCACCATGAGAGTGGTGAAACCCTGGAATGGGTTGTCCAGGGAGGTGGTCGAGGCCCTGTCCCTGGGGGTGTTTAAGAGCAGGCTGGATGAGGCTCTGTCCAGCTTGATCTAGTGTGGGGTGTCCCTGCCCATGGCAGGGGGGTTGGAACTAGATGATCCTTGTGGTCCCTTCCAACCCTGAAAGAAACTATGAAACTATGAAACTATCTCCTGTTGTTGCTCAGGTGGTAAATGAAGATCCACACCGCTGAGCGTGAAGACTCTGTACTTGGGAGAGTGGTACCTCTAGAACTTCAGCCCACAAGGGATCAGCTCAGCACTGCTGAAATTTATGTAAGTCAACAAAGTAGAATAGCATCAAAGCCATTTTTTTTAAAGACCTTGATTCTCCTCCCCTTAGCAGGTGTGCAGCTGCAGTGCTTTGTTCCAGCACTGCATCTTTTCTTTGGTGCTAGCAGAGGAAAGAATCGAGATCCTTCAGCCTTGTCAAAAGATTAATGAGATATGTCCACATGGAGGAAGTTATGCAAGAATTTAAGGCCTTTTTTTTGTGTAGAAGTAGGCTGGTTGTTTTAAGATGTATTATATTTTGCTTCAATGTGATGTGCACAGACTATTAATAATAGCCAATGATTGCATTTAGGGGAAAAACTCAAGGAAATAATTCACACCAAAATCTGCATTCAAAGCCATCTCTCTCTCAGCTTCCACATACTAGTCACAAATCACTGAAGAGACATTTATGATTGATTTGGAAGGAGATTTTTATATCACCATAGATATATAAAAACAACATTAACAATCACCTCCAAACAACTATCCTTCATCCCAGTTATGCAGCCAAACATATCCTTGGTAATTGATAGGACATCTTCAGAAACAACAGAAAAAGGGCTTTGAAAGTCAGAAAAGAAGCAAAAGTAGAGGTGCAGAGGCTGGTACTGCATGGTATTTACAAGTGGTTGTTGTGACTTACATATCTTCCAGGCAGACCAGGAGAAAGGACATTGCAGGATGAGAGACAAAGCAGGGAATGGGACATAGTTCCCATCCTTCTGGTGGCATCACTGGTTGTGATATCTTTAAGGCATCAAAGCCTGCTGAGCTCAGGGAATATCAGAATCACAGAGTCACCAAGGTTAGAAGAGACCTCAAAGATCATCACCACAGACCTCATGACTACACCCGGCACCGAGTGCCACGTCCAATCCTCTCTTGAACACCTCCAGGGATGGGGACTCCACCACCTCCCTGGGCAGCACATTCCAATGGCTAACAACTCTCTCTGGGAAGAACTTTCTCCTCACCTCCAGCCTAAATCTTCCCTGGCACAGCTTGAGACTGTGTCCTCTTGTTCTGGTGCTGGTTGCCTGGGAGAAGAGACCAACCCCCACCTGGCTACACCCTCCCTTCAGGTAGTTGTAGAGAGCAAGAAGGTCTCTCCTGAGCCTCTTCTTCTCCAGGCTAAGCAACCCCAGCTCCCTCAGCCTCTCCTCACAGGGCTGTGCTCCAGACCCCTCCCCAGCCTCGTTGCCCTTCTCTGGACACGTTCAAGTGTCTTGTCTTGATGTCCTTCTTAAATGTGGGGCCCAGAACTGGACACGGTATCTCTGGAAGCAACATCTCAAGGCCATTTCTTTCACTGGCTTAGTGCTATCTGAAATTTTACTGTGTAAGTGCATATTCTCTCCTCTGGGAAAATGAAGTTTTAGTGGGGGAGTGAAGCCCACCTTGTGATATGGATACGAAGCTGGGACAAGTTTCTTAACCTAGAGAGGAGAGAAAGTTACCTGAGCTGTGAGAGATTATTTATCTTTTAATCCATTTGAACTAGCCATGCTGCTCTTGGCTGTGAGAGAATGATTGACATCCAAACCTCTACTGCTGCACCTTCAGCGTTAGGAGAATACATTCTTGGCTTGTGGACAGCTCTTCACAGTTTGAAAAGGTAGCAGATAGAACTTTTCAATGAAAAATAACTAGTGAGTGCTCACCTGCAGGTCACTCTAGCTAAACAGCAAACAATAATGTGACAGATTTCAGGATGTTTCCTGTAACCCAATTATTTTCTCTTTCCAATAGCAATGGAAAGCAGAGCAGGAATATATCTCTAATTTAAAGAACCTGCCAGGCTTTTCCTCTCCTTGTTGCTGCACTTCATTTTGCTCCATTTTCCTCTTCATTAAATGCTCTAGAACTAAGAATCAGATGTGTTTGAGGAACATCCAAGAAGCTCAGAAATGTCCTCTCCCACATCCTGCCTTTTCTGGGGAGGGTTCATGGCAGAGTTGCTCTGTTAAAGCAGTCAGAATTGTGGGCTCTCTTAGCTTTGCAGTAGGCAAATGAATCGGGCTTTTTTCCTCTGACAGCTTTGCTAATTTCAAGGTCAAGTAGAGCAAATCTTTGCTGCCTTACCAAGGTGCTATCAAGTGACTTGTTTCTACTCTGTGACCTTTCATTGCATTGCCCTATTTTCATATTGGAGGTCAGGCCAAAAGCAAGGCACTTCTCCTTTATCTTCCTCTGGGTTCCAGCAAGGTCAACAACTCCCCTCTCCCCTGCATTCCTCTCTCCTGCATTTTTATCATTGCTTCAGAGATATGAGACTCCTTCACACCAAACACTGTAAGGAGCCTTCACAATATGAAGTTCCTTCTACTAAGACTTTGAGGATGAAAAAGATGCAGCCAAACCTGGGTGTTTTTTTGGGTAGGGGGAACCTGCAGCAAGGTCTGCAGCCAGCCTGTTGCAGTGACTGCAGTAAAGGCTCTCCTGACATTTGATTTAAACGTTTATACCAGGTGATCATTGCCTTAAACCTCAGTTGCTACACTCAGGCATTGATATTTACAGCAGGGCGTTGTAGACATTCCAGTTCACAGGTTTTCACAGACCCAGAGTGTTCTAGGGATCCCATTAATTGTAAAAGCTGAACCAATGAGGCATAGGAAGGGTTAACCAGTGTCCTTCAGAATGAAGTCAGCTCTTTAAAAAAAACCAGTTGCTTTCTGGTGGTTCCTATTTGCTTCCCTGAGCGTGCATGCAAGCCTTTTTGAGGGTCATAGAATGGTCTGGGTTGGAAGGGACCTCCAAAGGTCATCCAGTCCAACCCCCTGTGCAGTCAGCAGGGACATCCTCAACTAGATCAGGTTGTCCAGAGCCTTTCAAGCCTCACCTCATCTCCAGGGATGGGGCCTCAACTACCTTTCTGGGCAAAAAACAAAACAAAACAAACTGTCAAAAATGCTGAGCTGATTATTACAGGTTCATAGAGCATGAGATGGAAGAAAAGCATTGAATTTGGGCCAAAATATTCACTGTGGACTCACATTGCTGCCATTTTTCAAAGGCACAATGCTGCTTATTAGTTACAATTCAACTCAGGGTTATGTGGCCAGTCAAAAAGATTGTGGCTGGCCTGGTGGTACCTGAAGGTATTGGTATAGCTAAGGTGACATAAGGGTGTTCTTTTACATCAAGCCAGCTCAACTGAAATTACATAAGTATATAAGGTAACACCCAACAATACTCCTACCTGCTGCTCAGGAGCTATTGAATTGAATTGGCATCATGCATCAGTTCAAAGGGTGAGACAATTCAGTTCTGGCCAGAGAGGCAATAAAAAGGCTGCTTTATAGAAGCTGCTTTTGTTTAGAGAAGCTGTGGGTGAACCTCAGAACACTGTCAGTGTAGTTCCTTCCTTTTCTACTTCGTGTTTGCTCATTGTCTTGATTCTTCCACTGATAGCACAGGACACCATTTAACTGTTATCTGCTCGGCATTTAGGTTGAAACACCTTTACCTTGTTGGGAGAGAAGTAAAATCCTCCAAAGCAGATTTTTTTTCTCTGCAACTACAAGAAGTTAGAGACTTAAATTCCCCACAAAACCATACAGGAAAGTCACTTCCACTGGGGAGGTCTAGCTAATCCAGCAACACCCTAAGGTTTTTTTTACCAGGCTTGGAGAGGTTAACAAAATCTATTCTGCAAAGAGATACACCAGAAATGTCAACAAACTCAGAAACTAGTACCATGAGACACAGCTGTGCTGCACATAACATCTACAGGGAAAAAAGAAGTGAAATATATGACCACCAAATATGAATAAATCAAGCACAAGTTGCAGACTGGAAGCACTCACACAGAAGTGCAAGATCCAGGGAGATAAGAGGCATGGACTGTAAATAGAAGACCCCACAGGAAGCCAGCCTGTGCACCCAGGGATAGGTTTCAAGCTGCCACTGAGCACTTCTGTAAACAATTTCTTTATTAAGGACACAGTTTGATTTGCAAGTATTGGGTCTACCAAGTTATTATCTAGCAAGAAGTGTCAGGATACAACTGTTCAGTACCTGGCTGGAACTCCACTTGCTTACAAAGTGCTTATGGCCCCCTGATGCATTTTGCTATTAAAGGAAGTTACTCAGGAGGTGGAAGCATATAGAAGGAACCAAGCTGTGTCCAGAAAAGACAAAAATAAATCAGTAAGGGGGCAAAATTTAATACCAGGAGTGACCTTTGGGCTGACCTACTGAGAGTAATACTCAGCGTTAGGCAGGAGTGTCCCTGCATCACTAGCAGCTGCAGCTGTGTGAGGGCTTGGTCTGGCTTCCTACACTAAAGATCAGGAATCATAGAATCACAGAATGGTCTGGGTTGGAAGGGACCTCCAAAGGTCCCCCTCTGCAGTCAGCAGGGACATCCTCCACTAGATCAGGTTGCCCAGAGCCCTCTTGAGCCTCACCACGACTATCTCCAGGGATATCCAAAGGAAGTGTTGGATGAAGTAGCATCTAGTCCAAACCCCTGCAGTCATCAGGGACATCCTCCACTAGATGAGGAAAGTTGGCATCATCACTCCTTGTGCTACCCCACCACCTGGAAGATGAATTCTTACTGACTCCAGGGAGCATTGCCTTCTGCTGCATCATCAGCCACGGATGGATCTGGCCAAGGACAGTTTCCAGAGTGGCAGGAAGGTGGAACATTGGTAACAAGGTGCTGCTACCACACCTATCTTGATTCCTAAATGCCCCTCAGTTTGGAAAACACCAAGGGATGACATTTCCTTCTTTTTTTATTTTTCAACTGATTCCATAAAATTATCTTCTAGAATTAGAGCTGCAAGGCCTCACCCCTGCAACAAGGAAATGGAATCTTTTTATTGCATATTGACTTACATTTTGGACAGTCATTGCTTTATGAGATGCTGATTAAGAGCTGGGAAAGTGGTAGTCTGTTGTCCAGCAATTTGCTTTTCATTTTCTGATTCTGCAAATTAACTTTCCTCCTAAATGAGGCGTAAGGCTGATGTCAATATTTGCAGGTACTCCACAATTATACTGTGTTTGCTAAATCACATTGTTTTACTTCCAAATTCATTCTGATTTCCATTTAGACCATGATCCTGCTGGGTGCTTAGCTCTCCTGTAAAAGTGTCTCATGCCCTCAGGGCTTGTGGAGTCAAAGGCATTAGCGATTACTCAGCTGCCTTCAGATCCGAGTCTCCTTTATTTGGGAAAACCATAATTAGAGGTTAGGAGCCAGGCTTATGCAATGTAGGTTGTAGACAAGTCACCCAATGCTTGCCTTCAAGGACCTCCTCTCTTTTTAAACTGTTTTCATAGGGAGAGATACCAGGGTGAACCTGCACCTCTTGTAAACTAACCTGTCTCAATCTTCTGCAGTTTTTAGCTTCACCGAGGTGTTCTTCAGCCTTTCATCATCTGGGGGGAAGGAACTGCAATCTAATCAGCTTGTCTGAAGGAAATGCCTTTTTAATGAGTCCAAGTCTCCAGCAGGACTTAAAATAGCAAGGCAGTCGAGTTAGAAG
Organism: Melanerpes formicivorus; assembly: GCF_026170545.1. Taxonomy (NCBI): domain Eukaryota; kingdom Metazoa; phylum Chordata; class Aves; order Piciformes; family Picidae; genus Melanerpes; species Melanerpes formicivorus. Next base: position 4,059,274 of record NW_027142362.1, on the reverse strand, counting down.
TGTTTATAGAAAGAAATTGCATTAAAACTGTTAGCATTGTGGTATCTCGGAAATGACAGCTGCTGATATGCCCACAAGCTGTCCCACTCTCAGCCCTCCTTGCTGTTGCACAGCCTTGGCTGATGTGCACACTTATACCTCCACTCTACACTAGTAGATGATTAAAACCCTTTCCTGTCACCTCCCCCCTGTACCAGCTGATCCACAGGGTTTTGCACCAGAGAATCAGAAGACAGAAATTCAAAGCCATCACAAGGAAAAGCCTCTTAGCTAGAGTCCTGGGATTTCTTATTTATTTATGTCTTCTTCCTTGCTCTTTGAACATAGCTGCAGTTACTCTTCATTGTCTTAATATGTAAACCTTCCCACAGATAAATGCACCGTGTAGGACCAGCTGGGGGTGCAGGACTGGTGCTGATGGGACATGATTTATGCTGCATGCAAATCCATTTTGAAAGCACATGAACTTTCCTTTCATCCAGCAAATGAAAACTGGCTTCAGCACGGCTGCACTGTCCTGGAAAGAAACCCAAATGGATGTCCAAGACTGATATGTGAGACAGCAGTGCCTGGTTGTTAAGTTCACTGATGTAAATTTGAATGGAGCAGGATACAAATCTCTCAGGAACCTTATTTTCCAGCACTGATGCAGCACCATGATATCCTTGCAGCCAGGAGAAAGAACTTACTCTGCTGGATCAAGGGGCAGAACAAGAGTCAACCCAGCAGACCGAAGCAAGCATGCCCTGAAGGTGGCTCTCACGATGATGTTCCTCAGTCACTCTTGCAATTACCCCAGATTAACAGTGATTTGCAGCTAGGGTGGCACCCAGGGCCACAGGGCAGGAGGGAAACCCTAATGCTGAACTGCAAAAACCCCTGTCATAATACCATAGCCATGGGGAAGGGCGAGGATGCAGGCACTTGGGTGAATATCAAACTCTAATAGCAGCTCCCGACCTACAGCAGTGTAAAAGCAGAGCAACAAAACACACAGTGGCCCTGTAGAAGATATCCAGAAGAGTTCTGGGGAAGAGAAGAATTATGGCTGCAGCACAGGTTTTGTGGAGGGGTAGGGGTTTTTAACACACACACATCACAGGACCAATAGGTCTCCAGTGAGCCCATCATCTTCTTAGCACCTGTCCTTGTTTATCTCTGCTGCATCCTCAGCAGGAAGAGGCACACTGGGTGCCCACCACTGCTCCAGGGAGGCTGTACTGGATGAAGAACACATTAGCTTCCTGGACTGTAAAATATGTCCGGAGGGCTTGGGAATACCATTCCAATGGCAACTGTAGAGATGCCTAATGATACAGATCAGCTGCTTGCCTTGGCACATTTCACACAGAGGAGGTTTCCACCAGCTCTGCTTAAGGAAAATCATCCTCTGCTGTTCCTCCTCCCATTACCAACAATCCTGATGGTTAAGCTTAGATTTTTCTTTTCAGTTTGCACTTTTGCCCCTTAAGGTGTAAGATATCAGTTGAGTGCTTTGCTAAGGTCCTCATCCTTCATAGCTCTCCCTCACTTCTTTGTGTTAGCCATAAAATCTGTGCACCATAGGCACTGACATGGATGAAGAAGGTTACACCTGTCGAAAATAAAGCAAAAGCTGCTTAGGGATGCTGACAGATCAAGGAAAATCCAGCTGCTAAGGTTACTTGAAGGTTGACAAAAGCACACAAGTATTCAACAAGATGTCCAGCAGGCCAGGGCATTAGCAGCCAAAGCTAAGTCAATTTAGACCAGAAAAACTGAGTGTAATAACAATTAACTCTTAAATCCAAACAGGTCACTTGTCCACCCCTGAAGCATCCCTGTCTACTGACATCTTTCAGGTACAGGGTCTGTTGAAATGTGGCAGAAAGCAAACTCAGGTCTACTGACATACTTGAGGGGAGATGCAATGCCTTCATTCTTCCTTTCAGCAATGCTAGGAGGGATTTTTCTACAGGAAGGAAGTGCAAGTACACGAGAGAAAGAAGAGGAAAAGAATCCAGGCATTCTGTCTCTTCTGGACAGAATAATTGTGCTCTGCTGCAATAAACTATCCAACCAGAAGTTTCAGCTAATTAGTATTAGAGACAAATTTTTCTACCAGCTGTTTTCCTTATGACAGATAAGCAGTCTGTCTCTTTCCTCTGCCTGGGCAAACTCTTCCAACAGGATGCCTGGACATGACCAAAACAGGTGATGGCACCTGCACAGAGAATCACAGAGCCATGGAATGGTCTGGGTTGAAAGGGACCTCCAAAGGTCATCTAATCCAACCACCTGTGTAGTAAGCAGGGGCATTCTCAATTAGATCAAGTTGCCCAGAGCAAATACACATAAATTCAAGAGCTTTAAAGAATAAACCTTTATTAGAATAAACCAAACCATGTTGGAAGAGACCTTCAAGATCATCGTGTCCAACCCATCAACCAATCCAACCCACCCAAACAGCTAACCCATGGCACCAAGTACCCCATCAAGTCTCCTCCTGAACACCTTCAATGCATCAGCTTCACACCTTCAACACCTTCAAAGCATCAGCTTGAATGTTGGTGACTGTGAGAGGAAGCACAGAAATTTGTTTGGGCTTCCAGATAGACACTTGGTGCATTACGTGAGTTTCCAAAGCTCTACTGCTGTTAGCACCTAACCTAGAGCAGGCAAAAGACCATCATGCCCCAAAAATGTGAGGCTTTGGGGTTTTTTTTCAGGGAATTTGAAGACTATTTCTGTTTTCATTCTTCATGCTCAAGTGTTTGAAGAGATGATCCTCCACTTTCACTTCTTGAAAAGTCTGTTAGTTTGTCCATCCTGTTCATAACACATCACAGCATCCACCTGGAGCAAAGCATCTGTCTAGCCACACTAATTGAATTAGTCTGTGAATCTACCCAGCTAGAGGCAGAGACCTTTCTAGCTTTCTACCTCCAGAATTTTGATAGCAGAGGTCCCTAAATATACATGTTAGGAAGGAGATGAGCACTTTTGGAGTCTACAGAGATTTCAAGGAAATGAGCTTTTGTTGTTGTTGTTTTCTTTTGATGGAAGAACCAGTTTACCCTGAATGGGAAACAAGTACGTTATGAACTGGCAGAACCCTGTATGGATGAACCAGTTTTTCATGACCTCATGCAGAAACTTTGGCACTTGAGACCTCAGGTAGCCTCTAATGTTCATCTTGTGAGCTGTAGAACATCTGAAAGGTTGATAAGTATCTCATTAAACCTAAGACCATTCAGTTACAAGCACCAGACTGTTCTTCCCACTAATTGTTTAATAACGCTGCCTCAAGCCATCAATGTTGGAGGCCATGCCACTGGGGCAGAGAGGACTATGGATGCATATTGATATGGCCTAGACCTGCTGTGAGCCAAAGTGCAGCATAGGAGGGAGCCATATGCAGCTGAAGAGCAAAGGCCAGCAGCTGAGCGTGTCAGGTCTCTTGCGTTTCTTGCTGCCTATGGTCTGCAGTTCTGCTAGGGCAATGTGCACCAGCTGGGCTTGATAAAAACTCATCAACCTGGGTGGAGACTCTGCTCAAGGTTAGTTTTCACCATTGCCTTTATTAAACTCCCAGAAAATGATGATATTTTCAGAGAGGGAACTCCAAACGGCTGCTTATTTAAAATGTCAGTGCTCAGCTTCCCGGCCTGACTGGTGAACAATCAGAATGATCTCCAGGTCCATTTTCAAAGGCATCTTTGTAAGTATTTAGGAGGTTCCAAGCCACAACTAGCTTTGAAAATGAAGTTTAGGATCCAAATCATGCAGTTATTTCTGAAAAATACGACCTGTGCTTGCACAGAAAACCATTCCTCCCAGGGACCACAGAGGTCCCAGTGCTAAATGGATTAAGCACCTAAACTTCCAGTGAACTGGAAGCTCTCTAACACGAGAAAGCAAAGCAGCAGCCCCCACTGCAGACCCAAAAATGAACTGGGAAAGTGCACTCGGAGGGCAAAGCCGATCAGGTTCTGCTGTTACGCCAACAAGGAACACGATCTGTAATAGTAGAAGTGACGATTAGTGGGTTTTAAAAGAAGATATCTCTTGAAATTAGAACTGGAGGTGAGAGTGACAGCAAAAGGCACCACGGGAGAGGCACGTGGCTGGGACACGAAGCGCAGCGTCCTGCCCACGTGGCAGCGATGCCGCAACGCGTGGCACCTAGCGCTGCTTGTTTTGCGGAACGTCAATTTCTATAGAGGCTCCTTCGTGCCCTTTGGAAAAGGGCATTTGCAGGAGTATGAAACTAGGGCACCCAGGCCTCGGGATGCCAGCAGGAGGGAGATGCGAGCCAGGCCTATCTAGGGGCATCTCATTCCCAACCTGCGTAAAAAACTTCCAGCCCCGTGCGGAGACTTTCTCCGCTCCCTCCGCTTGCGGACTCCGACCCCGCACCGGGAGGAGCCAGCTCCGGGGCGGCCCGGGGGGGGGGGAGGGGGGGGGAGTGTTGCGGCGGCCACCCCTCTCCGTGCCGATAAGAACCGGCTGCGCCGCCCCGCGCGTATCCCGGGACGGGGCTGCTCCACCCGCCGCGGAGCCTCCGCCGGCGCCAGCCCCGCGCTTTCCCCCGCCCCTCGCCGGCGGGGGCGCGGATCCGGCCTGCGCGGGGCCGGCGGAGAGAGGGAGCGCGGCAGGGCGAGGGGAGGAGAGACGGGAGGAGGAGGAAAAGGCGAAGGCGGCGCGCTGGCCATGGCAGCAGCAGCCCGCGGGTGGAGAGGCAGCCGCCGCGGGCTGCCGCTGTGATTGGCACCCCGGGAAGGAGGAAGGCGCGGAGCAGCCGCGGGGCCCGCCATCCCGCGGCGGCGGCGGTGCCCGGGAGGATGCCGGGGAAGCGGAGCTCGGCGGGCGGCGGCGACGGTGGCGGCAGCGAGCTCCCGGGGGCCAGCGCGCCGCGGCAGCGGAGGCGGCGGAGGAAGGTCTCCTGCTTCTCCAGCATCCAGCTCTTCCTGGTGTCCGAGTGCGCGCTGATGCTGGCCCAGGGCACAGTGGGAGCCTACCTGGTGAGTGGGAGCCGGCCCGCGGAGCCCCCCCGCCCGACCCGCCGTGCCGGCGCGGCGGGGCTGAGCCGCGGAGCAGGGGATGCGCCGGCTGCAACCCAGGGGAAGTTTCCGCGCAGCTGGGGCAGGTCGCCGGGCAGCAACACCCCTCATCCCTCTACCTTTACCCCCTGGGTGGGTTTTACGAGAGCCCAGCGTTTCACGGCGTAAATGACTCAGCAGTGCGGGGGGGTTACCCTCTGCCGGCCCTCCCGCGTGTGCGGCGGTTAACTTCTGCAGCCGCTGCCCCGCACTCCCGGAGCACGGCCGGGCGTGCGGCTGGCTGCTCACTGCTGCTAGATCCCGACCTGGCCGGTAACTCGGATCAAACGCCAGCCTCTCCGGTTTATGCTGAACAAATACCGAGGAAATCTAGTGGGGCATTTACTTCGTGCCTCCCGCGTTTGTACATTTCCTTCTCCTCCTCGAGTGATGCTGCGGCGTTAAGCTCAGCTGCCCCGTCGTCTTGGCGGTAGGTAGAGAACAGGCAAAATAGGATTTTGCACTGAATCTGCATAGTGAGATCTTGGTGTCAGCGGCAGAACTGTAGTAGAAGAGTTGGAAAGATGTCCATACGGCTGGGCTTGTGCCTTTGAGTATGCACCGAGAGGCAGCCTGTGAAAATGAAGTGTTCTTCTTCCAGCAGATGTAAGTGTAGAGTTGATTTAAATGTTTCTCAAAATAGCTTGCTGGATTTGAGAATTATAGTTTCCATGGAAAAGAAATGTATTCATAATCTCGGAGGGTTTTTTGAGGCCATACACATAATATACAGTAAGTGCAGGAGCTCTGCATTTGGAATACTTGTATCCAGTATTTAGCCCTGCTCCTCTCTCACACGTTCAAAGTACTTATGCAAATTTGTCCTGAACGTGAGCTGTAATTTTTCAAGGTACGTGGCTAAACTAAGCATGGTTAATATGCCCTATTGATAGGAAATGGAAATTAGCAGTCATCTCTCCGTGTAATAAAACATGGAAGTTTAGTTTGCAGCATATTTGGAATTCCAGAGGAAACTACATCACATCTGTTGAGGTAAATTCAGCAGCTCCCCGTGTGAGCATAGGTGGACATCACTCAGTTTGCAGGAGCCAGATAGGGTCTGTCTCTTTCACATGAGTAACGCCTTAGTAAGTAAATACGTTGTTTCTGATGAGCTGCTTGCAATATGAGTTGTCAGCATGAATGAGTGTGGGATGATGCTTCCTCAAAGTAATGACCAAGGGAGAGCTGGCTGAGGTGATGTCACCCAGCGAGTGGGCACCAGCGTGCTGCGAATGTATGGCTCTGCCTGCGGACTGGATGCTGGCACACTTTGCTACAGTTGCTGAGCACGGGATCGGCAGAGCAGGCTCTAGTGTGGCATTTTCCTCAAACTCCTCTTCTTGCTCTCTCCTCGCCAGTTTAGTGTTTCTTTTCCTGTTTTCCCCGACTCCTGTGGCGTGCTTTGTACTGGAGTAGCACGCTCACTCCCCCTCACTCCTTTGGTGTGTTCCGTGCACCCCAGCCCTGCTGGCAGGGAAAACACTGCTACAATTCTGGGAGTTCTGCCTCCCTCCTCCTGGGGGTTAAGCAAACTGAGCTGCTGCTGTCTTTACTCTTTGCCATTCTCCAGGACTGTGAATCACAGAATTATTGAGGCTGGAATAGACCTCTGAGATCATTGGACCTAACACCACTATGCTGACCAGACCATGCCACTAAGTGCCACATCCAATCTTTCCTTACACATCTCCAGGAATGGTGACTCCACCACCTCCCTGGGCAGTCCATTCCAGTGTTTAATTACCCTTTCCACAAGGGTGCAGCCTCAGGCCATGCCCTCATCTTGTCATAAGTTGCCTGGGGGAAGAGCCTGAGCCCCACGTTACTACAACTTCAGGTAGTTGTAGAATGTCCCCCCCTGTGTCTCCTCATCCCCAGGCTAAACAGCTCCCCCTCAGCCTCTCCTCTTCAAACTTTCCCTCCAGTTCCTTCCCCAGTGTCTTACTGCTTTCCTCTGGACCTGCTCCAGCACCTCAAGATCTTTCTTGAAGTGAGGAGCCCAGAACTGAGGCCAAGTACAGGGGTAGAATGACATTCCTATCCTGCTGGCCATGCTATTCCTGATACAAGCCAAGATGCCATTGGCCTTGTGTGCCCCCTGGGCACACTGCTGGCTCATGCTTAGTTGGTTGTCACCCAGCACTCCCAGGTCCCTCTCTGCCAGGCTGCCCTCCAGCCACTCATCCCCCAGTCTGTAGCACTGCATGAGGTTGTTGTGGCCAAAGTGTAGGACCCTGCACTTGGCCTTGTATAAACCTCATACCATCTTGCCCAGCATGACATCATTCACCCATGGTCAGCTGGGTCTTCTAGCAGACAACTGGTTAGTGGAGGGGGGGAAAAAAAAAACCATCCTAAACTGACAACAATCCCCAGCATGCATAAGCAGTGGCCCAGCTGCACTGGGCAAGTGTTCCTCCCTTCCCTGTATAATTTATCTGTCGTCATTGCAAATACCATGCAGCTCTTTGTACAACGAACAGATGCAAATGTGGAGTTATCTTTGGAGAGTGGATCTGCACTAAGGTGCCTCTGGGTGGGCGCTGTGCTTACAGGTGTTGTAGGAGAACAACAGCAGCAGCAGGAAAGGTGTTTGGTGGAAAGTGTGGAGAGAGAACTTAATCATTTCTGCAGACCGGGTGTCCTGTGGGGCCAAGTGCTGTTCTCGGGTGGAATCACTGGAGGCAGAGCAGAGTTGCCCAGGTGTAACTGCAAGTGGATATTCATTTACTCAGGCTCCAGGGGTAAGCAGGAGGCTTGTTGGGCTTGGCAGTGGCACTCTGGGCTGCCCCCTGAGGGACAAATTAGCAGATGAGACAAAGCAAGAGAGCAAACAGAAAGACAGACAAATAGGGAGATGCTGTGGAGGACAGACACACTGTGTAGTTCTGGGAAGTTGAATAAACTACTAATTTTAGCCTGCCAGCAGAGAGCGAGGACTGCCTTCATGCTTCTGCTTTGCTTGGCCACGTGTGTGACTTTCCCTAGTTATTTGTAACTCAGGAAGAGAAACCTTTTTTTTTGCCTTATACGGTGACAAGTTGGTTTCCTTGGGTTTGCCTGCCTTGCTCTGCACAGAGGCCAAAAACTCAGCTTGGTAAGAAGAGGCTAGGGCTTGACTTTTAAGAGTGACTGAAGAGCTCGGATTTGGTTTTTCTTGGCTTTCATATCAGTCCACTTGGAAGTGGGTAGTTAAATTTCTCTATTTTAGAGATGCAAAGACTTCTTTCTCTCCACGCTTGCTGCGCAGCCAACTGCCAGCACCCACTTGAATGCATGCACGAAGTATGCATTCATTCATTACGTGGTTTTGGAAGCAAGGATTGTTCACTTTGATTTGTTCATAAAACATTGTGCTTGCCAACAGGGCTTTATAAATAATAAATGCTGATAAAAATCTATCAAGTCCAATTCTTTTCCCACAGAACTCAGCGGCGAAAGGACCCCAGGATGCCAGCGGTAGAGGTCTATGGTTAATTAGCCTGGTGTCTCTGAGGTCTGTCACATGAGGGTTTTAGGGTGTGTTTGATTAATGTCGTGTTCCAAGATGTTTGTCAATTACTGGGCTTGCTCTTTGCAAAAGGCACATGTTCCAAACCGACTTGGTGCTGTACCCTGCATACTTTATGCAAATGCAAGCCTCCGCTGCTGCCTTAATTTCTGGGGCTGCTGAATACACCCTGTTATTTGCATATTCTTGCAAGGTTTTGTGTATGCATTTATTTGGCCTCATCTAATTACTCCTTGCTTGCTTTTGGAAACTCGAGTTTCCCAGCATCTGCAGCGGCAGAGGGGAAATGCTGCTTGCAGTCTGCATTCCTGCTGCAGAAGTTACTCGGGGGTTTTTTTTGCAGCAACTTTGAAAAGCCCAGATGATTTCCACACACCTCCCCCCCCGCCCCCCGGTTGCTCTCCTGCAGCGTCAGTCTGTGGATTAAAGAGCTGAGCATGACTGGTGCAGCTGGCAGCAGGAGGGGAAGGCTGGGACCTCCGTTTTCCAGTGGGAGCCCTGTGCCTTTCGGGTGAACGCAGCAGTGTGCTCAGTCACCCCAGCCGTGCGGCGATGAGGATTTCGATAAGGCTGATTCACATACCTTGGCAGCACTTCCCTCCTTGCTCCCCCTCCACTCCTGGATTCCTGTCTGCATTATGTTTTGAAACATTTGGACTGGTAATAAGGTTCCAAGTGCTCCTGACTGTTTATCGCCCAGGCTTTTCATCACCCTAACCAGCCAAACCTTTCTCCTAGCCCGGCGGTGAAGCCGTTGCTTCAGCAGAAGGCGAAGAGCTCTGGGTTTGACAGACACAGTTTGTGGAGCAGGAGCATGATTTAATTTTCTCCCTCTAGCCTTTAGCCTCGGCTCGCTCTGGTTCAAACTGACCTAGTTGCAAGCCTCCAACATCTGCCGAAGTCACGGGCTCCTTTAGATACAGGGGGCGCATATGGGAAGTGGGTTGAGGAATGGTGATGTGGTGCGCTCCGCAGAGCTGTTTGTACAGAGCTTTACTGAGATGTCTCTGTTTGCTGCAGCTTTGAATGCAACTATTCATGTGTTTTGTCAAGTGACAGAGGATGGCTGGCCTCAGCAGGAGATGGAAAGGAAAATAATTGGCCCCTCCCAAGGCGGGTGCATTGGTGTTTGCGTGGGGATGAATGCCAAATTGTTTTGGGTTTTGCTGAATGAAAACTTTTGAGCCACGCTTAGCTTCCTGGCTAGAGCTTTGCTTGGAGCAGTGGTGGTGGAGTGCAGCTTGTGAAGGCCCTCTTAAGGTAGCTGCAGTAAAAATAGTGCATGCGAGTCCAGGTGAGACTGTGTGCTGTGTGTATGTGCTCTCTGAGGCAGGCTCCTGCAGTTTTATTGCTGATGGAGTTTGGGATATTGATGAAAAGCTTAAAGTTCTATATTCAAAGGTAAATAGAGAAGTTAATCATCAAAGGGTTCCTGCTGGAATAATCAGACTGAGGGAGTTGGGACTATTCAGTCTGGAGAAGAGAAGGCTCTGAGGAGACCTAACTGTGGCCTTGCAGTATCTGAAGGGGGCTACAAGAAAGCTGGGGAGGGACTTCTTAGGGTATCAGGGAGTGATAGGACTGGGAAAAAAAAATAGTAATGGGTAGTTTCAGATTGGATGTTAGGAAGCTCTTCACCATGAGGGAGGTGAGACACTGGCACAGGTTGCCCAGGAAGGTGGTGGAAGCCTCATCCCTGGAGCTTTTTCAGGCCAGGCTGGATGTGGCTCTGAGCAACCTGATCTAGCGTGAGGTGTCCCTGTCCATGGCAGTGGGGTTGGAACTTGAGGTCCCTTCCAATTGTATGAAATAGGGGTCCTGTGGGATGGATACCAAGGAACTGAAAGATTAGGAAGAGCATTTGACTTTTGGATTTGAGTTGGTTTTGTGTACACCCCCTTCCTGTGTTAAATGTGACACATGCAATACTGTTTGCCTGTTACAGAAAGGAGTTGTCTCTCCTGTTGCAGAGACCTGGTCAAGGGTTCCTTGAAATTAGAGGGGTCCACATAGAGGATGCCATTAAAGACAATTTCATTTTAGGAGTACTGCAGTGCTTCAAAGCTTTCTGTTGTGCTTGGTGCTATGCAACAGAACTTGCCCCACAGCATTTGCAGTCTGGTTAAACTGGGAGAGAGGTATGTTATAGATGGGGAAACTGAGGCAGAGCTTGGCTCTGTTGCTGGAGCTATTGGTAAAGCTTTAGCTTGGTTAACAGCAGGAGAGCTTGAATGACTTGGGCATGGGCAGAGAAGAGTGGCAGCGAGCAATTCCAGTTTCAGGTGCTTCAGTCCCCTTCAGACTTAACTGGTTTCATGTGGAATTTATTATTGTTTTTATTAAAGTATTTATTTTCCTAGAATAAGAATCAGCTTTAAAATATCCCTGTCCTTTTTTATGTTTGGTTGTGGGTTTTTTTTCCCCCCCTTTCCATCCTCAGCAGTGCTGAGTAATAAATTAGCTGTAATGCTCATAATTTATTTGTCGCTGGGGTATTTAAGGGGGGGAAAAAAAACGGAGTGAAAATAAATGTTTTAGTGAGGATGAAGGCTGCCAAGCTTTGGCTGGTTATTGCTTACAGTTCATTTTCCCTTAATATATCTTTGCTGGCAATGTTATTTCTGGAAAGTTGTTTCTAGTATGCCTTTCCCATTAGAGAATATTGTCTGTTTTGCAGCTGAGTTGCACAGAAAGTTGCTCTCAACAAGCTCTTTTGACTACATTCCTATTTCTTTTCTAAGAAGCCTTTTGATGGTTGGTTTTTTTTTTCCAGTCTCTGACTGTGGAGTGGGGGAGAAACCAGATCCAGCTCTGGGTAGTGATGCCATCAGACTCCTGTGGGGCTTGGCTTGGGGAATGTGGCATTGACTCATCAACATAAAAACTTCATACAAATTAGCAGAAACAAATGTGATCAGGTGTAGGGAGGATGCCTGAGTGCCAGGAAGGCTTGTGAGTAGCTGGCAATGGTACATTGGTTTGAAGTTGTGTTGTATGTACTGCTAATGATGGAGCAGTGTAGAGATAATGTGTTTGTCTCTTCCATTATGTACTGGGTGCCTCTTGCAGAGTAAATCCAAGCTTACAATTTGCTGCCTTCTTGCTTAAATGCATTTAAAGGACAACTGCACTTGATGTGTGAGACTGTGAACTAATTTATTGCCTTTTAAAAAAAATATTATTATTATTGGCAGAAAATTTGGGCAGTTCTGAGTTTTCTTTGTAAGGGCCAAGTGGTCTCTGCAAGTCCTGGAAGAAAGAGCAGCCTGTTAGAAATGTTATGGTCCATCATAACCACCAATGTCTCATTTCTTCTGGCCAGCCCTCACTTCCAAAATCCCTTTAGCATTTGCTGTGTGCCTGTGTGACAACTAGCTCTGAGCTTTAATGGCCTGCAGGATTCGTGCAGCTGAGGTTTAAAGGGATCTTGAATTAGATCAGAGAATTACATTGATCATAGAATGGGAGGCAGGGAGGGACCTCTCTGTTGTTCTTGCTTTGTGCAGTAACTCTGCCTCACAGCAGCCCCATGGTAAGCTACAGAGCTGGATGTGTGGTTGGAAAGCTGCAGCTTGGGGAGGGACCTGGGGGTGTTGGTTGGTAGTTGACTGAACATGAGCCAGCAGGGTGCCCAGGTGGCCAAGCAAGCCAGTGGCATCCTGGCTTGGATTAGAAAGCAGGGGTGGGGAGGTGATCCATCCCCCTGTGCTCAGCACTGGGGAGGCCACATCTTGAGTGATGAGTTCAGTTCTGGGCCACTCACTCCAGGAAGGACATTGAGGGGCTACAGCATGTCCAGAGAAGGGCCTGCAGCACTTCGGCTACAAGGAGGGGCTGAGGGAGCTGGGGATGTGCAGTCTGGAGAAGAGAAGTCTGAGGGGAGACCTCATTGCTCTCTGCAGCTCCTTGAAGGGAGGTTGGAGCGAGGAGGGGGCAGCCTTTTCTCCTTGGTGGCCAGTGACACCAGAGGATATGGTTTCAATCTGCACCAGGGGTGCAGATATTAGGTTGGATATTAGGAAATTTTTCTTCACTGAAAGGGTTCTTAAACACTGGAATGGTCTGCCCAGGGCAGTGCTGGAGTCACCATCCCTGGGGGTGCTTGGGGACATGGTTTGGTGTTGACCCTGCAGTACTGGGTGGAGGGTTGGACTGGATGATGTTGGAGGACTCTTCCAACCAGATATATTCTCTGAATAGTTCTGTATGTCTCTTTAAATCATACCATAGCCCCTGTCTCAGAGAGGGCTCAGCTGAATGGCAATCCCTCTCCTCCTCTGCAAGGGGGAGCAGATACTCCCTGTTTCCCAGAAAGGGATCTCTCTCAGGTTGCACGGACTTTCTTTTCCCATAATTTCAGGCTATGGTAAAGGCCCACCAGCCAACTTCTGTTCTGCTACAGCAGTGTAAATTTATTGCTTCAGAAGAGTTATTCTGCAATTCATCCAGAAAGATTTGTCCTCTGTGTATAATAATCTAACATGTTTCCTTACTCTGTGCACTCCTTGGCCTTCAGTTATTTCTTCACGGCTGCAAGATTAAACAATGGCATAGTACTTAGTGGGTGAGGTTGCAGCTTGGATGAATTAGGGTAGCTTTGTGTTCTGATCAGCACCAGATGAAGCTGCAGAGTGATACATTTCAAGCATCATCCAAAGAAGTTTAAGTAAACACATGACAGTACTTTGTGTAGTGACTCTCATGTTAAGTGCTCCAGTGGAGTTGGGAGGAATTAGGTTTTCCTATTGCGTAGCAAAAAACGGGCCACTGATTTTGATTTACAAGGCTTCATTATAACTCTGCAGCAAAACCAGGACTAGAACCCCAAGAGTCCTATCTCCAGGTCACCTTGGAGCAACCACTAGACTCTCTGTCTCTTTGTAGATGCAAGTAGCATTCCCTGCTCCAGCAAGTAGAGATTTAACGCTGCTATGCTTCATACACTATCAATACACCCAGCAGTAACAGTAAGCTGTTTGGGGAGTTCCTGGAGTGTCTGGTGCTGCTTCCCATCAATGCTGGGAAGGCTCTGCCCTCTTATGGGAAGCATAAGGTGCTCCCTGCATCCAAGATGTCTCATTTTGAGTGGATGGATCAAAGCATGGAGAGAAGGAATGGTTCCTTTTTCCCAAGACTTGGAGCTGGGAAGCAGTTGTAATCATGCAGAGATGAAGACCTACAGCACAGGTATGACTGGATCTGCCCCTCCTCACTTAGCAAATCTAGCAAAGGCCTTAGAAATAAAATCATCCCTCCAGCTAGCAACTTGCTCTTTTCCAGCCTTATTCTGAATGTGATGTCATTCTGCTTTTTGATACCTGAATATCCTTTACTGAAGTGCAGGCGGCAGGCACCCTCCTGCTGCTGCACAGTGCCTGTTGTATTGAGGTTGGAGATCTTTTACTCAGGGGCTCACACTGCAGCAGTGCTTCAACACACTCAATTTTACATAACTGCTTGCAGCACAAAAACAAAATCTTTCCCTCACATGGGCTGGAATATTTGTCATCCTTGTTGCTTATTCTCTATGGCTCAAGAAGAAGAGCAGCAGTTTGATTTGGCTTCTTTCTCCTCTCTGCTGCCTTTCCTATCCTGGTGTACTTTCTTCCTGCTTTCCACTTTCTCCTTTCCCTGTGTTTTTTTGTAAACAACTTTCTCTTTCTGGTGTCTGCAGCTATTCCATGGATGATTTCTGCATGTTTGCAGGCCCAGTGACTTTTAGAAAAGTGGCTGTAAGGGCAGATGTGGGAGCAAAGAATTTGTTTTTTCCATGCTCCATAATGCTCTATTTTCACATCGGCCACAACAACCCCGGGCAGTGCTACAGGCTGGGGCCAGAGTAGCTGGAGAGCAGCCAGGCAGAAAGGGACCTGGGGGTGCTGGTTGATAGTAGGCTGAACATGAGCCAGCAGTGTGCCCAGGTGGCCAAGAAGGCCAATGGCATCCTGGCCTGCATCAGGAACTGAGTGGCCAGCAAGAGCAGGGAGGTCATTGTGCCCTGTACTCAGCACTGGTTAAGCCACACCTTGAGTCCTGTGTCCAGTTCAGGGTCTCTCAGTTTAGGAAAGATGTTGAGTTGCTGGAAGGTGTCCAGAGAAGGGCAACAAAGCTGGGGAGAGGTCTGGAGCACAGCCCTGTGAGGAGAGGCTGAGGGAGCTGGGGTTGCTTAGCCTGGAGAAGAGGAGGCTCAGGGGAGACCTCATTGCTGTCTCCAACTACCTGAAGGGAGGTTGCAGCCAGGTGGGGGTTGATCTCTTCTCCCAGGCAGCCATCACCAGAACAAGAGGACACAGTCTCAAGCTGTGCCAGGGGAGGTTTAGGCTGGATGTTAGGAAGAAATTCTTCCCAGAAAGAGAGATTGGCCATTGGGATGTGCTGCCCAGGGAGGTGGTGGAGTCACCATCCCTGGAGGTGTTTAGGAAGAGCCTGGATGAGGCACTTGGTGCCATGGTTTAGTTGATGAGATGGTGTTGGGTGATAGGTTGGACTCGATCTCAAAGGTCTCTTCCAGCTTGGTTTATTCTTTTCTATTTTCTGGGCAAGGCTTTCTGGAATTGTCAATTGTTAATATTTAAAGGTCAATTGTTAATATTTCAATGTCCTTTAAAGCCACTTAGCGTGCTGCTCACCTGTATAATTCATAATGCCTGAGTTTACTGACAGTGGGGGAAGGCTTCAGCTTCAGTTTGCTGGTGATCCATAAAATGACAGGGAAGTTTTTAGAGGAACCTGCATAATTCACTTGTATTTGAGTTCTTTGTGACTCACCCAGCATGATGGTTTCTGAAGCAGCTAAGGCAGATTTGCTTTCAAGTTGTTGTTGTTGGTTGTTTTGTTGGTTGTTTTTTTTTGGGTGCTTTGATGTTTGCATCTGAATCCAACACTTTCTCAAGGTATTCTTGTGTGTGTGTGTGTGGTTGGGGTGGGGTGGGGTTTTTGTTGGGTTTTTGTGTGTGTGTGGTGTTTTCTAGGGTTTTGTTATTGTTTGTGGTTTGGGGTTTTCCCCCTTTTCCTGTAAAAGGCAACTGTTGCAAACTCTGCCACAAAGAAACTGAAGGAAAGCTTGGCAGCTTGGGAAGAGTTGTGAGGTGTAGATGTGGAGGAATACAGGAAATCTCCAGCAAGGCTTAACTTTTCATTTGGAATCATGTATAGTGGGGTGTGTGTATATATATACACACATACATATTTGGCTTCTTTACTCCCCATACACACTCCAGAAGGTAGATTTTTTTACCTACAATCAGAGAATGGCTTAAGTTGGAAGGAACCTTAGAGATCATCCTGTCTAACCTCCCCACCAAGGGCCGATTTCAGTTCGGGGAGCTGGGGTTGTTCAGCCTAGAGAGTAGAATAGAATTAACCAGGTTGGAAGAGACCTTTGAGATCATGGAGTCCAACCTATCATCCCAACACCATCTCATCAACTAAACCATGGTGACAAGCACCCCTTCTAGTCTCTTCCCAGACACCTCCAGTGATGGTGACTCCACCACCTCCCTGGGCAGCACCTTCCAATGGCCAATCTCTCGCTGGGAAGAATTTCTTCCTAACATCCAGCCTAAACCTCCCCTGGTGCAGCTTGAGACTCTGTCCTCTAAGAAGACAAGACTTCTCCACGAGGAGAAGACAGCAGGTGGGCCTTAGAGCTGCCTTCCAATAGCTGAAGGGATCCTATGGGAAGGCTGCAGAGGGACTTTTCAGGAGGGTGTCTAGAGACAGACAAGGGGGAATGGTTTGAAGCTGAGGGAGAGCAGGGTTAGATTGGAGCTGAGGAAGAAGCTCTTCATGAAGAGGGTGGTGAGACTCAGGCTGCACAGGGAGGTTGTGGATGCCTCCTCCCAGGAGGTGTTCAAGACCAGGTTGGATGAAGCTTTGAGACTGGTTGAGAGGCATCCCTGTGAGGAGGTTGGGGTAGATGACCTGAGATCCCTTCCAACCTAAGCTGTTCCAGGATTGCAACCCACTGTGTTAAACAGTGAGCAGTCTTTGTTTCCTCTGGTAGAACTTCAACAGGAAGAGCTGCAAAAAGGTTTGTTTGAGGTGGTTCTTGTTTTTATTTCTGAGAAGGAGGATGTGAAGTAGCTGCTACCTCTTTCCACGTCTCGACTTCATGTAAACTTAGTTTGGCACATGAGAAATGTCAAGGGAGAAGGGGGTGGGGGGGGCAGCATTTGAAGCTTCCAACAGAGAAGCTAAAAAACCCTGACTACAAGATTATTTTGAAAAATATGAAGGAGAAATGCCCCCAGTGCTCTCCTGCTGCTGCTTGTGCTGTGCTAACGACTTTCATCTGTTGGCAACATGCTTACTCCTCATCCTGCCAGGGCCTGAGTGTTGCATGATGTACTGGGGTGCCGCATTAGAGGTTGATCATTTCTTTCCCTGTGACTGGGAAACAGCAGTGTAACAACATGTAACTAGGGCTGGACTTTTGGGGAGGAAAAGTTTGAGTTTAGCTTTCCAGTTGTTCAGTCCTGTGGCTGGCTGCTTGCTCCGCTGAGCTGCAAGAACAACTGTAATTGTTAGGTCTTTTTAAAGCTTCTTTTGACAAGTTCTTAAGTCTCTGAACTTTTCTCTTGGAAAGGGTACCCATCTTGCTTGTGAGGTGTTGGGGGGGGGTTAACCTTGTGCTGCAGCCATATGCCCACCCAGCCACTACCTTTCTCCAGAGGGCAGGGGCAGCAGAATATGAAGTGAAAAAGCTCTTGTGTTGAGATGAAGACTAGCAATTACTGTCAGGGGCAAACCAGACTTGACCCCCAGGTCATGAAGATTGACTTTTATTGCCAATTAAAAGAAATTTGGATGCTTAAAACAGAGGCAAAAATTTAAACAGCCCTGTCCCTCATCCTACCTCTTCTTACTAGGCTGGCTGGGAGCATGTCCCCATCAGGTGCTTGCTCCACTCTGCTGGGAGAGCATCTGACCTCATCCTTGAGCTGAAGTAAACCATTAATTCTCTCTGAGCACTGACAGGCTCTTTGCAGAAATGTTGTAAATGGTTTCCCCAGTGCTTGGAACCTGTTTGCACTTGGTGGTCAGTCAGCATTTCCTGCGGTGTGCTGCTGGGCAGCAAGTAGGTGCAGCCCAAGGAGAAACACATCTGTGCAACCAAACCTTGGGGTGATTTGGTTTTGTCCTGCAGGCACTGTCTGTAAAAGTTGATTGTGGGAATAGCCTGTGCCAAGTGGTTTGTGTGATGGGCAGAGAAAGCACTGGGCCCTTGGTGAGAAAGAGTGGGCAGCATTTTTAGGGCTTACCAGCAAAAGAGAACCGTGGGCTTTGGGTTTTGACTGGTTCAATGTACAGGGCTGAGAGCAGTTAATTACAAAGGGCCTTTCAGCCTCTGTATGAGATGCACACTTTGTTTCCTGCTGCCTATGGCTAGTTATAATGCAGGTCCTTATGTCTGAAGCCAGTGCAGCTGCTGCCTGAGGGACAGGAGCTTTAGCTGAAGGGATGCCTTGTCTAGGGGTGCTTGTTTGTGAAGGGTGCTGACGTTAGCTTTGCAACATCAGCTGGTTTGGATGATCCTGTAACTACAGGATCACAGGACAGGAGCTGGGCTTATTGAGGTGCTTGGTTCATTGAATGCCCACTGAGCTCAATTGTGTTCCTGCAGAAACCTCCTGCGTTTTGTTCTCCAGCTTTGGCCCAAAGAAGGGGGGTCTTTGTCTCCAAGTTGGCACTTCTGTCATCAAAAAGTGGTATCAGAAGCCATGTGGCTAGCCTGAGCCCTTGGGTTGTGGTTCTATGATGCTAGTCTAGGTTGGGTTTTGTTTTCTGTTTTTCTCTTGCTATAATCTGTGATATTTAATACTGTTAAATTTATACATCAGGGGAGCTGGCTTGGGGTTAACTGAAGGGCTTTCACCTAACCTTTGGGATTCAAACCTGCCAACTTTAAAGAACTGGGAGAGCGAAGGCTGCAGAAATATTTCAAGTATTCCATGGGGCAAGATAAACTGTTTGCTTCCAAGAGTTTATTTGCTCAATTGAGGCCACTTCTGCATTGACAAATCCCTCTGAATGGATTCCAAAACCAGCTTGGAAGTTATTGGATGGCTATTGAAGTTAAGCCACACGCAAACCATGTGCTAGAGGCCCAGCTTTGTGGGTTTGCTGTGTCATTTGGCGCCACTGAGCAAGCTTTCTTCCGTGCTGGCCCCATACAGAAGTCCAGTGTTTTCGGTGGATTAGGATGCATCAAGGCTGCTCTGTTGCTCTTAATCCAAGTGCCAGCTCTTAACCAAGAAGGCAGAAGTTTCACATTTCTTCTTGCTGTGTCTCGTGGAAGCGTTTGGGGCTCGTGGTGTAGCCTCTTGTAGCTGAGATGGCATTTATTGATCTGGATCATTCGACTTCATTCAATGCTGGACAGGCGTTTTGCCAGGATTTTTTATTTTGCCTTCTCATTTGAAGAGATCCCTAATGAATTGCTGTAGTGGTGTATAATGACTCTTGGGAAATATTGCATTCAGCTTCTAGAATCAGGTCTGTGCTCTTCTCAAATTGCAGGCTCTCGAAGTGTGCCTCTTGAGTAGCGCTCGGGGTCCCTTGTCATTATCTGAGCTTTCAAGAGGCTCCCAGGTTAAGATGTGTCTTTGGTGTTCTGTGGGCAGGTATCCAGTGAGCAATTTGGTTAGCAGGGAGGTAAATCTGTCTGCAGAGTTTTCCCTGCTTCCACTGCATTGCTGAGACCAGAAGGTTGCTGCCAGGAGAAACAGGCTTGCTTTCATCCAGGACACAAGATTTTCTCTTCTTGAGGGTCAGGGCTTGAAACTGTTTGAAGACAGTTTGCATAGCTGGGAGTTTGAGTCAAGGGAGGGAGAGTCTGGTATGGAGGTAGGAAGGTAGAATTCAACTTCTGGGAGAGCTCCTTTTACACCTGGAGAATGTCCTGCAAGTTGGGCAGCAGCAAACAGTCATTATGTGGCTTGAATTAATTAGATTTCTTGTGGAAGCCACGGTGAGTCTGGGAATCAGCATAAGGGTGTGTGGCCTCATGCCTGGAAATTTCTTCTTCCCAGGCCCAGCTCAATACTTGCTCTGAGGTGGCTTTAGTTTGGGGGAGTGGTTGCCCAAAATGAACAGATAGGAATGTTCTGCAAATGGCCTGTGTCAGTGTGAGGTCTTCTGATGCAGGTAACTGTGCCTCTTGGCATGAGTGGAGTGTGGCTGGTTACTGTTATGCTGAACTTGGTCATACCTGACCAAAATGTTACAGATTGCTGTTAGGCATTGCACTGAAGCTTCGAGATAAGGAGTCTTTAAGAGATGCACACAACTTTGGTACACTGGAAATACAAGTTGAAACTAGAATGACCTTTGCTTTCTCCTTTGTTTGTCCCCTGTGGTGCCTAGTACATAAATTCCAGAAGCTTCCAATTTGATGCTCAGCATCCTGACTGCACTCAGAGCTCTTGGTATCCAGACAGCATCACAAAAAGTGGAGTTCATGGAGTGTTTCCAGCAGTCTGTGTCACTGTGTATTTCCCTGCTCTCCCTCTTGCCCCTGCTGCTTGCACAAGTGTGAGATTAAACGATGAGGCAACAGCAACTTGTTTTCCCTAAGCCAATACTGGCTAGGCAGATTCTGTTGGTGGTGGCATCTTGGCAGGGACAGAGTGAAATTCCTGCCACATGTGGGTAATGTTTTCAAGTCAGGCTCGTACTGTGCAGCTGGCTATCCAGAGCTGTCAAGTCCAAACTGATTCCCTTCGTCAGTCAAGACTGACTAATGTTCATGCCCAGAGAAATCTGGTTTTGTTCACACTTGGACAACATGGCATGTGGCAGACTTGGGGGAGGACAGCTTTGCCCATGGGGTAATGCTTGTTGGCTGAGGAGCAGCTAATACTTGTACCTTCTGGTGAAGAAGCAGACCAGAGATGTTTGGGCGCATTTCCTGCCTTTGTCATGGACTTCCCCAGGCCTCCTTTGAGCTTGCTTTCCATCAGCAAGTGTGCTAGCTATGGTATTGTCTGACTTCATGACCCTCTTGTGGGCTGGGCTGATGGGCACTGGATGCTACTGTGATGGTAACTGGAATGAAAGAGGCACCCAGGCTTGGACCCTGAAGCAGGTGTCTAGCAGCTGCCATAACAAGTTGAACCAATTCACTGATCATTTTGTGTTACCTTACCTGTAGCTGATCCATGAGGCTTCCCCCTTCACCCTGGGCTGTAGTGCAGCCTTGTTGCCAGCTGAGTGGTATCCCTGCTTCCTCCACACCTGCCTGGAACCACAGGGCTGAAACTGAAGCGTCCTGCCCTTGGCTTTTCAAGCCTTCACAGGAAAAGACTACTTTGGGGCTGCTTCACTTGCTCTTTGTTAGTGATGGATTTTGAAAGAGCTCAAGGGTATTATTTTTCTAAGATACTGTCTAAGCCATGCTCACATTGACAGAAGGAACCTACTTTAAGCATCTCTTTGAAAATGGGACTCTTGTTCCCAAGCCTCTAAAATGCTTTTGAAAAAGCATCCTTCCCTGTTACTGACTGCAGTGGAGTGCTTCAGTGGTGCCCAGCTTCCCTTGAAGCAGGCCCAATTTAGAGTCTAAATATTATGTGCCTGGCTAATAAACTGTATTGTAATTAGTACCTTGGGGAGGCAGGAGCCAGGGAGAAGCTGAGTTAAGAGAACCTGCCTGTGAAGGATGAGTGAAGAACTGTGGAAGGAGATGAAAACACAGGATTTGAAAAGGGCTGTGGAGGATATGTGGTGGGAAGAAAGTGCACATGGACCTGTGAGCAAAACTTTTTACTAGGCTTGGGTAAAAGAAGACAAAAGATCTAGCAGAGCAGTTAGTGAGACTGAAGAGGATGAATAATGATCCTCTCACTAGTCAAACCCTCTCAGTTAATGTAACCTGCAGGGTAATGCAAGTGCCAGTTTTCCAGCTTCCTCTGTGCAAGCTGAGCTGGGCTCATCCCATCACAGATCCATTAGGGCCGTCTCTGAGAGACAGGCTGCAGGGGCCAGGCTGCTGAGATAACAGAGGCTTTGTCTTGGTTGGCTTCATACATATGCCTTTCATTTGCCTTTGCTTGATGTGTATCCCAGGGAAGCTTAGCAGGGCTTTAAGCAATGCACCTGGAGGTGACAGATTTCTGCTGGTGATGGGAATGCTGCAGCTATGTGTGCAGCTCTTGTCCTGCATGGTCTGTCATGCCCCTGCAAAACCAGGGTTAAAAGAAACCAGAGGCTGGGAAAGTACAAAGAGAAAAGACAGAGTGCTCACGTTGGCTGCACCAGCAAATGGCTTGGTGAATGTCCTTAGCTTGGTGGTGTTCTCACTCTGCAGTGCCTGGATTCTGGGTTCCTTGCAGAATTTGGTGTGTCCCTGCTGTAGGAGGCCATGGGAACCTCTCTTCTGTTGTTTTTGCTAACATCAGACTCCAGTAGATAAATGGAAGAGGTGGTGACTTCTGTCATCCTTGTGCATGGTCACAGAATTTTTGCAGGCTCTGGTATTTCTGCAGTGAGGGGACTCTGTCAGCTGCTGTTTGGTGCCTGGCTCTGACATGGGTTATTGTTAATCCTGCAGACACAGGGGTGAAATTCAGCCATCTGTGTGTACAGCCTCAGCAGATGCATTTGCTCATTGGGTTTTTGATAGCTCATTTCATAGTGAATCCCAAGGACCAGAGCTCCCGTCATCTGGTGAGAGATCTCATTGCCTGTATCTCCATTGTCACAGGGAGCAGGTTGGGACAAGTGAAATGATGACGAGTCCATTGCTCTGGCTAGCTCTCCCATTTAATATTTCCTTAGGATCTCTTATTTATTCCTTCATCTGTTATGTTGTGTGTGCTGTTTTTAAAAGCTATTTCTAAATCACCTCCTGTTCAGGAGGAAAGGCCTTTGCTGCATGTGAGAAGTGACGGAATGAGGAGATCATGATGGCATGAGATAGAGAGTGCCATGGCTTATGCTGCACTCAGGACTGCCAAACTTAAACCTGCAAATGCCACAAGTCTGCCCTTTCTGACTTCCACCCCCTGTTCTTCTCACAGGAAGTGTTCAGCTAATACCCAGGTTCTTGGGTGGGAGTAGATTGAGGATCGTCTTCAAGCCCTGACCCCCTGCACTCACCTCCCAGCCTGCCCTGTTCTTCAATGGGAGGGTTGGCAGCAGCCGGCAAGCAGCTTCCCTTGTAGCCTTGACTCTGCACAGAGACAATGTGGAAGGAGAACTGAGGTGTTTGTGAAGAGCTTTGTAGGAGGGTGTTACTTAGCAAATCAGCAGAATGACAAGGACAGCTCTTGTGTGGGCTGCAGGGTGTGAGATGGGGATAAGCAAGCAGGGCTCACGTGGCTTTGGGAGGAGCTGGAGGTGTTGCTAGAGACACCCTAATTCCACCTGCCCATGCTCGCAGTAATTTGGTGATTCTTTTGTGAGCCCTTAGGAATACCCAAAGTGCACAACGTGGCCATTTTGCTTCCTTTTTAAATGGCTTCCTTCCTCCTAAGGCTTAGTACATTAAAGCATTTCAGGTACTGCCTGATGAGAAGTGCCTCCAACTTCTCCTTAAGCCGAGTTCTCATTTGCTGTAGCCAGGCATGCTTACTGCTGGGTAGGGGATGGAGCACAAGAGACAGCAGCAGAGGCAGAGCAGATGAGGAGAGCAGGAGCGGTAGGACCCATCAGAAAACCTCCTCTCCCAGTATATAGCCTTTATATAATCCCCCTTGTCCTCCAACTGTGAAAACTGAATTCTGCTTCCATCAAAGCTTTTATTAATGCTGCTTCAGAGTGTCCTGCCTGTGTCACTTCTGCCCTGGTTCATGCCTGGCAGCTGGGAGTGCTGCTGCAACCAGCTCTGCAGACCTCTGGATCTGCTCTGTGGCATAACTGGGACACAACCCTTAGCTCTGAGTTCAGCTCTTGATTGTAAATTAAGATACCACAAAGTCCTCTGCATGACAAGTTTTCCTGTCAGGCTTGCATTAGGGTTTCTGCTGTGACACGTAGCTCTGTTCATAGCAGAGTGAATAGAAGAGAATTAACCAGGTTGGAAGAGACCTTTGAGATCGAGTCCAACCTATCATCCAATGCCATCTAATCAACTAAACCATGGCACCAAGCACCCCATCAGGTCTCTTGCTAAACACCTCCAGTGATGGTGACTCTACCACCTCCCTGGGCAGCACATTCCAATGGCCAATCACTTGTTCTATGAAGAACTTCTTCCCAACACCCAGCCTGAACCTCCCCTGGTGCAGCTTGAGACTCTGTCCTTTTGTTCTGTTGGTGGTTGCCTGGGAGAAGAAACCAACCCCCACCTGGCTACAACCTCCCTTCAGGTAGTTGTAGAGAGCAGTAAGGTCTCCCCTGAGCTTCCTCTTCTCCAGAGCCTTCTCTGCAGGCATGGAAGTGTGGTGTTAGGAAGTATTTTGTTAGATAAACCAGTACACTTGTTTATGGAGATGGAGAAAGGAGGGTCTTGCAGTGGGACAGATAAGCATCCTGCCTTTCCAGTGCTTTGGTAGTACATAAGAAAGATTGGTTTTTTTTTTTTTCTCCTAAGAGAATGTTTCATCTCTTCCTCCACTGGAAGTGAACCCAGGGCAACAGTGTCCTGTGTGCAAAGTCCTGGACCCATGACTTCATGCAGTTATTTTTTAGACACTAGGAACAGTTGCTTCCCCCAAAGGGTTGTCAATGCCTGGACCAGGTGCTGCTGGAGTCCCCATCCCTGGAAGGACTGAAAAGCCATGGAGATGGGACATGTTTTAATGGCATGGTTTAATGACCATGGTGGTCTTGGCTTGAGGGTTGGACTGGATGACCTTGGAGGTCTTTTGCAGCCAAAAAAATTCTATGAGTCTATATTGGCAGTCCTGTATATGGCCAAGAGTGCCTTAGATGCAGCAGAAGCCTACACTTGGGTTGTATCCAGTTTAAATCACTCTGGCTTTACACACCTACTTCCTGGCCACAGGAAAAAAAGGAGATCCATCTCTGAACATGTCAAAAGATGTTCCAGCTGCTCCCCCTGGGCTGTTTGTTTTGACAGAGCTGAGTGGCCAGCCCGCTCATGAGTCCTTGCTGCTGTGTACTTATTCCACATGGAGCTCTTCATCCTCTGGGTTCGAAACGCGCCAGCAGCGGTGCTCTGTGCTGCAGGTTTGTCAAACACACAGGCTTGCAGTTAGAGGGCTGAGGCTTGTGCTTCTTTGCATGCTTGTGGTGCATTATTTTGCTGCCAGTGGAAAAACAAAAAGACACAGCATTTAAAAATAAGTGGGGATTCAAATACCCACTAGTTTCATTGTTTGCTGCTAAAGAGCATTGTTTTCTACAAGTAGATTCTGGCACTGGGTGCATTTATGTAGATACCCTGCCAGGGACCAGATTATCACCCGCCTTCAGACAGTGAGGTGAATCTTGAACAG
Source organism: Melanerpes formicivorus (assembly GCF_026170545.1). Taxonomy (NCBI): domain Eukaryota; kingdom Metazoa; phylum Chordata; class Aves; order Piciformes; family Picidae; genus Melanerpes; species Melanerpes formicivorus. The sequence continues at coordinate 4,034,276 of NW_027142362.1, read as the reverse complement.
CAGATTTGGAGGCAGAAAGCTTGTGTGGACAGTTGGTTGTTATAACATCGTCATGGGTTGGGGCTTCAGAAGGTTTAAAAGCCACAAATCTCAGCACATCTGCTGCAGAGCAACAGTGGAAGAGGGAAAAAAAGCCTTTCAGGTTCTGCTAGGAAGTTTGGTGTGTCCTGGTGCTCTGTACCTGGGTCTATTTTGAGCTGCTGGTGACTCAGGCTAACTTCCCGTGATGGATGTGAGGGGGTAGCTGCAAATAACACCCCTGATGATCGTTTTGTTCACACCTCTCTAAATGGGGCAGTGCTCCTGCTCTTCCTCAGGGGGAGGCAGGGAAAGAGGGTCAGTCCTTTGTGTCCCATGCAGGATCCTTAGGAAGGAGTTGGAGAAGCTAAGAGCAGCCCAGCTGCGTTGTGTGATTGCCTGGCTTAGAGGTTAGGTCATTAAGTGAAACTGGGATCCACTCTGATCAAACACACAGAGTAGTGGAAAATACCTCATTTAGCTGAGAGGTGTGTGACTTTTTTTCCCTGTCTTTAGCTCTTTTGAAACAAACTGTGGCTTTGTGCTGATGTATCAACTCCTGACCAAACAGGATATCTTCTGTGGGGGCCGTTTGTGGTGTGCAACAGCATGCAGCATGGCTGTGTTCGTAGCAGAGCTACAAACCCCAGCCAAGAGCGACCCAGGGACGCTTGCTTTCAGCCCTGCGTTGGCTGGAGGGCAGGTGGCATGGGATGCTGTGACTGCTGGAGTGTGGGGAGGAGATGCACACTGGGGTACAGGAGGCAGCAGAAAAGTTTGCTGCCTGGTGCCAGAGAGGAGGGGTTGCCAAAAATGTGTCTTGCCTCGACCTGGAGCGTGGTATGCCTTTTCTCTTGCTGCATGGTGTAATGCCCTTTCTCCTCAGGCTCCTGAACATCCTGACCTTGAATGCAGGCTCAATTTGGACCGTGTCAGAAATCTCAGAGCTGGTTACTAGAACCTAAAATGAAATTTTCACACCAGTGAGGCACAGATCTCAGCTGCAAACTCCTTGCAGATTTTTCCAGTGCTGGCCTAGAAACAGCATAGGCACATGCAGCAACAGCCAAGCTGATAACACCCTACTTCTCAGCACTGGTTCAGCTGCAGTGTCTATTATCCTTGTCATGTGAATGCAAATTTCTATGCAGAGATGATTTCCAGACCTTGAGCAGAGCCAGCTTGGGTGTGTTCACATCACCACCCCTTTTTTTTTTTGCATTCCCTTATGTTCCTGTGCCCAGAGCCAGCATGGGTGTCAGCATCTGCAGTGAGAACACTTCCTAGTTTCCACTGACTTTGGACTTGGAATGGTGTTGAAATTAGATTAGAAGCCAGAGATGGGAGGTCCTGATGCCCTCCCTCTTTGAGCAGGGTAGGGAGCAGCAAGGAAGCCTGCTGCTTGGGGCTAAGCAAAGGGAATGAAGCTGGTTACCCTCCTCCCAGCCATCTGATAGGGAAGGAGTGGGCAAAACGCCAAGGGAATTGTCTGCAGCTTAGGAAAAAAATTGGGCTCAACCGCAAGTGATCATCTCAGCACTGGAATTGTGGAGCAGAAAAACATCACAGCAGAGGATCAGCATTGTTCCCTCGGGCTCGAAGCCTGAGCCTGATGGCTGTGCTGCCAGCTGGGAGAGTGGGTGGCAAGGGGGGGGCTGAGCCCATGGGTACCAGCTCTGTGGAGAGGAGAGCTTGCGGATGCGCTTTGCCCCGGCCCCTGTGGCTGCTGGAAGAGAGGCTGAGATGAGATCTGCAGTGGGTGGAGGTGTGTGGAAGCGGTGGCTTTGTTTCTGGGTTGGTGGCTTTGGCTCTTCGAGGAATCTTGCGTACCTGGGCTCTGAAATGGAGGCTGTGGGAGACACGGCGTTTGTTTTCCTTCGGGAACATAGTTGCCAGGCAATTATTTTACACCCTGTAGCACTGCAGACATGTCTCTTCAAGTCCAATCTCCTACCACCTAACTGAGAAAATGTAGTTTACATTAAAAAGAGGCCTTTTTAAAAATAAAAACCCCAAGGCCCTTCAGGCATGAAGTCAATGTGTTTTTTTCTATATATAATGCTGTATTATTTAACACAATGAACTTTATCTGTAGACTCTGGGGGTGAATATGACTCGATCGCTGGAGATAGGAACAATATGATCCTCATTTTCAATGCACCGTGTCTCTGGCTCCAGAATGGTGCCCCCCAGCCTTCATTTCATTCCTCAGTGATAAAGTGGGACAATAGTGTGGAGCAGGTTTGTGGATTGCAGTTCTGCTGAGCATTAATATCAAGTAAACAGCTCAGGAGGAGAACAAATTTACCTCGGTTCAGAAATGCCAAGATCTATAGATTTGGGACAGGCAGGAATGATGGATGTGAGCTCCTGTTATTGAAATAAGGCCAGAATGGCATAGCAAAAGCTTCCTGGATTTAGTTACAGGGCTTGCAGTATGAATTGCTGGAAAATTTTAAGGTGCTGACTGACTTCTTTGCTTTATATGTGTGCATTTTGTGTTGTCGTTTCCTTGGGGGTTTTGTTGGTGCTGGCTGGTTTGGTTTGGTTTATTTGTTTTCCTTTGGTTTGTTTTCCCTTTGGTTTTTCAGTTGTTTGGGTTTTTTTCTAATGAGTCATTTATCACTGTGTGCATTATGTGAGATCAGTTTCCTTTGCTTCCAATCATTGAAAACAGTTTTAGGATGGACTTGGAGGGGGGGCCTTTTCAAGTTAAATCTTTAGAATCACCCAAGGCAAACTGAAGTGTGCAAGCTGCTGTGGCTCTGCAAGAAGAGGAGATAAAACTTACACCACAGCTGCACTACTTCCTCCTTGTTCTTGTGTGTTAGGTGATGTATCCACAGAAAGGCAGAAGGCTGGGTTACATGGTCTTTCTAGATCCTGAGCCTGCAGACATTATTCTGCTTGCTCAGAGTCATATTTTCATCTCAGAGAGATTCCTTATTCTGCCAAAATTTGAGTTCCTGGGATCTTAACTATAGCAGAGTTCTTCTAGAGATCTGCTGGACTTGGTAGCATGAAGGAGGGCTCCCACAGCAGGGACTCTGCATTGCTTCAAGTGTCTGTTGGTGTTAGCTGTGTGCTGTTAAGTCTGAACTCCTACCAGCCCCTCAGTTCAGGAAAGATGTTGAGGTGCTGGAATGTGTCCAGAGAAGGGCAACAAAGCTGGGGAGGGGTCTGGAGCACAGCCCTGTGAGGAGAGGCTGAGGGAGCTGGGGTTGCTTAGCCTGGAGAAGAGGAGGCTCAGAGGAGACCTTATTGCTCTCTACAGCTACCTGAAGGGAGGTTGTAGCCAGGTGGGGGTTGGTCTCTTCTCCCAGGCAAGCAGCACCAGAACAAGAGGACACAGTCTCAAGCTGTGCCAGGGGAGGTTTAGTCTGGATGTTAGGAAGAAATTCTTCCCAGGAAGAGAGATTGGCCATTGGGATGTGCTGCCCAGGGAGGTGGTGGAGTCACCATCACTGGAGGTGTTTAGGAAGAGCCTGGATGAGGCACTTGATGCCATGGTTTAGTTGATTAGATGGTGTTGGGTGATAGGTTGGACTTGATGATCTCAAAGGTCTTTTCCAACCTGGTTTATTCTATTCTGTTCAGTCTGACTGCAGCAGCCCTATCGGAATACAATGCAATAAAACCAAGCTTCTGCTGTTGATGATCATAGAATTGCTTCAGTTGGAAAAGACCTCTGAGATTGAGTCCAGCTGTTGACCTAACACCACCATGGCCATTAAACCATATCCTGAAGTGATATGATTGATGGTGAATGTCTACCCATTTTTTGAATACCTCCAAGGATGGTGACTCCCCCACCTCCCTGGGGCAGCATAGCCCAATGTCTGACTACCAAAGGTTGCTCCATCGTGTGAGTGCCTGGTGGGGCTGCCTGAGGCAGGGGGATATTGTCCATATCCTTCCACTGTGGTGTGCCTTGCTTTAAAACTACCAATGTATTGTTTTCTAGCCCTGTCTGTCCCCATCTGCTCAGTTCTGCTGCCCTGGCTTTCATGGAAGACTGGGAACAGCAAGGTTGCTGTTGGATGTGTGCTGAAGCAGCATGGCCATGGTCACTAAAGAAGGTGAAACCCTGCTGTGCCCTTGTGCAAGAGGACAAGGGAATCACAGAGCCATTTCCTCCCCACAAGCACCTTCATGTGGTGTTTCAGATGAAGTGGCACTCTCCCGTCCCCCTGGCACACACATCTTCAGCTGCCTTTGGTGTGGGGAGGAATTACTGAAGGTGTTTAAGAAAAGCCTGGATGAGGCACTTAGTGCCATGGTCTAGTTGATTAGTTAGGGTTGGAATTGATGATCTTGGGGGTTGATTCTGTGTGATACTGCTGTTGGCATTGCCTTTCAGTCGTAGGGTTGGATTCATTTTGGTTTAGGGTTGGTTTAAGGGTGGGTTTTTTTCCTTGCCCAGTTCTTGCCTCTTTAACAGAGAAGGATTACAGTGGTAATGTAAAATGCTGAATAGCTGTATGGAATCAAGGCTGAATTTTCAGAGTTAGCTGAAACAGTCCAGTTTTGGAGATCTCCCTTGGACACATCAGGGCTGGGTTTAAGAGCTTCATGCAAAGCAGCAGAAGTGGGTTGTTTCCGTATTCCCATTTTGTTGCTGATGGGATTGTCTTTGTCCAACTGTGCCCTAACAAAGGCTAACTGCCCTCAGAGAAGAGCTGCTGTCAGAATACTTTAAAGTTGGTCAGACTGGCTCCTGCTTTGTGAGGTTTATCAGCAAAGATTTTCAGTGCCTCCAGTGGGAGGCTATTTTTAGTCTTTCCAGAGGCTGCCTTCTGCTCTGAGGCCTTTATTGCTTTTTAGGTTTGTTTCTAATAGAGAAATCTGCCTGGTTTAGGACAACCTTAAGTATCTTCTTCATCTGTTTGAAATCTGAAAAACAAGGCAGTCTTTTATCCAAGGTAAGTTTTTGGCATTTCTGTGACACATTCAAGATTTCTTTCAAGGAAGACAAAACAAAACCTAAGGGGGTCACTGCTGTAGACATGAGAATGTGCTAAGTTTTCTTCCTTGAGCTGGAATAAGAGCAAGTGAGGTACCCAATGTTTCATCTTCATACCCTGATACCCCTAAGACTGTTGCAGGAAATCCATGATATGTTTTACTGCACTGTGTCATCAAGAGTGGAGGAGCCCTCAAGAGATGGCCTGGTTCATTTTCCTGCCCTGTGGCAAGAGGTGGGGAGATTCAGACTGGATGTGAGGAGGAAGTTCTTCACTGTGAGAGTGGTGAAGCCCTGGAATGGGTTGTCCAGGGAGGTGGTTGAGGCCCCATCCCTGGAGGTGTTTGACCAGGCTGGATGAGGCTCTGGCCAGCCTGATCTAGTGTGAGGTGTCCCTGCCCCTAGCAGGGGGCTGGAACTAGATGATCCTTGTGGTCCCTTCCAACCCTGGCTGATTCCATGATTCTAAGAGCAGTCATACCTGTGTCATTCCTGGCAGATGCTGGTCTGTGCTCTTTGAAAGACCTCTGCAGCCTCTCTAGGCAGCATATTTTAGTGCTTTGTAATCCTCACCAGTAGAAGTCTGATTTTTCCTTACCTTGTATTTAACCTGAATCATCTCTGCTGCAGCTTAAGCCTGTCACTTCTTGTCCTACCCACTTGGAATAAAGAGAGCAGGTCATTCCTTTTTTGCAGTCATGTTAAATATTTGAAGAAGTATTCACGGGCCTCTCTGCTTAGTGTTAAATAACCACTATTTGTCAAATCTTCCTTGCTTCCTGGTGGATTCAAATCTTCTCTGTGCCCCTTAATTGGCCTGTCTTCTCAAAAATAGCCTGTGAGTGAAGATCCCAGCCATTAACCAATCCACAAAACAGTTTAAACCCTTTGATCAGCATTTTGTTTATATACTTTAATAGAAGCCTTTTATTCTGGCCAAATTGCCTCTTTGTGCACCATTGTCTCTGGCTGACTTGGTGGCCTCCTGCTGGTGTGTGAGCCAAGCATCCATAAGGCTCTCTGCTGCTTGCTGACTGCTCTTCCAAGAGAGAGACTGGGTGTCCAGTGTGATGTGAGGCTTGGTGTGGTTGGTGCCTTGATTCCCTGGGACAGTGTGTGGAGGATGTGCGTTCAAAGAGAAAGGGAGCCCGAAGAGAGGGCAACTGGTCATGGAGCCTTGGGTCTCTGCAGGCACCCAAAATATGCATTGATGCACACAGGAATTTGGAAGTGAACAGGTGGTAGGCTGTGAAATGTCAGTTGGTATTAGGACCTTCAGATGTGGCTGTTTGACATAGCCAGAGCATGCTTGGAGGTCAGCTACTGCTACACTGTGATTTGGATGCCTTTGATGTATGTTTTCGGCTCGGAGGGATAGTCAAGGAAGCTTAAGCTTTAGCAGGACAGAGGAGGAGGACAGAGGGCAGGTTGCATTCCCTTCCAGTAACTGTCTGCTGGTTTTTCTGTTGCAGGTGAGTGTTTTAACCACCTTGGAGCGGCGGTTCAACCTTCAGAGTGCCGACGTGGGTGTCATCGCCAGCAGCTTCGAGATCGGCAACCTGGCCCTCATCCTCTTTGTGAGCTACTTCGGAGCCCGAGGACATCGGCCACGCTTGATAGGATGTGGAGGGATAGTCATGGCCTTGGGTGCCCTCCTTTCTGCCTTGCCTGAATTTCTGACCCACCAGTACGAGTACGAATCGGGAGAGATACGCTGGGGAGCTGAAGGGAGGGACGTGTGTGCTGCCAACGGGTCCACCAGCGATGAGGGACCAGACCCTGACCTTATCTGCAGGAATAGGACTGCAACCAACATGATGTACTTGCTGCTCATTGGAGCACAGGTCCTCCTGGGCATTGGTGCTACCCCTGTCCAGCCCCTGGGAGTTTCCTACATCGATGACCACGTGAGGCGGAAAGATTCCTCCTTGTACATAGGTAAGGCTCTCCAAACTTCTCACCAAAGGCTTTCCTTGTGCCTGTCGTTGCACTCTTCTTGTCAGTTTGATGCCAGTGGAAGGGGTGCTTTGACACCTCACCTCCATGTGCTTGTGAAGGTAGCTTGGCATGGGGCCCAACACCAAGCAGCTGCAGGCAGCAGGGTAACAGAGAGATGTTTGCTTGCGTTGAGGCAATGGTCAAGCCTGACAACCATGGTGATTATTACTGGATGGTTAGGAAACTGTTTGCTCCTCCTGTTGTGCTTGCCCAGATTGGTTTAAATTCTCTTATTGGTGACTTATAGTTGAGTTTTAGCTGAAGAATTTCTAATTGGCATATAGGATGACAATTTGTCCCCCCAGTTCCCTTCCTGTTCTAAAGCATTTCTCTGTGTGACTATTGCAATATAAGGAGACTGAGAGGAAACATGTGTCTTCTCACTGCCACCAGCACATCCTAGCAAGGAAGTGCCTGTTACAGAGTAGGTGGTGTGAGCCAGCATGCTGTGGTGGGACCCCAGATAGTGTGATCCCTGTGAAGGAATGGGATGTGGAAGCTGGTAGAGGTCTATTTTGAGATCTGGTGAACCTGAAGCAGAACTCATGATCCTGGTGATCATGTTGCAGAATTCTGGTTAGTTAAGATAAGAAATGTGGCTGCAGTTACCCAATGAAGCAGCTCTGCTATTGGGGTAAAGTGCTTATGAGTTCCAGCAGTAGTACCCTCTCCAAGTTTTAAGAGGATGTTGTGGATGAAGGTCTCTGGGAAAAAAAAAAAGCATCCAAGCAGACCATCTTGGCTCATGCTTCTTGCAGCAGGACTTGACACCAGATAAATGGCTCCAATGTGGTAAAGCAGTGAAGTGTGCTGCCATTGATGTGGCTCTTCTGTACTTATTAGTACAGTTTCTAATAACCAAAAGCCTCTGTGCACTTGTCCCATCATCCTTGTCTCCAGTGTGGCTTTCAGCTGAGTGGATGCTCCTCTTACTGCTTTGGGCTTTGTTTTCAAAGACATTTTTATCAAGTTCCCAAGCATAATGGCATGCAGCTGGAGTATGAACAGAGACAGCAAAACTGAACAGTCCAGCTGATGACCAGAGTGGTGTTCCATGCTTTGGGGTAGTGCAGAGGCCTGCTGGGAATCCAACTGGAATAACAGGATGGTCTGGGTGGGAAGAGACCTCCAAAGGTCATCTAATCAGACCCCCTCTGCAGTCAGCAGGGACATCCCCAACTAGATCAGGTTGCCCAGAGCCTGATCTGAATGTCTCCAGGGATGGGGCCCCAACCACCTCCCTGGGCAAGTGCACAGGAGGCTGTGGCATTCCTGGATGTATTGCCACTTCAGAGGTGTTCTCCTGCATGTTGAAAGTGTGTTCATGTTTTACTGTAGCTGCACATAAAATTGTACTCTGTCAGCACTTAGCTTTGTCCTTGGATCATTATTCACCTTCACTTGGCTCTACAAGTGCTTGTGAGGGATCCATTGGGTAAAGCAGGGTGGCACATAAAATCCAAGATACTGTACAACCCCGAGGTGAATAATGAGACTAAATTCACTGGAGCAACTTTGCCAACACCATAAATGATGAGCTGGAATTAAGAGTGATTCTGAGGTTATCTATTATAAATAACTATATAGAGAAGCAGCAACTGCTTTCAGGCTGTTTCACAGGCATTTCTTAAGCAGTGCTTCGTGTCTGAGAACAGGATTGAGAAGGGTGCATAAGAGGGAGATTAGGAGGAGTGATTCTTTCTGTTCCTGAGATGCATTCCTCTTGCATGCTAAAATAGCTTCTTTAAAGTTGGCACTTTGACTGCAGCTGGGAAAATACTGCCACCAAAAAAACCAGGAAAGCTTTCTGGTTTGTATGTGCTGCTTTGTTATTTTTCCTTCACATGTGCTCCTAACCATGTTCCCCTCTCAATGTAGAGAGTTTGTTGGGGGGGGTTATTGATTTATTGAAGGCATTTTGGGGTTGTTTGCTGTATTGGCTTTTAGCTGGGGGGGAGAAAAAAAAATATCATTCATTCTTTGAATTTCTGCATATGAATTATGGCTTGCAGAAGAGTGTATGTGTGCAGAGTCAACCCAGCAGCCATACCAGCAGTGCAGTTTAATATCTGCCCCTTTCTCAAGTCTATCCATCACAAGCAGGTTTTTCAGCTATGGGATGATGGATTCCTCCCATCAGCCTGCAATCAATTTTGGCTAGTAAGAAATAAATGCTAACAGGAGGAAAAATTACTGTTAAAAAAAATCAGGGAAAAAAATCTCTCCTGTGAATGACTAAATGGAGAAGCAGCTGTGGAAGTGAGTCTCCTCGGGTCAACACGCTGCAGTTCAAGTTGTTGCTTGCGAATTACTTGCTCAGATTTGTCTTTAACTCATTATTTTGTGCTGTCATCAGTGTAGTTTTCAGTGGCCTTAGCAGAGAGCTGGCTGAGCATCTTACCCACTTCATTCTTCCCTGTTTCACAGAGGAAATAACTGCAGAGTGTGTACTGTCACTGTGCTATATTTGTATCAGTTTGCTTTCTCATAATAGCACACTCCCTCAGTAGGGGCTACACTGTGGGTAACCGGATAAAGCGCTTTTGGGTGAGTTCCCTCGGTTTAAATTAGGAGCAGAGCTGGCATAGTTTGTTCTCTCAGGATAGGAACTAATTAAGAACAGCAGTAATAGTCTGACCAAACTTTCTTCCATGGCTGGCTGTGGCTGAGAAATGATCAGAGTGGCCAGTCTGTGATGTCTTTAGCAATATATTAAAGTTGGGTACATATCACAGCATCACTTAATGGTAGGGGTTGGAAGGGACCTGTGAAGATCATCCAGTCCAACCCCTTTGGTACAGCAGGGTCACCTAGAGTAAATGAGCCAGGAACACATCCAGGACCAGAGCACAGAACAGAATTAACCAGGTCAGAAAAGACCTTTGAGATCATGGAGTCCAACCTTTCACCCAACACCATCTAATCAACTAAACCATGGCACCAAGGGCCTCATCCAGGCTCTTCCTAAACACCTCCAGGGATGGTGACTCCACCACCTCCCTGGGCAGCACATCCCAATGGCCAATCTCTCTTTCTATGAAGAACTTCTTCCTAACATCCAGCCTGAACCTTCCCTGGCACAGCTTGAGACTGTGTCCTCTTGTTCTGGTGCTGGGTGCCTGGGAGAAGAGACCAACCCCCACCTGGCTGCAACCTCCCTTCAGGGAGTTGTAGAGAGCAAGAAGGTCTCCCCTGAGCCTCCTCTTCTCCAGGCTAAGCAACCCCAGCTCCCTCAGCCTCTCCTCAAAGGGCTTGAGTCTCCAGAAACAGAGACTCCACAACTTCTCTGGGCAGCCTGTTCCAGTGGCACCCTGGCAGTGACAAAGCTTTTCTCTGTGTGTGTATATAGGTACTATATATATGCGTGTGTGCTGCATTTGAGCTGTACTGAAGCTGTAGGGGAAGAATAAATCTCTTAGCTGACAGCTAAGTACTAGTAATTGTTTACCTGTTGCAGTAAAAAAACCCTTGTGTCCCAAGGCAGTGACTCAGACAGAAATAACTCTGTGCACCAAGAGATATTTTTTACTTCCTGTAAGATCTAATTCAGTGTCTTTGCAGTGAAATGACAATGCAGGTAGATACCTAATTAAAAATAACATCAAAAAACCTCTAAAGCCCAAGAACAGCCCTTCCCTCCCACACCCACCCTTCTTTTTGTATTAGCACTAACACATCTATGCAGATGTAATACCATATGGAATTTAAGGGGAAACTTTGGTGTTAGCCTCTAGTGCAAGTAACAGCATCTGTGCAATATAATATCACCGAATGCCAGGGGCCTGAAGGGACCTCATGAGATCATCCAGTCCAATCCCCCTGCCAGAGCAGGTTCAGCTAGAGCAGATCACACAGGAACACATCCAGGTGGGTCTTGAATATCTCCAGAGAGGGAGACTCCACAACCTGCCTGGGCAGCCTATTCCAGGGCTCTGTCACCCTCACAGTAAAAATATTTTTCTCCTGTTTCCATGGAGCTTCCTCTGCCTCAGCTTCCACCCCTGTCCCTTGTGCTGGCATTGGGCAGCACCCAGCAGAGCCTGGCTCCAGCCTCTTGGCACTCACCCTGCACAGCTTTACAAACATGAGTGAGGTCACTCTTGGTCTCCTCCTCTCCAAGCTAAAGAGCCCTCAGCTCCTCAGTCTCTCCTCATAAGGAAGATGTTTCACTCCTTTCAGCATCCTTGTGGCTCTGTGTTGGACTCTTTGAAGCAGTTCCCTGTGGCCCTTCTTTAACTGAGGGGCCCAGAACTGGGCACAACATTCCAGATGCAGCCTCACCAGGGCAGAGTAGAGCTATTTCTGACCATAAGGTTCATCAAATGTGACTGCTTGTGGCTTCTCTACAGTGCCAGGCACGCAGGAGATGGTGGGCAGTGTTCTGCACCCTTTGAAGACAGAGGTTGCTCAGGCTTCTGCTCTGCCAAGGAGGTGAGACTCCATAGCTTCGTAATTAGAGAAACAGGGCTGAGATATTACCGGAAGATAACTTTGTGGCATGGGCTGCTGACATGTACTTTCATGCTTTCTTGAGCTCTAGTAGCAGATTTTTTGATGCTTGCCATGTGTTGCTACCAAACCCAAACTCTGTTGCTGTAGTAATTAGCCCTAGGGAAAAAAAACAACAAAGCTCTGTTGTGGTAACCGAGGGCACGTCAAATCACCAAGATGCATGCATGGGAGTGCACACCAAAGGATGTTCAGAAGAGAAGACATTTGTGCTCTAAGTTAGAAAGCTAAGGGGACCATGCCTACCTCTGCTAGTGATGGGAATAAATTCTCCTCCCATTTCAGCATAGAATGGCTCAGGGTGGAAGGGACCTCAATGATCATCTACTCCAACCCCACTGCCATGGGCAGGGACACATCTCAACTAGACTTAGCTGCTCCAGGTCTCATCCAACCTGACCTTGAACAACCCCAGGGAGGAGGCATCCACAACCTCCCTGGGCAACCTGTGCTCAACAGAAAGGTTGTCATGTTGACTGTAGCAGCCAAAAGCTTAAGAAAGAAAGGAATTTTCTGAGCTGTTTGAAGCTGGGAAATTTCTTTTGGTTTGCTTGCTTCTGTTCTTCTATTTAAAATCTGAACTCCCATCTGGAGGTTTCCAAACAAGCAGATTCATTTTACCTGTGTATTTATTGGCCTTTGGCATTAGTGAGCCATTTGAGTAGAATAATTCCCTGCTTGAGCAGGCTCTGCAGGGCTCATTGCTGCTGCAGCTTTTCTAATGTCAAAGGATTCCCTCGATTTGTGGTATCATTTATATCAAAGGAGGAAAAGTATGTTGAAGACTACTTACTACACAGCTCCTTTCTCTACCCACTAATGACTCACTTGACATTTCCCTCCTTAGTTGGTTTTCTGCAAGGTCTTGCTGAGTTCTATTGAAATCAATGAAGACTTTGTCATTAGGAGGGGGATCAGAGGCATCATGGTGCTGATAACAGGGGGTGGGAAACTTCATCTGACAGTAGCTGTATGGATTTGCTGCCTCTCAGATGAGCAAGTGCTTGCAAGTATTTGCTGGTCGCTGGAGAGCCCATGCTGCCCTCAGCAGTGGTTTGTGTCTCCAGAGCAAGTGCAGTGATGTGGTAGATTGATGTCACTAGCAGCCTCCATACACATCTTCTGAGCTTCCTGCAGCATTTACCATTTGCTGATGAAAGTTACTTGTTCTTGTCTACAATGTGGTTACATATAGAGCAGAATGAAAAGTCTCTGGGAGCCAGCATTTGATCTGGGGCAATTAAGGGCTGCATTATATAGAGGAAGTTGCTATTATTGTCTCCTGTTGATGGAGGAAATTGATATTGATGTTGGAGGGAGCGCTGCCAGGTTGTGTGGCTCATTCAGAAGAATGCTGTGTTGATCTTGGATGCATTGGAGATTGTCTTTAAGTCTCTTGAAGCCTGCCTGTGTTTAACTTCATGGACGCCCTACACTTTCAGAACCTGCCATTTCAGACTCCTCACTGTCCTCTAGAAACTGCTGTCATGTGAAGAGTAACCTCAAGGACATTTCACAAGGGCCAAGTCCTGAGTCAGAGTCAGTGATGAGGAAGACGAGTGCTCCTGAGTTACTGCTGGTGCAAGGGTATGCCTGAGTGTGGTGTGCTCAGGGGCAGAGCTGTTCTTGGCCTCCTTTGTTGCAGAGGAACAGAAAAATGGAAAACACAGCCCTGCTGGATGTGTCTCTTTAGCTGCTTGGTTCTCTTTCATCTCCCAGGCTTCTGTTTGGCCATTTCTGTCTGTATTTTGGTTTATCTTATGGTTGGTCCAGTTGCTACCCTCGATGTAAGAGAACTCAGCAGGATGGTGTTCTCTGTCCACATCTGCCCAGATGGGACTAATCCAATAAGAGGGACAGGACTCTGATACCACCAGGTTTGACCTTTGCAGCAGCATTGGGTTATTTTGCACTGAAAGTGTGGAAGCACTTTTTGTTGTGCAATGGGAGTCATGGAGAAATGCTCACTCTCCCTTCTGCTGCCTTCTTGCTTGCTTTAAGCATCAGCTCAAGATTTACTGCAGAGGAAGACAGACATGGCCTAGTTGGAATCTTGCTGTCTCCAGGGATAAATTTGTCCATTTGAAAAATCACTTATGGTAGCTTATGTCAGTCAAAATGACAGCAGCCATTGTGTTCTGGAGAAGCAGAAGCATTTTCTCAACTGACAAGAATTGATTCTGAGAGTTAGTTTGTACGGTGGCGAGTTAATAGCAAGTTATCAGTGTAAGCTGCTGAAATCATCAGGTCCTTTATGGTGGATCTTAGCTAGCTTCCTATCTGTATTTTCCCTATGTACTTGCTCGGTGCTTGGTGAGTTTGCCTCTGTGTGGGCACATGAATTTGTGGAGCCACGAGCAGCACTTGTTCCAGAGAATTGCTGCTCTCCTTGCCTGGCCTATGTGGTTTTACAGGTACATCATATTTTTAGCCTGAAGACTTAACAGAATTTTCTAATTGTTCTGTTCAGTAAATGCATCCTCCTACGAGTGCTTTGGAGAGCCTTTTCCTTTCTGCCACAGCCTCCAAGGGGTTGAGAGAAACAGGATATTAACACTGAAGTACAAGGAGCGCTGTCGCCGGCGTGAGTGCCGTGCTCCCCGCTGGTTATTGAGAGGTATCTTTGCAGCAGATTCATTGGGCTGCCTTCCCTGTGGCCCAGCTGTGATCAGATTAAGCTGCATGGCTGCATGTGGATGTGGTGATATTAACCACGTTGGGCTGACCTGCTGATCCCTTGGCAACCTGCAGCCTGTTATAATTACTCCCCTTTGGGAAGAGTCGTGTGCTGGTTTTGCTGTGTGTCAGCAGGGCTGGCTGCCTTACACATGTCCCCTTTCACAGGGCTGCTGGGAACATCCTGGAAAATTAAATGGCAACACAAACAAGTGTGGAGGGTGTATTAGAGCAGTAACAATAATCAATTAATGGGAATCAGCTTCCCCACTGCAGGCAGCAAGGCTGAGCTGTGAGAGGTGGGAGCTGAAGGGATGTATTTATTCAATTAAATGTATATGTGCACCAAGCCATAACTGCTGTGGGCTCCATTCTTTTACAGCAATTGCTCCACTTACCTTAACCTTCTGCTAACTGTCTGTCTGTTTATTTTTTTCCCCTATTAATAGCTTTTTTGGTGTTGTTATAAGCTGAGTAAATAAAGCTTGGGCCCAACACAAAAATGACTTTGTGTAGAACACACTGAGGCTGTGAGCTGTTTCCCTGTTGCTCTCTCCTGTGCTTTGCAGCTGATTTCTGCCTTAATTGGGATTTGCTGACTCTAGTGTCTTGTAAGAATCACTTCATTTTTGGAGTGTGGTGGTTGCTTTCTGTGGTGTATTTAAACCATGCATCTGCTGGGAGAGCCTAGTGAGGGATATGATTCCTGGGGCTGACCTTGTCATTTAAAAGGCAGACATGTAAAGGACAGGATATTTTAGTCCTAAGATTCATAACATGAAGTAATTGGAAGGTGCTGAGATGCTCATGGCAAGAGCTGAAGGCTGTATTGTACCTCCTTGACGGAACAAGTGGGAGCAAGCTGGATTGTGCTGTCAGTCTTGGCCCTTCTCCTGGGAATTTGATGGAGACTCCCCAGCTCATTCCACATAAGGATGTTTTGGTCCCTGTTTATGGTGTGATGCCAAGGGCACTTGGAACTGTTTTCCATGTGTCACACAGCAGAGGATCTGCCCCTTCACCAGCACAAATGAGGACACTGGCCCCACAAGTAGTGGCTGAAGTCTCCTTCCCTAATACCAAGGCTTGTGTTGCTCTCTCCTACTGAAACAAAGAACTTGGCCTGGAGGATATTTTAAGAAATGATTATTCCACTCCTCAGCCCTCTGAGTTTTTCTGTACCACTGTAACCTTGCAAGAAATAAAAAGGGCAGTGACCTGAAGCAGTATTAAAAGATAATCACTGCCTAGAAAGCTGCCAATACTTACTGCTTCATTGCATAGCCTGACAGACACATCCTGCACGATGCCAGCAGGGCTTCAGGCCCCTGTTGCTGCTGCTTTTGGTGATGCTGTGAGCTGCAGGGGAAGCTGGCCAGCCTGGCTACACCTCCCCACCTGTGGCTGGCTCTTACTTGGTTATCTGCAGCATCCCAAGTAACCCTCAGGGCAGATCTGAGGCTTTTCGACCTCTTTCTTATTGTGGCTTTTTTCCCCTTTCTCCTTTTCATATGGGCAGTGTGGAGGTGATCTGCAGGGCTCTGGGAAGGGATGAGCTATGTGCAGTGTGGGCTGAGGAGCACTGCAAGCTGCAGACCTTGCCACCTGGCATGAGGAAGGGGAGGCTAGCAGTGACCCCAGTCAGAGAAGGGCTGAAGGAGGCCTGTGCTTGGCTGCTCTGGGGTTATTCAGCTAGGAGCTTTCCCTTCAGCTTTGGATTTATCCTCCTGGCTTTGCCTTCTCAAAGTTTGGTTTTGGTCCCTGGATTGTTCCTTTGAACTTTGCTCTTTTGAAAGCATTGGGAGAGTCTTGTTTTTTTGGATCTCTTTTTGCTGACATACAGCAGTTACATTAACTCTGCTTCTAATGAGGTACTTGGCTTTTCCTTGGAGGGAGTTCTGCTCTCAAAGTCCCCTTTTGATTTCAATAATAGGGATTTTGTCTGGAGCAGCCTATCCAAATTTGGCCCTTTATTAACCAATTAACATGTGAGGATTTAAATAGTTTCTGGGATGGATATTAACAACGTGTCACGTTGCTCTTTGACTTAATACCCCACAGCAGCTCTCTGCAGCTAAACAAGGCTACCTCTATTACAAGGTGCAGGGTCTGGCCAAAGGCAGCAGATCAAAGCAACAGCAGAGATTTGAGAGTTCTAACAGAAGAGCAAGATACACTGTGCACCAATTCATTCCCTGCTGGCTCCCTCTGCTTACCTTGCTTTTTGTTACCCTGTGGCTTTCTGTATGTTCCTATCCTCAGTGTTGGACAAACCCTTCCTGCTGTAACTGTTTGTACAAGACAGTGATATTTATTAGAGCTGGAAAGAAGTAACATTACTGGGGGGGGGGAGGGGGGAAGACAAGTGGGACAAATTTGCTGTATTAGTCATCACTGCAGAGACCAATTACCCTTGTGATGAAAGCCTACTTGTATCTTATTAGCCACCAGCTAACAACATATGGATGTTCTAATTCATTCAGACTGATCATCAAAAGGCTACTACTAGTTAGAGAAAGGTTTCCCTCTGCAGAGTTGTGAGCTACACACTGAGAGAACTGAAAGAGGTGGTGGCATCTAAGAGCTGAGCTCCAAAGTACCCTGGCTGTGCTGTCAAGTATCTTGAGCACTGGGCTTTGCTGTGCTCAGCTGTGGGTTGCCTCTTAGCTTTTCTGTTCATCTTAGGCACTCATTGGTTGTGTTGTGTGAGCTGTGTTTGATATCCCCGCTCCCACTGCCTGCAGTGCAAGTGTGAAGATGTTTTAGTGGATTCTTTGGCTTCTGCCATTGCTGTCCTTGCTACAAGCATGCTGTTCTGGTCCTGCTGGTAGGACAGGCGTGCTGTGTTGTAGGCTCTGCAAGAAGCAGCATCATAGGAAGCTATAAACTATTTGCAGTAGGTCTGTGTAAGCTGTGAAGAATTTCCCACAGGTGCCAAAAGGGCAGAAGTTTGTAGGGGCAGATGACACCTTCTCTTTGATCAGCATCTGGAAAACACATGTGTTCATGCTTGGTGGATCTTGACCTGACCAGTGTGACTACTTAAGGATTTATTCTTTTGGTTTCCAGCTGTCACCTGATCTGGTAAAAGCTGCTTCTGGGCTCTCCAAGCCTTGCTTCCCTTGCTGGGTTGGTGACAGTTGCATATCAAAGGGCAATCTGGTCTCTTCTGTGATATCCCACCTCATTAGGTGCCTAGCATCTTGGAGGGACTTGATGGGCAAGCAGTAGCAAAAGTCAAGTTTAAGCATTGGTTAAACAAATACTTTTACTCCAGCAATGTCTCCAGGGTTATAAAGCAAGTTAGCAGGAGGGTGAAAATAAACCCCAGGAGATGACTCCACTGTCCTGCAACTGCTCAGAGACATAAAACACTTCACTGCATTCCTGAGAAACAATGTCTGTTCCATGGGTGCAGACCTCCCTTCCTTTTCACTAGCCAGAGGGGTTAATGGTCCTGGCTGCTTCTCTTCTAGCACTACCCTGTTCCACCTCTGCCCACTGTTTAATATGTCTCTAGGTGTTGGATGATTAAACTGAAACCAACACTCTGCATAGTGGTCAGTGAGGCACAATTAAGTGTGGCTGAGGACAGTCAGGCTTCATGCTGCTCTGTAACCTGCTTCCAGGAGCCACCAGCACAGGGGACATGTGCCCCACGTCTGTCCAGTCACTTGAAGCTAATTCTTATTGCCTGCACAACAGACAACAGCAAATTCCACACTTCCTTGTGGCTCTTCTCATCTCCTTGTTAGGTTGTGCATTATTTTTCTTCCCAAGCCTGTTATTTTCTTAGGTGGATGCTTAGGATTCTGCCTTTAAGTCTATGAAGGTGGTAAGCTGAGCATGAAACCATGCTCCTGGAGTGAGGATACCTTTGAAGTGGCATCTGCCTGTCAAAAATCTGGTTGGTGCCAGAGATGCCATCACCCTGACTGTACCACATCCTACCATTGATAAGAGTGCTCTGGGAATTCCTTGGGCTAGTGAGAAAGTGCCCTGGGGAGGATAAAGCACAGATAGGTGTAGCTGGCAAAGATCAGGGCAGACCATCAACCCATTGGGTGAAAAAAATGTGCATCAGCAAAACCTACTTAAGACTACAAAAGACCTGTTGAAGTCAGAGAAACAGGAGAAGTGAAAGTGAAGCTGTGCTTCTCTCCAGTGTTGTTGTATAAAATGCTCCCATGTGTAGCTCCCTGAGTTCATCTCTCATTCTGCATCTCCCCCCTAAACCACAGTAATGTGGAGACTGGAGCAGCTCAAGCAAAGCTTTCTGAATAAATTAGTCTCGCTGTCCTGTGATATTCCAAGTCTGAGTAAACAGATGAGACTTGCTCTGTACCTTAAAGTCAGCAAGTTTGGGCTTTATTAGCCCTGGAGGATCAGTAAATTCTAGAGCTGAGCCAGAGGAGCAGAGGGAGGAGTAGGCAAGTGGAGGAGGTGTAGAACTGGGTAAGGATATGCTTGAGAGAGTCCTTCCTGCTTACTGCAGCCCAGGAAGACAATTTGAAGCTGAATCTACAGTGCACTAGGGAGCTGTGACTTAGGATGGGGTAAGGATTTGGGAAATCTGCATGAGAGAAGGCTGCATTCAGCAAAGGCAAGAATAAGGATGTTGGCAAAAATGAGGTGGAGTAGGGAGGTGAGCAGCAGCCTGAGAAAGTGGGGACATACGGAGGTATTGGGGCAAGAGGAGTTGAGATGGGGCTAAGCTACTGCAGGAGAAACATGGTATGGGCCATCTACATGAAGTCTGCAGAAGCCTGGATTCTCACATCAAAAAACCTATTTTCAGGGTATTTATCTTAATGGCTACCCATGGGAATTAGGTGTCCCAATAGAACCTGGGCTCAAGGTTGCCTTTCTGGAGCAGACCTGTTGGGAAGCTTAAGGGCACTGCTGCAAGCCTCCTGGTAGGCCACAGGACACAGGTGCTCTCCATTTTCTTGCAAAGCAAGCTTGTTTGGGGGGAATAAATAGTGTGCTTTGGTGGTTAGGTGTGGGTGGTGGCAGGAGGGGAAGTAAGTGTGCTTAGGAGCCTTGTTCCCAAAGAGAACCTGCTGTTTACTGAAGATGCTAATTGCTGCCTCCAACCCCTTGTTATTTGTCTTCTGCCCCTGGCACACTGATCGAATGTGCTGATAAAACCTGCCCTGGGTAAAAAGCTCATCAGGGGAGGGGGAGGGGAAGCATACTCTGGAATTTCAGGAGTACCACTGACTGCTGGTTTCCTTTTTGACTGAGATGTTTTGGAGGGACTGGAGGTAGCAAAGGAAGGAAATGCTTTTGGGGGTTTTGTTTTTTTTAATGCCCCATATGGCCATCTTATTAACTGGAAAGCCTCCAACTGTGAATTGGATGATGTTCTGCAGCTACAAAGCAAGCTCATTCCCAGCAGTGTGGCTGACAGTACTTCAGCCTCTGAGCCACCAGCTCTAATCTCCCCCCACCTCCCCTTTAGGGTTGGGGTGAAAAAGAAAAGCTGCATTTGCCCTGCTTTGCTGACCCAAGGAAAACATTGTTGCTTTTCATGCCGGGGATGTTTAGCTTTTCAAACAAAATGCAAACCTTGAACAAATCAGCCGTCAGCAGCTCCTCTGAAAGCAGCTCTGAGCTGAGGGTCTGGGAATGACAGGTACAGCAAACCCCCAGGTCTGTTTTTAAACCAGTTGCAGAAAGCTCATTTGCCGTGAAGCTTGCAGTAGTATGGGATAGGCTTTCGTGTTCTTCCTTGCTTGCATGAGTGGAGCTTTCCACCATAATGTAAAAGAACACTTTGCAGACAGGACTTCTGGAGCAGGGATGTGGACTTCTGGAGCAGGGATGTGGACTTCTGTACGTCCCAAGCACCGACTCTTTCATTCCTCCCCCACCTTCTTTGCATTGTCTGCAAGATTTCTGTCCCATCTCCCATGCTGAGACAGAGAAATTATGTTCTGTGCACAGCATCTCAGCTCACAAATGAGTTAGGGAATTTAGAAATAGCTTTTAAGTAAGTTCCTCCCTCTTTCTGTGAGTGTGCATTTAAGCTGCTACTTTTGGGTTTCTGTCCAGGGTACTTGGCAAGGGAGCATCTCATGCAGGGACAAGAAGGATTGAGACCTCAGTCATGGGACACTCAGAGTGTCTTGGTTCTTCTACAGTGTCCTGGAGATTCTCTGAGAGGGATGCAAGAGAGAGGAATAGGATTTGTTTAAATATTTGTTTAAATGCTCCATTGTGAGGTGTGAGTATAGAAATGGGATGCAATGTTTTGGAGTGAGCCTTTCTCATTTCACATCTCAGAAGCCGTGCATCTGGGCTTGCTCCTTGCAGCTTTCAGTGCTGGATCCAGCTGCTGTGCAATGGAATCCATGCTAGCACTGTCACAAGTTAAAGTTCAGCAGATGAATTGTTGTTTTTCCTGCCAGCTTCTCTGGAGCTGTGCTAGGTAGCACAGAACTGCTGTCTGCTTGCCAAAGGTGATGTTCAGGACCAAATGGTCTGGTAGAACTTGCTCAGTGGATAGGATAAGCCGAGAACCCCATGCCTGCTAGCAGTGACTCAGGGCTAGTTGCTCTCTTTCTCTCCTGGGAAATAGCTCTGGGTGGGAGACAGGCAGACAGTCAGAGACAGGGCAGATGACTAAGCTGGGCTCCAGTTACGGCGGTGGATACTGTATCAGCAGGGTCCTCATAGCAGCAGTGAGGGTCTGCTGCCAGCTAGGTCAGAAGCTGAACTAACCTTTGGCTGTGCTGAAACTGCAGGAGCAGAGTCCGTGCTGCAGCCTGCTGTGTCACTCCATATGCCACCCCTGATGACGAGTGTGCTTGGTGTAGGCATTGTTGGGGTGAAGCTGGCTTAGTGCTGCCAGGTGGGGAGGTAGCACAAAGCAGTCACAGGGCCAGTTTTGCAGGATCTGCACCTTCTGCCCCTGGTAACCTCTGGCCCTTTGTGGGGAAGGTAGTAGAAGAGGCTCAGAAGGCCCAGTACTGACTATTGAGGCTCACTGCCTCCAACTACAGTTAAAGGCTTCTTACTTGCTACCTGCCTATGTAGCACTAAGTGGTTTCAGTTGCCTGGAGGATCTTCTGCTTTTCTGCTTGTCACAAACACATGTGATTTGGTGGAGATGTGGGTTGTGAGTCCATTGATGCCCTAAGCTGTGGTGCTGCTCCTTTCTCAACCAGTTGTGTTACAGCTGAAGAAAAGGCAGATTCAGAGGTGACAAACTTTTGCCATTCAGTAGGAGTCTGAATCTAACCACAAGTGTCTACATGGAGGGTCAGTGTGGCTGAGACATCCTCCCCTCCTGAAAGAGATTCTGTCCTATGTCAGGTACCCAGGGGATAGCTTAGGGTTATGGCTTAGCACCAAAGTTTTTCTTGTGTCTACTTCTGCTTTTCTTTAAAGAGGCTTTGGGGGTTTAATTAAAGTTACTACCTAACTTCAAGTCCCTGCTGCCCTTGGGTTCACAGCACCTGAGGGAGAGAGCAGCTGCTCTGCAGAAGCTGAGCTGAGGGACTTGGGGCTCATCTCTAGAGATGCTGCTCTCCAGGAACTGCTCCTGCATCTAAGGATGCCATCATCTACCCAAGTCTTTAGCTTCAATGTTGAAGGTAGGTGTTTGGAGTATCCCTCTTACGCACACACATGGTTCAAACACAGATTGTGCAGGATTACTGCTGGGTAGCAGCCAAATCCCAAGCAGTAGAGGCTGTTTAATCACACTCCTATGTCTCTACTGGATTAACATAATTAATGTAAACCCTTTTGGTTGGGCAACCTGTTATTTGCCTGGCACAGCTCTTCCTTTGTGCAGTACTCTGCATACACCTGGGATGCTCTAAAAATGATGATGATGATGAAGATCTAATCCTGCTTGCATGCAACTGGTGTAAGTAAATCTGCATTTACAGACAACTAGTTGACTGGCTCCCTTCAGGGGAAGTTGTAGACTGTTTAAAAAAAGGAATAATATAATAATTAAAAAGATAAAGACTGCCCAAGGTTAAATCAGAATGATTCTTTCCCAAGTTACTTGAAGGGAAATTAAAATGAACTCTCTTTTTAATGTCATCTCTCTAAGGAGCAAAAGTAGTTATTAACAAGTGAAGGTTCATCATTGCCTTATGGTCCTGGCCCATTTCAAGGGTCGTGCAGAACTGGATTTGCAGTAGTGGTGTTAGCAGTTGTGCCTGTGCACAACCAACCTGAGCACGCAGGGCAGGAGCTGTACCTTTATCTTCTGCCCTTTGTGGCATCTGGAATCGTGGCAAGGAGGCAGAAAGTGTTTCCTGGGACCTTTGACAGCCCATGGGCCCAAGATCCTGTGGGCTGAGTTCCTTTCTTCTGTTTGTCTGCATTTCTTCTGCAGCTGGACATGCTCTAACCCTCAACCAGGATACGTTGGCTCCCTTTTCTCTCTACTCTTTCAGGGGTTTCTAGCACCAAATGGGAGAGAGTTTATTTAGGAGAGAGAAAGAAATGAATAAAGAAAGAAGGAAAAAGGGAAAGACAAGAAAAGAAATAAACAAAACCACAACAAAAAAACCCAACCAAACAATCAAACAAAACAAACACACACACACAAAAGAGAAAAATAAACCAATCCTTGCAAAAAAAGTCCTGAACTAATAAAAAGCTTAACTTGAACATGAATTGCTGAACAGAAGAATGCCTTTAACAGGTTTTTGTGTAGCAGGAGTAGTAGCAGTGCATTATCATCTCTCATAAAGAGCTTTCCTTTTTTTTCCCAAGCTTTAGCTAACTTCTTATATCAACAAAAATCACAGACATCATAATTGCAGAGGGAGTAAAATCAGCATTCATCAGTTCTGCTGGATTGGTGTCTAGACCTTGGCTGTGCCTGTCGGTGCAGAAGGCAAGAGGCTTTCTGGAGCCTTCTCTGAAAAACAAATGCTTGTGTGCAAGCTTGAAAACTAGCATGAAAGTGACATTTAATATTTGGCCAGCAGCTGAAAAGCCTGTTATTTTCATTGAGGTTAAAAAGGAACCTCAGTTGGGCAGCTCTGGCCTCCAGGGTCGCAGCTTGCCTGGGTCTTTAAAGCAAAGCCACTGCAGGCAGCGGTCTCGCCGGCCGTGGGAACTGGCAGCGCTCCTGCTGGGAGCTCCACAGTGGGCAGCATGTCCTGGGCTGCCCTTCTCCCGTCCTGCTTCCTTCACGTGCCCTTTGGAGAAGCAAGAAGCCCTTTCTAGGGAGTGCAGAGGGTGAAAAGACTGTCTGAAAACATGAGCTGGTCGTTTAGCAGGCGATAGGTGGTTGTATGCTGCCTCTGATCTGTATTCAGTGCTAGTAAGATGCTAACTAGAGGCATTTTCCTGTCATTTCTCCCTGGAGCCACATAGTATTAGGACTTCTGGAAGCTCTGCAAGCCCCAAGTGCCCTTTGAGGAACCAGGCTGGAGTGAGCAGAAGCCAGGTAGCAGCAGTGTACCTGGAGCAAAAGCTTTGTGTGTTTGGGGTGGGGGGTGTCTGTTTTTCAGCTGCGAGAAGCCCAGTCTTTAAAGTCTGTTTGGAGCATCATTTACAAAAGAATAAACATCTTAGCATGACACATTTTACACAGTAGAAATGCTTCTGTCTTTCCAGCCCTTGGTATCTGCAACTTGCTTCAAAGAACTGCTGATGTCTGCCCAAATGCCAATATCTTCTCAGCCGTATGAGCCTTAATATTGTGGCTTAAGCTTTTGTCTTTGAGCCGTGCAGCACAGCCGAAAGCAGACAGTGTCTCAAGCACTGAGGGAGATCCTGACTTTTAACCCACTGACTTTTTGATTTTGCTGCTGTGCTTGTTGTGGAATTGCAAAATCAACTTCATTCCAGGGCTTCTAAATAGCATATGATTTCTGCACCACGACGGCAAATCTCCTTTGGGTTGTTTATACCGTCTGGTACTGGTGACCTACACAGGGGGTAGGTCAGGACAGCAGAAAGCAGGGCACTGGTGTTGCCTTTCCTTGCTGCTCTTTCTTTACCCATAGTAATAAGGCAGGTCATAGCACTGCTTTATCCTCCCACTTAATTTTACACTCCTTTGCCTCAGCGTTCTTCCCTTTGCGACTCCCTGCTGCCAAACTCTCTCCTTTTCCACCCTGAGTGGGTTTGCATTCAGCCTCAGAGCCCTTCAGTGGCTTTATTGCCTTTCCAGATGGGTTCTCCTAAGGGTCTGGCTCTGTCTCTTTCTGGCTGTGGGTGGCTAATGAGGGTTCTCCCATCCTACCTAGACTCCCAATAGAGCTGCTTATGCCACCAGGCCCTGTTCAGTCTGAGAGATCCAGGTTCAGAAGATAAATTGTTGGAAGGACTGAAGGTGATGTGGATTGTTTTGGCAGAGCTGGGCTGGGGGTGGCTGTACTAGGTGGTTTTGCTAGGTGACCTGTGGTGAAGAGAGGTGAGGAGCAGCTTGGAGCAAGACCGCCTGTGTAGTGCTCAGCTGCAGCGAGCGTGGTGGCCCTTTAACCCTGAGTACTGCCAAAGTACACCATCTCCTGTGGTGAGCCTTTCAGTAGGGGCTGTGAATGGGGGAATGTGGGCTTCTGAACACTTACTGGGGCCAAGCTTTAGATAAAGTAGAGGTAGAGCCTCAGCCCTGGTCATAACTTTGGATGCTGCTCTGGGTGAGCTGGCCCTTGGACCAACTGTATGGCCTGGATCTGTCATCATGAGCATCAGTTGTATCTTCAGATGCTTGTTAAGCTTTCTGCTTGAGGGCTCTGAAGGCTGGAGCTGCTGCAATGAGAACTAAAGAGGGGGTGTGTGATGGTCAGCCCTATCTTTTTCTTCTTTTCTGTTAACCCCTGCATATTTCCAGCAGAGATGCAGCTGTTGAGACCCAGCCCTTGACACTGGGAATATGATGATTTTTCCTAGTGGGAGAAGAGGGAGCTGATACCATTCACAGCAATTCTTGTTTTCTCTTTTCTTTAAGGGCATAGTTTGAATTTTGTGGGTTTGGTGTTTGAGTTTTCCCTGAGGAATAAAATAACTTTTATTCCCTAGTAATTCACCTTATTAAGCATCTAAACATTTTTAAGGCTTCCTGGAATTCTTCTGTGGACATGCTCACATGTTGTGACTAGAATAGACCAGGTTGGAAGAGACCTTTGAGATCATTGAGTCCAACCTATTATCCAACACTATCTAATCTACTAAAGCATGGCACCAAGAACCCCATCCAGTCACTGTCACTCCTGGAAGAGCCCTGCCTGTAATTTGTGAGCAATCAGCATCATGTTCTGCAGCTGGAGTTTGGGACTTGGTGCTACCCTGTATGGACCTGCTTACCCCAGTGCCCTTTGCATACCCTGGAGGAGAGGGCAGAAATGGATCTGTGGGATTCAGTCCTGGCACCTTGAGGTTATTTCCCTTCAAGTCATGCAAGGAATTGCTGCTGCTCTTCCTTCCCCTCCCCTCACACTCACTTTGTTCAGTGTCAAAAGCAAGATCTCAGGAAGTGAAATTAATTTTCTCATGGTGCAGCTATTAATGTTACAGGCTGCAGGAAAGCTCTTTGAGGAGGCCTCTGACCTTCATCCATGTGGAATAAGTGCTGAATAATGAGGAGCTTTCATGTTTCCACAAAAAGAAAGTGTTTGGTGGTTTGTTTGGGTTTTGTTGGTTTTAAATCAACTGGAGAGGTTTCAGACATGGAGGAGGGAGAAAATAAAACCTAAACTGCATTAGGAAACAGTGGGCAGAGTGTGCATAGAAACAGAGCAGCAGCTTCCACCATCTGGCAGGTGCCACTGTTTGCAGAGGCCTCCTCTGAGCTCCTGAAGCTGCACCCACCCATCTCACCTGCTGTTACCAGTGTTACCTGGAGACCTTTTGTGAGGGTGTGTGGTCCCTTCCCAGTTCTCTCCAGCCCAGAAACCTCCTTCGTTTCTGCATCACCAGCCCCTGCCCCAGGTTTGTCTCTCTATCCTTGAACTGATGCACATTACATGCTTCCCTGATGGCCTCTGGCAGCACACAGTGCACTTCAATCATTCATTTATGGAAAGAAATGCATCTTGAACAATGGATATACAGCCTGTCTTGTCTCCCCACCTGCTCTTGCTTCAAGGAAGCATCACCTGTCCTGGGAGCAAAGCTCTTGTTCCCCAGTGGTCTTTCTTTACCTTGTCCACCCTGTTGACACTCCAGAGGTCACTCTTAACAAGACTTTTCAGAGTGGCCCACTCAGGAAAATTACACTTCTTCCCCAGCCTGTCTCTGTGGGGTTTGCATGAACTCTGCCACCCTGTTGATGAATGGGTCCTCAAAGCCTGAGTTCACTTGGAAGTGTGCTGGATTCATTTTATAGAATCATAGAATTGTTAGTGTTGGGAGGGACCTCAAGGATCATCTAGTTCCAACCACCCTGCCACAAGCAGGGACACCTCACACTACAGCAGGATGCCCAGAGCCACATCCAGCCTGGCCTGAAAAACCTCCAGGGATGAGGCTTCCACCACCTCCTTGGGCAACCTGTGCCAGTGTCTCACCACCCTCATGGGGAAGAACTTCTTCCTCACATCCAATCTGAATCTACCCATCTCTAGTTTTGCTTCATTCCCCCTAGTCCTATCACTCCCCGACACCCTAAGAAGTCCCACCCCAGCTTTCTTGTAGCCCCCTTCAGATACTGGAAGGCCACAATTAGGTCTCCTTGGAGCCTTTTCTTCTCCAGACTGAGCAGCCCCAACTGCCTTAGTCTCTCCTCATAGGAGAGTGAGGGAGGTAGTGCTGAGTTGTATTTACTGCCTGATGTCTCAGCAACTGAATAATTGGAGAGATCCATCTGTGCCTCTCTCTCAGCCAGTGAGGTAGGAGCCAGCAGGAACCAATCACTTGAGATACTAGGTGGAACTGGTGACTTCACACATCAACCAAATCTTCCACCCATCCCCGTGGGAGCCAGGGCACTGACTGAAATAAGTCTGGGCTTGAGATGCTTGCATTCAAATTTTGTGACACCAGTTAGTCTGAAGCCTTTTGCCTATATGTTGCAGTTGGGTGTTTTAGGGTTTGTTTAGGGGTTTTTTTTTGTTCCTTTTAGTGGGTTTTGTTTTGGGTTTTGGTTGGGATTTTTTCACATGTATTTTGGATGGTGGAACTTGCCTTTCATCAAGGGAAGGGGAGAAAAGCAGGCAACAACCAAGTGCAGTTATGCTGCTTCTGTGTGGCTTTTTGTGGTGTTTGCATGCTTCTGGCAGCACAAGAAGAGAACAAACTGATTTGTGAGTGTGTGATTGTTGGAAGAGGTCTGAGAGAATGTAACAGCCTTCTTTCAAAAGAGTTGAGTGAAGGTACAAAAATAGGTTCTCAGCACGTGAGAAGAGCTGATGGTTGGGCCTTGGACAGCAGACTCTCTTAATGTTGGCTCCCTAACAAAGTATTAACAGCTACTACATCTTTGCAATGCTTGAGGAGTCAGTAGCGTGGATCTCAGTGGTTTAGAGGAGCACTTGTTGGTGCATTGCCTTGCCTGGCACAGAGGGATGTGCTGCTGTTCCCAGCATGGTGGGCTGCTGAGCATATGGCTCTGCTGGCAGTGGTACATCTGCAGTGGAGCAGGGATGTCAGGGGTTATGAGCACAGTATCCTAGGCCTGTCCTGGATGGACAGACATTTTTACTTCATTAAGAAGGTAAATAAGAGCTATTCTGCTGACTCTGCTGGTGTGCAGCAGCAGAAGAGCTGATTTTGGCTCACTTCCCACTGAACTTCTTCTCACATCTGTTTCCCCAGTGTGCGAAAAGGAAAGGCAATAATTATTTATTACCCTGTAGCCTAGGTGCAGGTTTTATTCCTGTTACTGTTCTCTCACTGCCCCTGTGGCTTGGTTTCTTCCCAGCATAGGGAAAACTAACAGAGGGCTTGCAGGAGGTTTTGAAGGGACCCACTGCCCCCCCAAGAAATGTTGTTCAACAAACCTTTCTAATGCTTGGCTTCTGGAAGCATTTCCTCTGCCTTTCTGCTTTGTTTGTAATTGCAGCAAGCTCTCCTCTTGCATGTCAGACACTGAGCTGCTGTTTATTGTTGCACAGCCCTGCAAAATGCCTGAGAGAGGATTCCAAGATGTGAACAGTGCACCCAGCCCTGCAAGTCCAGCTGTGGCCCTTGCTGCCCTGATGACACTCCTAAAAATCCCTCCTCTTGGGGAAGTTTGAGGAGGAGAGAAGTAAACCATGATGGTTTATTACTTAGTGAGTCACTCTTACGAAATTCATGGTGCATTAGTAGCATCAGCAGGCAAAACCAAGGGAAATGAGACCTCTTGTGCAGTGTTGCCCTTCTGCCTTTGGTTTGTTTGTTCCCCTGGAGTTCCAAACCAGTTTCTTTACGTCAAATAGAAAATTAGAAAATGGAATTCAAAAGATTTGCAATTAAGAGGAGAATCCAGAAAGCTGGATTCATGAAGCTCCCCTTCATCTGTGTGTATCAGTGTGATCTGTTAGTTTGGATCCAGGCCTGCTCAGGGGTTGAAGGCTTGTGCTTTCTGTTCTCATTTCAAAGGGAAAGGGCAGCTGCTTTTGGTAAGAGCCTGTAGGAAGCGCTGGACCCTGATGATTTGTGGAAAATCCATCTCAAATTCATGGTCCATCTTGCTTTTTTCCCTCTGGACACCATCAACAGCAGGGAAGTAATTAGATGGTGACTTTTTTTCCTCCCTTGAACTTGAAGGGAGTTTGTGTCCCTCTTTCTGTGGTGCTGCTGAGTTGCCCTTCCTTACACATCCGCAGTCACACCACTTGTACTGGCAAGAGTTCAGGGAGTTCTGTGCCACATTAAACTTGGGAACAGCTGTGGCCAGAGTCCCTCTTGGCCTGCATCCTGTCTCACATAGTAACCAGTAACAAATGTTCAGGTGTGGGAGAGGCAACACAAGGTGAGGGTGATCTGCTCTCAGGTATTTGCAACCAGCTTCTGACTCTTCAGTGGTTTGGATGGGAGGCTGCATCTGGCCTGTTGCTGAGCCAGTGCTTTCCAAATTTATCTAACCTGACTTTCAGCTGATTTATGCTTTAAGTTTTACACTGCCTTGCAACAGCAAGTTCCACAAATTGTATCCTTTCCCCATCACACTTTGCATCATCTACCTGGCTACTGGCAAGCCCTGAGAGAGCAGGGTTTCGCTCCCCTCAGTTCAGTCATTTCTTATCATCTTCATCTCAAATTCCCAATCCAGTGACTGTCTCCTTCCATCTATCCATTTTCATGGTCTCACCTTGTCTCTCTTTTCCTCCTCCTGCCTTTCTTTTTTTATTGTTTCTAAGGCTGTCTAGACAGAAATTCACAGCCAAGATATGTGTTTGCTTCAGAGTTAGTGGCGTCATGGTGTTTAATTCCCATCTCAATTCCTCTCCCAGTTTTGCAGAAAGCACTGAGAAGCTTTTTGGTATCAGGATGGAGTTGTGTTGATTTATTCTGTCTTATTTTTCCCCCTCCATGACAGTGTAATTTACAGCCTGAGCACTGTCTAGCTTCCTAATAACTTGGCACTGAGATATTAAAGCAGTATGCTTGCCCAGTGATCTTGACAGCCCTGCAATTGTCCTGGGGTGGAGTCTTGATTGCAGAGGTGCTTCTTCTCCCTGGTTGGACTCAAGATCTTCTATAATGCAACTCATTTCTTACTGAGAACTGTGATAAATACTTAAGAGTTGCTAACCTGGAATGTGATTTGTTTGGAAGTAGCAGCAAGTAGCTGAGTGAAGGATATTTGAGCAATTGGACAGGGAATCCTTTGGCTCTTTTGAACAAAAGACAAATAGGGGGAGGTTGGGGGTGGTGGTGTGTGGAAACACTGGAGGTGCCTGTGTGGAGATGTGTTGCTGAATAAAGGGATTAAAGCATTGTGCAGCCTGAAATTGTTGGTTCTTTTCCCTTCTCAGCGCATCGATTCCAGCGCCTCAAAGCTGAGCTTTACACCTGTGTTGTGGCTGCAGTAAATATTTTTGCAGAAATCAATGGAGGGAGCCTAGTCAGCAGTGTAAATTCTGTGTAATTATTGAGCAGAGAATTATAGCTGTCATGTATTGATTTCCCCCTGCTTTGTTAGAGCTTCCTCCTTTCCGCAGAGCTGAGCTGCAGTCGGTGTTGGTAGTAAGGGAGCGAAGAAAGGGCAGAGCGTGCTGCCGGTGATACGTGGGGAAGGGGAAGCCTGTGCAAATGCATGTGTACAGAGATTGTCCCCACAGCAGCTAACTGGCATAAGCAAAACTGCTTAAGGACTGAAATTTCCTCCTCTGACCCCAGAAAGCTCAGCTGCTCCAGCAGTTTGTGTGAGCTAATCTTTGCCTCTTGCTCTGGGGACAAGCTCTGTTTGTGCAGCTCTTGTTCTCTCCTGCCTCACCCTCTGAAAATGTTACAGCAATATTTTGTCCTCAGAGTCATCCTAGGATGCTTTTATAGGCTGTTAATCTGCTGCTTCTCTTTACCAAAGAGATGGTTACAGTGCAGAAGTGGGTAAAAAGCCCTTCCTGAGCCGTTTCCAGAGGGTGAAGGCACCTGGAGGAGAACTTCTCCTCTGTGGTTCAGTTGGCTTTTATTTTAAAGCCAAAGGATTACATGTGCCAGCTTGGGAGGGGTTGTAAACATCACAGCATCCCAACATTTCCAGTGATCCATCCTGAGGACCTACACAGGATTATTTTTCTTTAAAACAAGCAACTGCAGCTGCTCAAGGGAGAGTTTTCCCTTTGGCTGCACTATGTGCCAGGGCAAGTCAAGTCCAGTAAGCTGCAATAGTGAACAGGGCTTTGTGACAGAGCAGCAAAGTCATCCTTCTTTTCACATTCTCAGGAGAGGCATGTGTTGCTTGCTCAGGGAACACACTGTCCTGAGATTCAGGTCATGCCTTGCTTTCCTGCTGTTCCTCCTGAATACCCAGTAGCACTGGTGGAGTTTCACACTGATGGGAGCCAGGTGGACCAGCATAAGGAGGATCAGTGGCTGGGCATGTGAGTGGGATTGGCCACTCTTACCCAGGAGAGATTAAATATTTCAAAGGTTTAAAAAGAAACCCAACAGCCTAGGATGGGGGGGGAAACTTCAGAAGGATGTGTGTCAAAGTTTTGGTTCCTTGGGAAATGGCAAGGTAGCTGCTGCAAGGGTTTTTCAGGGGGTTGTTTCATAATCAAAATGTAGTAAGAAAACACAGCCAGAAATGATCACATCTTCTGTCAGAGGGCTGGTGGGGCTGCCTTGCTGCTGCCATTCCTCACCCCTGCATCAGCCTTTCCATTGATAGGAATGTTGTCAGCATTTAATGTGTCCAGAGAAGGGCAGCAAGGGGCTGGGGAGAGGTCTGGAGCACAGCCCTGTGAGGAGAGGCTGAGGGAGCTGGGGTTGCTTAGCCTGGAGAAGAGGAGGCTCAGGGGAGACCTTCTTGCTGTCTACAACTACCTGAAGGGAGGCTGTAACCAGGTGGGGGCTGGTCAGAGGTTTTTTTTTGTATGTCACAGCTTAAAAATAAATAGATAAGTTATTGCCTGACATTAAAATTGTTATCTACTTTGAAGAAGCTTTTAAGTAGCTGCTGTCTGTGTGGCACTTGAAGCAGAACTGGTTTGTGGTTAATAAGATCCACGACTATTTTAGGCACACATTCCTCATCCAGCCTGCCAGCACAGGGTGGGCTGCAGGCCTCACTGCCAGGCTAAATGCAGAAAATGCTCTGGTCTGTGTTTTAACTGAAAGCCAGCTCCTGCCTACGGTGTCTCATCCCAGAGTGTAGGATGAAGTGGTTACTGAGGCAGCCTCTGCCTCTGAAAAGGGGCTGGGGAAGGGAAACCCTCATGCTGTGAATGAAAGGAGGGAACAAACTTCCTAGGGTTTGTTTCTGATTCATGTGTGTTCTGAACTGGCTGAGAGGAGGAGGAGGAGGATCCTGCTCCACAGCACTGTCTGCAGCTCTTCACTTTTCCCTTTGTTTTCAAACGTAAACCCTGGATGCACGTAGAACGTGAATTCAAGCAATAGAAAACAGGCTTGCTCTTTCCTGGAGGCAGTGGAACCAACCTTGTGCAGGACTCAGCACTGCTGTGTGGAATGCTGGCAGGTGGTTTGGGGAGAGGAGGAAAGAGCTTTCCTGTGACTTCAGGGAACTCTGTGTACAGAAAAGCACAGAAAACTTCCTCGGATCGTGCCAAGGCAAGACCGTCTTGCTTGGCCGCTGCTTTCCTCTTTGCCAGCCTGTTTGGGTGCAAGCTGCCTGCAGGAGGGAAAGCCAGGTCAAGGATAAAAATCCCATACTAATCCACTGTCTATTTAATTTCAGCTAAACCCTCCTCCTGTCTTTTTACCTCTGCAGGGTCAGCACAGAGACTGCTGCTTTGCCATCATGCACGGAGGGAACAGCCTTGTTCTTTCTTTTTTAACCTGGAAGTGCCCTGCGTTTGTATGGCAATCTGGCCACAGCATCTCCCTACAGCCCATGTGGCTGCTGGGCTCCTTCCAGAGGGTCACTCCAGGTAACTGGGGTGCTGTTGAGCAGACAAATCAAAGCAACATTTGTTGGGGTTTTTCACTTTGGCTCCACATTTGAATCCTTTTCTCCTTCTATTCCCTCTCCTTGGCTCCTGCATGCCTATTATGGTCTTTGTCAGTGGCAAGACAGTCATTTGTTCCTTATTTATCTGTGGTTCCTTTCTTTTTTTTTCCTTCTTCAAATGTTATTTAGAGCCCTTGTTCCAGTTTTTGGACGAGAGGATTGAGTCCATCATCAGTAAGTTTGCAGATGACACCAAGCTGGGGGCAGGAGTTGATCTGTTAGAGGGTAGGAGAGAGCTCTGCAGGGGGACCTTGACAGGCTGGGCAAATGGGCAGAGTCCAATGGCACACATCTAAGTACTGGGTTCTACACATTGGCCACAACAACCCCATGCAGTGCTACAGGCTGGGGTCAGAGTGGCTGAGAGCAGCCAGGCAGAAAGAGACCTGGGGGTACTGGTTGATAGTAGGCTGAACATGAGCCAGAGGTGTGCCCAGGTGGCCAAGAAGGCCAGTGCCATCCTGGCCTGCATCAGGAACAGTGTGGCCAGCAGGAGGAGGGAGGTCATTCTGCCCTGTACTCAGACCTGGTCAGGCCACACCTTGAGTCCTGTGCCCAGTTCTGGGCTCCTCAGTTTAGGAAAGATGCTGGAAGTGTCCAGGGAAGGGCAACAAAGCTGGGGAGAGGTCTGGAGCACAACCCTGTGAGGAGAGGCTGAGGGAGCTGGGGTTGCTTAGCCTGGAGAAGAGGAGGCTCAGGGGAGACCTTCTTGCTCTCTCCAACTCCCTGAAGGGAGGTTGTAGCCAGGTGGGGGTTGGTCTCTTCTCCCAGGCAACCAGCACCAGAGCAAGAGGACACAGTCTCAAGCTGTGCCAGGGAGGTTTAGGCTGGATGTTAGGAAGAAATTCTTCCCAGAAAGAGAGATTGGCCATTGGGATGTGCTGCCCAGGGAGGTGGTGGAGTCACCATCCCTGGAGGTGTTTAGGAAGAGACTGGATGGGGTGCTTGGTGCCATGGTTTAGTTGATTAGATGATGTTGGGTGATAGGTTGGACTTGATGATCTCAAAGGTCTTTTCCAACCTGGTTAATTCTGTTCTATTCTATATAGGTCCCACAGTCCCCAGCATTGTCCTCTGTGGGACTTACCACCTAAAATTTACTTATGCCCTATTGCCTCATTCCCTTATTCCTACACTTTTTACTGTCTACTGGAAAATACAGATTGTAATGGTGTCCAGATCTGAACACCTCCAGTTTTATGTGTTTGGAGGACAGAATTTAAATGAGCAGGTTTTGTTGTTGCAGAGCAAGGTAGCCTACTTGTATTTTACAGAGCATTAATGTTTATTGCAAGATCTTTTTGGGGTATGATATTTAAATATGAAGCTCACCATGAGCTGGCAGTGAGCTCATGCAGCCCTCAGTCAGCTGTGTGCTGGGCTGCAGCAAGAGGAGTGTGGCCAGCAGAGCAGCAAAGGGGATTCTGCTGAGACCTTACCTTGAATACTGCCTCCAGTTCTGGTGTCCCCAGCACAAGAAGGACAGAGAGCTGTTGGAGTGAGTCCAGAGGAGGGCCACAGAGATGATCCAAGGGCTGGAACACCTCTGCTGTAAGGATGGGCTGAAGGAGCTGGGGGTGTTCAGGCTGGAGAAGAGAGGGCTCCAGGGGTACCTTAGAGCTGCTTTCCAGTACCTGAAGGGATCCTACAGGAAGGCTGCAGAGAGGGTGTCTAGGGACAGGACAAGGGGGAATGGTTTGAAGCTGAGGGAGAGTAGGGTTAGGCTGAAGCTTAAGAAGTAGTTGTTCAGTAGGAGGGTGTTGGGAGTCTTATAGGTTCCCCAGGGAGGCTGTGGCTGCCTCCTGCCTGGGGGTGTTCAAGTCCAGGTTGGATGAGGCCTTGAGCAGCTGAGTGTAGTTGTGAGGCATCCCTGCCCATGGTAGGGAGGTTGGAGTAGATGATCTCCAAGGTCCCTTCCACCCTGAGTCATTCTATGATCTAATTCAGCTCTGTGCTCTGAGATCAGAATTGACTGAAACAGAGCTTTGCTCCCAATTTTCCACCCCAAACAGCTGAGGCTGTATCCAAACTGCTCAGCAAGAATAGTTGAAACACGCTGGCATATGTGTGCCACCTCACTGGAAAACAAAACCCAGATAATCACACATTTGTCCTCACATTTACTGAGCATGCCTTCCCACACAGACACTCAGAATGAGCTGAAACAATAGGATCAGGTGAGTAGGAACAGGCTGACAGGGAACAAGTTGTTCCTCTATGGGCAGCGAGAAACAGAGGGAGGAAAAATTTAACAGCCATCAAATGTGTTCAGAAGACAGGGATGCTGCACTCCAGTAGAGGGGGAGGCAGGGAACTGGGGAATGCAGGCTCTCCCCCTGCCTTGTAGCTTTCTAGGACTTGAGCTTCCGTAGCTATTGGGATCAAGAGAACTTTGCTTCACGTCTGCAACTCTTGTATTTGGTAGGGCTGGGCTGTGAGGTTTATACAACTGCATAGGGATACTGTAGAATCCCAGGGAAGGTCTGCAGCCCTGCCACATCACACCTCTGCCCAGGGAGGGGAACAGAAGAGATCCATGTCTGCTAAAACAGCGAACAGCAGAGCTTTCTTCGTGGGGTGCATCAGCTTTTACAGTGACCCCAGGGAGGCTTTCCTGCTGCAGGGATGATGAGGTGCACGCTGCTTTCTCTCACCCTGAGGGTCTCCTCTCTGCCTGCAGCAAGTAAACTGAGTCACAGATGCTATGGGCTGGGTTTGTGAGGATGCTCTCTGCATGTTAGCTGTTCAGAAGTGGCTGTTGCCTGAGCAACAGCTGAGATTTGTGAAAATCTAGGTCTTGCTCCCTGTGCTTGTGACAGCAAATCCATGTTTGTAGCTTTGCATCTTGGCTCTCAAGATAAGTGTTGGTGTCATCAGTTTAATGTATCTAATCTGTTTATGTTTCAGCAGAAGAAAGCAAGCAAGGGTCTAGATTCTGGCTTAGTATAAATCAAACAAGAATTAATTTGCTTTTCTCCTCCCTGCCCCATGACTAAAAACTGGCCCAACTCAAAGCTGCTTGTACTTGAAACGACAATCTGGATCTGGTTTTGCTTGCTGTGTTGAAAATGCTCAGCTTTGTGCCTCTTCACCTGTGATTTCCCTGCAGCTCCCTGCTGTAGATCACACCAGTGCCCTTGTGCTGTAGTGCAAAGTCATGCTGGATAATCACACATCAGCCTAGGAAGCACAACTTGGCCCATGCTCAAACCTGTTTCACAGTTCAGTATACTCCATACAAAAGGCTTTTGGCTTATAAATTAGCCTGTGCTGCTTTTGATGCATTGTTCAGCTTGGGTTTTTTGTCCTTGCAGACATGAATGACTTTTGGATGTGTCTCTTCTTTCCTTTTATTTATTTTGAGGTCTTCAAAGTCTTCTTGCTTGCTCATCTTTGTGTTCTTCACTAACTAATCAATTTTTCTAGACTGTGATGTTTGTTTGGGCTTTTAAGAGCAAGATGATAAAATGTCTAGCCTGAACACTTAAGTGTCCTTGACAAATGCATTGAAAACAAACCAGACATGAAAACACTGACCACCTCTACTGTGTACAGCAATAGCTGCTTCCCCCAGCACTGGGGAAGAAGCAACCACTGGAGTGTGTCCTGAGCAGCACTGCTGGGTGAGAATCAAACCTCCCAGCCCTAACTGGTGCATCTGATCGTTTGGATTTAAGGGGTATGAACTGTTCAAAGGGACAGCTGGAGTGGATATTCAGTACCTTCTGGAAGAAAGAACCTGGAACCCATCTCTTGCTATACTCACTGCACAGCTTCTTACCTATAGACATAAGACCCAAGCAGAGTTTACCTCTGTCACATTGAAGATGAGCATCAGGTATGGTAAGGAGCATTAATACTGATCAGAAAGCCCTGACAGCCTCTTGAGGAAGGTGTGCATACCATGCCCCTCAGAATCCTGGCTGTCCAGCCTGACTTGCAGTTGGGAGGAAGTGATCTGTGTTGCACTTCAACCTGATGCTGTCTTCCCTGGACAGTCACTGATTCAGAATTCTGTAAGAGTTAATGTGAGCACTGAAACTAACAGAGCCCATTTCCCCCATGGATTTGGGACTGAGATTCATTGGCTTTGTCTACAGAGTGAAGACATCCAGGTGAATCTTTTCCCTCTGGGGTGCTTTTATAAGGTTCCCTAAGGTCAAGTCCCCAGAGGTTGGATTCCCATGCAGTTTTTCTGCTTTGCAGGGAGCAGATGAACTTTTCTACCTTGTCTGTGAACATGGTGGGAACTTATAAAACACAGAGGTCTGAATATCTGCTTAATCTGAGTTGAGATCAGTGTGGGTTTGGGTGCTGGAAAGAATTTGAGGCAGGATTCTTCTACCTGTGCAGATCACTTGCTGCATGCCCTTGAGCGAGGCAGCTGAGCCTGGTCAAGCACCCATGAGCCGTGCCTTCAGTTGGACTAGAGCTGTATGTGCACAAAAGCTTGTTTGGATGTTTGTTGTGTGTCTCCAGCCTGGCTTTTCATCATTCAAGTGAAAATGTGGCTTGATTCTGTTCGCTGGAAAATACTGGCTTGAGCTTTTATGTGTTTCAGCTTTCCTCATCTATGACATGGGAATGATGAGAGTCATTTGCTTACCTCACAGCTTTGTGGAGAGGATTAGTAGATGTTTGCCCAGGGTTTTGAAACCTTATGCAAATATGAAGGTTATTGTTAATAGGCCCTTCAGAGTAGCAGAGCTGACACATAAGAGAGCCTAGAAGTTGAAGTGTCTTCATGCTTCACAGCAGCCCAGGCTTCCAAGCTTGCACCGTGTGTGCTGCTCTGGAGGGTGGGATTTGTAGGGCTTCCCACATCCTTGCCCAAAGGTGTGCACCATGCAAGACTCCTCTGCTTCCAAATCCCCTTCACACCCTCCTTCCTCTGCCTGCTGCCTGGCTTGTCAGCTTGCAAACAGTTGAGCTTTAGGCATTTGAAGGAGCTTCAGAAGCATTTTGAAAATCCTGTTACAAATTGTTTTCAGTTTCCCTAACTGAAATCTCAGACTGTAGTTTTGGGGGATTTTTCTTTCTAAGTTTAGGTTTGAGGGGGTGGGTTTCCATTTCAGAGTTGAGGTTTGCTCCAGACATCATGGAGAAGACTTTACTGTTTTTCATTCCCTAGTTCTGGTAATTTAGATAACAAAATCACACAGAATTCCAGGTTGGAAGAGACTTCAAGGATCATCTGGTTCAACCTCTCAGAATTCCTTTTATTATAAGGATGATGAAATACTCCTCAAATGTGCAGGGACACAGCATAGGATCATAGAATTATTTTGGTTGGAAAAGACTTCTAAGATGATGGAGTCCAACCATCAACCTAACACCATCATGAGCCGCTGTTACAGGAAGGGTCTGGATGTGCTGGAGCTTGTCCAGAGAAGGGCCATGAGGATGAGCAGAGGGCTGCAGCTCCTCTCCTATGGGGACAGAATGAGGCAGTTCAGTTCAGTCTGGAGAAGAGAAGGCTCTGAGGAGGTTGAGGTCCTGTCCCTGGACATATTCAAGGTGATGCTCTGGGCAGCCTGATCTAGTTGAGGATGCCCTTGATAACTGTGGGAGGGGTTGGGCTAGATGACCTTTGGAGGTGCTTTCTGACCCAGACCATTCTGTGATTCTAAGGATTTTTTTGTGTGATCTTTCTGCAATCCAGGTTTTGCTTCTCAGCTTCCATGTCTGTGTCTTGGTGTTGGCCTGCAGGATTAGCAAGGTGGAGCTTGTTCATCCTACAGCAAGGAGCAAATTAAGCAAACTACATCTCATCTGAAAAGGAGTTTCTGCTCTTGTATCAAAGTTTTAGGAACTAATTTGAGTATGCATTTCAAATCCCTGAACTGAGGCAGAGAATGGACATGCCAACTCTCTTCCACTTCGAAGCATGCAGGAGGATTGGGTTTTTTTGTTTGTTGGGTTGGTTTTTTTTCTAGTTTTCTGTCTATCTTGCTACTCTTGGTCTGTTAAAATAGAAGTTACTTCCACCCACCATGTTCTGGAAAAAGCTGTGTGCTGTTCTAGCCATAAGGCTCTGATTAAAGTCAATGGGAGGTATCTGACTAACCCTTGGTGTGCATCACTTAAGGGAAAAAATTGTAGTTGCTAACATGGCTTTTGTGTGGAAAATACTTTTGGTGTAAAAAGAGGACTCATTTATTTCCTTTTTTTTTTTCCCTTGGTCTATAACATATTTATGGGGGAGTTTGCCTGTTTCAGTATGCTCTGTATATCCTGCAAGGAATATACCCAGATCCATTACTCTTAAAATAGTGATGGAGTTCAGCCAAAGTGTGACGGCTTTGGAGCCTCCTATTCAGTGTGTTCCAAACAGCTCTCTCTGGGCAATACCTGCCTTCTAGGATCATTGGGCTTTGGTTACTTCCATGTCCTGCTTCAGCCTCCTCTGCTCTTCATTTGCACTTTCACTTGGGGGGGTGTTTAGTATCTCCATGAGGTACTTGCTTTCCAGCTGCTGGGATATAGGGGTCAACCTTAGAAGCATAGAACGGTAGGGTTTGGAAGTGACCTCCAGTGATCATCAGGTCTAACTCTCCTGCCAAAGCAGCGTCACCTAGGCAGGGCCACACAGGAACACATCCAGGCTGGCTATGGAAGTCTCCAGCAAAGCAGACTCCACAACCTCTCTGGGCAGCCTGCTCCAGGGTTCCATCACCCTCACAGCAAAGAAGTGTCTCCTCATGTTGAGGTGGAGCCTCCTGTGTTCTAGCTTCTATCCATTATTCCCTGTCCTGGTAATGGGTGCCACTGAAAAGAGCCTGGCCCTTTTCTCCTGAAACTCACCCCTCAGATATTTATAGACATTAATAAGATCCCCTCAGCTTTCTCTCCTCTGGACTAAACAGTCCCAGTTCTCTCAGTCTTTCTTCATAGGAGAGGTGTTCAAGTCCCTTAATCATCCTTGTAGCTCTTTATTGGACTCTTCTTTCTGTGCTGCTGAGTGAACTGGACTGCTGTGGCATCTCTCATCTCTGAATGATCTTGTGTGCCTGCTAATTTGACGTTTTTAGCCCTAAAGTCTTCATGGGACAGCTTGCTTTCACACCTACTAAAGATGGTAAATATTTCCAAGCCAAAGCTGTTGCCTTGCACGTAATCAGCCTCCCCACTGGGCTGAATTGGAGTAGCCTCAGGTGGGCAATGTGGGTTGGTCTGCCTACAATTTTGCTTGGCTGTTCAGGATTTCTTTCTAATGGAAGAATTTGGTGAGGAAGATGATGAGAAGTGATGAGGATATGGAAAGATGGTGGTCTTTGAGCTCGTGCCACGAGTGGGCTTTGTGCTCCATTAGAGCCTTGCCTGACAAAGGTCCAGTATTGAGATGCACATTTGTAAAGTCGTGGTTGAGGTGTTGGTTGACTCATTCCCCATTCAGAGTTGGCAGTGCCTGTGGGAAGAAACCCTTCCCTCATCTACAAGGTGTGAAAATTGGTTGTGGCTTTGTGTGGGCTGGCAAATTTCTGTCTGTGCATTACCCAGGCAGACTGAGGATACGTGAGCAGTCTCTGCAGTTGCTGGGATTTCAGCACTGCTGGCTTCTACCCTTCTCTCATGGAAGTTGGGGACTCACTGGCTTTTTAAATATCATGGTGGTGCATCAATATCTGGCACTGTGGAAGGAAGAAATAGGCCTTTCTGTGAGCATGAAGTGTGCTGAACTAAAGCCAGCAGTCTTCAGGGTTTTTAATTACCAAGCCATTCAAAGCCTGCCACTTTGGAGAGAGATATTTTGACACCACTCAAAGGTTTTAACATCTGCTCTTTGTGCTGAGCTGAGGCACTTGGTGGAATCTGTTTAATTTTTCATTGTCAGATATTTTCCTTTGTGTCCCTGTAACAATAATATAGTTTACAGAATGGGAGCTCTGTCAGCAAAGACAGCTAGGTTTTCATGGTGCAGAAATGAGTTCTTATTGACTCCTCAGCAACAGAGTGTGAGCTCATGTGCAGGGAGGGCAGTTGGAGAAGAACTGCTTGAATTATAGTCCAGCTGAAACTCTACTCCTCCAAGACCTTGGATAAATTATTTCAATTATGCTTTCCCCATTTATAAACTTCACAGCACCCTGTGGGCTTTGAGTAATATTTCCAAGGAGGTGAAAGCCAGGGTTGCTGCTAGGATGGAAATTATCTGTCAGACCACAGAGCGCTACCACTTGTTCATCATGGGCTGTGGCTGGACCTGTTCTGGTTTTATTGAAGGTTTTATTTGTGGTGGTGAAATGCTCTCGCTTGGGATACTGTCAGATGCTTTCATGGTAGTCCCTGGTGTTCAGTTTATCCATGTGTGTTTTCTGCTTACAGTCAAGGCAAAAAACCAAAAGTACTGAAGTACAGCTGTGGCATGTGGTGCTTCCTTGAAACCAGAGATGTGCTTTGGAAGAGAAGGGGAGGAAGGTCCAAGAAGTGCTCATTGAGGTGCATTTTCTATACCTGATCCTTCCACTCCCTTCATACAGGAGCCAGAACAAAGTACTGTGTACAGGTCTGGAGCCCTCAGTATAGGAAGGACATGGACCTGGTGGAGCAGGTCCAGAGGAGGGTTGAAGCACCTCTGCTGTGAGGAGAGGCTGAGGGAGCTGGGGGTGTTCAGCCTGGAGAAGAGGAGGTTCTGGGGAGACCTAATAGCAGCCTTCCAGTACCTGAAGGGGGCTTCAGGAAGGATGGGGAGAGACTGTTTACAAAGGCCTGAAGTGACAGGACAAGGAGTAAGGGCTTCAAACTAAAGAGGAGCAGATTTACATTGGATATTAGGAACAAGATCTTTACTATGAGGGTGGTGGAACAGTGGAACAGGTTGCCCAGGGGAGTGGTTGGGGCCCCTTCCTTGGAGATATTCCAAGTGAGGCTCAACAGGGCTCTGGGCAACCTGATCTAGTTGAGGATGTCCCTGCTGACTGCAGAGGGGGGTGGACTGGATGACCTTTGGAGGTCCCTCCTAGTGCAGACCATTCCATGATTCTATGTCCTGCTTTCCATTGGGCTGTCTGGATCCTACAGCTGTAGTCTTGCACTGAAGAGAAGGGAGCAGCAGGTGTCTTTTCTTCCTGTTGTCTGTCGTGGTGCCCAGTGAGCTATTGGCACAGCCCAGCTGCAGTGGGCATCTCCTATGCCACAGAGGTATATCAGTCATACTTGCTGGTTTCAGGTTTGCCTTTGTTACAGTGGCACAGAGAATGAGAGTGAAGCAGAATTTCTGCATCCTGCCTGGGCTAACTGAGCTACCCTGTGAGATGCTGCAGCTCTCCCTAAACAGTGTGCTTTATAAATGTGTTTTCCCACCTTGGCTTTCTACAACTTTACCTCCACCCAGAGCTGCCAGCCACTTGAGTTTCACACATAGGGGGGGCTGCCTGTGCTGTG
This sequence comes from Melanerpes formicivorus, assembly GCF_026170545.1. Taxonomy (NCBI): domain Eukaryota; kingdom Metazoa; phylum Chordata; class Aves; order Piciformes; family Picidae; genus Melanerpes; species Melanerpes formicivorus. The sequence continues at coordinate 3,992,184 of NW_027142362.1, read as the reverse complement.
GGGTTCAGATCTGGGTCTGGGATACCCGGTGGGAGGCTGCCACTCAGGCTAGAGCCTCTCTGTTGTGCTGCCTCCCTGTAGTGTCACGGCGATCCTCTGAAAGCTGCTCCTTAAATATGCTATGGAATGGATGTGGGAAAGGATGCAGATCAAGTGGGAGATGGTATTCTCCAAAGTTTTGCAGAGCCAAGGCTATGTTTAACTCCCCAGTCTGCTTTCTAGGAGGAAACTAAGGGCTGTTGCCTCTTCAGCTGATTGTTTTTTTCATGCAGGCTGCTTGCTTGTATGTGTCGTCCTCCTGCTCTGCCGGTTTCAGAGTGGCTTACTGTTTGATTTTGCTCTAATCTTTTCAGTTAGATGAGGACTGGACTTGAAAAGAAGCTTGTAGCTTTCTCTCCCAGCTGTTGCACAGAAAAGGCAGCCCCTCCTTGCTTCATTTCCAGGCATTGCTCCTCTACTCGAGCTCTTGGAGAGATCGCCAGTTTAACTCTGACAAGAGTTGGTGTCCTGACAAGACTTCAGCACCACTCTGTGTCTTGTTTCGTGCTCTAACAAGCCCTGAACAAAGCAAGCTTGCTTTTCCAAGGGATCTGGAGATAAATTAAACTGAGGAAGCAAGATAGTTGTCTGCACTGGTGAAAGAGGCAGCTGATGATCAGTATTGTATACCTCAAACTAACATAACCCTCCCTGAAGAGGGAATATAAAAGAAATGTCTCTAATCATCAACACAGAACTTGAGAAAGAGCTGCATTTGATTTGTTTTGTATGGATGGACACAAAATATTTTAGCTCTGCAAACAGACATGTTCCAGAAGAGCAAAGCTGCTGAGCTGTTGCATGCTTATTCCACCTGCATTCTCATCTGGGCACCTCCATACAGCTCTGGGGGTGGTGCAAGTGCCACATAAAGGGCTGGGTGCCTTCTGCATAGAGGACTTCCCAATTTCCAGATGTTGTCTTCATTGTTAAGGTCACAGTATGCAGCTGCTCAGGGTATTCTCTGGTATCAGGTATTCACTGGCCTTCCCTGGAGGCTGCAGTGGCATTGGCATGGGTTTATAGTCCAATGTTGCCCTTCAAAAGGGTGCATAGCAGAGAGGATCCTTTGTCTTGAAAGCATAGCTGGACTGTTTGTTGGGTTTTACTATTCCTTTGACTTTTTTCCCCTGTCTTTATCACCTGGATGGGTTTGCTAACTGTTACTTACTCTACAGGGCTTGCTGCAGGCTGGCCCAGAGGCAGAGCAGAGGCTTACAGCTCTGGACAGGCGGTTCTGCCCCATTAGAGAGGCTCTGTTTTCAGACACCATCAGTACATGCATTTCCAGAGATAATTCTTATCAAGTTTTATCAAGCCTGGCCCTGATCTCAATTTTATACAATGTTCCCTCTTTCCTGCCACTCACAGGCAATAATCAAGTTTAGGCAATAAGCTGGTGATTAGATTTAATTCCGAGGCGGTCAGGAAGGCTCCAGTTAGGATGGGCACAAGAGCTTCTTGATGAATTTCTATGGAAGCCAAAGGCAGGATGTGCAAAGTCAGGCAGGTATCAAAGCCTGCAGCAGAATTAAGTAGGTTTGTGGCATCTGGTGTGGTGCACTGAGCTGTGCTCAAGTGTTGTCTGCCCTTTGGGATCTGATGCCCATGGAGTGAAACAGTGTCCATGAAAGCCAGGCTACCTCTGTTTGCTTCTTTAGATGTCCATGGAAAAGAGTAGAAATGTGTTAGTGAGTGCAGGGACTTCTCAGATGTCCTGCAGAAACATCCACTTGCAGGAAGTGAATGTGATTACTGGACAAGTGCCACACAGCTCTGCTGCTCCCTTCCCCCTGTGATCCAGGGAAACACCTCTTGAAGTGCTTGCTGAGCCCGAGCAGGGCAGGGTCAGTGACAGATGTGTGAAGACAGGAGGCATCCACTGTTGCCTTAAGCTGTCAGCTCTCAAAGGTGGTGCTTCTTAACTGTAGAAAGACTGAAGAGGAGAAGCAGCAGATCCTTGAGCATGGAGAAGTCTCTTGTTGACATAGCAGCTGTAGGAGGCAACTGCTAGGGCAGGACTCTTTGGTGATGGGCAATAGGTGGAGAGGTTTAGTAGCTCTTGGCACAGCTTGCTGCCACAGCACACAGTTATAGGCTGTCATTTATGACAGGAAAAGAAAATCTTGTTCCTCTGGGTCTGCAGGTAGTCATGCTGTTTAACCAACCTTTCCTTTGAAGTCTTGGCAGGCTGCAGTGTAAGAGGCTTTTAATTTTGATTAGGCACAGAGCTGAACTAAGCCAGCACAGCTCCCGAGTGTATCGCAGGCAGAGACGTGAGCACAGGGGTAGGGCTGGCACAGGAGTTAGAACAATGCAGGGTCTCATAGCAAGTTCCCTCTAAGGATCCTGCTGCAACAGCATGTGCCATGTTTGCATTGCCTAGCAGACTCTAGTCTCAGTCCAGAACTCTGTTGCAAATTCAATTTGCTGTTTGAAAACCAAACCTGATGTAGGGCAGTTCCATCATGGTCTTCAGTGGTCCATACCTTCCACTAGGTCAGGGAAGGTTAGGGTGGAGGAGTGAGCTGTTCTCTTTGCAGGCAAGCTACTGCTTGTAGTTACTCCTTGTCAGAGCAGCAAAGGAAGCCACTTGTCCACCTTTACTCTGTTTCTATTGGATTCAGCCAGAACTACTCTGGGCTAGGCAGAGATTCATCAAGCATGTCTCAAGCTTGTAAAGAATTCTCAAATCTAAGCTGATCACAGCAGCAGGTCAGGTGGGTCTGTCTCCTGTGTCCTGACTCTGATCTGCAGTTAATGTAACTGTTGGAAATGGTCATTCTGTACCAAAATCTGGGGTGATGAAGAGGCTTCAGCCTCTCAGTGCTCAGGTACAAGGGTATGATGTTACTGCGTGGTTTCTGAGCTGCTGCACAGCTGCCGTGCTCCTCACTGCGAGCCACAGTTTGGTGACCTATAAATGATGTGAACGCAATCGTCGCAGTCAGAAATGGGTCATGTGAAGCTAAATGTTTGGGCTGACTGAAAATGATGTTTGTTCTGGGTTGTGAGGTTAAAAACCAAGCTGAAACAAGCAAGCAAAACTCCAGGTGCAGTTGTTGGAGAGAATTGTTTCTGCCTCCAGTGGGGCACACTGCAAGGCCCTCTAGAGTTTGTCTGCTGGGGTGAGATCAGCTGTAACGCCTGAGCACTTAAATATAACTTTGCTTTTAGAAACATGCTTAGAAATATGCTCAACTGGTGTTACCTTTCTGGGCCATAAACCAGCTATCATCTGGCTTTAGAGGCCATCATATTTTCCAGCTGAGTCAGTGTATATAGAGTTTATTAATAAATCAGAAGGAGCAGAGTCACTGTGAGTGCCCCTTGGCAAACCACCTCCCTGCTGTCTCAGGTTTCCAAGCCCCCAAACTGGGAAATGAGACAAACTTTGCTTTGTGAAGATCTGCTACTGAGAAATGTCTGTCATTAATAAGGAGCTGCCCTCTTTCTCTTTTTTTTTTTTTTCCCCTTTTCAGGCTCAAATTGGTGGAAAAAGTTTTCCTCAAAGCATTGCTTAGCCCTTGGCTTTGAAGGTCTGGTGGCGATGGGTCCTTGTGGCTCCACTAGTAAAAGTTCTTCTCCCATCTCGTGCAAGCTTAAGCAGTAGTACAGAGCACTGCTAGGAGATGACTAATTGTGTGACAGCTTTATTTTCAGAGGAGAAGCTAGAGGGGGAAGGAATCATTAATTTGGGCATAGCTTCCATAAGGGTTTGTGTAGGTCATTCTGGTGATCAGATGGTTTGTGATTTCTTTGTATCAGTGTCTCTTCCTTGTAGGGCTGCAAAACCTTTGTTGTTGGTTTTTTTTCCAGTGGTAGCCAGTTTCAAGTACAAAAATGTGAAATGGTCAAAATTCACCAGAAAAAAAGGAAGTTCTAAGATAAATAAGAGATAAGTAATTCATTAGAAGATGTCACATCTGTGAATCCTGAGAAATTCCAGAGAATAAGGTGATTTCAGTCACCTTGCAGGCAAGTATGTATCACAGTATCAGAGTATAACAGTGGTGCAATTACTCTTCAAGCTGGCTGATTTTAAAAGCATCTTGGTACTGAAATCAACTTTGGGGAGGCAATTTGAGATTTAGATGGCATTTCCAGGTACATGCAGAGAGTTTGTGCTTCTGAAGTGATACATAAAGGTGTCCTCTGTAAAGCAAGAATGCCATTTTTGTTCATTGAGACTGTAGAAAGGGAGAGAACAGAAGGGAAAAAAGAAATCATGCCCTGGTCTTGAAACAGAAAAGCACATTATTCTCTTCAGCTGAGGGTAAATATTTACTTCAGTGTCCTGGCAGAGGTAGGGCTGGTGCCCAACACCTTATAAAATGCCTTTTTAATTGGATAGGTGTGTTGGACACATTAAAACCCTTATTATGGAGCACTGCATTTGAAAGCCCCATTCACATGCGTTTGCCTAGGGTTGATTCTTGGCTTTTTCCTCTCCCCAGATCTGTGTTTTTCTTTTCTCTCTTGTCTCCCAGCTGGTAATAAGATTTCTTATTATCTTCTTGCTTATGACTCCTTCAAGGCTACTGACAAAGGGGCCTCAGCTGCACTCTTGTTATTATCTGGGCAGATATCAGTTGAATTTGAAAGGGTGGATTAAATAAGTGCCTCACTAATGTTGCCAGGCCTAACTTCATTACTGTGATCCTGCAAAGGAGGAGAGGAGAGGGGAAAGAAATGAGCTGTCTGGAGAGAGCTGAGTGCCAGAATAGGGAGCCTTGTGTGTGCAGGTACTTCTATACCTAAATACATGTGTGTAGGCATATGGCACCTCAATTTGCCAGTCCTTGCCTCTTTTCTTTCAGACTCAGAAATTATTTATAGATCCAAGTAACATAAAACATTCTGCTTTGGAAGAAAATGCTGAAATGGAAGAGGGGAGTGACTTGTTCACATAAATGCTTTGCCACTCACTTCTTCCTGGCATTTATGGTGGATCTCTCTCTGTGCAGGCATTTGGGAGCTATCTAGGACTCTCTTTAAGGAGGAATGTGCTTTTGCTCTTTGACTTCTCCTGCTCCTGCAAATTCAAGTTCCTTTGGCCTCTCTTGCCTATTGCATGGGTGGGTATTGTGCCTCTGGTGCAGGGACCTTGGCTGCAACATTCAGTCTGATCCAGTGAGTAAGACTAAGACACAGGGAAACAGAACTGTTTTCATAGTCACCTCAGTGGGTGATTATATACAGATTCATAAATGGTTCAGTTTGGAGGGGACCTTAAACATCATCTAGTTCCAACCCCCTTGACACTGGCAGGGACACCTTCCACTAGACCAGGTTGCTCAAGGCTTCATCCAACCTGGCCTTGAACACCTCTATGGAGGGAGCATCCACAGCCTCTCTGAGCAACCTGTTCCAGTGTCTCACTACTCTAACTGTAAAAAACTTCTTCCTACTGTCTCGTCTAAATCTATCCTCATCAAGCTTCAATCCATTGCCTCTCATCCTAGCACTACAAGCCCTTGGAAGAAGTCCCTTCCTGGCTTTCTTGTAGGCCCCTTTCAGGTGCTGGAGGTTACTTTGCCTTAGTTTTCCCTGCACCATATCTGTCCAGTCTGAAAAGACCACAGCCTTCAGCATAGGGTTGATGATGTTTCGACTGTATCAGTTTCCTAATGCAGTGAGGCCCCCCATTCTCTGGGGTCCTCTGAACATTAACAAACAAATGCTCAGTGTTGAGTGCTTTGAAAATCTCAGATGAAAGGCAAAGTGTTATTAGGACGAATTAGCATCTCCTTCCCCTATGCATTGATCAGTGGGGGAAGTGGTCCCCTTGGAGGCTGGAGGCTGGAGACAGCTTTGTGGATGTACTGATTTGTTCTGCATGATGATTTCTCGTGGAGTAATTGCACTGTCAGAGTGTTTATCAGCTAATGAAAACCTACTTCAATAACACAAAAAAGCAAGGATAAGTGAGCTTTGGGTTTCTGTATTATTTTCTCTCTGAGCATCTGTTATTCATGAGCCAATTCTGTTCACCACTCTGGTGGGTTGCAGAGGATAAGGAAACCTCATCCACCAGCCTAATGAAACCACATGTGGAAATGGGTATCTAGATAAGAAGAATCTCACTTATCCAAGAGCAGATGGGATGGAGGAGAAACCACAGAGGAAGTTTAAACTGCTTTGTACCAAGCTGTAGATGCACAGACTTTGAATTAGCCTTTTCTCTGTGCTGTGCTGGAATCTGCTGTGCAGGCCTAGACACTCTGCTGCTGTCCCAGCCTGATTTTGAGTACTGGAGGATGCTCTGATGTTGAAACCAGATCCAAATCCCCACACCACATTGTGTCTAAACTGCATGTTTTCTAACCTATGTTGTTAAGCTTCAGAGTAATGATAGTCCTCCAGATCCAAGTGGCTAATTGCATTATTTAATGAAGAGCGTGTTCTGGATCCCAGAACTCTGCAGAGCAGTTTAAACAACAGAGGAAAAGCAAAGCAGCATGATGCTCTGGGGGTTGTGTCTGAGTTTCCCCAAATTGGCAAGGAGGGGAGAGTAGTTTGCATGAAGTCCTGAAGCCACACCAAGCAAAGAACTGTTTGGACAGAGAGGCACTGTAAGACCTCACAAGATAAAGAGATCTGATGCAGAAACCATGCTGGTTAGTAAAATACCAAGCTGTGCATTTGAGTAGGTTAGTCAGTGCCACCCAGCAGCTTCTCTCAGTGCTTTGAATGATGGCATCCAAATGCTGCAGTGAGAACCTGTGCTGCTTGTAGCAGGTGAAGGAAGCAGAATGGAGTCCAGGAACATATGGAGCCCAACCTCACAAAAGCTCAGGTCAGAGAAGACAACACAGCTAAATGGATAATGGAGGGAGTCAGCAAGAGGCTCAGGTTAGTGTTTCTAGTGGCTTTCTTCCTCTAAAATGAAAGTGACACTTAATTCCCCCACTCTACCCATTACTACCAGCCTTGCTTCTTCCCAACTGGGATGCTTTGGCTGCAGCAGTAGTGCCATCTAACCCTCCTGATTGTCCCCAGTAAGAGTTTTTTTACACTTACCTAATGAAGAAGACTTGTGAGGAAGCAACATTGGGGTTTTTCCTGACCTTGCTCAGCAGCTGGGGTTGTTACCTTGACTTTTGGCACAAAGCAGTGCTGTTGTCAGAGCAGTAGGGGAAGGGAGGATATGTGTGTTCAGCTAGCTCCAGAGAGCACTAAATCCAAAGGGCCAAATTGGGGTGTCCCACTCACTATTCATAGTCTTCCAAGTTCTAATGCTGAAACTGATGGGGATGAAAGGAGCTGAGGAAGCAAACCTTACAAGGTTGTGAACCGAAGCTTTTGGTATGTGGTGTCACAGGGATCTCATTTTAGCACACAAAATCAGGCAAATACTTAGGATTAGGACCTGGCTCAGCCTCATCTCCCTTGTAATCCTCCAAATCTTCAAGTTTTTAGGCCTTTCATTTAGCTCTAAGCAGCCTGCCCGTGTGGTCACACTGGTTGATGTAGGTCACAGCTCAGCACTGGTCTGTAAAGCGCAGCATGGGGTACGGACCGCATCCTTGTTGCGTGGGGAGGTGATGGGGTCTGGTGGCATGCCAGCTCTGGTGGAGATGAGGTCAGGCAGCAGCTTTGTCTTTGGATAGTGCAGACTGGAAATGCCACTGTGCCAGTACCAGGGAGCTGCTCAGGAAGTGGAAACCCTTACTGCAGATTTGGAGCTTGAGATATAGGGCAAAGGCGGCCAGGGTGGCTGCAGGCTTCTTTGCTGCTCCTGGTTGTCATCTGCTAATGCAACACCTGGTGGACAATAAATCCCTGACTGTTCATCTTTGTTCTCATCTGTACCTGTCACAGCTATTTATGTCATTGCTGCTGCTGCTGTAATCTTATAGCTGTAACTTTATAGATTGCAAGTGGCTGTGGTGTCATTCATGCACGGACGTGGTGGTAGAAGCTGGGAGTTTGGGCTGGGGTTTTTGTGGCAGGGGGTGGGAATAATGTTTAGTGTGTTCAGGAGAACAGTGGTGTGTTCCCCACTGACTGTCTACAAGACCCTTCAAGTACTAAACTTGCTTTTTGAATCAGTGTATTCTTTAATGATGCACACATTGTGCACCAGCTTACTGTGGGCTCTTGAGGGTTCATTCTGTGGTTTCCACTCTTGGTAGCCAAAAGTCTGCCTGCACCAAGGCAAGAGAGCAATCTTTGTGCTGTTCCCATCATTGCTAAAGCCCCTGCAGGTTCCAGAGACTGCCTGGCACTAAGGTTGGGATAGGAGTGTAAGGGGACTTGTCTTTGTGATCCTGTATGTGCAGCTGTTAGTCTAGCTGGTAGCTAGATCTGGTGGTGGACTGTTCACCCAGTTAGTGCTCTGGGTCACAGTTGCTAAAGCCTCCTGGGTTTTCCCATGACCTCCAAAAAATTCAGCATCAAGGTCACCAGAGACATCTGCCTCTGACTGCTGGTGCTTAGGCAGTTATTTTAGGCAGCCTGGATCATCCTATGCATGTGTGCACAGACATATGCAGGCAGACTTCTCCCATCCGTAGGAACCAGGCACCCAGCTTCTTACTGAGGCATTTGACAGTCTATGGAATACCAGAAGCACTGGGACGAGTTTCCAAATGGCTTCTTTGGATCTAAACTGCAAGACAAATGCTTTATTTGTGGATGGCTGGCAGCCTGCTCCCCCTCTCTTACTCATGGCCACTGCAGCTGCTGGGTCCTGTGCATCAGTACATGGCACTCATGCAAGAGGAGCAGTGAGCAAGTATTAACCAACAAGACCCTGAAGGAGAACACATCTTGCACTGGCAGTGGAGTTGCTCAAAGGACAATGCTGTTAGCCATGAAGGAAGGCAAAAGTGTGCTGTGTAACCATCTGGCACTCCATCAGTCCTCACTGCTGCTCTCCATAGGCTTGTCTGTCTGTCTCACTTCACATCAGCACTGGTTGTGGCTGCTGTTCTTCATTCTGCTCCTTCCCAATCTTGTGGACAGGTGCCAAGCTACTCTGAGAACTTAAGTCAGGTGCTGCCTCCAAAAGCCAGTTTTAATCCAAACTTCACATCTGAGAGTGGAGGTCACCACGGTGTCCTCAGACCATTTCTGGGGAGGTGATGTCTGCACTGGGCAGTGGTGGTGGGACCCCCTCAGACTCATATGAAGGGAGCTACCTCTTCTGTAAAGAATTTCCCCTCTGTGTGTCCAGCTGAGAGCTGAGTGGTTGGCATCTAAGATAGATGTGTCTGTATTGCGATGCTCAGCAGCAGTTGTTAGGTGACTTTTCCGTCGTGACTATTCTTGCTTTCCTCTTTAGACGAGATCACAGGATGTCAGGGGTTGGAAGGGACCCAAAGAGATCATCAAGTCCAAACCCCCTGGCCAGAGCAGGACCATACAATCTAGCTCAGGTCACAGAGGAATGCATCCAGATGGGTCTTGAAAGTCTCAGGAGGATGAGACTCCACAACCTCTCTGGGCAGCCTGCTCCAGTGCTCTGTGACCCTTACAGTAAAGAAGTTCCCCTTTGTGTTGAGGTGGAGCATCCTGTGCTGCAGCTTACATCCATTGCTCCTTGTCCTACCACAGGGAGCAAGTGAGCAGAGCCTGTCTCCTCCCTCCTGACCCCCAGCCCTCAGATATTTATAAACATTTATGAAATGCCCTCTAAGTCTTCTGCAGACTGAAAAGCCCCAGGTCCCTCAGCCTCTCCTCGTAATGCAATGCTCCAGTCCCTTAGAGCGTTCTGGTTTGTTGTCTCTGTAGGTAAGGTCCTGGTTTCCATTTGGCCAGCTTTTAGAAAACAATAATTAAAATTAATTAGTCTTTTGTTTCTGTGGCTTTTGATGCTCCAGCTGGGGTTGCAACAGCCAAAACACTATGAGAAGGGTTTGTGATGTTAGATTGCAGCAGTGCCTACAAGCTTGAGCAGAGATGAGCCTTGTTTTACTGCCTTACCTCCTTTTCCTGTGGTTTGCTCCCTCTCCTTAGCTTCACAAAGGGTAAGAGGAAATCCTCTCTTGGGATTACAGAAAAGTACAATTTTGCCTCATTTTTGAAGTCATAGCTGTTGAGTCTGATGCAGCACTTGGGTCTTCAGGACTAGTTTTCCTTTCAGAGAGAGTTCCTGAGTCCCTGTTTGTCTGCTTATAGTTTGTAAAGTCTTCGTGACCTGCAGTGGGACCCTTCAAGTGTGGTCTGTGTCACTGCTGCTGTGAAGGCCTGGAAGGTGAATTTAGCCAGCTCTCTTGCCTGTAAAAAGCACTCCTTAGGGGGATTAATCATGGCACCCAAAGACTGCCTAGAATAATTCTGAGATGCAGCAGGAGGTATTGTCTGGGCATAAATGGGAGAAGGAAAAGAAGTCCTTCTTGGCAAGATGTTGAAGTGTGATGTAAGGCAGGAGGTTTACTGGGCAGAGAGCAGCTGGCTAAGGAAAAGACTTACTAGAATCTTACAGGCCAGGTTGCAGACATCATGGGCTGGGTGACATTTCTGTGATCATATTGTGTGATACCTGCCTGAGCAGAGGCCTTGTGGCAGTCACCTGAGGTTTCCTCAAATCCTGGCTGTGTGCTTGGCCAGCCAGCCAGCATTAGGGATGCACAGTTCCCTGCATCCTCGTAGTGTTGCCAGAGCCGTGTCACCTGCTCTGCGAACTGTGAGATGCTGATACAAGCTGGATAACACTAAAGCTTTGCATTAATTTGGCCTCCTGGAGAAATCAATCCATCATGTTAATTGGGTGCAGTGCTTCGGTGCCAGGTGGCTGTCTTGGGTCCAGAAAGTTGGAGCACATATGGTCTCGCACTGACTTCTAATAAAGGAAAGAATTAGTGGTGGACTCTCTGTCGTGGTAGGATTTCTTTTCCAGCTTGCAGAAGTTGAATGGGGTAATCTGAGCCATTGCCTCTCTGACTAACACCCACTGGAAATCACACTTTGACCCTCACAGCTGTTTGACTCTTGGGGATGGAGAGTTAGTCTGTCTTTTATGATCCATATCTTCAAAGGAACGTGCAATTTGTGCCAGCTACAAGCACTAATTAACTGCCCTGATTTCTCTGTCCATTGAACAGCTGGAACAAAGACATCTATCCCTATCTTTGTGTGTCAGAAAGGAGGGACTTTGGTTTAGGAGTGTGCAATAGTGGCTATGAGAAATCAGTCTGGGCTGAGGCCTCCCAGTGCTCCTGCCATGGTCATAGGAATCACAGAGTGTTAGGAGTTGGAAGTGACCTCCAGAGGTCATTGAGTCCAACCCCTCTGCCAGAGCAGGATCTTCTAGGGCAGGTCACACAGGAACACATCCAGGAGGGTTTTGAAAGTCTCCAGAGTAGGAGATGCCACAATCTCTCTGGGCAGCCTGCTCCAGGGCTCTGTCACCCTCACCAGTGTCTCTTCATGTTTAGAATAGAATAAACCAATAAACCAAACCAGGTTGGAAGAGACCTTCAAGATCATCGTGTCCAACCCATCAACCAATCCAACCCACCCAAACAGCTAACCCATGGCACCAAGCACCCCATCAAGTCTCCTTCTGAACACCTTCAATGACGGCGACTCCATCACCTCCCCGGGCAGCCCATTCCATAGCGCAATCACTCTCTCTGTATAGAGCTTCTTCCTAACATCCAACCTGAACCTCCCCTGGTGCAGCCTGAGACTGTGTCCTCTTGTTCTGGTACTGGGTGCCTGGGAGAAGAGACCATCATCTGCCTGTCTACAACCTCCCTTCAGGTAGTTGTAGAGAGTGATAAGGTCACCCCTGAGTCTCCTCCTCTCCAGGCTAAGCAACCCCAGCTCCCTCAGTCTTTCCTCACAGGGCTGTGTTCCAAACCCCTCACCAACTTTGTTGCTCTTCTCTGGACTCGTTCCAGCAAGTCAACCTCCTTCCTAAACTGAGGGGCCCAGAACTGGACACAGTACTCGAGGTGTGGCCTAACCAGTGCAGTGTACAGGGGCAGAATGACCTCCCTGCTCCTGCTGGCCACACTGTTCTTGTTGCAGGCCAGGATGCCACTGGCCCTGTGGAACCTTCTGTGTTCTAGATTGTAGCCATTGTTCCTTGTCCTATCACTGGACACCACAAAGAGCCTGGCAGCTTCACCTTGACACCCACCCCTCAGAGATTTGTAGACATTGATAAGTTCCCCTCTCAGCCTTCTCTTCTCTGGACTAAACTGCCCAAAGTGTCTCAGTCTTGCTGGGGATGGAAGTGCTGAGGAGTAGGATAGACTGAGATTACCTTCTGGCACTTAAGCAGGTTTTGACAGTCATCATTTCCCTGTGAAATTTCCTGATAATTCTTTTCTCTCTCCCTCTTTTTTTTTCTTTTTCATTTTAATTGGGAAAAAAAAAAAAAAAAAAGTACTGGAATTATTTTTTACCTACTTATAGAAAAACTGCTTCTTAATGAAAGAAGATCTGAGAAAATTTTGACCAGCTTGTAGCCTGCGTGTTATTAATTCACTGCAATGTCAGTCATGGTGTCAGTCTACCATTTGACCATGGCTGGGAGCAAAAAGAGGCTGCTGCACCATTTGGAGCATAGGGTGTCAGGAGAGGTGCTTGGATCTGTTTCTGGAGCCTGCTCACTGTTTTATAGAGATGCTGCCTGTTGATGAGTGACTTCCCTTGTGCAGTGAAACTCAAGAGGAAAGCCTGCATGGGTGTGGGACACTTGGGGGAGTGCATTGGCATTTGGAGGAATCCTGTTTCTTCTGAACCTCAGACCTCTGAGCCAGACTTTCTGTGGTGTGTGAGCACCAGTCAGGCAATGGCAGCAGCTTGATGTGTTTCAAAGATGAATTGCCTCTCATGTGAGTTGGCCATCATCATTTTAAACCTGACAGGAGAGTATTGGAGCTGATTGCTGGGTCACAGCAGTCCCCAAGTAAATAAAAGCTTGGAATGTAATTTGTCTTTGCAAAGTAAAACATTTGATTAGAGGGGAATGACAGAGAAAAGAGCTTCTAACCACAGTCACTGCAGCCAGAATCCACTTCAAGGCTTTGTGCTGCTGTGCCTGAATTACTGGATTGAGGATCCTTGGATTGAGATCCGGGTTGTTGTGCTGCTCCTGCTTCTTGTTTGTGACCCCATGGTTCAATATCTTTGTAGCTCTTTGCACCTCTATACAGTCATGCAAAATTAGTAATGTTTTTCATCCCCAAGAGCTGTTCAGAGGTTTCCTTGGACTGTGTAAGGTCAGTCAGGATCGATACGAGGAAACACAGGACTCAATGCCATCAATACAGGCTTGGGTATCTAGAGAACTCTTGCCTGTGCTCTCATGTTTGTGGTTGTATGAGGACCTGTCCATGATGGCCAAATACTGAGCAAACATAAACCAGCAGAATACATTTGGATCATACAAGTTGAGTGTCTGTCTCTCCAGATTCATTCGCTGACTGTTGTTTGGCACTAAGAGAGATTTTGTCCCATTGCTTTCTGAATCCATCTGAACTTTTGGCTCTCTCATCATGTGGCATTGAGTTCAACAACTTAAAAATTAATTGGGGGAGGGGATTGGAAGCTATTTTCTCCCTTTTTAAGCTCTTTGGGAATATAATAATACAACAAATACTAGTATAAGCCAAATTGTTCCCTGTGAGCTACCTGCAAGAAGCAGCTTACTCATCCTCGGGTTGATTACTTGGTGCTTGGGCTTCCTCTTCTTAGCTAAGTGCTCTAAAATCCATTGCCAGTTCTATACCTAGCAGTACTTTTCATGGGAAGGAGTTAGTGGTTGGCACAATGATCTGAGTGAGAGGGGGGATGACAGGCTGTGGCATCTCAGGTGGGGTTGGGATCATCTACAAGGCATCCAAGATGCATTTCAGCTGATGAAAACACTTGACAATTGGCTTTGCTGTTCTCTTCTGAATAACTGATTAGGGAATAAGCATGAGAGAAGAGCAGACTTCTGGATCCTGGGTTAAATTAAACAGATTCACTCAGAGGCTATTTCTGCTAATTAAGGGCACTGTATTTCTGAAGGCACCCTGGGTTCTAGGCAGCTCTCCTGGGGAAAGAAAAGGCCCACTTGAAAACAATCAAATCCATTATTTTATAGCCTTCTTTTGCATTGGCTTTACATTTCAGGATGCTTGACCTGGATGGATCAAGCTGAGTATTTTGTGCAAGTGGCTATTTTAACTGCCCTTCTTCCCTTGCCTTTCATCTTTTCAACACAAGTACATCAAATGGAACCAGAGAAATGAGAGTTGGGAAATATTTATTATATGCCTGCCCTCTCAGGGTTGAATGCAAGGTGATTTCCAGCAGCACTGTCTGCTGGTGGCTCACCCAGCCCAGTTTTCAGTGTCTTGTGTGCTAGGGTATCCCTTGGGATGCCTGGGCTGCAGACTGACAGGTTGTGACTGACAAAATGTCTTTGTGCCAGCTTTCCCCTAGGAGCTGGGGAAAGGAATTCCTCAGTTCAGTAGATAATGTACAGAAGAAAGTGGAAGCTAATTTGAACTATCATTTTTAAACACCTGAAATAAGTTTCAATGCATCTGAGTGTCAGATTGTCTGTCCTGCAGGTCATCCCTCTCCATCTAGAGAGCAGTGGTAGTAGGGAGAGCTGCCCATGTGCAGCTGCTGCTGTTCCTCCCCATGGTCCTGTGGTGACCATCCCAAGGTGAACTCCAACTTTGCATCTCTTCAGGTTTTTTGGCATTGTCACCAAGCTCACAGCAAAGACTCCAGTTAAAGGCCCTGGGGGAGTGGCCCAGTGGGCTGTGGCAGGAGACCTTCACATGCATTTTCACATGAACCTTTTAAGAGCCCTAGGATGATAATGATAATTTGTGGTTGCTGATCATCTGTGTCTTAGATGAAACCTATCTTCTGTGATTTTTCTGAGGCATTTAGAGCCTTCAACCTGTCTCTTCCCCCTCATATCTACACACAGAAATGTTCATCTGGGGAGACATATTTGCTCCAGTTTCAAACTCTTTCTTCTTGTACAGTGAGGTTACACTAGGCACTGCACACAATGGCTTAAGTTATTTGTTGAATCCCAGCACTGTCTGATTGGAAGAACTTCAACCAAGTTATTTTGGAGTGCAACCATGAGCTGAGAATTACAGCACTATTCATGCATCACTTCAGATGCTTCATCTCTTGTCATTGATTTTAATACATGAGTGAGTGCAAATTTATCCTAAGTGGATTTAACAAGTATCTTTGCTACCTTCTCATGAGGCTATTTCTAGTGATGACATTCTAGGCTCTGTGTTGAGTTTGCTTTAAAGAAAACCAAAACCCTCAAACCAAAACCCAAGACAGTGTTGCAAGATTGACTGTCAGGCTTTTGAAGTGATCAAAGAATTCATTGAGCTTCTGTGTTTCCTAGCCAAGGAAATACTTCAGTGAGCCAGCAATGTGCCTTTGCAGCCAAGAGGACCAATGGCATCCCGGGGTGTATCAGAAGGGGTATGGTTAGTAGGTCAAGAGATATTCTCTTCCCCCTCTACTCTGCCCTGGTGAGGCCACATCTGGAGTATTGTATCCAGTTCTGGGCCCTTCAGTTCAAGAAGGACCTCAGGGAACTGCTTGAAAGAGTCCAGTGCACAGCAACAAAGATGCTGAAGGGAGAGGAACATCTCCCTGTGAGGACAGGCTGAGGGAGTTGGGGCTCTTTAGCTTGGAGAAGAGGAGCCTGAGGGGTGACCTCAGTCATGTTGATAAAGATGTGAAGGGCAGTGTCATGAGGACAGAGCCAGGCTCTGCTCAGAGATCTCCATGATAGGACGAGGGGCAGTGGGTGCAAGCTGGAAAGTGGAAGGTTCCATGTGAACGTAGGGAAAAACTTTTCCACTGTGAGGATGACAAAATACTGGAGGGGGCTGCCCAGAAAGGTGGTGGAGTCTTCTCTGGAGACATTCAAAATCTGCTGGGATATGTTTGTGTGTGACCTGCTCTAGGTGATCCTGTTCTGGCAGGGGGGGGCTGGAAAAGATGAACTTTTGAGGTCCCTTCCTTCCCCTGATGTTCTGTGATTCTAACTTAGCCATATCGAAGATGTGTGCCCTGAAGTTTACATCTTTTCCTGAGCTCTTGGCTTCGTCTCTGAGGGGATAAAAATGATCAAAATAAATGTGTTTCCTTTTCTCAGCACTACAAAACCATCAGCTCAGCTATATTGAAAAATTTTGTGTTACCAATAAAATTTCATGGTCAAAGTCAACTCTTGAAACGTGAGATCAAGAGTGATGAAGCTCACTGTGCCTGCTCCAGAGCAAAACAGCAGTTGCTGCCATTCCATCTCAGAGGACTTTATGGATCTCTGGTGTGTAAAATGACTTCTGTATTGTATCCCAAACAGTCTCATCTCCAGGGAGGAATGAAAGTATATTGTTTCTGACAGTTTTTACCTTTTTTTTTTTTCTGACAGCTTTACACTTTGACATTTCTCTGTCCCAACTTGTTTTCCTACTCACTGACCCAAAATACCATAATGGTCTGGTTCAAAGGCTGCAACTAGCCTCAGATTTTGTGCTCTGTTGAGCCTTCATTTCAGTTTAGTTTACTGAATTGTCAACCCCCTACCTATGAGAGGCACAGGGAGATGGAAAAGGCACCACTAGAATTCTGATGACTAAGAAACCACGGCTGGGGCAGAAGGCAAGATTTCATCCTGATATTATTTTATCTATGTAATATATTAATATATATAATTTATTATTATTATTGTTGTTATTATTATTATTATTATTATTATTATTATTATTATTATTATTATTATTATTATTATTATTATTATTATTATTATTATTATTATTATTTAGAATAAACCAAACCAGGTTGGAAGAGACCTTCAAGATCATCGTGTCCAACTCATCAACCAATCCAACACCACCTAAACAACTAACCCATGGCACCAAGCACCCCATCAAGTCTCCTCCTGAACACCTCCAGTGATGGTGACTCCACCACCTCCCCGGGCAGTCCATTCCAATGGGCAATCACTCCCTCTGTATAGAACTTCTTCCTAACATCCAACCTGAACCTC
This sequence comes from Melanerpes formicivorus, assembly GCF_026170545.1. Taxonomy (NCBI): domain Eukaryota; kingdom Metazoa; phylum Chordata; class Aves; order Piciformes; family Picidae; genus Melanerpes; species Melanerpes formicivorus. The sequence goes on along the minus strand of NW_027142362.1, from coordinate 3,975,149 downwards.
CCCTGGTGCAGCCTGAGACTGTGTCCTCTTGTTCTGGTACTGGGTGCCTGGGAGAAGAGACCATCATCTGCCTGTCTACAACCTCCCTTCAGGTAGTTGTAGAGAGTGATAAGGTCACCCCTGAGTCTCCTCTTCTCCAGGCTAAGCAACCCCAGCTCCCTCAGCCTCTCCTCACAGGGCTTGTGTTCTGATCCCCTCACCAACTATTATTGTTGTTATTTCTCATTATTCATGAGAAAATTAAACACAATGTTTTGACCTTGAAATCTTCTTGTTTTACCCACACCCCCCTTCATTTCTTTGTGCATTTAGGGTTAGACACATAGGTTGTAGCCATGGAGCCGTTGCTAGGATGCCAGGAACTGGATGAATCTGTCTTTCCCATGCAAAAACCTTTGCATCATTTCAGAGCTGTCACTGTAGCTGTGTTCTGGGGTCATCCACTGAACTTGAAAGTGTGGGTGCAGCTCTGGCCAGCCTGTGTGTTGCCTCTTGAAGAAGTGTGAAGGTTAGAGCAATAACTCCTGCAAGGCATAAACTGGCACTGCAGACAGAGGTCTGAATGTATGGCTAAAATACCTTTATGTTGTGGTCTTCCACTTGGTTTTGACTTCCTCCAGAAATGAGGTCTAGGTTCAAAAAGAGGCCTGGAGCAGTAGTCACTGAAAATTTGTGCCTTTCTCTTGCATTTCCCCCCTGGAGTTTGGCAGCATTAGAGACTCTTGTATTTAAAATCCCTTTACAAATCAATAAATGTGTTTGAAACCACATCCTAGGAGGCCACAGTCACAGAGCCCTGCAAGGGCCTGGGTGTAGAGTGGAAGCACCCTCATATGCTCAGGGTTGCAACATAATCCCTTGAAAAGAGTGAAAGTGAAAACAAATTCAGGCTTAGAGGGTTGTTGGAATTTGGAATGTGCTTCCATTATCCTGTATCAAGGTTGTTAGATAAATGCAAAGCTTCCTCATAGACCTCTGCCTTGCTGCTCTTACTCAGCAAATGTCTTGCCTATTAAATGTCCTATTGTTCCTTCAAATCAAACTTGGAGACTATGGCCCATCAGTGTGGTGCTCCAACATGGTCAGCTGGTTGAGCTCAGAGTAGCTGCTGAAGCTCTGCAGTCACAGCTAGCTGCAGTTTGCATCAGGCCAGTCACAGGCTTGGAAAGTAGGCTAAGGAAAGCGATGAAGTGGGTATGAATCCACAGCAAGCATCTGCATGTTTTTCTCTGATATACCACAGTTTATTTCCAAGTGTTGGGGTGCAGCAGAGGGAAGAGAGATTCCTTCAGAGACCTTGAAGGTGGTTAGTAGGTGAGCTCTGAGAGGGAGCTTCCCCTTCCCACAGATGGGTAGGGTCAGCCCAGCGTCAGAAGACATGTAGGCAGCAAGCGAGGAATCCTTGCAATGGTGGGAGGGAGGTTTCTCATCTCCCAGGCTCTGCTTTGCTGCTGGCAGGGAAATGTGCTTTCAAAGCACAAGTTACAAAAGAGGAGCCAGAAAACAAGATGCAAATGAGAGAAGAAATAAACTTCAGAAGAGTTTCCTTTATGGTTATGACTCAGTTGTTGAGAGAGGCAGACAGTGTAGCTTTTGATGCATCAAAGGCGTGTCACAACCGCCTTTAATCAATTCCTCTCTTTGCCTTTGCACGGATGGGGAGGCCTTGGATTTACACAGCAGCAGAGCTGCTTGCCCAAGCACTAGCCTGTTGCTGCTATAAGTAAAGAAAACAAACCTCAAAACCCTTCTGGCTGCTTTTTATACTCTACTAGAGATCAATCTTCATCTGGCCACTTCAGTTTCAGTGGGGAATCCAAAGAGATGCAGTAGATGGTTTTGTCTGCAGGTGCAGTGCAATGTGCTTTTCTGCTCTTTCTTCCCTCCAAAGTACAAACATGGGACCTCAATTACACCTTTTTCCCAGGATCAAGCAATTCTCTCCTTCACCCACCCCAAATTCCCTCTGATTCTTTCAGGTCATTTTATATGGTAGAGGAATTGCTGGATTTCCCCACCCACAGTAGTATCAGCTTGATAGATCTGCTTTGTTCCAGTGTAAGTAGAAGGTGTCCCTGCCCATGGCATGTGGCTTGGAACTAAATGATCTTTAAGGTCCTTTCCAACACAAACCATTCTCTAATTCTATGATAATGCCATGAGCAGACTTTGGGCATTTACTGTTTGTTGTTGCTCAACAAGCTTTTAGCTCTGTAACATCAGAGGGTAGAAACTTGTCTACCAGACCAGTAACCAGTGAGCCAGGACATGACACAGTCATATGTGCACAATACATAGGAGCTTTGCCAGCAATTTCCCTTCCAGTGCTCCACAATCACCCTGTGGACAAACTTCTCCATCTCTTGAAGTTGCCCAGTTGAGACCAAGCACCTTTCTGAGAGATGGTATTTAAAGCACAAGTGATTGGGGTCTTGGTGTGTGGGGTAATTGGATTAAAATGTAGATGAAAGACAAGCTAAGGTTAGCTGGCATTAGGATCTGTCCTGCCATTATTTAATGAGGAGGGAAATGTGCTTTCAAAGAGGAGCCAGAAAGCAAGATGCAAATGAGAGAAGAAATGAACTTCAGAAGAGTTTCCTTCGTGGTTATGCTAGGAAGTGCAATTCTGCAGTGTAAGGAGAGTCTTTTTACCTGCAGTCAGTTGTGACTGTGTGTGTCTCAAGTTGCTCCCAGACCATTCTGTGCTGTAAAACGCTGAAGCTGGAAAGAAAAGCCCTCAGGCAGGTTGTACCAAATGAACCTTTGGTGAGCTGCCTCCTAGAGCCCGCGTGGGAGGTAGAAAGAGTGTCAATGCATCTCTTGTCTTCCCAGAGTGCAAACCTGGGGGGCTGGTTACACAGCAGCTGTATCATACTGTGCGTAGTTTATCATCATCTATCGCTCCGAGGAGCCTACTGAGAGAATTGAGGCTTTTTCAGGTGTTGCTACTCTGACATTTGCACCAACCTGTCAACAGCCTGTGTAGCATTATAAATATAGCCACCCCAGGATGTAGAAGAGAAAGGAATGCTTGTATTTCTCTTTCCTTCCTATTCTGCCGAAGGCTAAGGCCAAGCACCTAAGAAAGGAGTCTTGGGTTTTGAAAGGCATCTAATTCTCATTACCTTGGCTTTGACCTTTTCATGTTGTGTTTTGTGGAATCACACCAGTTTTCCACCAGAAAAAAAAAAGGGCAATAACTTTTGGACAGCCCAAACTGAGCCAGCTCCTCCTTTTGGGAACCTGCACTGCCCAATGCCTTTGTCAGAGAGTGCTTCTTACTCCCTTGTCTTAAAAGCGGATCCATGCATTTGATGTGTCTCCCCTGTGATGCACACATCAAGAGAAAAACTGAACCCTTAATTTTTACCAGCTGCTTGTCAGAGTCTTGTGGCAGCCTGCCAGCATCATGGCCTGTTGATTATTATGGACAAATAAAAAGCCAGAGGAATTCCACTAACTTAACACACTTTGCTTGGGTGGTCCTTGACTCTTTATTGGCCCTGAGGCTTTCCTGCCCTCATTTTAGCAGAAACCAGTCTGTATCTGGATCTGAAAGATCTTCACAGGCTCAGGGAGCTGGGGCTGTTCAGTCCAGAGAAGAGAAGGCTCTGAGGAGACCTTCTTGTAGGTTTCCAGTATCTGAAGGGGGCTACAAGAAAGCTGGGGAGGGACTTTTGAGGGTGCCAGGGAGTGATAAGACTAGGGGACATGGAACAAAACTAGAAATGGGTAGATTCAGATTGGATATTAGGAAGAAGCTCTTCCCCATGAGGGTGGTGAGACACTGGCACAGGTTGCCCAGGGAGGTGGTGGCAGCCTCATCCCTGGAGGTTTTTCAGGCCAGGCTGGATGTGGCTCTGAGCATCCTGATGTAGTGTGAGGTGTCCCTGCCATGGGCGTCAGAACTGGCTGATCCTTGAGGTCCCTTCCAACCCTGACAATTCTATGATTCTAAGTCTGACTTTGGAGATCTGGAAATTACAGCAGAAAAAGGCAGGTTTCTTGCACAGGGATGTACCATAAGCCAGTGGCAGAGCTAGGAACAGCATCTCCATTGCTAGTCCTCTGCTGCATCTGCTGGATCACATTGCCTCCCACAGTGTAGTATGAGCTTCCCTTGTCCCTGTGAAAAAAAGAACTGTGATGCAATTCATTAACAATGAGTTTAGCAGGGGTGCTGGCAGAGCAAGAGAAGGCAGCAGGAATTTGGAGAATCATTTAATTTTAACCTTCCTCATCCCAATATGTGCTCATGCAGCCCTGAAGGCAGATTGTATCCTAGGTTGCAACAAGAGCAGGGCAAGAGAAGCGATTCTGTCCCTTGATTCTGCCTCTCTAAGACCCCACCTCAAAAACTGTGTCCAGTTCTGGGGTCCTCATCATAAGAAGGACACAGAGCTGTTGGAGCAGGTCCAGGTGAGGGCCACAAAGATGATCCAAGGGCTGGAGCACCTCTGCTATGAGGACAGGCTGAGGGAGCTGGGGTTGTTCAGCCTGGGGAAGAGAAGGCTCCAGGGGGACCTTAGAGCTGCCTTCCAGTGGCTGAAGACATCCTACAGGAAGGCTGCAGAGGGATTTTCCATCAGGGCGTCTAGAGGCAGGACAAGGAGGAATGGTTTGAAGCTGAGGGAGAGCAGGGTTAGACTGGAGCTGAGCAAGAAGCTCTTCAAGTATGAGGGTGGTGAGACTCTGGAATAGGCTGCCCAGGGAGCTTGTGGATGTCTTCTCCCTAAAGGTGTTGAAAGCCAGGCTGGATGAGGCCTTGAGCAGCTGAGTCTAGTTAAGAAGTGTCCCTGCCCATGGTGGGGAGGTTGAAGCAGATGATCTCTTAAGTCCTTTCCAACCTGGGCCATTCTGTGATAGTCCAGAAATGGCAGGAAGGCACTCATGTGAACAATGCCTCTCCACTTTCTGGAGGTGTTCAGTCCTGTGCTAGTGACTGTGCCCTGCAGAGCTCCTGTCAGTTGTGTCAGCCCTGCAGCACTCTGTGTGTGTTGTAAATGTTAACTGGGTATTTTGGTGGTGTAACAGCTGGAGACCCTCCTGGTGTGACAACACTGCTCTCCTACACTTCAGAGGAAATTCAGCTTGCTCGACCTACATTCATCTCAGCCTCCATGCAGACCTGCTCCTGTGATCTCTCCCTCCTCTTGTTGCTGATCTGAAGCACTGAATCAGGAAGCAGCTTTGCCAGAATTGTTCCACAAGCAGAGCCTGCGTTATTTGGAGGCTGCCACTGTGTTGTCTTGCTCACGTGGTCCTGGAATATGTCTCCTGGTAGGGGGAAGGGAGCATTTTTTGAATGTAGCTCTCAGAATGAGTCACTATGGTAATTTTTATTTATTTATTTATTTGAATCATCTGTGAGTTCTGCTCAGATGCTTCTGAAATCATAAATTACACCCGGGCAAAAATCCTGGCAGGGCTGTTGGTGCTGGCCTGATGCACGTGACTTGTGAGCAAGGTAAAAAAAACCCATCCTTTTAGGGAGGGCTATTTTTAGAAGTTACAAATCCTACCTCTTTCCTGTGCTGTCCTATTTTTAACCAGGAGTGCTTCTGAGCTCTCAGCCATGCTCCCAGCTGTGATCTGCAGGAGCCTTCTGTGCACCGCTTTGTTACGAGCTTGTTGCCCATTACGGAACACGAACTTTGTGGTAATTGCAGTGGGTTAACCAGTGACAAAATGGGCAGAGATTAGTTTCATCTGTCCTTCAGCATCCCTTGGCACCACTCTCAGAGGAGGTGGCTAACCTGTGAGCAGTCAGCAAATTTGGATTAGCAGGCAGTTAAACGGAGAGGCCAGCTTGGCTGGAGCTGGCAGGGGTTTGGAGAGAACAGAAAGGATCAGATAGAATCATAGAATTGTTAGGCTTGGAAGGGACCTCAAGGATCAGCCAGTTCCAACCCCCCTGCCATGGACAGGAACACCTCACACTGGAGCAGGTTGCTCACAGCCACATCCAACCTGGCCTTAACCTCCAGGGATGAGGCTTCCACCACCTATCTGGGCAACCTGTTCCAGTGTTTCTCCACCCTCATGGGGAAGAACTTCTTCCTCACATCCAATCTGAATCTATTTCTATTTTTGTTTCATTCCCCCTAGCTCTATCACTCCCTGACACCCTAAAAAGTCCCTCCCCAGTTTTCTTGCAGCCCCCTGCAGATACTGGAAGGCCACAATTAGGTCTCCTTGGAGCCTTCTCTTCTCTGGACTGATCCTCCCCTACTTCTTCCCCACTTTAAAGAGCTTTCAGCCGTTCCACTCGTGGTTCTTAGCACCAGGAAAGAGCATCATATAGGCTATAAGGGCAGTGTAGCAAAGGGACAAGACATTGTCCATGGCCCTGAAGAGGTGCAGTGGCAAGTGATGTTAAGTCCCTTGATGCTTGCCAATGGAAGGCAGGCAGCGTGAGAAAGTGGTAAAACCCATCCAGTCTGTAGAAGGATTTCTGAGCAAAAGGGAGGGCTTTTTGTACAAAATAGCTCCTTTTTTACATATACAAGAGTTGTAGCACAATGTTGCACATTTTTGCAAGCAGACAGATGTTGCCTATTGAGAGCTGGGTCAGAAAAGGTTGCATCTGCAATGAATATGTGATTAGTAATTACCCCTGAATGGCCCTGTGTGAAAAAAACTTGCTGATTCCCACAACTCACTGTCTACTGGATGCTATTTAATCCCTCTTCTAAGCTTTTGAAAGTCTGGCTAACAAAGTCTTTGCAGGTGTGAGGTAATGAGCATCTTTGTGGAGCTGGGATCTGAGCAGACTTGATAAACACAGAGCAGGGAGGGCTGGGGTGGTGTGCAGGCAGGTGAACAGTGCCTGTGAGAAGATGGAGAAGAATAGAAAAAGCTTGGCTAAGAGTGAAAAAGGAGGATGTAAGATAATGATCCTCTGAGTGAGGGAAAGGATGATTCAAACAGAACCTGAACAACAGGCTGAAAAAGCCTTTGTCACAAAGTGTGTAATCTGCCTGGGCATCTCTGCTTCTGCTCAGTTTAAGTCTCCACCTGACTGATCCTTGCCATCTTTTCTAAGAGTGCATCTCAGTGTGCTCACACTCTGGTCCCAGGGCTTGGTCTTGTTGAGCAGCCTGTTGGATTAGGAGTGTCTGGTCCTCATCAGTTCTGCTTTTCACCTGTTTTGGGTTTTCTTCAATCAAATGTGCTTAAATGCCCAAGTAACAGCCTGGCCCTGAGAAGAAGAGCAGAGCCTGGCCAGGAAAGGGGGGAATGAAGAGGCAGACCAGAGTGAGGGCATTCAAGGGGAATTTGACTGCTCTTCCATGCATAGTTTTGGCCATGTTGAAGGAGTGAATGTGTGGCTCAAGTTCATTGCCTTTCCCTCTCCTGGCTGCTGGGGCTGTCCATGTGCTGTTGTAGTTCATTGCCAGATTTTCACCTCAGCTTAATGGTGATGGAAGCTGAAGCACAGAGACCTGAAGCAGCTTGGCTCATGTCATCAGCAAGCAATGGGAAGGGCACAGCAGAAACCTTTTGTGAACTGATGCCACGAGCTGCCTCAGTCTGACTGCACTGATGCTCTTCTGGAGAAGAGGAGTTGAGGAAGGGCTTCCACCGTAACACAAATGAATCTCTCAACTCTGGTTTAGGTTTTAGGTCTTCTGTGTAAAATTCTCCTTGTGAGAAGTTCCCCAAAGGTGTGAGAAAAACTTAGTTCCTATTCAGCAATATGGGCTCTTTTTTTTCTTCTTCTTCTGGCTTTTTTTCCCCCAAACATGGAGTATTTTTGAGGGTGCTAATGCCACAGTGACAGGCTGCTTGTGCTTCGCTCGCTCCTGCGTTTCTCTTGCCGCACGGTCTGGGAATACAATATGCTCCTCGGCGATGGCAGAGGCTGTTCTCACAGCGCACCCATCACACTCAGAAATAGGAGGAACAAGATGTACCATGAACAGGATTATTTTTGTGAGGCTCCACTCCAGCTTTGCAACTCCAAATGCTTCAAAGGCACGTCTGATCTTTGCCATGTTTACATACATCAAACAAGCTTTGAGGCTCTGCCCATCCGTGGTCGTTCAGTTCCTGTACCCTGCTTCCCGCCTTCTTGTTCCAAAGGTGTTTTGCTCTCAGCTCCCACCAGGAAGTTTGGCTAATGTTGTGATGAAGGGTGGCCTTGAGGCATCCTCATCTGGAGGCACAGTCTCAATGTCTGGCACTTTTTTTTCAGAGACTGAAGGCTGCCTGGAAAGCCTCTGGAAAGATGTAAGCCTTGCCAGAGGATGGTTTGTGTCTCAGGAGGACTGAGTCGCCTCTGGGCACGTTTCTTAGTCCTTGGAGGATGCAGTATCTATACATCAGATGCATCACTTACCTGTCTAAATAACAGAGATGCATCTGAGGTGGAGACAGAGAGATACCTAGCCAGTTTGTGGGGCACAGAATTAGAACCACAGAATCTATCTGATTGGAAGACACCTTGAAGATCATCCAGTCCACCCCTTGCCCTGGCACTGAAGAGTCAACACTAAACCATGTCCCTAAGCACCAGGTCCACAGGCTGCTCGAACACCCCCAGGGATGGTGACTCCACCACTGCCCCGGGCAGACCATTCCAATGTTTGAGAACTCTTTCAGTGAAGAACTCTTTCCTAACATCCAGTTTGAACTTCCCCTGGTGCAGCTTGGAACCATTTCCTTTAGTCCTGCTGTTTTCCATCAAGGAGAAGAGGCTGCCCCCTCTTTGCTCCATCCTCCCTTTAGGCAGGTGTGTAGAGTAATGAGGTCTTCCCTCAGCCTCCTCTTCTCCAGACTGCACATCCCCAGCTCCCTCAGACACTCTTCATAGCTTGGTGCTCCAGGCCCTTCTCTAGCCTCATTGCCCTTTTCTGGACACACTCCAGCACCTCAATGTCTTTCCTTTAGTGAGGAGCCCAGAACTGAACACAGCACTCAAGGTGTGTCTTCACCAGTGCTGAGTACTGGCTCAGTTGTATCTGTGAATTCAGTTCAGTTCAGAAAGGTTTTCTTCAGCAGCAAGAAACAGAGAAGTGTTCCTTGCTTTCCAAAGCTCCCAGCAAGAGATGAGTGTGTCTCAGTGTCATCAGTCAGGAGCTGTGGCTGTTGTCCCTTGTGTGGGGCTGCCATGGTAGCTATAGACTTGAGTGATGTCTCAGTGGGAAACCCGGACTCAATGTGATGGGGAAGATGGCCTCCTCTATTTGATTGTTAATTATCTGCCTTTAATATAGTTCAGGCACTTCAAAGCTTTATTTTTAGAGGCTGGTTCCTTTTTGTAATTAGATATAATGGCCAGAATAGCTGTTCTTTAATGACCCAGTTCTCATCAGGACTGACACCGCAGCCAAAAGAAATGTTCATATTCTCCTTTGTGTTTCTGCAGTCTTTGTTCTTACAGTCTGGGCTGGTCAGATGAGCTTGGTTTGAAAGATGGGGAGCTCCAAGGAGCCACTGGGTTCCTCCTGCAGGACCAAGGAAAGAGCCTTGATGTGGTCTTGGCAGCCAATGTTGCATGGTCAGCATCATCAAAGGAGGAGATTTCCCTTCAGCATTTCCCCCCAAGCACTGTGTTATTACTGTGCAGTTGCATTGTGCTTATGTTAGACCTAATGGTGGAACCTGGAACATCCTGGACTATATCAAGAGAAGCATAGCCAGCAGGGCAAGGGAGGTGATTCTCCCCCTCTACTCTGCTCTGGTGAGACCCCACCTGGAGTACTCTGTCCAGTTATGGAGCCTCTATTACAGGAAGGATCTTGAGGTGCTGGAGCTTGTCCAGAGAAGAGCCACGAGGATGAGCAGAGGGCTGGAGCTCCTCTCCTATGAGGACAGACTGAGAGAGTTGGGGCTGTTCAGTCTGGAGAAGAGAAGGCTCCGAGGAGACCTAATTGTGGCCTTCCAGTATCTGAAGGGGGCTACAGGAAAGCTGGAGAGGGACTGTTGAGGGTGTCAGGGAGTGATAGGACTGGGGGAATGGAACAAAACTGGAAATGGGTAGATTCAGATTGGATATTAGGAAGTTGTTCTTCCCCATGAGGGTGGTGAGAGACTGGCACAGGTTGCCCAGGGACATGGTAGAATCCTCATCCCTGGAGGTGTTGAAGGCCAGGCTGGATGTGGCTCTGAGCAACCTTCTCTAGTGTGAGGTGTCCCTGCCTGTGGCGGGGGAGTTGGAACTAGATGATCCTTGAGGTCCCTTCCAACCCTGACAATTCTATGATTCTATAACCTCTTGGAAAATGCTTCCATCAGTGGTCTGACAGATAACCAATAGTACCAGTTGGATGTGATGCTCTTAAAGGTCTTTTCCACCCAAAACGATGTCACGAGCCTACCATAGTACTCTCCTTCATCAGATCTCACTGCAAAACTCACCACCCAAAGATGAAGCCTACAAAGGGCTTTTCTTTTTTTCAGCCCAAATGTTATCCTGAGTCTGACCTAAGCCATAAGCAGGAACCTGGCCTCCTTGGTTACAAAACATTGCAAATAATGATGCCAGGAGCTAAGCTTTATCAGCCGCCTCTTCTTAAACCAGATTTGTTGTGTAACGGTGTGTCGGCTGCTATTTGGCTGTGATTTAAGGGTCTGGGGCTGCTCATTGATTTAAATATGCTCCAAGAGCATTATGAACCTGGAGATTTGGTCAGATCTCTGGCTTGCCAGCCTCACAGTTCAGTAACTCCCAGGCTCTTTTGAATAAAAGCCCCCGAGGAGGAGAGACGTGCCAGGGTGCGGTGAAATATGTGCTCCGCTCACAAAGGCGGCAGCAGCTGCATCAGGTGATGAATGTTTGGTACATCCTGACACTGAAATGCAGGGTTTGGCTGGAGGATCCAGGTATTGTGGTGTCACAACCATATTTTATTACATTTTAAGCTACAGCAACTCGAAGCAGCACGGTTGCTGCCACATGATAAATAATAGAAATAAAAGCTGATTAAATAACCGCCCTCCGAAAGGGGAGAAGCTGCTAGGAGCTTTCAGCCTTCTCATCTGCTTTGTCTTTCCTCTTTTTTTCTCTTGAGGTGCTTTATGGCATACAGTAAAGTGTGCCCAGGGAGCTGAATGATATCATTTTTAGCAGTCTTAATGTGTGGTGAAATGAATGCTCAGCCATTCAATTAACACTGCACTGCTGCTCGCGCTGCCATACACAGCCAGAGAGTGGCATCTGCAGTGATGTTGGCTGATCATAAAAACACTGCTTTTGTCAGCAGGAGAAATTGCTGGGTGGACGTGCAGAGGGTCGACAGAAGATGCAATAAAACCCTGGTGCTGCTGGCTAACTGTCTTCTCTTGCCATCAGGGGACCTCCTTGTCATTTGCAGTCCTGCCAGCAGAATAAACTTTGAATGGGTTCTTTCTGTCTTGCTGCATAGGTATTCCAGAAACTGACCAAGTTGTTCTGCTTGTTGTGCTGGAATTTGGTTTGGTTTGGTTAAGAAACAACAGGAAAGACCAGAACAAAAATCAGAAAGCCACTCACAGACAAAACAAATAAAGAACCAGCCAAACAACCCCAAAACCCCAACCCAAACAAACAAAACAACCCCAAAACCCCAACCCAAACAAACAAAACAACCCCAAAACCCCAACAACCCAGACAAACAAAACAACCCCAAAACCCCAACCCAAACAAACAAAACAACTCCAAAACCCCAACCCAAACAAACAAAACAACCCCAAAACCCCAAACCAACCAAAACAACCCCAATACCCAACCCACACAACCCCAACAACCCAAACAAATGAAACAACCCCAAAACCCCAACCCAAACAAAAAAACCAACCCCAAAACCCCAACCCAAACAAAGCAACCCCAATACCCAAACCAACCAAAACAACCCCAAAACCTAAACCAATCAAACAAAACAATCCCAAACCCCAACCCAACCAACCCCAAAACCCAAACCACTCAAACAAAACCAAACCAAACCATCATCAATTAAAAGACCCCAGACCCAAGCAAACAAAATAAATATTTATTTTTAAAAGGAATTAATTTTACAACCCCCTGACAACGAAACAGGAGAGGTCAAGACCCATGATCTCTCCAGTCCAGTGGTCCATCTATAAAGTCTACATTCTTGATCACACTCAGGATCTGCATGGGTAAAGAAAAAGCTTTGATTCAAATGAATAAATGAGCCAGCCCTGTGTTCAGGTGGCCAAGAAGGCCAGTGCCATCCTGGCCTGTATCAGGAACAGTGTGGCCAGCAGGAGCAGGGAGGTCATTCCACCCTGTACTCAGCACTGGTTAGGCCACACCTTGAGTCCTGTGTCCTGTTCTGGGCTCCTCAGTTTAGGAAAGATGTTGAGATGCTGAAAGGTGTCCAGAGAAGGGCAGCAAAGCTGGGGAGGGGTCTGGAGCACAGCCCTGTGAGGAGAGGCTGAGGGAGCTGGGGTTGCTTAGTCTGCAGAAAAGGAGGCTCAGGGGAGATCTCATTGCCATCTACAGCTCCCTGAAGGGAGGTTGTAGCCAGGTGGGGGTTGGTCTCTTCTGCCAGGTAACCAGCACCAGAACAAGAGGACACAGTCTCAAGCTGTGCCAGGGGAGGTTTAGTCTGGATGTTAGGAAGAAATTCTTCCCAGAGAGATTGGCCATTGGGATGTGCTGCCCAGGGAGGTGGTGGAGTCACCATCCCTGGAGGTGTTTAAGAAGAGCCTGGATGAGGCACTTGGTGCCATGGTTTAGTTGATTAGATGGTGTTGGGTGATAGGTTGGACTTGATGATCTCAAAGGTCTTTTCCAACCTGGTTAATTCTATTCTATTCTGTTCTAAATACAAGAGAACCTCAAACTGCCTTTTTCCTCTCTGGCTTTCCACGTGTGTGAGGAAGATGATGACATCTGTGACAAATACACACACAAGGGCTTTAAGGACAGCTTAAGTTTCAGATATCTTTATTGTTATTGTTTAACATTAAGCTCTAATACAAATTTTGTGACATCTTCAAGTTCCTCCAGTCGGAGAGGATCAAATAGTCCCTCTGCATTTAAGTATAAAATCCTTGACACCAGAGGCATCTGAAACCCCAGCACAAAGGCTTTGTACATCCATAAAACATAACTCACAGAGTACCATGCTCCCAGAGGCAGCTGCTGGCTGCAGTGCACGTTTGGCATTAAAAAACAACACCAGCAGCACAAAGAGATGAAGGAGGAGGTAGGCTCTCTCCAGCCCTCCCCCTGCACATGCCATGTTTGCATGATTCCCACCAGGAGTCTATGTTAGCAGATTTATGGCATTGCCTTTGATTTATGGTAGAGAAAAACGGAACCTGAAGGCCCTGGGGGACAGAACCAGTTCCTGCCCCAGAGCAAAGTCCTGCCCTTATCAGCCAGCCCTGAGCCGGGAGCCTGGCCGCGGAAGAGCGGTTTGAGCTCGTTTGATGTCAGCCACTTTTTTGTGGCTCCTTTGAACATGAGAAGGATTAATGCTGGGTTAAAGGTTGGACTTGATGATCTTAAAGGTCTTTTCCAACCTGAATGATTCTCTGGTGTGCTCCTAGCCAAGCCAACCATGTTACTTTGGGTGCAGTCCCAGCAAGAGGGCCAGTTCCTACCAGTTCTCCTCTTGCAACCCCACCTACCTATGATGCTGAGTCAAAACCCTATTCACCTCTTTCTACAATTACTCTGTAGTTTGCACTTCAACCTAAAAAGCACACTTCTTTTTTCAGACCATCCTGCACGGCAAGAGCAACTCTTTGAGTGCTGCTTTTTGAACCTAACCCTATCTTGTTCAGTACTAAATTCCCCTGACAACCTAGTTCTGCCCAGGCTAGTGCCATGGTTTGGTTGATTAGATGGTGTTGGGTGATAGGTTGGACTTGATGATCTGGAAGGTCTTTTCCAACCTGGTTTCTTCTGTAGATTATTTTTGGGGTTGTTGTATTGTAAGAACAGAGAAAGGTAGATTCTCTTTTCTCTCTCCCTCTCTCTCTTTCCCCCCCCTCCCCGGCAAACTGATGTGTGCATCTGGACATTGTCTCTGCAATACTATATTGTTTTCTTCCAGATCCACCTTGGCATCCTGCCCATGTAATTAAGTCCAAACCAGTAAGCAACACGTGCTTTGACTGTGCCATGTGGCTCCCCATTGTATGTGCTACAATGGAGCTTCCCAGAACATGTGGGTTAATTAACATCTTTTAGGGACCTGAATAACAGATAATGGTGCACAGGGCTTTAACGTGTTGGGCTCTAATCAGTTGATTAGAAGACAGATGAAGACAACACAGCAGGGCTGTATTATTCTTGCCTCTGGCCCTGGAAATTAAATTGCATAGCATTTATTTGAAACTAAGCCAGTGTGATCTGTTTAAAAATGTACTAGGACCCCTTTTTTGTTCTGGTCTATACTTTGCTTGTTTGTTTGTTTTCACTCTTTCTGGAGGGGAAAGACAGCCATGTTCAGCCACTTCTAGAGCCTTGTAGCACTCATCAGGATTGCTTTCTGCAGTTCCCCCTTAGCTTAATTACCATTACAGCCTGTACCCAAGCAGCATTAATTAATCAGTTGCAAATGGCAGTTTGGAAGATGGCAGTGGCAACTACTGTTAGCAATCTGCAATCAGCTTTTTGCTGCCCACACAACAGGGATGGCACAAAGGAGCTGTGAGTAAGCAGCAGACTTTTTGCTCATTTGTTTTTAACGTTGGAGGTGGAAATCCTCCTTTGTTTTGGGGTTACACAGCTCTGTCTCCACAGGCTGGGATCCAGAGTTGGGAAGGATGTGCTCTGGCAGTTTGATTCTTGTGTGCTGATAAGTGAAGCTCCTTCTCTCTTGCAGCATGCTCTACACAAGCTAGAGGGCTGCCACGCTGCCTGCTGGACAGGAGCACTCTGAGCTGGGTTAGGAACTGGCTGGTGGGCCCAGCCCAGAGAGTGGTGGTGAATGGTGCCACATCCAGCTGGCAGCCAGGCACCAGTGGTGTGCCCCAGGGATCAGTGCTGGGCCCCATCCTGTTCAATATCTTTATTGATGGTCTGGAGGAGGGGATTGAGTCCATCATCAGTAAGGTTGCAGATGACACCGAGCTGGGGGCAGGAGTTGATCTGTTGGAGGGTAGGAAAGCTCTGCAGAGGGACCTTGCCAGGCTGGGCAGATAGGCACACCCAGTGTGGTGTGTAGCTGAAATGATTTAAACTTGTTTGATGCATGCAAGAGCCTTGCAAGTCAGGTTTTACCTTTACTACCTACTTTGCTTTGGAGAGCAGTTTTGTGGCCCTTTGCAGACTGGAAGTGCAGAGATGCAGATGTTGGCAGACTGGAAGCAAGCTGGAGTGGCTGTGCTGTAGGTATAACCTTGTCACAGCCCTATCTGTGGTGGCAATATCCTGAGTTGTGCCCTGGCCACCCTATCATTGAGAAGGCATGCAGAACCTGTGCAGTTCATGGTGGTACCAAATGCGTCCTCCTTGACAGCTCATCCATCTTTATACTCCTTAGAAGAAGGGAAAATGCTTTCCCTACAATACTTTGAAGGGCTTGATTAGTTGGCAGTTACGTTTTCAGGACCTTATGGGTTGGTACAGAGCCTCTGTGGATGTTGTCTGCTCTCTCCATTACTGCTCAGTGGGACAGCAAACTCAAAGCTTCTGCTTGCAGTCCTGGTGTTTGCTGGTCTTATCAGAATGTGGCAGCCTCCACATGCCTTATGAGGAGAGGCTGAGGGACCTGGGGCTTTTGTCTGGAGAAGAAAAGACTTAAAGAGGATTTAATAAATGTTTATAAATATCTGAGGGCTGGAGGTCAGGAAGGAGGGACAGGCTCTGCTCACTTGATAGGACAAGGAGCAGTGGATGTAAGCTGCAGCACAGGAGGTTCCACCTCAACACAAGGGGGATCTTCTTAGAGCACTGGAACAGGCTGCCCAGAGGGGTTGTGGAGTCTCCTCTGGAGACTTTCAAAGCCCATCTGGATGCATTCCTCTGTGACTTGAGCTAGATTGTATGGTCCTGCTCTGGCAGAGGGGTTGGACTCACTGATCCCTTTGAGTCCCTTCCAAACCCCTGACATCCTGTGATCCATTCTTGAAGGGCTTGAGTGTGTTGAGTGGAAGTGAGATGCCTTGGTCATGACAGTGGGATGAAACAGAAGCTTTTATTCAGGAGACACAGAGATCATGGCTGGAGGGTAAGGAAGTCTGTGTGGCAGGGGTAGATGGAGTCTCAGCCTGTCTGCTGCTTTCCTGTCCTTGTGAGAAGCAAAGGGCAGATGCAGCACAGACAAACTGTGGTACCCGGCATGGCGTGTGTGAGATCAGATGTTTGGTGATGGAGTGCTGGCGAGACCCCAGAGGGCTTGGCTTGTATTGTCTGTATCACAGTACTGTGATACTGTCTCCTCTGCTGCTTGCCAGCAGTGGGAAGTAGGCTCACTTTCTTCTGCCTTCAGAGGGAAGAAATGCAATATTTTGACTTTCTTTTGCAGAAGAGTTGGAGGTCAAGGACTGTGGAATGTGCAGTCCCTGAAAGGAGTGTTCTTACTAAACTGGGGCCACAGAGTTGTGACCTTTTCTAGTCTCTGCTGTGTCAGCTGCAAAGTTTCTTCTTCTACCTGGTATTGAGGAGATGCTGACTCTTGATCCCAGCAGGCAGCTGCTCATCTGATTCCTCCTTAAACCAAATTGAGCCTGGCAAGAATGAGCAGTATAGACAGGTCTTTGCTACTTTGCTTCCTCTTGACCTGAGCAAGGTAGGTTACCTTACACCAAGGGCTCAGGCAGCTGGCCTGTCCTTACTGCTTGCAAAAGGAATAATGAGAAGCAAAAAGAGACCCAGCTGCACTTGAAAGGCAATACTTGACTGTGGTTCAAGTCTCCCAGCACATTGTTAGTGCTCTTGGGCAGGCATGGTGGTGTGGACACGGAGTACCACTGACCAAACTCTCCTTAAATAGGCAGGGAAGTTTCAGTGCAGCTCGTACACTGTAAATGCAGCTCCAGGTAGCTGGAAGCCAAACCTGGAACTGTCTGCTTGCTTTTTTATTCATGCCAACTCTACTTTTTCTTACATGACAGGCAAAGGGAGAGGAATTTGCATTCCCTCTGCCCACAAAGATTAGACAGGGCCAGTAGGCAGCACAGAGTCACTTGTCTGAAGTGACAGTGACTTCTTCACATATATTAACTTCTGTTGCCTTCTGCCTCTGGATTATTCACCAGGCAGACATTATGCTGCACTAAATACCAGTAGTGAGTAATGAGGATTAAGTGTTACCTCTGCTTCTGTTGTTATGAATATTTCAGAACTTCCTGTTCAGGCTTAAATGCTATTTTGGTACCCCCCCAAAAAAAAAGGCAAGTCTTGGGAGTTGAGCTGCTGTTGGCCATGACATCACAGCACTGTGATTTGGCTCTAGCATGACACATATTCCAGAGAGCTAAGCTTGCTCAAGCTTCTTATGTAGATGTAGCTGAGAACCTCTGCACTGAGAGAAAAGCACTTGGTACTGGCAGGGGGAGATTTTCAGTATGCCACAAATGTCATTTTTCTGACTGCTGCTGCTACCCTTCTCCTTTTGTTCCCAGTTTGCTTTTGTGAGCTCTACAATTCAGATCCTGAGCCAGCACAAGAGCTGAGGAGAAATTTGGGGATGTGTGGCTTGTTTCCAGTTCAGGAGTAGAATCACAGAATGGTCTGGATTGGAAGGGACCTCCAAAGATCACATGCAAAGGCTGGCATCAGACAGGGAGTGGTGTAGGTGCTCCTCTAACAAGGGAAGGAATTGAAATGTGGTCTCTGGGAGGCAGGTGAGGGAGGAATATTCTTAATGCCTGAGCTAGGAATGGGAGTGCTGCCTCTTTTCCTTTGACACAACATGAAGCATAAGGTTTGGTGTGAGGGAGGTTAGCTGGTTTTGATCACACTAAAGAAACAAAGCAAAACAAAATAGTCCTCACTGGGATATTTTTCTGGAAGTGCTGAGTTGAGAAAAGCCAGGAAGTTTGGAAGTGGAGCTGCTCAGTGTGAAGAGCTTTTCTGATCCTGTAATCACCCATGTCAGAAGACATGGGAACAGTGAAATGAAAGCAAGCACCTCCATGCAAGAGCATGGGCTTTCAGGGCCTGTCTCCAGGGGTACTTGAGGAGGTCTGTAGGTGTTGTGCCATGCAGAACATCTCTCAAGCTCCTTCCCACCCACCTTCCAACCACATTAAAACCTATCTCATCTTCAACACTTCCAGAATTATTTCAAGGCCCATGTGAAAGGGTTATAAAGGCTTGTGGAAAGGCTCTCCAAGATGTGACCTATTTTCCTCCACGTTACCTTCTCTTCTTGTGACAGAACCAGAGGCACTTTCCTCTGCAGGCCATGGTGGAGAAGAAAGCAGTGTTTCAGGGGCTGGGGCTTTGTTCACTGCCTGCATCACAGGTTTCCTGCCCAGCAGCCTGTGAAAAGCAGGACGAGTGCTGGTGAGCAGAGCAAGGGCTGGCTCAAACCCACCTTTGGCAGCGGTGCCTGGGTGGTGTTGTGACCCTTTCTAAACAGCACCACAGAACTGTCTGTGTCCCCAGAAGGGTTTTATAACTCCAGGCTGTGTCAGTCAGCACCTTCTTTGTATTCCAGCACCTGCTGTTGAAAGGAGCAGTGGTTTTCTCATACAGCATCAAGTACACTTTGTTTCTGTCCTCCTTTCCTCCACCTGCTCACTAGTTGAGTTATTAACCATGGCCATAAATGCTCAGTTTCTGTGCAGTAAAACTGTGCATGTGGGCACTTGAATATAATCTCCTTGCAGGGGCCAGGAAGAGCAGTCCTACACCAACCATGGCAGTAAAGCTGATGTCACCCAAGAGAGCTTTGCCATGATACTGCTGAGCTGTGATACACTTGCCTGCAGTCATAAACTAGATGGACTCTAATCTGCTTGGGCTCTGCAAATTGCATATTGCCAAACTCTGCCTTGTGACACACGCTTCAATTATCCTTCTGAATGGCTACTGTCCCCTATTAGTATTATGTGCTTAATGGTCATTCAGTGGGAAAGAAAACTTTTCCCTTTCCTGAGTAGGAAGTTATGATAATTTGCCTGAAGGCTTCAGTTAGTGCACTGGAGACTAGTACAGGCAGATCTGGGTGCCCAGCTCACTTCCTTTACACGCATGCCCAGCTATGGTCTCGTGGATGATCCTGCAGAAGGGCAATGAGGCAAGGACTAAAAATTTCTGCTACAGCTTCTGGGATGGAGGACATTCAGAAAGGTTGCTTGCAGATCAGAAACCTCCTGGATCATCCCTGCACTATTCAGCTGGGAAAACAAAACCCACTGGGTGTGCACAGGGGAACTGGCAGGGTGATTGCTGGGTTTGTCTGCTGGACACTGCTCACTGGCAATTTTCTGTGAGTTCATAGGTTCCAAATTCATACAGTCCTAAAATGGCTCAGGTTGGAAGGGACCATAGGAAGCATTTGTCCCAACTTCCCTGCCATGGGCAGGGACACCTCTCAGCTACACTCAGCTGCCCAAGGCTCCATCCAGCCTGGCCTTCAACACACCGAGGCAGGAGGCAGCCACAACCTCCCTGGGCAGCCATTCCAGAGTCTCACCGCCCTCCTACTTGAAAAACTTCTTGCTCAGCTCCAGTCTAACCCTGCTCTGCCTTAGCCTCAAACCATTCCCCCTTGTCCTGTCTCTAGACACCCTGATGAAAAGTCCCTCTGCAGCCTTCCTGCAGGATCCCTTCAGTTACTGGAAGGCAGCACCAAGGTCCCCCTGGAGTCTTCTCTTCTCCAGGCTGAACACCCCCAGCTCCTCAGCATATCCTCACAGCAGAGGTGCTCCAGCCCTTGGATCATCTTTGGCCTCCTCTGAACTCACTGCACCAGCTCTGTGTCCTTCTTATGCTCAGGACACTACAGATGGAGGTAGTATTGGAGGTGGGGTCTCAGCAGAGCAGAGTCAAGAGGCAGAATCCCCTCTTTTGCCCTGCTGGCTCCTGGGGAGCTCCTCAGCAACCACCACTCCCAAGTCTCTTTCTTCAGAACTGCTCTTAACTCGCTCTGCACCCAGCCTGCATTTGTGCCTGAGGTTGGCCCGACCCAGATGCAGAACCCTGCACTTCAACTTGTTGAACCTCACTGAGCTGTTTTGCAGGATTCCATCAACCTATCCAAATATTCAACAGGAGATTTTCACCAATCTCTTATGTGGGTGGGGCTGGGGGATGTTTTTTAAACCTAACAGTATAAGAAATGAAGCCAAGTCTGGGTAGCTGCTTTCCCCCTCTACCGACACAGAGTGTTTCAGGCATTCCAGTGAAGCATATTGGGAATGTTTCTTTTGGCACCAAAAATCCCAAGGTCTAGTGGTTTGTCTCAACGTTGGGCTAGGGGAAACATTTCCACATGGATGGAAAAAATCTTTTCTTTTTACAGAGCTGCTTTGCCAAACTTCCCAGAGAGAAACCAAAGCCTCTAAAGCTGGGGGCTGTGTGCTCTACTTTCCCAGGTGCGCCGAGGAACGGCCAGGATGATTGGAGATGTTTATCTGCATGGAGTGCTAACCTAATCAGGTTGTGGATTTGGCCATGTAAAGGGGGGAAAAAAAGGAGAGGTTTAGATGGTTTTAGAGTTGCAGCTTCATTAGGGAAAGAGGGAAATGTCAAAAATGACTTCCCCATCTCCTCCCCACAGTTCAGGTCACGCCAGCAGAGGAGAAGCACCATGTTTTCTGGCAGGCACATGGCTGCCTTGCAAAGCAGAAATGATCACAACAGATACCAACAGCTTTCACTGTGCCCACTCTGGATCCTTTTAATAATGAAAACCTTCTGGGAGATGATAACAGAGTGAAAGTGAAGGCAGAGTGCTCCCTGGAGATGGCCCTTTCATTGGTGATGCTATACCTCAAAGCTGTTTGTCATTTTCCTGTATCCCCTGCAGGATGTGGATTTGGAGACCCACAGCAGAGTATCACATTTCTTTTTATCCATATCTGTGGGTAACTTGATTGAGATGTACTCTGAGGTGAGCTGCAAACCAGCTCTGAACTGCAGCCCTGCAGCTGCAGCCTGGGAGGCTGCCATGGAAAGCCTGAGTGAAGAAATCCTGATGGCTTTGAGGGAATGCAAGCGGTGGAGCTTGGTAAGGGCTGGACAATGTACACTCATGACCAAGTCTACCAAGTCATACCTTGAAAATGATCAGGGGGTTAGAGAACCTCTGCTACGAGGACAGGCTGAGGGAGCTGGGGGTGTTGAGCCTGGAGAAGAGAAGACTCCAAGCAGACTTAATAACAACCTTCCACTAACTGAAAGGGGACTACAAGAAAGATGGAGAGAGTCTGTACAAAGGCTTGCAGTGGCAGGATGAGGGGCAGTGGCTTCAAACTAGAGAAGAGAGCAGATTTACATTGGGTGTCAGGAACAAGTTCTGCACCGTGAGGGTGGTAGAACATTGGAACAGGCTGCCCAGGGAGGAGGTTGAGGCTCCTCCCTCCATGGAGATATTCAAAGGTGAGGCTGGACAGGGCTCTGCACAACCTGATCTAATTGAGGATGTCCCTGCTGACTGCAGAGGGAGTTGGACTGGATGAGCTTTGGAGGTTCCTTCCAACCCAGACCCATCTATGATTCCATGATTTGAGTGGTGCTAAATGAGGATGAGTAGGGTTTTGTTGAGTTTTAGCTCCTGTGCAGGACATCACTGATGTTGTCAGTCATATTGGCTTTAAACTTTGGTACCTGTAGAGAACAGAAATTCCTGTTGAGTGTAATTGTGATTACTCACTTTGGGACTGCTGCTGTGTGAAGGTGCCAGGTGTCCATGGCCTTCATGCCTGTGATGTGTGCCAAGCCCTTGATTTGTTTCTGTGCTTGATGACTGAAGGCAAAATTAAAACCTGCTGATTATTAAAAGGAGAAGGACAGAGTGTTCCATGGGGGACTGCACAAACTATGAGAAGGGATCCATCTGAGCAGTCCAAGGTATCTAATGTGGAATCTGGGCACTGCTTGTTAGCAGTGCTGGAGAAAGGAGCTGTAGGATAAGGGTCTTGGCTCCCTAAAACTGGGGCAATATCCTTGGTCATATCCTCATGGTGCCTCAATCCTTTGTTTTCTCTGGTATGGTGAAACAAATACCTGAAGTGTGTGGTACCCAGTGGCAGGGGCCCCTTGCTTCCCTTCAGCAGGACAGAGTGAGAGTCTTCCTTGTGCAGAGCTCCATCCTCCTGTGTCAGGAATGGTGATTTCTTATTTTGGGAGCGAGGATACGGCAGAAATTAGAGGATGGAAATTTGAGGGTGGAGGAAATGAGAGGTTTTCTTTGGAATGAAAGACCTATTCCTCTGCCAAGGGGAGCTTGCTACATCCAACCAACCCACAGATGAACTTCTGACTGTGCTTTGAGATCTCTCTGTGACACCACATAATGAGCATCAAGCTATAAATGCAGGCAACATTTGTGGCCTGGCTATTGCTGCTTGACCTCTGGAGTTAGCACAGAGCTCTCCCTGGCCACATATTCATGGCAATCAGGAGAATTTGGTATGTCTAAGGCCCCTACTCTCTGTCAGATATAAATGAGTCCATGTAGGTAGTGTTTCTTAGGGAGGAGGCAGTCAGACATCTGCAGTAGCTTAGAGGTTTCAAGGCTGTCTCATTCCTTGGAGCCAGCCAGAGCACAGGAGTTAAATGAGAGTCTGGGATTTGTCAAGTGGGAAAAAAAAACCCTGATTTTTACAGGAAGTTTTAGTTCCATTTTTGGCTATCATTAGTATCAGGTTTGCTCATATGATGTTAAAGCTGCTCAATCCCAGCTGCTGTGGGTATAGTGAGGACAAGGTTGGTGCAGTCTGAATGCTCACAGGCAGGCACCAGCGTACAAAATCTCTGCACTTTCAGACCTTTCACTGCTCACAGTGTTTCCTTCCAAGCCTACCTCTCCCTGAAGCCAGACTGGTAGGGCAACCTGAAAGGGTGGCTCCTGCACCGGGTTTCAACAGCACATTAATAGCTAATCAAGGCTGGAATCCTAGCAGGTGGTTAAAAAGGGCCTGTTGGTCATCGTTTTGAGCTCTGGCAGAGAGCCTGCCCTGGAAAATGTAATTACTGTCCAAAAGAATATGGCCAAGCCTGCCAAAAATAATGAAAGTAGATCATCATCCAAAGCCACACCAGCTGAAACATGTGGCAGTCTGCAGGGTCTGGCCAGGCAAGCTCCTGTGGGACTTGGGGGGGCCTCACCACACTGGGGTGGGAGATGGTGCTCTGCCCCCTGTGAGGGGTTCGGTTTTCATGGACTGGGTCTCTGCTTCTCTGCACAGAGGAAAATGTGGCAAGTGTCAAAACTTTCCATAATGGAGTATTCTGAGAACAAAATATCTGAAACTTCAGTGCTTTAGTTACCTCTCAATTTTGTTATGTGTGCTATATAGAGTCATAGAATGGTTTAGGTTGGAAGGGACCTTAAAGATCATCCAGCTCCAACCCCTCTGCCACAGACAGGACACCTTCCACCAGCTGAGGTTGCTCAAGGTCTCATCCAGCCTGGCCTTGAACACCTCCAGGGAGGGGACATCCCTGGGCAACCTGTTCCAGTGTCTCACCACCCTCACTGTAAAGAATTTCTTCCTAATCCCCAGTCTAATTCTCCCTTTCTCAAACTTCAATCTGTTCCCTCTCATCCTACCACTACAAGCAGTTATAGGAAGTCCCTCTCAAGCTTTCTTGAAGCCCCCTTCAGGTACTGGAAGGCTGCTCTAAGGTCTCCTTGGAGCCTTTGCTTCTCCAGGCTGAACAGCCCCAACTTGCTCAGCCTGTCCCCACAGGGGAGATGCTCCAACCCTCTGATTATTTTTGTGGACCTCCTCCAGCAGCTCCATGTCCCTCTGATGCTGGGAGTAGTGGGACTGGGTGCACTTCTCCAGGTGTAGTCTCACCAGAGCAGAGGGGCAGGATCACCTCCCTCCTGCTGCTGGTCACACTGCTTTGGATGCAGCCCAGGGCATGGTTGACCTTCTGGGCCAGGTGTTGACTTGGCATGGTCAGATTGTAAAGTGATCACGCTTTGTCATCTAACTGGCTAGATGTCTGTTTCCTCCTGTGGGATCTCTGTTCTCCCTGGGGCATGGGCTTCTCTGACTTGAAATATGAGAATAGAATAGAATAGAATAGAATAGAATAGAATAGAATAGAATAGAATAGAATAGAATAGAATAGAATAGAATAGAATAGAATAGAATAGAATAGAATAGAATAGACCAGACCAGACCAGGTTGGAAAAGACCTTCAAGATCATCAAGCCCAACCTATCACCCAACATCATCTAATCAACTAAGCCATGGCACCAAGCACCCCATCCAGTCTCTCTCCCTAAACACTCCAGTGATGGTGACTCCACCACCTCCCTGGGCAGCACATCCCAATGGCCAATCTCTCTTTCTGGGAAGAACTTCTTCCTCACCTCCAGCCTAAACCTCCCCTGGTGCAGCTTGAGACTGTGTCCTATTGTTCTGGTGCTGGGTGTCTGGGAGAAGAGACCAACCCCCACCTGGCTACAACCTCCCTTCAGGGAGTTGTAGACAGCAATAAGGTCTTCCCTGAGCCTCCTCTTCTCCAGGCTAAGCAACCCCAGCTCCCTCAGCCTCTCCTCACAGGGCTGTGCTCCAGACCCCTCCCCAGCTTTGTTGCCCTTCTCTGGACACCTTCCAGCAACTCAACATCTTTCCTAAACTGAGGGGTCCAGAACTAGACACAAAATATATGACATAGAAGTGATAATGTGTGGTTTTTCCCAAACCCCAGGAATGCCATATTCCAATTTGAAATTCAGTGAAGAGTTTTCAACATCTTGTCCTTCCTTTCCCCCTACCAAAAGTGGAAATAAGGATAAGCAGCCATAGCCTCATAAAGCCTCCTGACATGGTGTGATGATTTTTTCCTGGTGGCACATTGGTCTGTCCAAGGCTTTCTGACCAGCTCTGCTTACCAGGACCTTGCAGTAAGGAGAGGATTTATTAAATTGGTTGATGGCTGGAACTGATGAACTTAGAAGTCTTTTCCAATCTTAATGGTTGTATAAGAAGCAGGAAGCTCCATCTGTTGGTTTGGGAACCGCTCTTTCCAGCCTCTTGAAACATCCCCTGTGGGACTCCTCTTTGTGGCAGTTCTTTGAGCAGGATTGTTTTAAAGCTAGAGAGGGTCTTAAGTTGAATTGCTTTGCAGGACTGGGCTTGGAAATGCCAGCCCTGGCAGTTTGGCTGGCAGGGCTTGAAGCATATGGGTGGTAACAAGCTCTATCAACCTCTTAATCCAGCTCAGGCTCAGCCAGAACCAGTCTGAAACTGGTTTCATTTTCTGTGAGATCTTAACTTCTCCCTGGAGGTGATTGCTGGAAGCAGGGCAGTAAACAGTCAGAGAAATGAGAGAGTCTCCATGAATTCACTGAGGGAGCCAGGCAGGAGCCAGTGAGTGAGAGCAGCAGAGTGACTTTCAGGAGCACTACTCAGACATTTGCAGATTGAGTACAACTCCTGGGGTTTTTATACTCACAAAGAAAAACAGCTTGAAGCCACAGGCTTGTGGATTAAGGGCCTTGGGTGAATTTAAAAATCAAAACATTTTATTTATTTTTTTACCAACAAAAATCCCTCAGACAAACCTGCCCCATCTTGGAAACGTGAGCTCCAACAAAAAGCCACGAGTCTTGCAGCCACACCAGCTCCTGTAAGGTCACTGAGCACCCAGGAAGGGGATAGCAACAGCCTTGGAGGTCCTGCCTCAGTAATTAGAGGCTATTATGTGTGTTCCTAGGTCCATGCTACTCGGCCCACTAGGCTGGCTCCCCTCAGGCCAGGGCTACCTCCCACTCAACACCTTAAAACTGGACCATTCTCACTTGTTTGACTTTTAAATGGGTTATTCAGAGTGCTTTTAATTCACTTCCCAACTTAAAAGGCAAGCCCAGGTCTGCTGTGGGTGAAAAGTGAAGTCTTCTTCCAGAGCCTCCATCCTATCCCCCTCCTGTAGGGCTGGAAGAGGACTTTGTTTTCATCTTTCAGCTGTGGCTGTGGATGCTTAATTAAGGGAGACAAGCCCATAATTGATAGCAGCAGCTGTTCTCTCCCCTGGAGAGAAAGGGACTCTTGAGGGGCAGGGCCCTCCTTGGCACAAAGGTAAATACTCCTATGAAAGCAGCACTGGAGAGGCTGGCATCTCCACATGGCTTCCAGGTTTGTAAGAAACCTCAGGAAGATGTCTCCATGGCCTGAGATTTTGGGAAGTGGAGAGAAGGCTGGACACTAGGGATGAAATGTTGAGTAACACTGTGAGGACCAGAGCCCTCTGGATCCAGCCTTTAAAGTTTGTGCTTCTAATGCAACTGACTGCTTGGAAGTAATCTTAGCTTGGGGGATTATCCTGCATCCAGCCAGCCTCCCCATCCCCCAGAGCAGACTGGCATCTGGCATCCCTCAGACTTGACCACATGGGGTGAGTAGCAGGGATGCTTGGAGGGGGTTGTCAGACTGGGCCATCCCCACTGCCTGCTCTGGAAATGTGTTGTGGCAACACCGTGCTGTCCCACCAGTAAATATTAAGACTTCCCAATTTTCTCTTGCTGAGGAGTTTGCATAGAGCCTATTGAGACATGAGGTGGTCATGAAGTGTGGCACATCTGGAGCCACCCAGCCCTGCAGTGCCCACAGCAACCCCCAGGGATGGTATGAGGAAACCTCAGCCTACTCTTGCCACTCTCAGTGAAGCAAGCAGAGCTGCAGCCTGTGCTCGGGCCCCTCAGTTTAAGAAGGACATTGAGACACTTGAAGGTGTCCAGAGAAGGGCAACAAGGCTGGGGAGAGGCCTTGAGCACAGCCCTGTGAGGAGAGGCTGAGGGAGCTGGGGCTTAGCCTGGAGAAGAGGAGGCTCAGGGGAGACCTCATTGCCATCTACAGCTACCTGAAGGGAGGTTGTAGCCAGGTGGGGGTTGGTCTCTTCTCCCAGGCACCCAGCACCAGAACAAGAGGACACAGTCTCAAGCTGTGCCAGGGGAAGTTTAGGCTGGAAGTGAGGAGGAAGTTCTTCCCAGAAAGAGATGTTGGCCATTGGAATGTGCTGCCCAGGGAGGTGGTGTTGTCCCCATCCTTGGAGGTGTTCAAGAGGAGATTGGATGTGACACTTGGTGCCATGGTTTAGTTGTCATGAGGTGTTGGGTGATAGGTTGAACTTGATGATCTCTGAGGTCTTTTCCAACCTCATTGATTTTATGATTCTATTCTATGATTGGGCAAGGGCTAAGCAGCACCTGTAGAGAGGGGTCTCAAAGTGAGTTGGGTGGAAAAAAAGGTGCAAGGATCCCAGTGTGAAGCCATAGCAGCTCACTAGTGAAAGTCTGGCAGGTCCCAGGCTAGCCCCCTAAATGTCTGGCCATGCTCAGCACGGAGCAGTGGGTTTGATCCAAAGCCAGGTAAAGTCTGTGCAAGAGTTCCCAGAGAGCTCAGTGGGATTTGGGTCAGTGCAGAATGAGTGCTGACAGGAGCAAATGCTTTTTTCTAATGGACTTTGCAATAAGAGGAAGTGAAACAACAGAAGTTTTGTTTTCAATTTCCTTTCCTTCCTGACAGCTCAGCCGTTACTAGACTAGATTAGATCTATTCAGCAGAGGAAAGCACAGCACTTTCCTAAGTGGTTGCTGCTGATAACTGTTATCAGCACTAGGTTCCCAGCAGATTTCCTGACGTCATTGGCGATTCCCAGGTCTCTCTTTGCCTCAGGAGTTTAGGATGGGCTTACCCAGCACTGGTTGCCTGAGCCATCCCCCTCCGTGCAGCGTAGCCTCTGCCTGAGCAGCAGCCAGGCAAAGGGAGAAGAGACCTCACACACCCTGAGAGGCTTGGAAAGTGAAAGCTACCCTTGCTAAAAGTGAGAGTTCTGTTGATGGCTTTTGGGAGGGCGAGGAGTGGCCCAGACAGATCTTGGGCAACTGTTGCTTTTTTTTTGGTCACTTTCTTCTTCCTGCTTTCCTTTGCAGAAGAGCAAACCATATATTCTCTGACTGTTTCATTATCCTGAGTTTTTCCTGCCAGACTTTTGGGGGAAAACCAAACCAAAACAACCAAAAAACCCCAAACAAAAAACTCCACCAAAAAAAACACAAACAAAAACCCCATGACACCAAGAGGAGAATAAACAACTTTGAGCAGCTGAAGTTCCCAGGGAGCTGTTGGCTGAGCTGGCAGCTCTGGAGCAGGGGTGATAGGGACTGCAGGGTAATGAGAGGTTTTGCCTTGGCACAGACATGCCTGAGGAGCAGAAGTGTGAACTTTCCACCTGTGTTCCAGGGAAACAGATCCTGTGGCAGATGCTACGTTTGGGATGGAGAACTATGCATGTGCATGGGTGTGATCAGCTGCAGGAGAGGGATGCTTGGGGAGCTGCTGGCTGTTGGTGGTATGCAGCACCATACCAGGCCAAATGTCTTTATGTCCTCTGACCTTGGCCAATGCCTTCTCTGACTGATACTCAGTGGGGAGGCCTCAAAATCCCAGGTGCTGTCAGTACAAGGAAGAAATGGGAAGCACCAAGAGGCATTAAAAGGGTTGGAAATGCAGCAGTGGTCCTCTGCTGTTGTCAGGGCAGAGGTGGGAAGGAGGAGTGGGAAGTTTTGCAGGGAAGAGCCTTTCCAATGGTGAGGCTGGAATGGGGGGAGGTCTAGGGGGGAGGAAGAGCTGAGCTTCTCTTCCAAACTGCATCACTGCTTAGAAGAGCAGCAAGCTGTCTGTATTGACAGAAAATGTCAGTTAGAAATGGGACTCACCATTTTGTCATGTGAGGTACATGGGAGGGAGGGAGGGAGGGATGGATGGATAGATGGATGGATGGATGGATGGGAAGGGATCCCCCCAAGACTGAAGTTAAAGAGAGAGGGAGGCAGTCCTTGCAGCCTTATCCTCAAGCAAATGTGTTATGTCTGTGCTGAGCTCAGTGCACAGCTCAAAAAAGCACACAATAAAGGAGTACAAAAGAATAAAACGAAGAAGAAGGTGGTGTTACACCAACCTCCACGCTGACAAATGCCAAAATCCACAGTTGGCAGGCTCTGAGCTTCTCCTTGCCTGTGTGAACAGCTCATTGTACTCTGGGCCCTGTGATCTGCTGGGTTTGATTGCTGGTGTGCTTTAGCATGCAAAGAGAGCAAGAGGGGGCTGGCTGCTGCAGAAGTCAACTGGTGGAGATAAAAAAAACGTGCAAGAAGGGGCTCCTGGCTATTTAGCAAATAAAGATGGTGCTCATAGGTGGGGCAGACAGCTTGGCTGAGCAGGGGAGAGAGGGATGTGAAGGATTCTGTGCATTTCTCTGGTGTATCCCTAGGTAGGATCGAAGCCACGCAGTGTCGAAGGAGAAATTGGTCAGCAAACTCTGGGGGAGCATTGCAGAGAGGGAAAAGTGCCCTGGAAGTGCATTTCCATGCTGTTGGCACGATTCCTGGGAAACAACACCAGGAAATCTGGCTGCTTTTAGCTAGCCTGGCCCTGCAGATTTGGGAAAGCAGGTGTTGGTGCTTAACTGCTGGGAGGAGATGAGCACAGCTTGAAGGCATGCCACTAGACCCTCTGAAAAAGCATTCTTGGTGTTTTGAGCACAGCCTTTCCTTCCCTCCCAGAGTCTCTTTGGTGGCTGCTTCCCAAGGTGATTAACACAGAGAAAATGTGCTTGCAAGGTGGAAAAGGCTGGTTCAAGCCCACAGCTATGGCTGGCGTCTCTGCAGCCCTGTGGTGAAGGTGTGGGATCGGTGTCTGGTGGGCTCAGGGTGTTTGTAAGCTGCCCTGGATTTACACTCTATAGTTAGGTTTGTTCTTACACCTGCTCCTGAAGCCAACTTGGCTTCTTCTGATGTGCTAACAAGCAACTTTCAGGGACAAGAAGATGATCCAGCAAGGGGGGTGGTGGAGCAAGTGATTTGTCCTTACACTTCAGAGCTGGCTCAGCATCTTGGCTTTTTGGGATGCACCTAAGGGGCCAGAGCATGAGTCTGGGCAATCTTGGTTTGTTTGTTTCTTTGCTTTCTGCAGAAGGTGATGGAAAACTGGACTATGAAACACTTTCAAGAGTTTGCCTAGCCCAGCCTGAGTGTCTAACCCCTTGCAATGCACCTCCAAACCACCTATAAATCCTTTGGAGAAAGAGACTTGCCTTTTATGAGTTTAAGCAACATGCATGCTTTCGAGGATGCTGCTGCTTTGTGTAAATAACCCCCATGAAGGAGGCTGGAGAAGGGCCTGGAGCACTTGGCCTGTGAGGAGCATCTGAGGGAGCTGGGGTTGGGCAGTCTGGAGAGGAGGTGGCTGAGGGGAGACCTCATTGCTCACTACAACTACCTGAAGGGAGGCTGGAGCAAGGAGGGGGCAGCCTCTTCTCTTTGATGGCAAGTGACAAGCCCAGAGGAAATGATTCCTGGCTGCACCAGGGGAGGTTCAGGCTGGATATTAGGAAATGTTTCCTCACTGAAAGGGTTCTCAAACATTGAAATGGTCTGCCCAGGGCAGTGGTGGAGTGACCATCCCTGGGAGTGTTCAAGCAGCCTGTGGACCTGGTGCTTAGGGACATGGTTCAAGATGCTCAAGGCCAGGCTGGACAGGGCCTTGAGCAACCTAGTGTAGTGGAAGGTGTCCTCACCCATGGAAGGGGGTCCCTTCCAACCTAAACTGTTCTGTGCTTCTGTGGCTTAGGGTTGGCCCTTCAGTGCTGGGTCAAAGGTTGGTCTGGGTGATCTTCAAGCTCTCTCCCAACCAGCTATCTTCTGTGATTCTGTGATCAGAAGCTTTTTGGTAGTGGGTAATGGAGACAGCACTGTAGAGCGCAGAGAGATCTGTGAAACCACCACGTGTCTGACCAGGATGCTTGCATGGACTGATGTGATTCTGCAGGTTGTTTGTATGTATAGCATATGTAAATATTAGAAGACAGGGCATCAGAGTGATGGCAGCTTAAGTAGGAAAACACTGCTACAACAATACCACTGCCTTCATAATCCTCCGTGAGTGTTCACTGCTTTAGTTAAATATGCAGAGACTGATGGAGATTGCTACTGGATTAGTGTCTCGTGTGACTGGTGCCAGGGATTGATTAGCATAAGCAAATTTCTTCTCCAGCTTCCCATCAGGAAGGAGAGAAATGCAGCAAGCAATCCCTCTGCTGCCTGGAAGGATGCCAGGATGCTGGGGAGGAAGACCCTTCAGGAATGGGGAACAGTTTGCTGCCAGTGTCAGCTGATGGGATCAGAGTGACCCCAAGGCTTTGGTAATGGGAGCATCCCCACAGTTCACCTTGTGGAGCTCACAGATGGGCAACTTCAGGCTTTGGTTTGCTTGCAAATGGAGTTTTGAGGGTTGTGGAGCTTTTGTCACTGCATGATTCATTTCTCTGCAATCTTGGTGATCCTATTTCAGCAGCTGGGCTAAGCAGTGACCTAAAGGTCAATACAAACAGGGCTCTGGGCTGGGGGTTTGGTGGGTGTGGGATTGCTTGGGTGGAGCTTTGGCTGCTTGGTTGGTTGGGGTTTTTGGGAGGTGGGGGGGATTTTTTTGCTTGGGTTTTCTTCATTTTTCTGCTTGTCAGCATGAGGACACAGGCCAGCTAGTGGGTGGGGTTCTGAGCTGTCAGAAGCTCACCCAGTCATTATGGCACTGGAAATTCATGTGCTTGAGCTCAGCAATGCCAAAGCCCCAGCACTTTTTGTGGCACTTGGCAAACACCCTGTGTGTGCCTCAGGATCCCCTGGAACTGCCAGTTGTTGGTGTAACATCAGCCTGGTAACATCAGCTTGGTAAGAGCTGAAAAAGCAGAGTAGTTCACCAGGCAAAATACCTGCTTACAGGAGTCAGATTCCATCTCAAAGTCAACAGACATTTCCTTAGAGAAATTCTGAATGCTGATGGAAATCAATATTGAAAGGGACACTGGCAGTCTGGGGAGAAACCTCCTCCTAACCTAGCTTCAAGTCCTAGTGACCTCTTTAGGGATTAACATTTCAATGCTAAATTTAGGCCAGAACAAAGAACTGTGCTGTGAAGGGCTTTTTCCAGCAGGCAGGAGGAAGGCCACCACCATGAGCTCCTTCAGCAGCTCTGGAAGAGCCACACTAGAAGTTTGTTTGCTCTGTAGTATGGGTGCATTGTTTTCCTGCCTCTTGCTAAGTGAATGAAACCCTCTGAGCAGCTTTAGATACAGTCATTAAGTCTTATTAGGCACAGGGGTAAATAAGTCATTCTGCAGCATTTCCATACAGTGGTGAGCAGCTTACATTAGAATAAATCTTCATGAAACAGGAGCTGATTTTACAAGGCTGCTGAAAGCAATTTGGTAAATTGATGGAAAGGTTTGATAGGGGTGGAAGGGAAGAAGCTGATGGGAGATGTCCAAGGCTGCCTGATTTCAAACTAGGTAATAATTCATCTCACTGGCTAAAGGCAGGGCAATTAAATACTGCACCCCTCTATGGGGGTCTCATGGAAATGAGAGAAGTCAGCATCCCTCCTCCCCACCTCGTCTCATACCAGCACAGGGCTGGAACTGCTTTGATCTCCATCAGAACAAAGGCTAAACCTTAAACTCTCCCAAAGTTGCTCCTCATTAATCGACAGCTGTAGGCCTTCGGAAGCATCTGTCAGGCTTGCTGGAACATTCCCTTTGCTTCAGTGGTTGCACTGAGGAAGGAAAACAAATCAAAAGGTGCCGCTGGTCCAGCACCACCTCTCTGAGCTTCCTACAGTGGGGCACAGCGGCACAAGGAAGCCGGCACGGTGAGGGAGCAGGAGGCGACGGCGGGCGGCTGGCTGTGCAGACACGGAGTCAAGCAGCTGGAAAAGCCATGCCTTGCCATGGTAGATGAGGAAAACTGGCCCCAGGAAAGCTGAGGAATAGAAACTGGGAGCTGAGTGTTGTTGCTGGGCTCTGCAGGCACATGGGCATCCCTGTAGCCGTGTGGGAAGGGGGTAGCTCATGGGCACACTGTCTGCTGGGGAGGATGACTGGTGAGTTTTGCTGCAGGAAGAAGGAGAGGCTGAGGGAGCTGGGGTGATTTAACTTAGAGAAGAAGAGGCTCAGGGGAGACATTATTGCCATCTACAACTCCCTGAAAGAAGGTTGTAGCCAGGTGGGGGTTGGTCTCTTCTCCCAGGCACCCAGCACCAGAACAAGAGGACACAGTCTCAAGCTGTGCCAGGGGAGGTTTAGGCTGGAGGTGAGGAGAAAGTTCTTCCCAGGAAGAGTTATTGGCCATTGGAATGTGCTGCCCAGGGAGGTGGTGGAGTCACCAGCCCTGCAGGTGTTCAAAAAAGGCTTGGATGTGGCACTTGGAGCCATGGTTTAGTTGTCAGGAGGTGTCAGGGAATAGGTAATAGGTTGTATTTGATGATCTTTGAGGTCATTTCCAACCTTATTATTTCTATGATTCTAAGAAGCCATCTGGTGGGAAGCAGTCTTCTTCTAGCCTTCCTGTGCGGTTTTGAGGTGATACCACCTGAGAGAAATCATAGAACAAGCACTGAAGTAATGAGCTCTGCCTGCTGCCTGCAGGGGCTGAACCTTTTATCCAAAGCCCTTGAGGCCCAGTGCCTTCCATGCAGGAGAAGAGAGCAGCTCCAGTCTGCGCTGGGACACCTTTGATCCTTGCAGGCTCTGCTGGGTTGGTGTCTCTTTAAGGGCAGGTTGCACAGCACACAAATTACACTGTTGCAGTAATCCCTCCACACTGGCCTGCCCTGTCCTCCACGCAGCAGGAAATGTGGGACAAGCAGGGTTTTGAGATTATCTGGTGCTTTGCAAAGCCAGCTCCCTTTGTGCTTTTAGAAAGAGCTTGCTCCTGCAGCAGGCAGGGGGCTGGGGGTGATGCCCCATGTCTGCAGCAGCATCCCCAGGGTCATGGATGTGAGGGTGTGTGCTCAGCCTGCCTCTTTGTACCCAATACCTTTGCTGTGTGACTCCCCTGGCCACTGAACCCCCTGGTCACTGAGCCCCCTGGTCACTCATCTCTGACAGAGATCACTTTTCACTCCATGGGCATGTAGCTACTTGATGTGATGACAACATAAGCTTTGCAGTGAAGAGACTCTCACACATCACAGCATCACAGAATGTTAAAGGCTGGAAGGGACTTCAAAAGATCATCCAGTCCACCCCCCCTGCAGGAGCAGGATCACCTGTACCAGATCTTCCAAAGTGACCCAAAGCAGTCCCTTGGGGTGGTGCAAGAGGGAGCAGGCATTGCTCTGGCCATGTGCTTTGCTGCAGGTGTGCCTCTTGCACTCTGATTTTGTGGAAGTGTCAAGGCAGGAAGAGCCTGGCTCAAGGGGACCATAAACCCAGCAGGTCTCAGTGACATCTGCATGACTACACAAGTGTCCTCTGCAACACCAGGGCTTTGCCCATGCTTGGAAATGCTGTGTCATCTCAGTGTGTTCTTGGTAAGGTCAGGAAGGTTGGTAACCCTTGAGCACAGGATGGAGACTGGAGCTCAGGAAAGTGTGCTCAAGGTAGGGTTTTCACCAGCTAGCACAAATATGAATAGCAGTTCAGTCCTGGCAGCAGGATGCCTGCACAGAGCTATGAGATGGATCCTCAGTGCTAGGTGGACTCTTGGGTACCAAACTGAGATGCTCATCAAATCCCATACCTCCAGAAACTGGGCTTTAAGTTGAAAGTGGCACCCAGCACCCAGAGGAAAGGCAAGAAGAAGGTCCCTGTACTGATAATCTGGAGGTAGCAGAGACTCTTACCTGAAAGATTTGATGTTTGCACCCATTTCATATCAAGGCAGTCAAGGACAGAAGCCTCCAACATCTTTGGGGACAAAGTCTTGTTTCACACCAGCTCCTGTGTTCCTGGGCTGGTTCCTTTGATGTCAGAGAGCTTGACTGAGTTGTGTTCATGAAGCAAGCCTTAGCTTGTATGTAAGCATTGTGTGGATGAAGTCAGAAACACCTATCCTGCTGTTCTACACTATTGCATGGGCTGTTACTGGGCAAAACAAATGGTAGATGCTGTAGTGCCTTACATCAGGGCTTGGGAGGAATGTGAGAGAGGAGGCAATGACAGCTTAACATGATTTTTTTCTCCTTTCTCCATGTTAAAAGGTGCTTCTGGCATTCCTACCACCATTCACTAAATCCCTTACAAAGTGCATTAACCACAGAATCAGCCAGGATGGAAAAGACCTCAGAGATCATCAGGTCCAACCTATTACCTAATACCTAACACCTCCTGACAACTGAACCATGGCCCCAAGTGCCACAATCCAGGCCTCTGTTGAACATCCCCAGGGACAGTGACTCCACCACCTCCCTGGGCAGCACATTCCAATGGCCAATTACTCTTTCTGTGAAGAACTTTCTCCTCACCTCCAGCCTAAACTTCCCCTGGCACAGCTTGAGGCTGTGTCCTCTTGTTCTGCCACTGGTTGCCTGGGAGTTCCTTTAGACAGCAAAACAAAGCCCAGATTCCTGGGGTTTGCTTCAGGGTTCCATGGAAAGAAATGAAGCCTGCAGACAGAAGAGGACAGACTTTGGAAACTTCTCATAAGAAGGGCCTGGGAAGCTCAGATGAATGTATGATGGGAAACATCTGTGGCTGCAATAAGAGGAATGACTCCTGCCCTTATAACCCTGTGTGCTCACTTGCTGTGGGAGATGCTGCTGCTTCTTCTCCTCCTCCTCCTCCTCCTCCTCCTCCTCCTCTCTCACCTGGCTATCTTACCTGGCACTTGTTGGCAGGTCTCCAAGAAGAGATTCCTTGTGTCCTTAGCCTCTGCTAAGCAAAGCAAGGAGCAAAGCAGCTTGGTGTTGGTTTTTTTTCCATCCTGTGGCTGTGTGCTGAACCTGCTCTTACTCCTCAGTGAGCTGTGCCTGAGCTGCTTCCATGCTGCACCTTGGTGAGGCTGGCAAACCTTGCTGCATCTCCCTCCATGTCTTATTTCTGGCCAGGAGGGATTCTGCTGGGAGTTTCTGTCCCCAGTTAATTTGTTAGATTGAATGAATGCTCTCCACCCCTTTTGTGCTGCAAACAGCAAGACTTTACTTGTGTTTTGGGCTGCTGTTGCTGCTGGAAAGCAACCTGGGTTACCCAGGGACAGCTCTTTATTACTGCAATATTGACATTCTTTATCCTTGCCTTTGCAACTTGGTTCTTTTGCATTTTGCATGAGTGACTGAGCATCTTTGTGCCCCAGTCTCTCCACAGGTCCATGCTGCTGCTGCTGCTGCTTCTTTTGCTCTAATGGAAAACTGCATTATCAGTCCTGGGCATTACTGGTGGTAAAATCACATCACAAGGTGTCAGATCTAATACTGCCTTCTGTCTCCATTCTTCCCTCAGCCCCTGGAAAGTGTCTATTAATTGGCACAAGAAGGCAGGATTTAGCAAATTGTTCCCTTTGGAAAGGTGGGGAGGAAAACCTTTCTGATTCTGCAGTCCAGCCTGACTTGCTTCTCCTCCTTCTTTTATTTCCCTGCCTTTTGGGGGGGCAAGGAGAGTGGTGAAGGGAATAGAGCAGCAAAGCTGCAAAGGATTAGCTGTAAGTAAAATGTAACTGTGCTTTAAAAGGGCCCAAACTGAAAAGAAGCTGTTTGTGAGTTCCCAAAGTGTTCAAACCGTCCCAAAACAAGGTGGTTCTGTTTAGTGTTGTGCTTTAATTCACAGCCATAATTGCCATAATTTAGTGAGAATTAAAAGCAATTAATACATTCTAAGATCTAAACTCAAAAGCACACCAAACTGCATGAAGGAGAAAGCTTTCTCCTCTGACTTTTCACTGGTCTCTAGATAGAACAGAATAGAATAAACCAGGTTGGAAGAGACCTTTGAGGTCATCAAGTCCAACCTATCAGCCAACGCCATCTAATCAACTAAACCATGGCACCAAGTGCCTCATCCAGTCTGCTCCAAAACACCTCCAGTGATGGTGACTCCACCACCTCCCTGGGCAGCACATTCCAATCTCTTTCTATGAAGAACTTCTTCCAAACATCCAGCCTGAACCTCCCCTGGCACAGCTTGAGACTGTGTCCTCTTGTTCTGGTGCTGGTTGCCTGCCTGGGAGAAGAGACCAACCCCCACCTGGCTACAACCTCCCTTCAGGTAGTTGTAGGCAGCAATAAGGTCTCCTCTGAGCCTCCTAATCCCCAGCTCCCTCAGCCTCTCCTCACAGGGCTGTGCTCCAGACCCCTCCCCAGCTTTGTTGCCCTTCTCTGGACATCTTCCAGCAACTCAACATCTTTCCTAAACTACAGATGGCTACACTGGAGACTTGCCCTGCACCTTCTTGAGGTGTTGGTTGCAGGACCAAGCACAGGTCCTTCAAAGAGGCTCAGCCAGCCTTGCAGAGCAAGAAGCATTTTTTTCTAGGGCAATATTAGATGTTTTCCCTTCCTCCTCTCGAGGAGGATGTTTGTTGCTGCTCTAAGCAGTAGAAATAGAATTTAAGCTGAGTGAAAGAGAAGAGGCTGCAATATCTCATGCTGGTCACCAGTTATGTTGCCATCAGTAGTTTTGCAAGAGACTGATGGAGCCAGGATTAGTCCTTTGTTCTGTTTGCCCCTGGTATTGCCCTCTGGCTCTGTCAGATCAAGCTGATTTGGAAGTTAAGATGTGAGCACACCTCGGAAGTGGTGTTCAAGCCTGCCACAAGCTAGCACATCTTTATCCTTGGCAGCATGCTCAGGACTGGGAAAAGGAGTTTTGCTAGAGCTCCTTATTTACTGCAGCAGCTTTTGAGGTTGCATGACTAGGTGGAGGATGTGGAAAGTGTTTTCCTGGTAACAGGGCTGGCTATCAATCATGCAGAATGTCTCAAAAGAGGAAGGATGTCTTAAGCAAGTCCTAACTTGGCTGATTGCCCCTTGAGCCCTCAACTCCACATTCACATTCAGCCACAGGCACTATGCCATCACCTAACAAGCTGATTCTTGTGGCCAGTGATGTGCTCCATTGATCCTTGAGCATGGTCCAGCCCTGTGCAGGCTCTACACTATCCATTGTGACAGTCCATGCCTTGGGGTTTCCCAAAACCTGTTTGATTTGTCAGATAAAGTGCAGAGCACCCTTACTGCAGCAGGGAGATTTCATGGGGAGTCTCAAAACAAGACTAAGAGGGAGGGCATGGTGTGAGCCAGTTGTTTGCTTGCTTTTAGGGCAAACTGTATATGCAAGGTAAAAATGCAATGAACAGGAGGGCTTCTTAAGCCAGCCTGGAGGTGAATCATAATTCAGTATCTTGTTGTAAGATCTTGGGTACCCACATCCCTCTGCAGGGGATGCTCTATCCCACATTGCCCTCTAGTGAGGACACTGCAGAGCAGATAACTCCTTCCAGCCTGCAGGCATTGGAAGTGTGGTGGTTTGACAGCCGAGGCCGTGGCTGCTTCTGAGGTGGTGGTTAGCTGTGGGATAGGAATAGTGTGAACGTGGGCAGTGTTCACCTGGTGCAGCACCAGGGCAGCTTTCTTGGTGTCTGCTTTGTGTTTCAGCTAACTGCCTCTGCAAGCATCTCCCTGCTGCTGGTGGGTCTCCAGCTAAAGGTTCCTGCTCTCTTCTGCTTTGGAAAAAGGGGGAAATGTTCTTTTTGTTGTTGTTTTGGTGGAGGATGACCTATTTCTGTGTTCTTTGCCTTGGCCTTTGCTCCATGGAGCACACATCAGTTCTGTGGTGGTGCATGTATGCACACAGTCTGACAACCCTGCCTGTGCTTTGGAGATCCTCACAGGGCAAACATCTCTCCTCCTTCAGCCCAGCCCTGGTACACCCAGAGATGTTGCCTAGAGGGTTAGAACTGGTCCTTGGGCTTGTCCTGCCGTGTGAGTGCCTGCATTGGTGCCAGACAACAATTCTGGTGTGTTCCCAGTTCTTTAGAGCAGTTAAACACTTACAGAAAATCATCAACCAGCAATAGGTCTCAAAAACCAAAAGGAGAAAGCAAGTATCTGCTGCCTGGGAAGAGAAGGTTGTGCCTGACTCCACCTGTCCTAAACCATCCCTGCCATGTCCAGAGCTGCAAAGCTGCCCTCTCCTGGGTTGTGGGTGCCCTGAGTCAGCTGCCTGTTGGCCCCTCAGTCCTTTAGCTTGCACACACAGGTCCCATCAGCACTTTAGCAGCTCCTTGGTGCCTGTGAGGACTTGTCACAGCCCAGGTGCTTTGGTATGCTCCCAGCAATCTTGCCTTGGAGAGTCATCCCTGCAGATGTGAGCACTCAAGGAGCCTTGGTGTAGAGAGTTTCTCTGGGTGCTGGGTACCAGGATCTGGGATGAGGAGCCAGGACTGGGAAGGAGCAGGTGCTCAGGTCTGCCTGGGTTTTCCCTTCCCTTACTCCTTCTAGGGAGCAGAGCAATATTGTGACTCCTGCTGAAATCCAGGGGCTCCTGATTCAAACCATGAGCTCTGTTTGCCTCAGGTGCTGCTCTAGTGAGAGGCCCAGTGTGTCTGTGCTTGTTTGACCATAATCAGAGGTAATCCAGAGCTTTGCTTGCTGGCTGTGTCCATCAGACTAATAGTCATGGCCATTCCTCTGCTAGATGCTGTCTGCTTAATCTCTTTGACCAGAAACTCTGCAGTTTCAGAACAGCTTGAAGATCTGTGCTTTCCTGCATGCAAGCAGGCAAAGGGCACAACCTGATGGGGTGTGTGGCAGCTACGTGGGTGAAGGCAGCACCCTGCCACCAGAGTGATCCTCCCCAGGGGCTGTAGGACCCCAGTTTGGGGAGCCAGGGTGGGCTGCCCTGCCAGCCAGCCTGCTGCATGTGGCACTTGTGGGCTGAGTGGCAGACACTAATGCCATCTAGTGACCAGAAAAAAACCGATGTGGGTGCTTTAGGAAATGCCACTGGAAATTGGGTAGCCTTGAAGTGGGGCAGCCCTTGGGGCCAGGAGGGAGGGAGGTGGTCTGGATGTGCTGGAAAATCCCTTTTCCCTGCTGTCCAGACCTGTTCCCTCATTTCACATCCTTCAAGGTGCATCTGCAGGTAGCCAGGGACTGGGATGTCCCACCTGAGGCTTTAGAGATCTCTGGAGGAGCAAAGCACAGATGTCCTAAGCAGCTCTGTTGATTGAGGAGCACAAATTCCCTGGCTTGCTGCTGGATTGTGGAGCACAAGCCCAATGCTTGGGGACAAAGTGCTTCCAGGAGGGGAGATGGCATGCTCCACTGCTGCCATGGAACTGTAGGAGGGGAGGTGGCATGCTCCACTGCTGACATGGGCGTCATGGGCAGTGATCCTGGAGACTAATTGAAGCTGGCAGCATGGACAACGATGTGGTGCCATTGCTGTAGCTTTGAGCTGAGATAGGGCAAGGGATGGCAGCTTCCTTTGCTGTCCTGACAGCAGCAACTCTTTACTGTGGCTCATATGACCTGACACTCTTTTCTTCCTCCCTCCACCTTTGTTTCTCCCTCTTGTTTCTGTGGGTGGTAGCTGTGAAGGCTTTAACACCCCGTGCTTCTGCCTGGGTGGATGGCTGGAGACACTGTTGCTCTGCTCCTAGTTATGAATCCAGCCACAAACCTGGAGGAATTGGTTTGTGCTTAGTTTGTGCTCTGCATTTTAAAACTGAAGGTGGAGTTCTTTCTGACCATACCAATTTACTCTGCTTGGCCAAACTGTCATCAGCAGGTGCAGCTTGCCTTGTGTAGGGCTGGTGGACTCCTGGGAACATTTTGCAGCTCTGATTGTTTCTCCAGCTCCTGAGAAATGCACAGAGAGAGAACTTTGGAATTAGGAGTTTCCAGCTAAGGACCTTGGTAGCTGTGGTGGTGTGCATTAAGAATGCACCAAGGTGCCAGGCAGCACCCCCAGAGAGATTTGCAGAGAGATGTGTCACCGTGTATGCCGCGCTCAGATGCAAGTAAGTTGCTTCATGGGACACTTCTGAAGTGAGCAACACCAAGTCTGGGCTCAGGACAGGCTGGCACATCACTGACCAGGAGCCCTGAGGTGCCTCCCGCCTCTCCAGGCCCTCAGGTCCATCAGCAGTGAGCAAGCAGGTCTGGCTCTGCTCTGTGCTGTTCAGGTTTGCCCCTGCTTCCTTCAGAAAGCCAGTTACAAGCATCCTTGGGGAGTGCTTCTTGTTCTTCTATCCCAAACATGAAGGTACCAAATATGTTCCTATTGTCTAATGTACAAATGTTTTGTGTTATCTTTGCTGCTTCTTTGTCTGGATTATCCTTGTGTCCCCCTGCCTTTCCACCCTGGATAATTGAGAGCTGGCAGCGTGCCTGTAGCGTTCCTGTTCCAGGGCCAAAGTGGGAGTGGGAATAAATACTTCTAAATACTGTACTGAAGCAAATAAGTAATTTACTCATAATAGCTCTTTGCCTAGCAGTACACTGGCAATTTCATGCAGGTTTTGCAGGAGCAGCGAGCAGCTGTGAGGGGTTGGAAGAGCTGTGTGCCTTGGGGAATGTTTGCAGTGTGGTTACAATGGGGAGAAGGGCTTCACAGATTTGGTGGAGTGCTTCTGCTTCTGGAAAGGGACTTTACCCAGCAGCCTGTGGCAATGCTGCATTTTCACAGCTTTGCTGGCCCTCCATTCTGCAAACAGCCCTGTCTCCCAGGCATTTGGCTGGAGGTGACTTCCCCATGGGGAGAAGGCAGGACTGCTTTCTCTTGTGCTTTTGAATAAGACATCATTTAAGAGCAGCCAGCCAACCAAAGCACAGCTTAGGTCCATGCTCAGCTCAATAGAAATCTTTCAGCATTATCACAGCTGCATCTATTCTTTTTCCTCCAGAGATAGGGGCAAGCAGAAAGCATTTAGGATGCTCTCTGACCTCTCAAGCCTTTGACACAGGCACATATCCCTGCCTGTTTGTCATCAACAGAGCAATCCTGCAAAGCACAAGACAAACAAAACAACTTGCAATGAAGAACCTGAGCCTAGTACTGATTTTCTCCTTTCTCTCTTCTTCTAGGGATCCTGTTTACGATGTTGGTATTTGGACCAGCCTGTGGATTTATCTTGGGCTCCTTTTGTACCAAAATCTATGTGGATGCTGTCTTCATTGACACAAGTAAGGAGAACTGGGTTTGGTTCCAAATCAAATATGCTAATGTAGCAGCAGGACAAAAAATGCTGATGCACACAAGCAGGAAAATGCTTCTTGTTTCACCTTGGGTGCCTCTTGTGTGGATGTCACTTCTAGAGGGGGTTTATGGCTAGGATTCAAAAGTTTTCAACTCTCTCCATAGAGAACAAGTTTGAAGTTGCTAAAATTCGTTCCCTTCCATGGCCTTTTCTCCTGTGAGATGAGTTTCAGCTCAGCTCTTAGAGGAACATCTTAAATATCACTGTGAAAGGGCACAGCAGCTAGCCATGGGCATAGTCTTGCCAGGGAAGCTGTGTCCAGAGCATGAGATGAAATCTGGAGAGCTGCCATCTCCAGGACCTGGGAGTACTGCCCAGGCTCTCCATTGGGTACACACCAGTTAAGACCCATGCTCAGCACCTTCTGCAAATGACTGTTTGGATGGACAGGCTCGGTCCCTACAGCGTAATTGCTTTTTTTTTGCTGAAGCAGTGCTAATTATTGCTCACCTTGACTCTGCACTTGGGTTAAAGCAGACTGTTTGCAAATTGACTCTTTTTCATCAAGAAAGAACTCTCTGAACTCAGGGCCACCTGCACTACGCGCTCTTGGCCGTTAGAGGGCAGTGTGTGACAGGCTGCCCCTCGCTGCTCCCCCAGCCCTTGGCCAGCTTGCAAACCGGAGGCTTCCTCCTTCTCCCTCAGTTCTTCTGAGGCTTTTTCTACAGTTCTCAGCTCCAGCTGACCCCACAGGCTCTTGTACAGCCACAGGGGTGGTGTCCCCTTTGAGGGTCTGTCCTGATTCTGTCAGCACAGATCCACAGAATATTAGGGGTTGAAAAGCATCTTGAAAGATAAGTCCAACGCCCCTGCCAGAGCAGGGTCACCTAGGGTAGCTCTCACAGGAATGCATCCAGGCAAGTTCTGAATGTCTCCAGAGAGCCTCTCTGGTCATCCTGTTTCAGTGTTTTGTCACCCTCACGGTGAAAACGTTTTTCTTTTATGTCCCTGTGGCACCTCTGCTCCAGCTTGCACTCATTGCCCCTTGTCTTATCATTGGACATCACTGAGCAGAGCCTGGCTCCGTCCTCCCAACACTGCCCTTCACATCTTTATAAACATGAATGAGGTCACCTCTCAGTCTTCTCTTCTCCCAGTTAAAGAGCCCCAGCTCCCTCAGCCTTTCCCCAGTAGGGAGATGTTCCACTTCCTTCATCCTCTTTATGGCTCTGCACTGGACTCTTTGAAGCAGTTCCCTGAGGTCCTTCTTGAACTGAGGTGCCCAAAACTGGATACAATATTCTAGATATTGGACATACATCTTCACAAGATGCATTTGGATGGAGTTGAACCTTGCAGGACTTGGAATTGTGCAAATCTGGAAAAGTGGTGCTGCCTTTTCTTAGTCTTGTGGCAGCTGAGGAACCTAAGTGGTGTTTGATGAGCAGGAAAGAAGT
Organism: Melanerpes formicivorus; assembly: GCF_026170545.1. NCBI lineage: Eukaryota > Metazoa > Chordata > Aves > Piciformes > Picidae > Melanerpes > Melanerpes formicivorus. The sequence continues at coordinate 3,931,684 of NW_027142362.1, read as the reverse complement.
ATCTTTTTGGGAGGCTGTGCCTTAGTCAAACACTGCATGGCCCATTTTTATTCCATGGCTTTAGCAGAGATCATAGATCACCAAGTTGGAAGGGACCTCAAGGATCATCTGATCCAACCTTTAGGCAGAGGAACTTCTTTCAACCCCATTACATATTTAACCATTAAGTATAATTAACTCCTAGACATAAATGCACAGAAGAAAATATCTCTTCTCCTTGGAGATGAAGCTGTGGAACTCCTCACTGTAGGATGTTAGAAGTCTGCAAATGGAATGAAAAACAATTGGGCAATTTTATAGGAGAAAAAAAAAATGAATATGACACCAAATGTAGCTTAGAAATCTGAGCCACAAATCACCAGCATGTGATCAGGTGTATGCTGACATTATTCTTCTGGCTTTTCTAGGCATCTGCAGCTGGTTACTATCAAAGGCAAGATGCTGGCTTAGCTAAAAAAATTGTGATGTGATCCATTAATTTTTAACATAAGATACTGCTCCATATTTGGAACTCAAAGGAGATAAAAGCAGAAGCACAGAGGAGAATGGTAGCGTGCTATCACTGAGAAGCCTGCAGGGCTTGTGGCTCAGCAGGTCACAAGAAGGGTATAGCACTTTCCAGCTGCAGGTCCAGCTGGCTTTGGCCATGGTCCATTGCTGCTGTGTGAGGGCTGGGGCACACACAGCCTCCATCTATTTTTGTATGGGAGAGAGTTTCCACATGGCAGCTGGCTCGTCCTTGCAGCTTGCAGTAGTGTGAGACCGAGCTCCAAAGGGCTGAGCCCTGTTCTGCTCTCTGTTCCAGGCAGGAGGTGTGGGATGCCAGGGCACACTGATGTGCTGCCCTCCATATAGGACCTATTTTAAGAAGGGGCTGAGGAGAAGACCTTGGTTTATGTGGCTCTTCACATGGTGGTGTTCTCAAGAACCTGAGAAAAATAAGCACTTTAGGCAGGAGGGAATCACAAGGGGAAAAAAGCAGCCCCTCCGAAGCATTGTTTCCCCAACTTTCTCTACATTGGAGAGCTACCTGTTCTTTTCCCTAAGGGGAAAAGAGTTTCCTCTGTCTCTGCTTGAGAGACAACTTGATTGCCTCACTTGAGACAGATTTTTCGGAGTGGCAGTAACCAGACAGACATCATGAACAGAGCAGCTTGTCATTCCAGCCACGCAGACCCAGACCTCCCCCGGGAGTCAGCTCAGGCGCTGGGCACCCTCCGCTGCCTTGCCGATGGAGGCAGCTTTAGGAGCACAGCTTCTGCTCTCCTGCTGCTTGTTTGTATTCCCCTAAACTGACTCCAGAGCCCCCTTTCTCCTTATCTCTGCTGAGTGATGGCCTGCAGGATGCTGTAGCCTTTTGCTTCATTTTTCTTCATTTTCTGATGATTTCTCTGCCCTTCTGAGCCCGCTTGATGCAGTGGGCACGTTCTCCCAGTATCTACAGCTGCTTCATCCTCCAGGCAGTCACAGGTGACTTCAAAGCCCAAATATCCATCTCTTCTTCACTGAAAAGGGCTGTGAATTGAAAGCTAATTCTAAACAATTCCATTGGAGAGATATCTGCTGTAAGACTGCTTCTACCAAAACATTCTGGGGGGCTTCTCTTCTCTGCTTGCTTCATGCTCTGAAGGGTTAGGCTTGAGGGAGCTGGGGGTGTTTACCCTGGAGAAGAGGAGGCTCAGGGGAGACCTTCTTGCTCTCTACAACTACCTGAAGGGAGGTTGTAGCCAGGTGGGCATTGCTCTCTTCTCCCAGGCAACCAGCACCAGAACAAGAGGACACAGTCTCAAGCTGCACCAGGGGAAGTTTAGGCTGGAGGTGAGGAGAAAGTTCTTCACAGAAAGAGATGTTGGCCATTGGAATGTGCTGCCCAGGGAGGTGGTGGAGTCACCAGCCCTGGAGGTGTGCAAGAGGGGATTGGATGTGGCACTTGGAGCCATGGTTTACTTAGTCCTGAGGTGTTGGGTGACAGGTTGGACTTGATGATCTCTGAGGTCTTTTCCAACATTATTGATTCTATGATTCTAATCTGCTTCTGCTTGACCTTGGCTGCATTGTTTTGGTGAAGTCTAACACCTACTTTTGCTCTTCTCCTTTCTCCCTCTTGGCCAGCGGGTGGGGGGCCAGAGGGTCAGCTTCCCTGGTCTCTTTGACCAGGGAGGTTCTCATGTCGTTTGATAATTGTCAATAGCTGTCAATATTGTAAATCCTGTCTCTTTTGTACCCACTCATCGCATTCCATTGTGGATTGTAGTGCAGCTTGCAGACACAGCTTTCATTTGCTTCCAGCTGAGCTGCTCTGGCAAGGTTAATGTGGGGGGTGGAAATCTCAGCCCACCACAGCGAGCCACCCACAGGTGTGTGTGTGTGTGTGTTCCCTTGCAGGCAAGCTGGACATAACCCCGGACGACCCTCGGTGGATCGGTGCCTGGTGGGGAGGCTTCCTGCTGTGCGGTGCCTTACTCTTCTTCTCGTCCCTGCCCATGTTCGGCTTCCCGCAGGCCCTGCCGCCGCGGGCGGAGCGCGCCGGGGAGAGCGAGCAGGCGATGCTCCCCGACAGGGACTACGAGAGGCCCAAGCCCAGCAACGGGGTCCTGCGGCACGCCCTGGACGCTGAGAGCAGCACCACCTGCTTCCAGCAGCTGCGAGGTGAGGCTCCGCAGGGAGACTCGGGGTGGGGGCACCTCCACAGAATCAGCCAGGTTGGAAGAGACCTGCAGGGGGCCAGGAGAGCCAATGGCATCCTGGCCTGTACCAGCAGGACAAGGGAGGTTATTCTTCCCTGCAACTCAGCACTGGTCAGGCCACAACTTGAGTGCTGTGTCCGGTTCTGGGCTCCTCAATTCAAGAGAGATGTTGGGGTACTGGAAGGTGTCCATAGAAGTGGATGTTAGGAAGAAATTCTTCACAGAGAGAGAGATTTGCCATTGGAATGTGCTGCCCAGGGAGGTGGTGGAGTCACCAGCCCTGGAGATCAAGAAAAGCCTGGATGAGGCACTTAGTGCCATGGTCTAATTGATTGGATAGGGATGGGTGGTAGGTTGGAATGGATGATCTTGGAGATCTCTTCCAACCTGGTTGATGCCATGATTCTGTGATTCTAAGATCATCAAGTCCAAGCAATCACCCAACCCTAACTAATCAGCTAGACTGTGGCACTGGAAGCCTCATCCAGGCTTTGCTTAAACACCTCCAGGGACGTTGACCCCACCACCTTCCTGGGCAGCCCATTCCAATGGACCTTATCACACTCTGCAACTACCTGAAGGGAAGCTGTAGTAAGTTTGGGCTCAGGCTCTTCCCCCAGGCAACTTGTGACAGAACGAGAGGGCATGGTCAGAGGCTGTGCCAGCAGAGGTTTAGGTTGGATGTTAGGAAGCACTTCCTCGTGGAAAGGGTAATTAAACACTGGAATGGACTGCCCAGGGAGGTGGTGGAGTCACCATTCCTGGAGATGTTTAAGGAAAGATTGGACATGGCACTTAGTGGCATGGTCTGGTCAATGTGGTGGTGCTAAGTCATAGGCTGGACTGGATGATCACAGAATTGTCAGGGTTGGAAGGGAACACAGGGATCTTCTAGTTCCAAACCCCCTGCCACAGGCAGGAACACCTCACACTACAGCAGGTTGCTCACAGCCACATCCAGCCTGGCCTTAAAAACCTCCAGGGATGAGGCTTCCACCACCTCCCTGGGCAACCTGTGCCAGTGTCTCACCACCCTCATGGGGAAGAGCTTCTTCCTAACATGTAGTCTAAATCTCCCCTTCTCTAGCTGGGATCCAGCCTCAATAATTCTGTGATTCTGTGTATCCTGTGACAGTCAGCAACAGGCTAACAGCAGGGTGGGTTTTTCAGCTGGTCTTTGATTTGGTCCATCTACCTCTACTCCAAAAAACCTCAGTATCCTGAAATTTAAGTTGCTAGCTTCTGATTATCTCTGGCATTGTCCTCATTTTAAAGAGTGACTTTGTTCCACTTGAAAGGTTTGGTTGGGTGTTTTTTTAAACTACAAAGCTTCAGAAATGGATGATAGGCCTTTGGAGCTGAGAAAGAAACCTGAAGGGGAACACAGTTGCCAGAGTAATTTGTGAACTTCTCTCCAGTCTGCCATCCTGCTCACCTCTGCCTCCTGAAATGGAGAGCAAGGGTGGTTAAAAGAAACTGGGAGCTCCCAGCATGTGAGCTGCAGCTTAGTGCAATCCCAGATACAAAGCAGTGAGTGCTGGGCACCACTACAGCTCCTAAACTGAGATAGGGAGGAGGTAGACACCAGCCCAGAACAGAAGCAAAGTGTCAGAGCAGAGCATGACTTGTAGCAAATTAGAGTAGGAAACTCCACATCATGTCCTGCAGTAATGGAAATGGACCTGGCTCTAATTAAGGTCAGCTAAGGATCCAGGATTTTGTGGGTGAGTGTGGGCAGATACCCTTCTGTAGGCTGCACTGGAAAAACCTTCATCTGAGAGCGTTGTTCTGCAGCACTGGTGGCTGCTTCCCACTCTCTGTCATTGTGGCAGAGCAGGTTTCATTACTGCCTAATGCATTTAGATAAACGAGGACAAAATCACTCCCTCTGCAGTTGCCTTAATTAGGAATTGAATGAGGTGCTGCTGGGAAGGGAAAAGAGACCTGGGGGGAGGGGGGGAAGGTGTTTTCTTAACGACAAAAATGCCTTGACTCATTGATGTGGATGTGCATTAGGGAAGGTCAGGGGTGTGGCATTTCAACTTGAGAGAAAATTCAGAACAAAGGTAAAGGGAGAAATTGTTTGCTAATTTGGCAGGGAAATGAATTTCTTCATCTTTTCATCTCTGGTGCAAGGATTTTCTTGAGTTTGAGGAGTGGGCTTTTCCCCAGGGTGTGTCCATATGGATGATTCTGTGGCTTTTGTCCTGGATTCATCACAGCATCTGCTTCTGGCCGCTGAGTTTTTGGACTGGGCACTGGGACACTTTTGCAGGCTTTCAGATTGAAAAGTGAAAGCATTTGGCAAGGTCCCTGCTGCATGGTGGAGCAGCAGTTCTGCCTGAGGATGGTGCTGACCAAGCTGAGCTTCTTGCACGCAGGGAGGCCATGGAGGGGTTCCAAGAGCGTCTATTGCTCATTGAAGTAGAGAGATTAAACTGCCACCTCCATATGCTTCAAAGTATTGATTACATCAGGAGGCACCAGGCTTCCACGTTGCAGGTAACCCCATTTCGGATCAGTTGGTGTTCCAGAAGTCTCTGTGTAAGATGGGCTTTGAAATACAATTTCCATCACATCAAATAAGACACAGAATGACCTTTTTAGTTTTGCTTTTGATCCTGTCACAGACAACACAGTGTTGGCAGCTGCCAGCTCCTTTCAAGTCCTTTGCCACTGTTGTCGCAGCGGGAATATGGTCAAGTGCCTGCCTGGAGAGGATGTTCAGGCAAGGGGTGGCAAATGTGCCTCACCATTCCTGGTGAGCATTGCTTAGGTCTGCACTCCTGCTGTGCATATCCATTATATTGACAGCAGCTGAAACATGTATATGGATCCTTTGTGTGGTAGGACCTAGGATCTGTTACTTCTTTGTTGATTGTATAAAGTCTCCTTTGGGAAAAGTTCAACTCTTCAGTCTTCTCCCTAGGATAAAAATCTCTATATGCACTACTTATATACAGAGGTTCAAAATGTGTCTGTACAGAGGCTCAGAATATATCTGTGCAGAGGTTAATACATCTGTGCATATGTAGCCACATCTTCTGTCCTGCCATGGCACATTTGGGGGTTGTATGAGTTTGTGCAGCTGAATGGCAGAGGACGTACCTGCCATGGTTACAGGATGTGTCACATAGAACGTGGAGTTGGGGTGGTGAGTGGAAATACTCATTGTGGTGTGTGTGGTCATAACTCAGACTCCTGTTTAGCAAGTGTTGTCTCTGCAGCATGGTCCTGGGCAGGTGTAAGTCCATGTGTGCATGGAGATGCAGGATAGTCCATCTCTTGTGCACAGGATGGGAAGGAAGAGTTGTTACCCTGGTCTGATCATGTGAACCCACTTTGTATCAGCAGTGCATCCTCAGAGCCTGAGCTGAGTCTCTTTTATGGCCACTGCAGGGGGGTGGTGAGGGTTTTTTTGGTTTATTTGATTAAACTGTTGCAGAGATTGCTGCAAGTGAGTGGACATGGCAAGAGAAGCAGCAGGGTGGTGTGGGCTGGAGGCTGGGTCACAGCTGTCAGCTAGCACCACAGCATGCTGGCACCTGGGAGGTTACTCAAGACACTAGAAGATTTGCTGTAAAACAGGGAGATACAGGGCTGGGTGAGATTTCCTTGCCTGCTCCTAGGCTTAGCACTCTGAAGAGCTAGGGCTAATATGAAAGCAACCTGCTCAAAGTATCAGGAAGGCTTTCTACATCTGTGCAAGGTCTAAGCTGGAGGGAGGGCCCAGCTTTTGGAAGCCAGGGTGTCTCTTGATGAGGGGTGTTTTCATGCTGGGAAAAGAAGCATCCTTAAGAGGAGCTTCAAACTTCAACTGAAGTCTGTGCCTTTGAATGTCAGAAGGTGAAGAGGCCATCAAAGGCAGCAGGAGCAGCGGGTGGCTGCCACAGCAGCTCTGCAGAGCTGTGCTGGCAGGGGCACGATGGCCCAGTCCTGGCAGGTGCTTACCTGTGCTAAACTGGTATATGAATGCTGCCTTACCTGATTGGTATTTCAGTTAAGCAGTGCAAATCCATTTTGGGAGCACAAGGAAATGAAGGCTTAATAGCAGGAAGAGGATGGATAAATGCTGCTATTGCTCTCTCTTTGCTTTCAGCTGGCAGCCTGGCAGGGTTGTTCCAGCCCTGCGCTCTCCCTATGGTCTGTGGAAGCACTGCAGGTGTGAGTTGCAGGAATCCTTGCTGTCCTGAGGGCACAGCTTCACTTTTCTACCTCTGCTGTGCCCTGGGGACCTCTCTGCTATGCAGGGCGGGAGATGATGCTCAGCTGTGTCAGAGCTCCTGTGCCCTCTGCTCACATCTGTCCAGCATCTGCCTTCATGGTGTTAACGCACTGCCTCTAACCTACCACCTGCTCCAGGTTGGGCTTGGAAATGTTTTGTTAACATCATTTTTGGTTTTCATACAGAAATGTCATTTCTATTGAACTGAGTGGTCAGTTCCAATGAAATTTCATTTCAAAATGTTTCCTGTAAGGCTTTATCTTCAACACTCCTGAAACATTCTGCTCTCAGTGCATTTTGTTTAGCAATGATTTAAGCCAGAAATTCATTACCTCCTGCCTGTCTGTCTAGTGAGAGAGATTAAAAACCTAAAAGGATTGAAATTGATATGGAATCCTTCAGGTTTGGAGAGAAAAGCTCATTCACAGAGATTTAAAAGAAAGCTCACTGTGGAATTAAATGAATTTCAAAACTACAAATTCTCTAGGTTTGGAAACGTTTTGGTTCCTGTCCAGCTTCATTTCCAAGAGCATGGGAGAGCTGGGATGTACAGCTGACAGCTGTCTTGTCTCCTGTTTGCCTCCCTCCTGCTTTGTGTACCAGTCTGCTGAATAACCTAGAGAGGGAGCAGCTCTGAATCCTGGGTTTCCCTCCCCAGAAGTGCTCTTGGGAAGCAAACATAGAACACTGGGCCAGAAGCTTCCAGCTGTGCAGGGTGAACCTGGGCCCTGGAGGGCTGGGAGTCCTCAGTGGGAGCTCCTGGGTCTGAGCAGATTACCAGCTAACATGAGGAGTTTTAAATTCACAGCTCTAACCGAGTCCCAGTGACAGCCTTTTGCAGAGGGCTTCATTTGTACCTTCATTCATGGCCACAGCAGAGAGCCTTTTGCCCTGATGCAGGCAGATATCATGGCTTTGATTCCTTTTTGGATTTGGGGTTTGGCTCAGTACCAACATCTGGAAAGCTTGCTGAGAAATTCTAATCACAGACAAGGGAGTGGAGGCTGGTGATAAAAGGCCCCACAGCAGATCCTATCAGTCTCCAAGTTTCCTTTGGCTTGGCTTTCACGAGGAAGTGGGCTTTGTTGGCAGGCTCTTCTTGACTCTTTCCAAACCAGAAGTTTTGATTAATTCAGAAAGGCCTTCAGCCTGCACACTGCTGGGCAGAAACTGAGCAGCAGCTGAGGTCCAGCAGCGTGTGCCTGCCCCCAAAGAGACACTGTCCCTGGAGGTGTTCAAGAGGGGATTGGACATTGCACTTGGTGCCATGGTTTAGTAGTCATGAGATCTTGGGTGACAGATTAGACTTGATGATCTTTGAGGTCTTTCCCAACCTTATTGATTCTATGATCCTATGACACTGTGCCTTCCTGTGACCGCCACGATTTGGGGGAGGTTTATGTCCCCCTCTGAAATCCAGCAAAGGTGCTTGCTGGAGTCAAGATGACAAAGCAGAAGGACTTCCCCTTTCAATCCATGAGAATGTTGCTGTTGCTTCAAGCTTGTATCTGTCAGGAAGCTCCTTTGACATGGGTATCATCTGGTTCCTTCATGTCTTTTGTGACAGGATCTAAGGAAGAAGTTCTTCAGTATGTGGGTGGTGGGACTCCAGAATAGGCTGCCAAGGGAGGCTGTGGATGTCTCCTCCCTGGGGTTGTTGGATGAGGTCTTGAGCAGCTGAGTCTAGTTGAGAGGTGCCCCTGGGCATGGCAGGGAGGTTGGAGCAGATGATCTCTGAGGTCCCTTCCAACCTGAGCCATTCTGTGATTCTAATTTTGCAATGCCAGGTGGCATATGAAACTCACCTGAGAAATCTTCAGCACCTCTTGCCTTACTCTGTCTCCTCTTTTACAGGAGCTGCCTCTTTCCTGCAGGTTTTTTTTCTTCTTGCTGCCTGCAGTATTTTCTTCATCCCTTACTCCTCAAGCCAGGTAGAGACTTTGCCTTCTGTTTTCTATTCAGATCTGAGGTTTGCTGCCTACATTGCTATCAGAAAGTAGCATTTGGGCTCTACGCTACATTTTTTGCCTCTCCCTCACAGTGCTGTCCTGGGTGGACAGGGCTGTAAACCTCCCTCTAATTTATTACTTTGCTTCCTGTGTTCCTCATCTTTACTGCAAATTGAAAACACGTCTCTGTAGGGTGCTCCAACTGGAAAAGGGGGCCTTGGTGATTGTAATGTTCCAAACAATTCATTTCAAGCACCAACGTGATGATTATAGTTTGTCGTTTCTAGAGAGTAGTTAAACCTCATGTAATGAGGTTGCCAATTATCCCTGGGTACTCCCCGATGTTTAGTGACAAATCAAAGCTACTTGGTGTACAGAAGTGTGTGTGCTTGTCAAACCTCTGCCCTGTCACCCACAGCAGGGGATAGGGAGGGTGCCCTGGGCCTCAATGCAAGCATTGCTTGGGTTGTTAGAAGGTGGAAGTTGAGGGATCAGCAGGGGTGTTGGAGAGCTCTGGGACATCCTGCCTGGTTCCTTTCAACCTCTGGGTGATCCTATCAGCAAGGCTGCACATGAGTAGTCTGAAGAGTTGGGTTTTCAGTACTTTAGCAGTGAAAAAAGGCTGAGGATTCTTGCTCTTCTCAGTGTGTCTCACCACAGCATTGAGAATTGCTTTTCTGACATCACTTCTGAGGCAGGAGTTAAGGCTGTGAAATGAGCTGATCCTTCTGAGTGTGGGAGGCGAGCCTGTGCCATGTCTGACACAGCTCAGGGGTTCTCCAAGTAGATTTTGGAGGCTCTTTTGAATCCAAAAGACCTTTCCCTTTTCCCATTTGGAGAATGGGCTTCAGCCTCAGATGTACAGCTACAAAGCATGGAGCTAGCCTTTGGGGCCCCGCGACGCAGGGTGACGTTCATCATGGGGGTAGCTCCGGTGAAGAAGCACCGTGCTTGGCTGTTGTGTTCCCCAGGGCCTTACTGTCCCCCATCAAGGCATTTTCCATTCCCCCTTCACACCCAGCACCATATGCCAGGCAGCTGAAAGCACGTCACTCTGCTCTATTGAGAGATTTTTAAACTTCACTGCTGACTTTTAATCTTGTTCCCAGAGGTATTTCACCCCAAGAACTGAGACAGATAAGGCGGCAGCAGGTGTCAAATGATTCATCTTAACGCATGGCAGTAGCGAGATGAAAGGATATTCATTTCTATGGGGAGCCTCCTGTCATCTCCCTCAGAAAATGAAAGGGAATGAGCTGGCCCTGCCTGAGGAGCTGGTGGAGGCTGCCAGGCGTTGCCTCTGCACTCCTTTGTGCTGGGTTTGGAGTTACATCCTCCAGCTGGTACAGAGCCCTCTTGCAGTACGTAGTGGTGAAACACACAGCGAGGGGCAGGATCTGTCCCAGAAAACTCACACCCAGACACATAGGGAGGAGAAACAATGGTGAAGTGATGGAACTCACAGCCCAACACTGCCAGACAAGGCAGTCAGAAGGGCCTCCTCTCCTGTGTGAGACGGGGCAATAACTCTGCAAAATTTCTGCTGTCCATCTCCAAGTACAAAAGATGGATTTTGACCTTGGTAATGCATGATGGTTGGGTACCAGCCTTGCCAGCTTCAAAAATAAATGGCTATGATCTTTGCCTCCCTCCTGCAAAAGATAGGCTGTCATTGTTATTACTTGGTGGACAAAGTTAGAGGTAGACCTTTGTGTCTTTGCATTTGAATTGGCACAAAGCTACGTCTCAAGGAATCCATTAATCTTGCACAAACTGAACTCCAGAGGCACCGCAGGCATTAATACCTTAAATATGGCCTTTCAGGCTCAGTGCTGCCAACTCCACCTTTGTATTTTTCCTCCCTTTTCTGGCAAAAAAAGAGGAAATTCTGTAGGTGGCCACCAAAAAACTGAAGGAGGCAGCAGGTGGCTTCTGAGATCTCTCCACATCTGAATTCCCCCATCCCCTCCTCCCTCCTACTATAATTTTTTTCTCTCTCTCTTTTTTTTTTTTCCTTCTGTTCTACTGAAAAAAAAAAAAAATAGTCTTACTTCCTGCACCTCCATCACATTCAACAAACCCTCAGGAAGCAAGAATTCTGCCCCTGTACACTGCACTGCTTAGGCTGCACCTCGAGTCCTGTGTCCAGTTCTGGGCCCCTCAGTTTAGGAAGGAGGTTGACTTGCTGGAGCCTGTCCAGAGAAGGGCAATGAAGTTGGTGAGGGGCTTGGACCACAGCCCTGTGAGGAGAGGCTGAGGGAGCTGGGGTTGCTTAGCCTGGAGAGGAGGAGACTCAGGGGAGACCTTATTGCTGTCTACAGCTACCTGAAGGCAGGTTGTAGACAGGCAGAGGTTGGTCTCTTCTCCCAGGCAGCCAGCACCAGAACAAGAGGACACAGTCTCAGGCTGCACCAGGGGAGGTTTAGGCTGGAGGTCAGGAGTAAGCTTTACACAGAGAGAGTGATTGCCCACTGGCATGGGCTGCCTGGGGAGGTGATGGAGTCACCATCATTGGAGGTGTTCAGGAGGAGACTTGATGGGGTGCTTGGTGCCATGGGTTAGTTGTTTAGGTGGGTTGGATTCGTTGATAAGTTGGATGCGATGATCTTGAAGGTCTCTTCCAGCCTGGTCTGGTCTATTCCATTCTATTCCATTCTATTCCATTCCATTCCATTCTATTCCATTCTATTCCATTCTATTCGTACAGCAGAGGAAAAGACATCAGTGCCACAAAGAGCCCAGGATCTGTGGAGTGACCCTTTCCAAAACAGTTAGATCAAATCAAAGCCTAATCCATTCCCACCCCACCAAGGACAAAAGAAAGGGGACCCAAGCAGAGCCTTGACAAAGAGTTGTGCCTCCACATGCTGGGGGCAGTGCAATTAGATTTTGCACCCAAAATAAAAGAAGCTCTAAGTGAAAAGCTGAGGCCAGCACTGGAGAAATGCCATCTGCCAGACCAGCCCCCGGTGCACCGCAGGCGGGGTGGGGGATGGACTTCTCACCGTGCAAACAGGGGTCCACTGAGGCTTCACTACACTCTGGAGAGATAATTTCCAAACCTAATGATTTTCACATTTAATTCAGGGAGAAATTAGTCATCAGGTATGGAGACAAAGCAAGGCTCTCTTCTGCACTGGGATCCTCTCCTCTTCAGGCTGTGTTATCTCGGCAATAATTAAAATGTTCGCTGGAGTAGAAAATGCTGCATCTGATTCATTAGCCAGATCTCCCTGGGTAAGGAAACTCCTGCTTGCTTAGGGGAGATGGAGATGGGCCTGGAGAAGAGGACTCTAGGCACTAATGATTAAGAAGGGATCGTGAAACAGAAGCAAATGTGCGTGCACGTCAGCGACATGGGCGGTGGCATCGAGGGCACCCTCAGCAGCTGGCTGATGGCACCAAGCTGTGTGGGGCAGGGCACTCATTCGAGGGATCCATCCAGCAGGATCTTGACAGATTGGAGAAGAGCGCCAGTGACAAGTGCATGAGGTTCAACAAGTCAAAGTGCAAGGTCCTGCATCTGGGTCAGGCCAGTCCCAGGCACAAATCCAGGCTGGGTGCAGAGTGGCTTGAGAGTAGCTCTGAAGAAAGAGACTTGGGGGTGTTGTTTGCTGAGGAGCTCACCATGAGCTGGCACTGCCCTCATGCAGCACAGAAGGCAGCTGTGTGCTGGGCTGCATCCAGAGATGTGTGGCCAGCAGGGCAAGAGAGGAGATTCTGCCCCTTGACTTTGCTCTTATGAGATCCTACCTTGAATACTGTGTCCAATTCTGGTGTCCCCAGCATGAGAAGGACACAGAGCTGTTGGAATGAGTCCAGAGGAGGCCACAAAGATGATCCAAGGGCTGCAACACCTCTGCTGTGAGCATAGGCTGAGGGTGCTGGGGGTATTCAGCCTGGAGAAGAGAAGACTCCAGGGGGACCTTAGAGCTGCCTGCCAGTAGCTGAAGGGATCCTACAGGAAGGCTGCAGAGGGACTTTTCATCAGGGTGTCTAGAGACAGGACAGGGTTTGAAGCTGAGGGAGAGCAGGGTTAGACTTGGGAAGAAGTTCTTCAGTGTCAGTGGGAATGTGAAAGCTAATATGCTGCCCCAGGCATGAGATCCCTAGTGGCCATGGCCCCAGACCAAGCAGGAGAGCATAAGCCTGCACCCAGACATGCTGCAAGGTGTCCCTCAGCGAGTGACCAGTGTTACAAGGGAATAAGAAAATGAAGCAACTGTGGGTGGCTGGAGAAGGAAGGCCCAGGTGTGAGCTGGGGTAGCTTGTGTCTGAAGGCTTCCAAGAGCTTGCCTGGTGCTGAGTACAGTACTCAAGACACCATTGGCTGGCTCAGTATTGTTTCTGGGGAGCACATAAAGAAAGGAAAAGGAAAAAAGAGAATATTAGGCTTTGATTGACTTCCCCATGGGGGAAACAAAGGCAATATGGGAAAACACTCATCCTTCAACATCTCAAAGTCATCTGCAAGATATCAACATAACGACAGGTGACTTCTTTTCACACCCTCCTGGTATCTTAATCTTTATTTGACAGTGCTTTGGTGCTTCACTTTGTTCTGGTGTTGCCACATCTCAAATGAGCTTCTCTGTGCAAAACAGAAAGCTGCTCCTGATTTGAAAGGGTTCATCCTGCAGGAAATCAGCAAAGTGCCTCCAGCACCTTGAGCAGAGCCTGCACAAAATCACCTCTCCCTTTTCCCCTCTCTTCTAGTGATCCCCAAAGTAACTAAGCACTTGCTCTCCAATCCTGTCTTCACCTGTATCATCCTGGCAGCCTGCATGGAGATCGCGGTGGTTGCCGGCTTTGCTGCCTTCCTGGGCAAGTACCTGGAGCAGCAGTTCAACCTCACCACCTCATCTGCTAACCAGCTCCTGGGTGAGTAACCCCAAATCTCTGATGCCAAAGGCATTTTGAAAGTGTTGAGCATGGCTGGTACCCACAACCAGTCCCACTGCTTAGGCTGCCCAGAGAAACTACTTGCCCTACAGCTAGAAATGTGTCCACAAGTGGGAGGGCTGGGGTCCAGCTGTGCCTTGGCTGCAGAGCCCAGAGCAGAACTCCAGCATCTTTCCTCCTTGACTGCACTCTCCACTGCAGCCTGCTTACAGTCACTTCTCCTGTAGCTGGAGTGCTGTGAGCAATGGTATGAGCCAGCCAGGGTGTGGAAGACTGCCCTGAAGTACAGCAGAAATCTCAGCCACGCTGGGCTTTTTGGTTGCCCAACGCTGCAGTAGCTTGCCAAGCAACAAGGCTGCTCACCAAACTGCTTGCCTTATGATTACCCCAGAGTTCATAGAATGGTTGGAAGGGACCTCCAGAGGTTGTCTAGTCCAACCCCCTCTGCAGTCAGCAGAGATGTCCTCAATTAGATCAAGTTGCCCAGAGCCCTGTTGAGCCTCACCTTGAATATTTCCAGGCATGGGGCACCAACCACCTCTCCAGGCAACCCAGCCTACCTCCATTTGGAGTAAGAAGGCTCAATTCTCCTGCTGCTTCCTCCTTTCCCCTTGAGCTGGAAATAACAGGGTTGCAACCAGCAGCTCAAGTACCTAAGCTAATGTGACTTAGTTGTCTTTCAAATGCCCCTTCTATCTGACCACACCATGCTGCTGCGATCTCCCATGCATATATTTCTCAACAGGACAATGATCCACAGGCAGGATCTTCATTTATTTTCTCCTGCTGCTCACTCCCAAGCAGGCCCAGCCATTTGTTTCTGACAGCCATTCCTTCAGCAGTCACCCAATTAAGATCTGAGCGAGGTGATCTTGGATGATCTGCAACCACAGCTTGCCAGATGGGCAGCTGGCAGTGATCTGTCAAAAACTGGGACATTGTGAAATGGGTGGGTCTTAATATCAAAGTCAGGAGCTTGCAAGCTGCTATCCTTGCAGTTACTCATTTCCCCCCCAGAACTCATTGGTATCTTCTGGCTTTGGCCTGGTTTTCCAAAAGAAACAATCCCCTGCAGTCAGTTTTGCCTCCCCCGGTGATGTAGGAACTCAGTAGTGAATTGTAATGGGATGTGACAGAAGGGCAGAGGTCTCAGAGCTGTTTGGCTCTTCCATCTTTCCTGAAAACAACAAAGGCTTGGCAAAGGATAACAACTTCACTGTTGAACAACTGGGGGAAGGAAAACCACCACACTGGTGGGAGATGCCTGGGCAGTCAGCAAGTGGGTACAGCTGGATGGTCAGCAAGGAGAGAATCACCCATGACCCAGGGCATGTCCTGCTTCTGACCTACCTACCAGTGGGCAAGGAAACTTTGCTACATCTCCAGTCCTCACAATTTGTTCCCTTTAAACAAAGCTGCTGCCAGATTTCCTACATGGCATTTATGGGAGTCCAGAAATGCCAGGACTTGGATGCACTTCTGAGCTCAGCCCAGGTAAGTAAGGTCTGGCAGCAAAGGGATGAAAGCAGACCCAGACAGGGTTAGTGTGATAATGCCTTTCTGTGCCTGGAAAATGAGTCACTGCTGGCAGTGATTTTGCATCTCACAGTTTAAGATTCTTTAAGGGAAACTTCCTACTTTCAGATGCAACTATTACCTGTTCTCTGAAGGTCAGGCTGCTGTGCAGTATAACAAACAGGGCTCATCCAAAGCCTCTGGACACCCTGGAAAATGCTTGTCTTGGTCTGCCAACTCTTGCAGGAAGCATTAGAGATGATGCTCCTTAGATTAAGGTGGACCAGTCTCAGCAATTTTGGTGCCTTTCTCCAGTATGGACAAGAGCTAGCAGAAGACCCCAGTTTGTTTGTGCAAGGCAACTTACCCATTTGCATCTCTTCCTCTCCTTTTGGGCAACCCCAGCTTAGAGCTGCTCCAGTGGTTGATCATTGCAAGGTTTCCTCATGCTAGCACACAGGTCTCTGCTGGAAGGTAAAAAGCAGCAGTAGGGTGGTTCACTGAGCCTCCCTCACACTTCTTGCTAATGTTTTTCCTCTTGCAGGGATGACAGCAATCCCATGTGCATGTCTGGGCATATTCCTGGGTGGCCTCTTGGTGAAGAAGCTCAGCCTGTCGGCTCTGGGAGCCATCAGGATGGCCATGCTGGTGAACCTGGTGTCCACAGCTTGCTACGTGTCCTTTCTGTTCCTGGGCTGTGACACAGGACCTGTGGCAGGGGTTACTGTTCCCTATGGAAACAAGTAAGTCTCACACAGCCTCACCAACATAAATCACAGAACATCAGGGGTTGGCAGGGGCCTCAACAAATCATCCAGTCCATCCTCCCTGCCAGAGCAGGGTCACCTAGAGTAGGTCACACAGGGGTGCATCCAGACGGGTGGTTCTGAATGTCTCCGTAGAGACTCTCTGGGCAGCCAGGTTATTGTCCTCAAATGCCATGTTGTTGTCCTCAACAAGCAGCCTTCAGACAGCCATAGAGAGCAAGCCTGTAGTAGGCAATGTCATATGGGGCTCTCAGTTTGGGATGTTCTCCTGTCACTCACTGCTGTGAGAGCTGACAGCATCCCACTGAAATTGGTTGACCTGAGCTGAAAGGTGCCAGGCCTGATTCTGCTGCACCTATGACCACCTCCTATGTAGCACTGGATCCACAGAATCACAGAATGCTTTGGGTTGGAAGGGACCTTTAAAGGTCATCTAGTCCAACACATCCCCTCTCCACTGGTGTCTCCTGGCAGCAAGGGACACACATTTCTTTCTACATTGATTTAAGTGCCTGAGGGCAATCTGTAGAAGCAGGTTTTAGATGCCTGGAAATTCAGACATGGTGAGGAGAGGCCCATTTTAATGGGAGAAATGAGGCCCACAGTGCCCTGTAGCATTCAGAGGACTCAGATTTATTCTGTATTTTCTCTTCTGGTGCTCCTCAGAGTGCAGTGGCAGCTCTTTTGAAACAGATGAGGCTCTCAGCTCTTCATGGTGACTGTTCTGTGAGCCACCTTCACAACATCTCTCTGGGTTTCCTTGGAGCTTCCCATTGGGGTAACAAGGCAGCCTGAGCCTTGCATTAGGTTGCCTCTAGCAGACAGATAGTGGCCATGGCACTTCTGTCCCCGTGGGGAGGCTGTAGCCTGGATGCCTGAAAGCTGGGACCCAGATAGCCTACCCACTGCTTCTGTCATTTGTTTGCTTTAGCTGCCCCCCTTCAAAGCCATCTTTGTGTGGCAGTGACTGGAAAAGCTGGCTGCTCTCATCAAGCTGCTCATTAATTTCTTTCTGTTTCTCTTACAGCTCAACTCCAACCTCATCTCTGGACCCATATTCCCCCTGCAATAACAACTGTGAATGCCAAACTGATTCCTTCACTCCAGTCTGTGGGGCAGACGGGGTCACATACTTATCTGCCTGCTTTGCTGGCTGCAGCAGCACGGTGAGTGGCCTTTCCTCGGGACCTCTTGCCTGTAGGAAGGATTCAGTGAGTGCAAGGGGGTGAGGGTAGTGCATATCTGGCAGAGCAGCTCATCTACAGCGGTTCCTTGGGTGGGACTGAGCCACTGTCATTTTCCACTCTGTTGCATAAACACCTTCTGACTCCAGCAGCAGTCTGCCAGGGTCACACATGGAGCAGGATGGGATTTCCCATCCTCCTCCTCCTCCTCCTCTGGTCTTTCTCCTTGGCACAGAAGCAAGGAATACAACAGGAGATCTGCACAGTTTTCTACTGGCAGAACCCAGATCCTCCTCAAACACTCACTAGCCTGGGCTGGGGGACCAGCTGCTTTGTTGTCCTGCAGCTCCTTACCTGCTCGCTTCTCCACCAGCTCATCTTTGCTCTGCTCAATCCTTTTTATTATTTTCCCTCGTGCTCTTTTCCTGAATCTGATTCCTAGACACATACAACCAGACCTTGGTTTATTCATCCTTGTTTGAATGTTCCTTCCACTCCTCTTGCTTCTCTCTCTCTCCCTGCTTTGCTCTGAGGCAGAGGCAAGAGCAGTTGTCAAGGGAGCAGAGACTTCTTCCAAAGACATTCTACAGTTCTCCATATCTAAGAGTTTATTTCTTTTAGAAAACTTAAAGACCAAACCTTCTCTGTGTAAAGATGTGGGGAATTTTTTTTTACAGTATCTTAAAACCCTGCTTTTGCCAATTTTTTGCTGCTGAAATGCTAATGTCCTCTGAGCTGCACTGAACAACAGTGCCTGCTGCCTCTGTGGGTAGGAATTGGTGGGGTTCCTGCAGTCCTCAATCTGTTCCTGGGGCTGTGCCAGGCATGGTGACCACTGCCACACTGCCTGCATGGAGCCCCTGGAAGGTCAGCCTGGTCACAGTGACCATTTGTGGCTGCAAGGACATCAGTGCTGACCACATACAATTATTACTTCATTCTTGCTTTTTGAGGGGAGGGACATCAGTCCTCATTTCCTGCCCTAGAGAGAGAAACTGCCTGTGAGTGTTGATGAGCTGAGGTGCAAGCTTGCTGCTAGCTAGGGCAGCCTCACAGACCAGATCACCTGGGAGCTCCCCTTGCTTAAACCTCTGCTCTGCTCAGTTCCCACTCCAGCCATGGAGATGTAGGCATCCCTTGAAATAACAGCTTCAAGGTGCTTCCAGCAGCCCTGCAAGGGATTCCATGAGTGTGTGACACTGTTACTTCCTGCCGTTTTCCTTGTCCCAACAAGAGACCAGCCAACACCTGGGGTGACAACACGATCATTTTAACAAGAACCCAGCTTGTACAGGGCGCACACAGTTCACTGAGTCCTTAGCAAGAACACAGGCAGAGTAGCCCGTGGCTGGAATGGCCTCACTGTGCAGTTCAAGGGAAGGTTCTGACTCCTTTGGAAGGGGCACAGTCATGAAAATTCAGCGCTGCTCCTTCAGTCTGCAGCTGCCTGACCTCATGCTCTGCAAGAGCAAACCTCTGAGCAGAAACCTCACTCTCCCTCCTCTCTCTCTTACTCATTCTTTCTTGCTTTGCCTTTTTTTTTTCCCCTTTTTGCCATCATCTTGGGGTTCTTTTCATCACTTTGTTTTGTAGGGGTTTTTTTGCAGTAACATTTCAAACACAAATTAGTGAAGCAATAGCATCCTCTGGAAAGGGCCTTATGAAGAATTATGGACGAGTTTGGCCATGCAATGGCCCTGAGGCAAAGCCAAATTGCCAAACCAGGTTTTAAACCCATAATCCAGGTAATGACCTGTCTAGAGGGTCTTGTGAATGTTATATGCTCGTGATGAGCCAAGGGTTGCATTTTACTGAGACATAAAATTCTCTGAATGCTTTATTTAACTTTACTACATCGGATGTTTCTGACTGCCTCTCTCCAGTTTTCCTCTGTGAACAATTTTGAAGAGCAATGTGTAGCTCACTTGGTATTTTCTTTCTCATTTCTCCTTTCTTACTGAGCTGCTTGCAGAGGTGCACCTGTCTGCCAGGCAGCTGTAGGGATATTGGTGCTGATAGGCAGAGCTCTGGAACCCTTAGGAATTTCTCTTCCAAGCCATTCCTGAGAGTGACCCTTGCCTATGAAGCCTTTGACCATGCATCTTTGTTTGTCTGATGTTGCTTTTCTCACCCTTTTGGCTGGAGATGCATAAATTCCAGCCTGGCATTACTGCCTCCAGTTCTGGTGTCCCCAGCATAAGAAGGACACAGAGCTGTTGGAGTGTGTCCAGAGGAGGCCACAAAGATGATCCAAGGGTTGCAACACTTCTGCTATGAGGATAGCCTGAGGGAGCTGGGGTTGTTCAGCCTGGAGAAGAGAAGACTCCAGGGGGACCTCAGAGCTGCTTCCAGTAGCTGAAGGCATCCTACAGGAAGGCTACAGAGGGACTTTTCATCAGGGTGTCTAGGGACAGGACAGGGTTTGAAGCCAAGGGAGAGCAGGGTTAGACTTCTTGTGAAGAAGTTCTTCAATATGAGAGTGGTGAGACTCTGGAGCAGGTTCCCCAGGGAGGCTGTGGCTGCCTCCTCCCTGAGGGTGTTCAAGGCCAGGCTGGATGAGGCCTCGAGCAGCTGAGTCTAGTTGAGAATTGTCCCTGCCCATAGTAGGGAGGTTGGAGTAGATGATGTCTGATGTCCCCTCCAATCTAAACCATTCTATGGTTACCATGCTGACCTTTCTCAGCTGTGCACTGAATTACCAGCCTGTCCCTTCCATAGCAGAGCCAGGGGGCAAAAAACCTCCAATTAAAAGTATATATAATTTGCATACATAATTACTCCACACTCAAGATGCTGCTGAAGGATGCTGCACCTTTGCAGCTTCACAAACACACAGAAAATGTGGATGTGTAAGATGCTGGGCAGTGGGAGGCTGTGCTAATGTGTGGTGGAATGCAGTGAGGTTGCAGACAAGGGAATCTATAACAATTTGGCATGGGCAGCAAAAAGTTGCCTCTCCCCAGGACAAAGGTAAAACTTCATCTTTGATCTTTCCTTGTTTGATGTCTGTGAGTTGGACAGCATGTCAGGAATAAAAGATCAAAGATCTCCCTGGTAAGGATGAGGTGCAGCACTAAGCAGGCAGGTGTAGATACAAACTACTCCCACGGCTTTGGGCTGGCACCTCGGTGCCAAATGGTTGGAAAAGCAGATTGAGGGCCAAATTTTCAGGCAGTGGAGATGGAGACCTGCCTTGTGGTTTGTTAAAACCCACACCAGTGGGAGGAGAATCTGCCCCACCATTGCCAGAGACAGGTCCTTTCTCTCCCTTCATGAGCCAGTTCTGCATGTTTGCTGTGGGTGGAATTTTGTCCCAGTGTTTTTCGGTGCAGGACTTGGATGGGTTTGTACCCACAGGGTTGTGTCCAGGCTGGTTGCTAGCAGTGCACTGCAGTTAGAGCCAGAAACTACAAATTCCCATTGTCTCTGTGCAAACACCACCGCAGCGGTGCTAATTGTCACCTTCTCGAAGCCTTCAAGTGGCAGCTTCGAACTCAACAGCTCCGGAATTTGTTATGTTAATTACTGTTTGCCAGGCACAAAGGCACCTGCATGTCTCCTCCAGCTCTCCCGGACTTCTGCACTGCGGTCTCTCTTGGCCCCTGTGCACTTACTTGGAAGAAAATCATTTGACTCCTATGCAGAAGAAAGGAATTGGTGTCAGAAGGGCTGGAGTAGCATCCTGCAGATCCTTATCTTTGGAGGCAGCGAACCAGAAAGTGTGTTTTTGTAGGGTCCTGAGGGAAATCCAGCAGAAAAGCGAAGGAATTTCTGCTTGAAGTGGTAAAGGGGAAGAAGGGGGTGGAGCTTGAGCTGGTTTTCAATATGTTTTACTTTATGGCATTACTCCTCTTACAAAACATGTGACCTGCAGACCCAGCGGGCTGATGAAGACAAGCCATGAATCATTTATGATCCCTCCATTCTGAATTCGTTAGGGGATTTCTTGGTGCTATTGTGTGCCTTAATTGCACTGACATCCCCCACTCAGAAATTCAGGAGGACAAGTTGGAAAAGAAGGAAAAAAGAAAGGAAAAAAAAACAAAGTTATAAAAATATCCAAAACAACCCCAAATCCCTAAATCTGTGGCTGGCAAACAAAGCTTCTTTTCACACCCTGCACTTGCTGGAGAGATCAAAGGAACAGGCAGTTCCTCTCGGCCTCCTTCTGATCACATACTGATAAAGTTTTCTCCTGCCTGACTTCGGCTTTTAGCTCAACACAAAGCCCTCTGAACCAGATGTCATTTGTTAGCCCCGTAGTGCAGCTGAGTCCAGCAGTGTCTGTGCTGCCCAGCTGTGATAGTTCAACTCCTGGTAAACCACAGCACCCGTCCCGGATGGCTCTTTCCCGGAATTCAGGAGCCTGGAGGCTGGCACCAAACCCACAGCCGAGAGCGGGGCTGCGGATTTACCGGCTTCTAATGTGCTCCAGTTCAGTTGCAGCGGCCGAGAGGGTGGAGGTAAATAAGAAAGTAATTAGAACCATAATTTGGGGATCTTCCTTGTCTCAGGGACACAGATTGTTTCTTTATTCTCCTCCAAAGGGGTATAACTTGGCAATAATTTTGTGGCAGTGACATTTATGGGAGAGACTCAAAAGGAGCAGAAGAAAAGAGACAAGCTGAGGGACAGCTTTCCCTTGCTGGTAGCATGCATCAGAGCTGAAATTCTTTCCAGCCCCCAAAGAAATGAGCACTTAGGAGTTAGCGAGGACGCTGAGCTGCTGTTACCAAAGCCCTGCTGGAGTGGGTGGGTGGTGGGGACGGCGGCTCTCGGCTGTGCTGATCCCCTCTGCTCACCTGCAGAATCTGAGCGGCTGTTCGTGCCTCACCTCGCTCCCCGCCGAAAACGCCACCGTCGTTCCCGGCAAGTGCCCCAGCCCCGGCTGCGAAGAGGCCTTCCTGACATTCCTCTGTGTGATGTGTGTCTGCAGCATGATCGGGGCCATGGCGCAGACGCCCTCCGTCATCATCCTCATCAGGTGAGACCGCCGCCAGCAGGCACCCATCGGTCCGGCGGGGCTGGGAGCGGGGCTGGGGTGGGGCATGGGGTACTGCTGGGAGCTGCGGGGAGCCAAGGGAACGGCTCCTGTCCCTAGATCCATGAAGGAGCTGACTCACTGCTCAAGACATCACAAAATCCTCCTTTGACCGAGCCTTCTGTGGCAGAGACACCTTGACAAAGATCAAAAGGTGCAGAACCTCCTTAGCAAACGAGGAGCTATGGGCACAGGCTTTCTCATATGTTACAGCCCTTAGATGCAGGCAGGAGTAGAGGATGTGAAAGCCCAAATAGTCCTACCTGAATTTCAGTCCCATTGTTACAAGTGTTGATTAAGCCATTTTCTCCCTAGGCCACTCTTCTGCTTGGTAGCACCTGGTTCATCCCTGGCATGGGCCCATGAAGCTCAGTGCCTGCAGCACTGACCTGTTAGAGAGAATATGGGAACTGCATGAGCACAGCTCTGGTACAATGGGAGTGAGGAGGGACTGGGCTTGCAAACCAAGAAGATCCCTGCAGGGATGCTACAAAGAAGAGTTCAGGGTGGTTGTTACCAAGGCTGGGATTAACATACAAAGAGTAATACAGGTGTTCACATTCTAGTCCAGGTAGTGAGGATGTTCTAGCTACATCAGGAAAGGGGCAGGATTGTAGCCCCGTGTTCTCAGCACATAATGGCCTCATAAGATACCTTTAGAGGTGGCTTAGAGATCATAGAAACTGCAGCAACATGAAAGACTGCAGCAAAGGCTACCTTTGGTGAATACCCCCATGGCTAGAGTTTAACTTCTCTCACCCTGGACCAAGTCCAAGAACAGAAGGAAGCTTGTAAGTCTGAAGGACATCTCTGAGTTGAACCAAAATGAATAGGTGAGCAAAAGTAGCTTATTCAAATAACTGACCTTGTGTTATTTCCAGACACATGGAACACTTCACCTTATGATATGCATATAGATCTCAGCCCACTTTGATCCAGAATTACTTATCTGTCCAGGCTGTCACTTGCTGAGAATAATAACCAGAGGCATAATAGCAGATCCATTCTGCTGCCTGGAAAATTCCAATAACATTCAATCAATAAGGTCCGTATTAGAAGCACACTCTTGAGTGGATTTTGGACAGAACAGCTCTGTGAGGGCATGTCTCCCTGCAGGATATGAAATGAGATATTCCACCCACTAGTTCATTTCTCTCTTTGCATCCACGGTAGCTAAAGGGAAATCAAATTTCGGGTGATAAATATTGTGGCAAAAGTAATTTGAAGTTTGAAGCTCTCTTTGTTCAAGGGAGCTGCCAGCACCTGTAGGATCCTGAATGGAGATGTCTTTGTGTCAGCTTCAAATGAGATAAACCAGTGGCCAGCCAGGAAGGAGAATACAAGGAAATAAGAAAAGTGAAGGGAATATTAAAAATGTTCAGCTCACAGCTGTAGGAAATAAACAGTTCACACATGCAAATAATGCTCCCCTCAGAATCCCTGATAGCTACCAAAATTGCACAGGGAAGAGCTCTTCATCTCAGGCTCTTCTGCCAGCTGTCGTCTTGGATTGCTAAAAGAAAGTTTTGGTGTATAGAATCATAGAATCAGTCAGGGTTGGAAGGGACCACAAGGATCATCTAGTTCCAACCCCCCTGCCATGGGCAGGGACACCTCATGCTGGATCATATGAGTGCTAGATCATATGAGTGTGTCCCTGGTGTCCATGGCAGTGATAAGTGCCTCAGGTTAGTTTAAAAATGAACTTGGGTGTCTACAGATTAGCTGTCTTGTTTAGGCACCTCATTTGTTCCCTAATGTAGCTGGTGAGAAAAGGAGATGCCTCCAGGTGGCAACTTTTGCTCCACCCTAAGGTGTGGGGATTTGCTTTGGTCTTAACTGCAAAAGGGTGGGCTGATGGGCACCACTACCAATTAAAAACCCACTGTGACTATTGCACATAGCCATCTACTTCTTTCCATAACACAAACTTTCATACTCCTGTTTCTTTCATTCCCCACCCTGCTGTAGAACCTTCTTGAGCCAAGGCATTAATCACTGGAACATTTTTCAAAGGGTAGATGTTTCATGGCATAAAGGCTTTATGTCAAGCCTGGGAGTCTGCCTGAAAACTCTGCTGAAATGCAGCCAGAGGTGACAGGCTGCATGCAGGACTCATGGTATGAAGTACCATGGCCAGTGTAATGTATGGGATGAGGGCAGGTGATCAGAATGTTCTTCATAAAACTCATTTCTCTCTCTTTCTGCTTTGTTGCCTGATGCCCATCCAATGTATTTCTATGGAGGACCATCACTGTCACTGTGGGGGCCACTAGGAGTGCTGCCTGCAGAGCTTTGTAAGGAACTGATAGAATAGACAGCTTAGGCCTTCAAAGTTCCCCTGTGTGATGAATCTATTCATATGGGGATCAGTGTCCTGCTTTCCCAGCCTTTATGTACTGTGGGAAATAAAAATGCTATTATAAGGCTTAAGACCAAAGTGATGGTTCCTGAAATTCCAGGGGCTTTGCTGTGCCTGCACCCAAGAGGATGACTTCTAGCCAGCAGCATCCTTGAGCCAAGCAAATCAAAGCACCTTTGCAGCACAACACTAATGTGATAGAGTGAGTTGGGTTGGGTTTGTAGCAAAAAGCAGCAAAACCGTTCTCTTCCCAGCATTAAAATAGTTCATATGCTAAAGCCATGCCCATGAGAAGTAGTCTCCTTGAGCATGTCTCCCTGGGGGGCTTGACTGAACGAGCTGACTGAACCTCTTGGTCTGTCATCCTCTCTCTTGTTCCCGGCCTTCTGGGCAGCCTCAGAACAAGAAGTTTTCTCTTCATCAGTTCTCAACATCTGGACCCTCGAAAGCATGATAGGGAGCTTGTAAATGATGATTTACTAGGCTGGAAATTTCATTCTTCCCCATCCAACAACAAGATTAGCAGTTGTTATTAATGACTTAGCTAAATTCCTGAACCCATCACCGATGCAATTACTTTTAGGGCTGTAGGCAGTTCAGGCGAAGGAAGAAGAAAGAAAAAATATCCCCATTAATGACTTTTCCAAGAGGTGGTGGTGGTGGCATCCTGACTGACAGCAGAGAGTGGCCACAGGGGCTGTTAATCAAAGCAGAACAACAAGAATCGATTTCACTCTCTCCCTCCCTCCTCCCTACAGGACCGTGAGCCCCGAACTCAAGTCTTACGCTCTGGGGGTGCTTTTCCTGCTTCTCCGTTTGCTAGGTAGGTACCAAAGTTTTGTCTCCTTCTTCCCTACCTTCCCCCCCCGCTCCTGGAAAACTGTATTTTTAATGTGCAAAAGTTGATTCCTACTCTGTGCACTGCTGTGGTTGTCTTGAGAGTGTGTGGTGGGTTGAAGTTTTTCCCCCCAGCGTTAACTTTGCCAGACCAACGCAGTTAGAAGCAAATGGAGGCTGTGTTTACAAGCAAGAACTGCACTCTGCAATGGAGTGCAGTGAATGTGTACAAAGTATACAGGATTTGCAATATTATACAGATAGTTACAATTAACAAACAACACGAAAATCCCCCTGGTCAGAGACCAGGGAAGCTGTTCCACTGCTCCCCCCTCCCCCTGTCCCATGAGAGAGAAAGGAGCAGAGAGAAAGCCATGGGTTAGACTTAACTAAATAGCTCAGCCAAGGTCAGCCAACAGGCAGATAAGTCTCTCCCAAGCCAAGCAAGTAGAGAGATCAGAAAAGAAGAGAGAATAGTTTAGGTACAGCCAGTTCTGGGCCCCTCAATTTAAGAAGGACATTGAGACTCTTGAAGGTGTCCAGAGAAGGGCAACGAGGCTGGGGAGAGGTCTCGAGCACAAGCCCTGTGAGGAGAGGCTGAGGGAGCTGGGGTTGTTCAGCCTGGAGAAGAGGAGGCTCAGGGGAGACCTTATTGCTGTCTACAATTCCCTGCAGGGAGGTTGTAGCCAGGTGGGAGCTGATCTCTTCTCCCAGGCAACCAGCACCAGAACAAGAGGACACAGTCTCAAGCTGTGCCAGGGAAGGTTTAGGCTGGATGTTAGGAAGAAATTCTTCCCAGAAAGAGTAATTGGCCATTGCTGCCCAGGGAGGTGGTGGAGTCACCATCCCTGGAGGTGTTCAAGAGGGGATTGGATGTGGCACTTGGTGCCATGGTTTAGTAGTCATGAGGTCTTGGGTGACAGGTTGGACTTGATGATCTCTGAGGTCTTTCCCAACCTTATTGACTCTATGATTCTATGTTGCATGGCAGGTATTTACCCAATTAATTTGTTTAGCATCATCTTTTGTTTTTCCTTTTTACACCCAATGGTGATTTATTTATCTTTTTCTGCTTTTCTGCTCAAAATCTACAACTAAATTTTAAAGGCACAGCCTAAAACCACCACAGTGTGGTGGTCTGACCCAGCAGGCTCTGAGCGCCCTCTGGGAAGGCTCTCCCATCAAGGCTCTCGCAGGCACTTTTCCTGCCATTTGAATGGTGCTAATGGAAGAAACTGTGATATTGCTTGAGAAATGACCATTTCTGCCCTGGTCCCACGCAGCCACTTACTCTTCTGTAGCTGTTATTAACATGTCAGCAGCTTGCAAAATCGCTGCTGTGTTGCCTGTTGCTGAAGCAGAGGGATGTGTGCTTTCATCCGTCCTTCAGGGACAGGACCTGTGTTCCCTGGGGTGTTTGTCCTCTCCTTTAGGTCTCTTGGGAAGGGAGACGGTGAAATGAGCCAGGCTGAGTCCTTGTATCCTCCTGTGGGTTAACATCACATTAGTATGCACATGGCCATTCCTCTGGTCCAGTGTGTGCTCCTCATGTGTAGATTGAAAGGACACCCTGAGCTGTTACTCAAGCGTTTCTTGTTTGCTGGGTGGAAGAGGATTTTTTTCTTCTTTTGAAGAGATAGCTTCTGTATTTTAAAGCTTCTGTATTTCTGCTCATTAATACCAATGATTCAGAGCAAAATCCTCTCTGATCCATCACTGTATGGGTCCAGCTCAAGGATGAGGTTTTCCCCATGTTGGGGAGGGGGAATTTACTTCTGGATTTTTTACAGCAGGACACAAGCAGTACTTTGCCTGAATGACCACCCTGGTATCAAAGAAATGAGCTGGAGAGTGAAAAAAACCAGCTCAGAGGATACAGCAAGGCACTAGAAAGTAGGGGACCAAAAATCCAACAGTACCATTCATTGCTTTGAATAAATGCTCTCATTTCTTTACTCATGCTGTTTGTAATGCCTTGTTCCCCATTAGCTGGAATTAACATGGTGGCCCCAGACCAGTTTATGATAAAGCCAGTTGGGTTTTCATTACTTTTGCTGAAGCAACTGCAGTCATCAAGAAAATTCCTTCCAGTGATTTTATCTAGAGCTCAGATAGCTCAAAGGGAAGCTTTTGGTTTGACATAGGTCAGCTCTGGTTCAAGCCTTGCAAAGACAGCTTTTTCTTTAGCAGTTGGGGCTGCTCTCAGGCTTTGGCCTGTCTTCAGCTGAATGTGAACTGTCAGCAGGCAAGTGTGCAAGGAGGATGGCTGTGAGCATTGTTGTTCCCAGAGGAAAAAGAAACCACTTGAGGGTAAAGGGTTTCACTCTTTTCCTTTTGTTTATTTTCTCTTTCAAAGCAGAGAAACCTCCTGAGATAGTGGCATCTTGAATTCCTCCCAAACCAGGCTCAGGCCTGTACACTGGAGCTGAATAGAATCATAGAATCAACAAGGTTGGAAAAGACCTCAGAGGTCATCAAGTCCAACCTATTACCTATCACCCAACACCTCCTGACAACTAAACCATGGCTTCAAGTGCCACATCCAATCCTTTCTTGAACACCTCCAGGGATGGTGACTCCACCAGCTCCCTGGGCAGCACATTCCAATGGCCAATCACTCTTAATAGATTTGTGTTTGTCTTGGAATGGAATGGAATGGAATGGAATGGAATGGAATGGAATGGAATGGAATGGAATGGAATGGAATGGAATGGAATGGAATGGAATGGAATGGAATGGAATGGGTAGAGTAGAGTAGAGTAGAATAGAATAGAATAGAATACAATAGAATAGAATAGACCAGACCAGACCAGGTTGGAAGAGACCTTCAAGATCATCGCATCCAACCCATCAACAAATCCAACCCACCTAAACAACTATGCAGCCTCCACAGTAAGAATTTAAACTCAGGTCTTTGTATGTTGCTCTGTCACAAAGGAATTCCCATGAAATAAGACAAAGCATCCTGAAGCACGTCAGCATTGGAGCTTACACCCACAGAGGATGAAGGGAAAGGTACTTTCCAATATGAGCAAGGGGAGCCAAATTTTGCCCTTAACAACTTGAGGTTTGAGAATAGCTTCACTGATTTATTTTAAAAGCTTTTCAGTTCACCTTTAAGCTTTGACTTAAGAGGAGAGTGATAATAGCTGCTTCTTGAACCAAAGGAGGGTATTAAATACAGGAAGGATGAGACCCGGAGGTGCAATCCTAGCTAACAGATTTCAGTGAGGCAGAAGCAGCTTTTTTTCTACAGCCCTGTAGTTTCTGCAATAATATATATACATATATATATACACCAGAAATTTCTGCAGCACTTTGCAGTAAGAGCTCAAACATGATTGAATCTCTTTAATATTCACTGTAATAACATGAAACAAGACTGAACACTCCTGGTGTCCTCCTGGATGCATTATCTTGTTCCATAGGAATTCTTCTGTGAGAGGGCAGCATAAGTTTCCTCCTTTGAAAAAGTGCAGTTGCTCCAAGAAGAGGTACAGCAGTGCTGTTGGAGCCAAGGGTTTGCAGTGGAAATGTCTGCAATGGCAGAGAGATTCAGACTTGCAAGATCCCAGACCCATCATTTCTGGATGGTGTTCACCATGCATTCTAGCAAAGCCTCTGCTTAGCAGGCTGCTTCCTTTTGTTTTTCTTCCAAGCCCATGTTGCTGTCTCCCTTCTCCCAACATGACAAAGGCATGTGTTTCTCTCAGAAGGACTTTTGCTCCCTACAACTACCTGAAGGGTGATTGTAGGCAGGAAAGGGTTGGTCTCTTCTCCCAGGCAACCAGCACCAGAACAAGGGGACACAGTCTCAAGCTGTGCCAGGGGAAGTTTAGGCTTGAGGTGAGGAGAAAGTTCTTCACTGAGCGAGTCGTTCGTCATTGGAATGTGCTGCCCAGGGAGGTGGTGGAGTCACCATCCCTGGAGGTGTTCAAGAGGAGATTGGACATGGCACTTGGTGCCATGGTCTAGTCATGGGTCTGTGGTGACAGGTTGGACTTGATGATCCTCGAGGTCTCTTCCAACCTTGGCTATACTGTGATGCTGTGACTTCCTAGCCTCTGGTGCAGCCCTTTAACTCCCATGTCTCACAGGGCCTAGGCACTGAGTTGGTGCTCTCACTTGTCCTCTCCTGTGGTAAATATGAACTGAAACACCCACTGGTTCCTTAGAAGTTTTTCATGTATTTTTAAGGTTTCCACACCTGTGTCTGCATCCATATAGGCATGGCTTTGGAGTTCAGGTAAACAGGCTCTTCCTGGAGCCTTATGAAGAACTGTTTCACAATAAGAGTGATGAATGACTGGCACAGGTTGCCAGAGAAGGTGGTAGAAGCCCTGTTCCCAGACACATTCAAGGTCAGATTTGACAGGGCTCTGAGCAGCCTGCTCTAGTTGAAGATGAGAGCAGCCCTGCAGAAAAAGCCTTGGGGATGCTGGTGGATGAGAAGCTGGACATGAGCCAACAGTGTGCCCTGGAGCACCTCTGCTGTGAGGACAGGCTGAGGGAGCTGGGGTTGTTCAGCCTGGAGAAGAGAAGGCTCCAGGGAAACCTAATAGCAGCCTGCCAGTGCCTGAAGGGGGCTACAGAAAGGCTGCAGGGGGACTGTTTGCAAAGACCTGCAGTGACAGGATGAGGGACAATGGTTTTGAGAAGAGTAGCTTTAGATTTGGATTTTAGATGACTAGATTTGGATGTGAGGAGCAAGTTCTTTACTATGAAGGTAGTGCAACACTGAAACAGGTTGCCCAGGGAAATAGTTGAGGCCCCACCATGGAGATGTTCAAGTTTAGGCTCAATCAGGCTCTGCACAACCTGATCTAGTAGAGGACTTCTTTGCTCACTGCAGTGGGCTTGGACTGGATGACCTTTGAAGATCTCTTCCAACCCAAACCATGCTATGACTCTTAATTTTCAGGACAGACGATCTTGAAAAGGTGGAAAGCCATCTGAAGCCAGCAGATGGGGATGATGGCTCTCTCTGAAGTTCAGCCTATACATCTTCAAAGCTGGGTAGCAGCATCTCAGCATGTTAGCCAGTAGGGGCTCATACTTCAAAATGCTGAGCCAAATGCAGTTCTTTCTTAGTCCAGGAAGCATGTGGCTCCTGCCTCCTTGGCCACTGCCAAAGCTGGACCTTTCCCACTTAGGTGGCACCCAGCCTCGGTGCACAAATGGGCACACAACCTGCATCCAGCAGCTTTTTTTTCTGTCAGGAGCCCAGCTGGATGTTGAAACTCCAAGTTGAGTGTGTGGTTGTCCACAGGCTTAAAAAAATATATTAAAAAAGAAAACAAACCAATCAACCAAACCAACCCCTCCCCCAACACCCCCACCCCCCCCCCCCCAGCCTGGAGTTTCCAGCCACTGAAATGAGAGGCAGGGAGCTGACACTGACATTTTCCTCCAGAACATAATCAGGTTGTGAGATGTGATGGCTGGAACGAGTGTTTCCACAAAGAAAATTGTCTGGCTTTTCCATCATCTGGTTTTGTCTACTACATTTGTGCTATTAATGAGTGGTTAAAAGGAGTACCACCAGCCCATATAGCCTTTCTTAACTCCTGCATTTATTAACATACAAGGGAGATCAAACAAAATCTGCAGAGCACCAGTCACTGACAAAATAAAATAAAGACATCTGAGGTACCACAGGGAACAGTGAAGACAACCAATTTATTTGTAGTCTTAGGATGTGTGTCATGGATGTCACTATTTGTTCATGAGGAGCTGCAGGAAGGTATCTTCCTTTTTTTCCCTTTTTGTGTGGAAATCCAGGTTAATGATGAAACTGGATCCTAGATAAAACACTTCTCTGTCTGCAAACTGCAGGCTTTGTGTCTGTTTGTCAGTGTGTGTATTTATAGTCTCAGGCAGCACAGCACCTACAGCTGCAGTGATGCTGCTGAGGGCATGTTGTGCCTAGCTGCTGTTGGATTTCAGCAGACACCACGCTCTCCTTTGCTTGCTCTCTTCACCTGCAGCAATGATTATATCAGTCAAGGGGTTTTCCAGGGGTTTATCCACTCCCCCCCATAAATACAGCAGGAGGAAGAACTGTAGGATGTGTGGAACAGCCACATTTTCTTCTGAGTGCTGCACATTCAGTGGTCCTGTGCAGAGTGGGGAGTGCAAAGCTGGTGACCACCATCAGGCTAATGGGAAATGGGGGTGGGGGGCTCTGCAATATCCCTGTGGGATGGGGATGAGCAGAGAAGGAAAACATCACTTTTATTAGTTAAATGAGATTGGAGTGATTGCTTTGCTGTAAGATTGCAGCTCTGCTGCAGACTGTAATGGAGAAATGCTTATCAGTAGTTAGCTGCAGTGGCTGTGGGAGAGTCCTGCTGTGATATTTCATTTAGTGGCGAAATCATCCCTGCTTTTCAGATTTAAACTTTGACATCTATCAGAGGCCATTGTTTATTTTCCTTAGACCTGGAGAAAACTTTCTTCTGTGTCAGGGAAAGGTCCAAAACTAGACCTCAGTGCCTCAGCAGATGTCACAGGAGCCCAGAGCTTGACATCCTTCAGGTGAACACCCCAGAGTGCTGAATTGCCAATATCTAAACAGAGCAAGCTGCGAGGCTGCCCTCCTCCTCTTTCATTTACCCCTCCACTCAGTCTCATTAGGCAAATGAGAAGCT
Organism: Melanerpes formicivorus; assembly: GCF_026170545.1. Lineage (NCBI taxonomy): Eukaryota > Metazoa > Chordata > Aves > Piciformes > Picidae > Melanerpes > Melanerpes formicivorus. Next base: position 3,899,565 of record NW_027142362.1, on the reverse strand, counting down.
TAATAAAAGCCACTTAAACTTGAGAAAAATCCTTCCTGCCTGTTGGTATCAGCAGGAATGTTGTCTGTAGATGTCAAACCCGAGCTAAAAACTCATCCACAGACTTTGTTTAGGTCGATTTAAAACGTTAAAGCTCAGAGTCACAGTCTGCGGCTGGGACCATTAACTTTGATAAAGCATCCTCTCTTCCCAGTCTCTGTCATAAAGACCATAAAAACATACAATCACAGAATTGTCAGGGTGGGAAGGGACCTCAAGAATCATCTAGTTCCAACCCCTGCCCTGGGCAGGGACACTTTCTGCTAGATCAGGATGCCCAGAGCCACATCCAGCCTGGCCTTAGTAAAGCCCAAGGATGGGGCTTCCACCACCTTTTGGGGCAACCTCTGCCAGTGTCTATATCCCATAGAAAAGCTACCCAGACCTTCTGACCACAACAAACAAGGTCTACATTCATTCTCAGGGTGAAACACAGGCTCACAGGATATTAGGGGTTGGAAGGGACCTCTGGAGATCATTCAGTCCAACCCCACTGCCAGAGCAGGACAATAGAATCTAGTGCAGGTCATACAGGAATGCCTCCAGGCAGGGCTTGGAAGTCTCCAGAGAAGGAGACTCCACAACCTCCCTGGGCAGTCTGTTCCAGGGCTCCATCACCCTCAGTGTAAAGAAATTTCTCCTCCTGTTGAGGTGAAACCTTCTATGTTCAAGTTTGTGTCCATCATTCCTTGTCTCATTACTGTGCACCACTGAAAAGAGCTTGGCCCTCTCCACTTGGCACCCAGCCCTCAGATATTGATAGACATTGATCAGATCTCCTCTCAGTCTTCTCCTCTCCAGACTAAACAGCCCCAGGGCTCTCAGTCTCTCTTCCTAGAGGAGATCCTCAAGTCCCCTAATCATCCTCCTGGCTCTCCATTGGACTCTCTCCAGCAGATCCCTGTCTCTGTTGCTCTGGGGAGCCCCAGACTGGACACAATACTCCAGGTGTGGTCTCAGCAGGGCAGAGCGGAGGGGGTAGCAGAACCTCCCTAGCCCCCGCTGGACACACTTCTCGATGCACTCAGCAAAGCCGCTTTGGTGCCCCTACACCCCTGCCTGATGATGTGTGTCTCTCCTTTTGGCAGGTTTTATCCCGCCCCCGCTGATCTTCGGGGCGGGGATCGACTCCACCTGCCTGTTCTGGAGCACGTTCTGTGGGGAGCAGGGAGCCTGCGCGCTCTACGACAACGTGGTCTACAGATACCTGTACGTCAGCATCGCCATCGCCCTCAAGTCCTTCGCATTCATCCTGTACACCACCACCTGGCAGTGCTTGAGGAAGAACTATAAAAGATACATCAAGAACCACGAAGGTGGTCTCAGCACTAGTGAGTTTTTTGCCTCTACTCTCACCCTAGACAATCTGGGGCGGGACTCGGTGCCCCCAAACCAATCGCATAGGACAAAATTTATCTATAACCTGGAAGATCACGAGTGGTGTGAAAATATGGAGTCTGTTTTATAGTGACTGTGGAGGGGCGAACTGCATCGACATCTCAAGGGTCCTTTTTGATAAGAACAAGAGGAGGTCACGGACGGCGAAACACAACTGCGAAATGGCAGCGGCGACACAGGGAACTTTGGTCTTTTTCTCCCAGCCGGACCCAGCCGGGATTCTGGAGAGCAGCATCTTCTCATGGGATCGCTTGTGACATCCTGCAGGGGGCTGGGGAAAGCGGGGGGCCGCTGTGGCTGGCTGCCAGCCCCTTTGATGACAGTACGAGCTTCCAAGACGGGCATCCGCGGAGGGTCACAGGAGAGCTCGGCAAACGGACAGGCTTGGGCATGAGGCGTGGGGAAAGCAAAGTGGTAACAGCAAGGCGGTAACAGCAGTGCTGGAATAGGTGTTTGCAGTTGCAAACAGGGTCCCAGGGATCCGCAGAGCGGGCAGCATGGGCTTGAAGGGTTAGCCAGTCTGGGTGCTGTTCAGACACGCTGCGCTCTGTGGTGGCAAAGAGGGAGCGGCGCTGGAGTTGTTCCACCAGTCACACTCTGTCACCAGCCTACCAGTCCACAATAAATACCTTGAAAGATGCTGGAAGCCTTCCAGGCTGCGAGCAATGCTGTCAGAGGTATCCAAGTCCTTCCAGCCGAGGCTTGTTCACAGATTGCAGCTTTGTGGCTGTCTGTGAATAGCTGTGCTCAGATCTCTCCAACCCAGTAAAGTTCAAGGCTCACACTTTGCCAAACGTGCTGTCATTTTTAAGGGGGGATGAATTCCAAATGCTTGTCTCTGTAGTCCTCTAATAAGATGGGGGTTTTTTAAATTAATTATTTTATTATTTAAACTTATTTTCCAATCTATGTTAACCCTTGAATCACTGACACTTCCCCTTCCCCCCCCCCCCATAGGCAAGATTCATTCATGCTAGTTCGGGGAAGGATCCGGTTTTAAGTCACCCCAACACGATGTGACTCAAGGGGTTTGTTTAATCCTCTGCAGTTTGGGGTTGGTTTGGGGTTGTTTTTTTTTATCCATCCATAAGCCTTCAGTCTAAGATGCTACCAAGCCAATGAAGACACATAATATGTTTCTTAAAGAAAGAGAACAAATGCACTGTGTCTCTAGGAAAACAATTGCCAGTTGGAGAATTAGAGGTCATGTGATGATTTACATAATATAGTTTTGGGGGTTTGGGGTTTTTTTTGTTTCATATTCTATGTGACTCAGTGAATTACCTATATATGGAGAGGCTGTTTATGCTCTTTCCAGTTTTTAAAGATATATATAGATATATATATAATTTACAATCTAGAAATTGTGTGGTGGATGTTTTCTTTCAAGTGTGTGTGTGTGGGTGTGTGTGTACAGGGTGAAAGGAATTCTGACCTTCATCCTGCAACCCACATAATTGATTTTTTTGTTTCTTTCTTTCTTTCTTTTGGTTTGGTTTTGTTTTTTTCACCTGAGAAATTCCACTGATTTCAGTGGAAGCTGTGTGGAAGAAGGTGGAATATTCTTCCCTCCTGGAGGCCCTTAGATGTGCAAATAGTGTTCCTATGGAAGGCTGGGTTGTGGGAGCAGAGGCTGGCCAGCACTGAGCACCTCTGAAATTTTCATTCAGATCATCCAGAGGCTCCCATGCAGGAGCAGGTTTGGCCTTTGCAGTGCAGTCTTATCTAAGCCTGCCGAAGCATGGGGAAGCTTTCATCTGATTTCAAGCAGCATTAAGTCAGCCTTACTTTGCAGGCAAGTTTGTCTTTCCCCAAACATTCCTGCTGGGAAGCAATTCAGATTGGTCGTGTGTGAGTTTTTTCCCCCAGGACCCAGACCCATTACCAATGGACTAAATGTCAGAAGGGGTTTAAGGGTTGCCATCATCATCCAAAAGCTCTTTGGTTTGTATTTTGAAGCTGTTGTGAACATGCAGATGTTCAGAGAAGTAACCTGGCATGGATGCTGGATGTCATCATTTCCACGCAGCTGGTGTGGAGGGGCTGATCTTCCCCAGGTCCTTTGTCCATTGCTGGCAGTGGACACCCCAGAGCTGGCACAATTACAGAAGGCTGATAACTTGCCACTCATGTTCAAACTCTTTTTAGCAGACTTGGCTCTTTTACCTGGGCATTGAAACATGGGTGTGGGCTATCAAAATGCTTCCATTGACTTCCCATGTGTTTGTCTTTTATGCACAGCACCAATAGGGGCAAAAAAAAAACAAACCAACCAAACCAAAAAGGGTGTCTCAAACAACACACTGTGCCAAATACTCAGCAGATGTTGTAACTGCAGAGATTTGATTCTTGGTTTTCCAACCTGTTAAGAATCACTTGATTAATGAAGGATTTTAAGGAGAAAGAAGCAGAAGAAAGAAAAGTTATTAAGCTGTGCCGTGCCATTGTTATGTCGGGTGGTAAATGATGCTCTTTAGCCTATTAGATTGCTTTAGAATAATCCTGCCTGCTAAAACAGAGCTACTGCACCCATAAAACAATGAATCTGAAAAAAAAAAGGCACAGGGTGCAGAACTGTCTCATAAAATATGGATAATTGTCAAGTATGAGCCTTTGAAATGGCTCGGCACAGTTCTCTCCGTTCTGCAGATTTATTACTTAGACTGCTGTCTTTTCAAATGTTAGCTCATAATTTCCTACCCTACACACACATCCAGACACAAACACAAATGTCACAGAATAGAACCTTTCCAAAGTCTGATTGCCTGAGATTCTATAACCTCTTTCATAATTTCATTTCTTTTTTTCTTTCTTTCTTTCTTTTTTTTTTTGGCTCCCTCCTCCTCCGAAAGTCCAAGAGCAGCACTGGCATGATGCAAAACAAACGCCCAGGGTTCAAGAGCTTTGCTTTGTCAGTACAATCAGAAGTGCCCCTTGCCTGCAGTCGCAGAACCAGGACTCCAGGGCACTTCACATTTCCCCTTTTTTACTCTTTTTATCTCATCCCATCTCTACTCCTGTTAATGTATGGGAGAGACAGGTGAATGGGGTTACTTACATCATTTCTGAGCTGTAACTTGCAGTTCCTGCCTGGTGGTTGGTTTGGGTTTGTTTGGTTGGTTTTTTAATTCTATGGATAATGCAACTTTTTTTTAAGAGCTCTCTCCCCATCCCACCCTTTTGGGTTGGCTTTAAGGTGTATCAGATGCCTGCATCATGAAGGGCTTTACTGTGGAGTACTGTGTCCAGTTCTGAAGCCCCTATCACAGGAAGGATCTGGAGGTGCTGGAACGTGTCCAGAGGAGGGCCATGAGGATGAGCAGAGGACTGCAGCACCTCTCCTATGAGGACAGACTAAGGGAGTTGGGGCTGTTCAGTCTGGAGAAGAGAAGGCTCCAAGGAGACCTAATTGTGGCCTTCCAGTATCTGAAGGGAGCTACAGGAAAGCTGGGGAGGGACTTTTTAGGGTGTCAGGGAGTGATAGGACTGGGGGGAATGGAACAAAACTAGAAATGGGTAGATTCAGATTGGATGTGAGGAAGAAGTTCTTCCCCATGAGGGTGGTGAGACACTGGCACAGGTTGCCCAGGGAGGTGGTGGAAGCCTCATCCCTGAAGGTTTTTAAGGCCAGGCTTGGATGTGGCTGTGAGCAACCTGCTGTAGTGTGAGGTGTCCCTGCCCATGGCAGGGGGGTTGGAACTAGATCCTTGAGTTCCCTTCCAACCCTAACAGTTCTATGATTCTATTGAGGAACAGAGCTTTAATGTAAAGAAAACCCACAGACCAAAACCTTCATCCATCCCAGCAGGCTCTTTGGGTTTGGGTTTGGTTGGGTTTGTTCTGATTTGCAAGCCACAAGATAGTTCTGCCTGCAATCCAATTTTTGTTGTAGAAGAACAAATGAAGAGTCTCAGACACCCTCTCACTTCTCAAACTGCAGTATGAGCCTTCTCCTGCCAGCACTTCACTTCCATCCCACAACTGCCTTAACCATGCAGGAAACTTAAGCCCGAGGATGGAGTTAGGAAAATGCCCATTCCTGGGAGCAGAAAGAGGGCATGGCCTGAGCTGGGCCATCCAGAGCCAATGTGGGACATGTTTTGTCTCCATATTCAGGGTCATTGCAATTCAGGGGTTTGTTGAGACCTCAAGTCTCAGCAGAAATGTTGCTTTGACATTTCCAAGCACTGTGTTCCCTGCATGGCTGTCTGCTGAGGAATGGGATGTTGGGGGGGAGAAAAACCAAACCAACAAACTACTTGAGATTTAGCAGTCTCTATGGCATTGTCCAGTTGCCTTGCATGACTTCAGATTGGGGTTTCCTTTCCCTTGCACAGATGCCACCTTGGCATAGCCCCAGTGGAATCAAAAGGGGACCCCAGTCTAAAACTGGTGCAGATAACACTGGTATCTGTGTCCTTACATCCTTGCTAACAAGGGGCTGCATTTTCAGAACCACCTTCTTTTATACATCCTGAAATCATGCATTTTTCTGACACTGCCCAGCACATCTTGGATGTATAATGGGACCTAAAAGGCCATCACTTGAATTACCTAGACAAACCTTCCATTCCTTGGGAATTCAAGTAACAGAGGCTTCACACTGCCATTCCCCTGTGAGAGTCACTGAACTACTCAGTGCTGCTGGCTGGGTCCTCACCTTGCTGGGATGGTGAAAAGGGAAGGCTGCAGAGAGGAATTCACTTCAGCGAGCTGAGTGCTTCTGAATGCTTTAGAACTTGACTGATGGCCTGCAGACATTTGGAAAGTGGTTGGGGTGTTTCCAAATGCCTGACATGCATTGGCTTAGTTTCCTTGGAAAAACAAATCTTAGAAATTAAGGAAACTAATGAGATTTGGAGTCCCTCCTACTCCTGTCCCCATCGAAGTTGTGTGTTCATCACATTGCTGTTGGGGGCAATGTATTTCAGGTTTACCTTTGTGTCACAGACACATTTTGTTCTCAGTGAATGAGGTCCTGGGAGACGGAGAGGTGACTCCATCTCACAACCAGCAGTGGCCCTCTGCAGCTAACCCAAAGCAACCTGAAGGCTACCAGCACTGTGAAGCTTTAGCCTCCGAGCCAGCTGTGGCTGCTGCTGCTGCCATGTGAGTTTGCCACAGCTGGGCACCTTGGGCTCGGTGTTTGCCTAGGACTTCAGCAGTCTTGGTGTGATGTTTGCTTTGCTCTGGGCAGATGACTTGGGAAATTTGTCAGTATTGAAGACATGCAAATGCTTCACTGGACTGATGAGATAACAGCTTTGTTCCTTTGTTCATGAGGGTTCCCAGACTTACTCTCCCTCTGCCTTTAGACACAGCCATGCTTATCCATACCCCTGGTTTCATGTGAACTATCTTTGCAAACAGAAGCAGGTTTGCTGCTGATCTTTCTCTAGATTTGCTTAATGCCTGCAAGGTTCAACAGGCTTTCCATGCATAGGGCAGATCAACCCTGAATATAAGCAATAATACTGACCTCTTCCCACCTGCATTTGGAGGTTTTGCTTTCCTTGCCTAAATCTGAGTTCACCTCTCCTAACATCCCATTCTGCTGCTTGAGACACCTTTTGTTGTTGTTGTTGTTGTTGGCAGCAGATCTGGGAGATGCTGAGCTGCCTCCTTTCCTTCCAACATGACCCTCCTGTCCCCATAAGGAGGCCAAGACACAACTGGTGTGAACACAGGCAGCAGTTGTTTAGATGGGCTACGGTATGATAGGAGCCTTTGGCATGAGCCAAGCTCAGCTTTGGTCATCTGCAGCTTGAGATCGACCCAAGGAGGAAAGGAACAACCAAGGCATTGGAAGCTGAGCCTCCTGGAGTCCCTGGACGGTTCATCCACCTTTTGGTGCTGCTGGATAGACCAACTTGCCCTACCTCCCTGAGACCCACACTTTGTGGGCATTTCTTCCAAACTGACCATTTGCTTTCCTTCTCCAGCCACAGTTCTTCCTTCCTCCCCATGGCAAAGCACAGCTTGGCTCTACCAAGTCAATGTGAGGAGTTTACTGACTGGCATTTAAATCTGCCTGGGATGCCAGCAGGTCTCACTTAGTGTTACAGATACTCAAAATATTATAGTTTGTTCCCCTTTTATACACTAAATCTATTAGTTCTGGGCTGCAAATGATGTTTTCTATCATTCCATTGACATTTCTGGCCAATCTGAGGCTTAATACAATTGCTTCACGGGGAAAAAAATGGCCTTTCAGCAGCTCTTAGACATGAGGTACTTTATTAACTAGTGATGCCAAGTGAGATCTTTAGAGGTTGTCTGTGGAGCAGCAGGAGGCTCTGTCTCCTCAGAAGCAATACCCCTCTTTTCTTTGACAGATTGTGAACCTGCTTCGCTTTGCTTTCACCTTCAGTCTCGCCACAGCTGCTCAGCTGCGAGCAGCCAACCTGAGAGGGCACAGGGCATTCAGGACAAGCCTCATGGACAGGGGAATCCCTTTAGATGGCTGCATGAGTGGGCTCATGGGTGTATGTGGTGTGCTTGCTCTTTCACTTGTCAAAACCTTGCTTTGTCTCTTGGATGAGTGGAGTGACTCCAGGGATGGGCTCTTTGGCATGCTGTGAGTTTGGGACGTTCCCCCACTTTGTTCAGATGAAGTGTGGCAGAGCAGAGTGTCCTGCTCAAGGAGGGAAAAGATTAGCAATAGCCTGACAGTTTGTAGCGGCGTGTTCTACACAAAGCCGACGCCTGCAGACGGCAGAAAGCAATAAGAAACCTGTCAAGTCCAACTCAGCAAAGAAAAATTTACAGCAACTTCATAAATGAACTTTCCCTTCTATTTCTTCCTGGCAAATTGCTGAGAAAGCCAAGGCAATGCCTTCTGTGTATCTGCAAGGTCACTTCTGCATCCGCGGTCCGCGGGGGCTTGGGAAAGCTTTCTTGTAACTCACCCACGTTGCTTTGTTCAGCCTGGACACAGAAACCCGGGGGGGGAAATTTCTGCTTCCCGAGTTCCCTAGGTTGGAATTTGTCTCATCATTACAAACACTCAGTTCAGGAGTATGTGATTAGGGACTGAGTAAGAGGATCGTTGCTCAATGCCAGCGGGCAGAGCGCCACTGGACACCAACTGCTCCAGGGTAGCCAAAGCTCTGCCTTCCAGCTCGCCAGCCGCTCTCCAGGAATAGCCTCTCACAGATGCTTGAAATTCTCTGCCTCTCCCAGCATTCTGACCAGTTAGTGCTTTCATTTGGGTAATTACTGAGAGCAAACACAAGGAGGGTGTGAACCCAGACCAAACCAAATTGGTGTTAAGGTGAAGCAGGTGGCGCAAATGTTATTTGCTGTGTTTGCACAGCTCTTAGACGGGAAGCAACAGTCTCCCGGGACTCCCAGTCACGTACAGCCTAACATATCTTAGTTCTTCCCAACTGGATTGCCAGCTGGTAGGACAGCAAAAGGCATCGCTCCCTGCCACGTATCTCTTCACCCTTCCAAACCCTTTTCTCTTGCAGTATGGCATCGCACAAATACCTGAGCGTTTAGCCCTCGCTGTAAACTGCGTCTCAGTGCTGGTTTTGGTGCCTCACAACTCTTAACTGTGTGAACTTGAAAGGAAGAAGTCACCCCTGCCCTTCGCCCGTGATGCTTTCTGCCTGAGCAGAGGAGGATGATCCCTCTTGAAGACTCACAACCCCTTTCCTAGTCTGACGTGCAGCAGGACCAAATCTGTGCTCTGTTGATCACAGGGGGCCTACAAGCTGTGCTCAGAGGTCTGTAGCCCGGCTACAGCCCTCCATTGCCTTCATGACGCTTTCAGTGCAAAGCATGGTGCTGAGGCTATGCATGACTGGTTGCCACTGCTCTGTGACCACCACACTTTGGGAGTCACCATGTTAGCACGTGAAAGCAGCTCCCAACATCTGCCCTTGGGAAGGAGCCATCTCAAAGCAGGGTTTGGTGACCAGGCTGCAGCAGCGCTGGGACTGTTGCAAAAGGGAGCTCTGGGCTGGCTTGGGTGTAGGGAAGGAGGGGTGGGGATGGGAGCAGGGGAAGAGCTGTGACCTTTTAAAACCCATAGTGCCTACCACTGCAAATGGAACGCTGTATTGTATTGTATTATACGTGACTACCATGTAAATAAAGTACAATAAAGGTGGTGTTCATTGGGATTTTGATACAAGTCAAATGCAGTCTGCAGAAATGTTGTGCTTTGGTGGTTTTTTGTTTGTTGTTTTTCTTTTCCCCCTGCTGTATGTACTTGGGTCACTTTCCAGGCACAGGGAACATCTGGGGTCCTGTGAGCTAGAGATGCATCAGTGGCATTGGATGGGAAATGTTTGCAGTAAGGAAGTGTGACAATTCCTTCTGCCCTGCATAGGTGAGACACAAGCACCCTATGAAGGACAGCCAGAGTGAAGGGAGTGGGGGCAACTTAAAACACAGGAGCAGAGCAACTCTTGGTGAGGTCTGTGAGCAGAAACAACAGAGCTGCCCAGCCACTCCTTGGCCATGCTTCATTCACTGTGGAGGAAAAGCACAATGTTGGTTTAGCTGCTCTCTCTTGACTCCTTTCCCTGATGCAGGGGGTGGCCAGGAGCACAGCTTTGCCTCTGTAACTTAAGTTATTCTCCACCCTGGAGAACTCTTAGCAGCAGCTGCAGCTGAGCAAGTTTGAGAGTTTAGAATTCAAAGCAGATTGGGAAAGAAGCTATCCTGGATTTAACTCAACCATCTGGCCTCTCCGTGGCTCTGGCCAACATTGAAGGGCTTTTCTTTTTGCCTAAGAAGAATATTAGGAATTTCCTTTGTCCCTTGACCTGCTGCCTTCTCCATCCTCATGTTTCTCCACGTTGTAATAACCAAATGAACACATTTCAGTGAGGCAGGTCTGCCACAAGTTAAGCAATGCTCAACCAGGTTCTTGGTGAGAGTTTCCTTCGGTCTTCAGAAGCTCAGGAATTCTCTGGCAAGTGTTTGCAGCTGGTCTGTGGATGTAATTTGCTGTCAGTGTGTGGAGGGTGCTTCCACACTGATTGTCTTGTTGGAGGCACAAGACCACCACGTTTAGTTTGCCACATTTGTTGTTCTCAACACTCCCCCTCTGGGCTGTGTGCAGAGCCCACAATCTTGGAGGAGTATCTGCCTGCCTCTGTGCTAGACCAATCAGTGTTGTTTGTCCCTCACACCATTGCTGCTCTACATAATCATCATCACAGCAGCCTTTGTGGATGGTTGTCTGTGAAAAAGGTTCTTTGGTGGAGCACTGGAACAGGTTGCCCAGGGAGGTGGTTGAGGCTTCATCCCTGGAGATATTCAAGGTGAGGCTTGACAGGGCTTTGGGCAACCTGATCTAGTTGAGGATGTCCCTGCTGACTGCAGAGGGGGTTGGACTGGATGACCTTGTATGTTCTTTCCAACCCAAAACATCCTATAATGCTATGATTCATCCTGCATAGGACATAGCAGATGGTCTGTAACAGCATGCATGAGACCTGGATGACCCCAGGTGCCTCTCCTGCCTTGGGCTCTAGGTTAGTCTTTTCCTACAATGCCCAAGGCCATGTGGTCCTCAAAAAGATCTTTGAAGTGTGCTGGTTTGGCTGTTGGTAATCTTCCAGATGTTTAGCAGCACTTCCAAAATAAACCAAAACCTGCTTTGGAAGAGGAAATGTTTCACTGTACAACTGATTGGGGGGGGGGGGGGGGGGGGGGGAAGGGAAAAAAAAAAAAGGGAGGGAAAAATAAAAGGGAGAGGGGAAAAAAAAAAAGCCCAGAAAGAGAAACCACATGCTCGATATATTTTGAGTACTGTGTTCGGTATTTTTGCAGCTTATATTTTCCAGATGAGCAGTTTAGAACTCTGTGATGTGAAATACAAAATGTAAGTTTGCTGTAAATGATATTAAAAACACTATTTTCCTTCTTCTCCTGTCTCACTGGATGATCTCTCTGGTTCTGACAGCTTGGCTGGCTGGGAACTTGGGGCTCTGGCTCTCCCAGGAAGCTCCCAGTTTCAGTAAGAGCAGAGTTGAGGCTTTGGGGTTGGAGATTTGATGCTGAGGTTGAACGTGATGACCCAAAGGTTGCAGCACCTCTGCTATGAGGCTGGACTGATGGAGCTGGGAGTTGTTCAGCCTAGGGAAGACTCCAAGGAGGACCTCAGAGCTGCCTTCCAGTAGCTGAAGGGGTCCTAGAGAAAGGCTGCAGAGGGATTTTCCATCAGGGTGTCTAGAGACAGGACAAGAGGGAATGGTTTTAAGCTGAGGGAGAGCAGGGTTAGACTGGAGCTTAAGAAGAAGTTCCTCAGTATGAGGGTGGTGAGACTCTGGAACAGACTGCCCAGGGAGGCTATGGATGCCTCCTCCCTGGAGATGTTAAAGGTCAGGCAGGTTGAGGCCTTGAGCAGCTGAGTCTAGTTAAGAGGCATCCCTGCCTGTGGCAGGGGGGTTGGAGGAGGTGATCTCTGAGGTCCCTTCCACCCTAAGCCATTCTGGGATTTGCTAGAGGTGGCAGTGAGCTAAACATGTTCCAGTGCACATGCAGTGCCTCCAGAGGACAGGTCCTGCTGAAGAAGTGGTGTGACAAGGTAAGGCAGATTGGTGGAAAGGGCAAGACGAAGTCTAGTGGTTGTCGGAAAGGAGAGTGAGGACATCCTGTATGGGGGCAGAATGGAGGAACTTGAACACCTGAAAGGCAGTGAAATGAGGAGGGGCTCAGAGGGGACGTGAGCTGTGCAGCTAGGAAAAATGCTGGGTGTTACTGGTGATGAGTGTGTCTGACACTCTTTGTGTCAGTTCAGCTGTGGAGGGGAAAAGCAAAAGAGCTTTTAGCTAAAATAGCAACAGCTCAGTGGAGTGGCTGAGCCCTGCAAAGCGCCCTGAGCCCCTGCAGCTGTTTTTGCTCCAGGAGCTGCAGAGGCTTCTCCCTCCATCTCCATCCAAACGTGCAGTGGCGAGGGTCTGGCCAGCAGGGTGGCACGTTGATGAGAAGGTGGTGATATCCATTTCCCTTGGTTCTAGCTCCTGCTCCTTGGTCAGAATAAAAGTGGCACTTTCTTGACCCATTATTTCCATATGTTTCAAGTGTGTTGCATGAAAAGCATCAGTTTCCCCTGAGCTTCTAGGAAATTATGCTAAATGAGGCAATTACATTCAAACTGAGTTGAACATTCACTTATTCCTTGTTTGTTCCTCTTTTTCTTTATCCTTCCCTGTTCCAATTCCCTCTTCTGGAGGACAAAACAAAGATTAAAAGTTAGGGGGGGGAGGGGGAAGCCCACAACAAAACACTTGCATTTTACTGAATCAACTTGAATCCAGCCACTGTTGCTTTGAATTCACTTTCAAACAACAGAAGCTTTGGAGAACAGTTTGGAAGGGGGGAGAGGGAGGCTGGGGGGGAGGAAAAAAATGTTTTGCTAAATGTTGACAGCAAAAAAAAAATCTTTGATTATTTCATTTCATTGCCTTCCCTCAGCCTAGCTACTGCTGTTGTTGCAGCCTACACAGACTCCCTCTGAAGGCATCACTCCTGCATGCCCCACTGGCTGTGCCTTACAGGTTCCTTGCTGTCCCCCACAGTGGGTGTGGACACCAGCAGGCGTCACACTCAGCTTTTCAGGGTCTCCCTTCAGCCATCCTAGACCTTGCAGCTTGCTGCTGCCTCTGACAGAGCTTGGTTAATTGGGCATTTACCGAGCTGGATTCTGTTGTGGATGCAGATTATTAACCTTTATATCACCTGGAAGATATTACACCTGGTAAAGTTAATGTTTCGAGACCTGGAGGTTAATGTGTCAGTGCTCAGCCCTCCCTAATTAGCAGCAGGGCTGTGGCTGTGCTGTGAGTTCTGCTTTAATTAGAGAGGACTCACCATCAACTGGCTAAGTTTGCAGCAAGGGTCCCATCAACTGGGTAAGTTTGTCTGCCTCCTTCAGCCCTCTCTCTTTGCTGTCCCTGGACCTTGGGTCACCCTTGCTGACATGGTGTCTGTCCCACAGATGGTGGCATCCTGGTCAGCTTCCCAAGCCTGTTTGTGGTCTGAGCCTGGGCTTGGTCTAAGGGAGCAATTGATAATGAAGTCTTGAGGAGCTCTAAGCTCAGAAGGTTGTTGTGTATCCAGGAATGCACTTGGCAGAAGGTCTTAGCTCTGCACCAGATTTGCTCAGCTCCTGAAGCCTCGGGTGATCTACACGGTGCCTCTGAGCTGGCTAAGTGTCAGGAAGCAGCTGGTAGGGCTTGAAAGAATTTGGCTTGGGTTTGTATTCTGGTGTTTCTCTGCTTGCAACCAGACCTTGCTGCAGGATGTGTGCCTACTGGAGTAAGCAGAGAGCAGTCTGCTGGTCAGCAGTGGAGAGTATTGGAAAGATGAGGCATGTCATTGGAGTTGTCAACTTTGGTACCACAAACCTTGTTTGAAGAGCCCTGCTCAGCCAGTCAGGGAAGACAGATCCCATGCTGCTCATGGCAGTGCAGAATTTCTCCCTTCTCTCTGGTTTCCCAGCACTTCCATGACAAATACTGCAAATCCAGGCAGGAGCATGGGTTTGTGCCTTGCAAGGCCAGGACCTGCCTGTCTTCAGAGGGCTGTTTGTGCCCTGGCTGATCCTGAGCAGCCCTGGACTATGCTGTCTCCTTGCTGTAGATCCACAGAGGTCTTGTCACCAGGAATAAAAGGGGGTTGCTCTGCAAGAGGCTTTTGAAAAGGCAGTGGGAAAATGCTCAGCATGTTCCCAGGTGCTGCTGTTATCTGTAGTAAAGCATCCAGTCCCTGACACCAAATGAACCATAACTGAGACAAGTGCTCTGCAAGCTTCGACAACAGAAGTGCCTGTGATGCACACAAAAGATAAGCAGATGGAGGCTGATAGATGAGGGGCAGAAGGGAAAATGAATAATCTTGTCAGCCTGCTTGGAAGAGGTGTTGCACATCAAGGCCTGACTTGGCTGTACGAGTCAACCTCCACCAGCAGCAGGAGGAATCTCACTCCAAGGCACCTGTATCCTGTGTGATCTGGTGTAGCTGCTCCTGCTCTGGCAGGGGGATTGGACTAGATGATCCTGCAAGGTCCCTTCCAGCCCCTGAACTTCTGTGGTTCTAGAATGTGGTGGAATGCAGCTCCGTGATGTGGCACTTGGCCTTCCACACAAATGCCTTTGAGTTTGGCAGGTGAAGTGCAAAAAGCAAGCTGCTAAGTACAGCCAGTCAGCATATTCCCCCTGAAGAAACAACAAAATTGTCCTTTCCTCAAGGTTATTACTTTTTTGTGGGAACATCTCCTGTGCAGTGGCATTTCACTTAGAGAAAACCCAGCAGGCTCACAGAGTCGTGTTGGAGCTGGATCATTTCGAGTTCTCCTTGGAAAACTGTAGCTTCAGTTCTATCAGCATGTAAAATAGATGGTTTGGACCTCTGTCAAAAAGAAGTGTTTTGATTGCCTCCAAGCAACCCTTCCTGCTTAACATGACACTTCTGTGGAAGTTTGGAAATTCAATATTTGGATCTCTTTTGATATACAAGTGCATACAGACCTTCTGGAGTTTTCTTACAGATACTTCTTGCCACTCCAGCCCCCGCTGCTAAATGCTTCTTCTGATTGATGAGAAGCTCACCAGGAGCCAGCAGCGTCCTCATGCAGCCCAGAAGGCAAATTGTGTCCTGGGCTGCAGCCAGAGGAGTGTGGCCAGCAGGGCAAGAGAGGGGATTCTGCCCCTTGACTCGGCTCTGCTGAGACTCCACCTCAAATACTGCCTCCAGTTCTGGTGTCCCCAGCATAAGAAGGACACAAAAGCTGGTGGAGCGAGTCCAGAGGAGGCCACAAAGATGATCCAAGGGCTGGAGCACCTCTGCTATGAGGACAGGCTGCGGGAGCTGGGGTGTTCAGCCTGGAGTAAAGACTCCAGGGTGACCTTAGGGCTGCCTTCCAATAGCTGAAGGGATCCTGCAGGAAGGTTGCAGAGGGACTTTTGATCAGGGTGTCTAGAGACAGGACAAGGGGGAATGGTTTGAAGCTGAGGGAGAGTAGCTTTAGACTGGATCTTAGGAAGAAGTTCTTCAGTATGAGTGTGTTCAAGGGGGATGTTCAAGACCAGGTTGGATACGACCTTGAGCAGCTGAGTCTAGCTGAGAGGTGTCCCTGCCCATGGCAGGGGGGCTGGAGCAGAGGATCTCTGAGGTCCCTTCCAACCTAAGCTATTCTGTGATGACCTATCCTGGTGATTACCTGGCACATGGGAGCAGGCACAGCTGGTGTGAGGGACATGCAGGAGCACACAGCCACGCAGGAGCAAGCCATGCTCTGGCTGGGCAGTGTGAGGATAAATGCACTCCTGAGGCAGGGAAGGGCTATCCATCGCTCGGTTACCTTCCTGCATTGATCTACTCTTTACGGGAAGAACTCATGGCTTTAAAAATCGAAGCCAATGGGGCCTTTTCCCTGGTAGTTTGAGGCCAAGATCCATTTGAAAATTGGCTTTGTGTCTGCTCTTTAACAAATCCGTGTCCCCCGCTGGTGCTCACGGGGGAGACTCTGCCAGCGCTACCCTGCCGGCGCGATGCCTGAGCTGGGCTCACCTTGGACTGGCAGCACCACAGCCAGAGACCTACGGAGCTTGCATTTTTCAGGATACAGAGGTCTCAGTAGGAGCATCCTGTTCTAAGAGGTGAAAGTCCATGAATGGAAAAAGACAGCTGTAGAAAGCTGGTGTTTTCACCAGCCCTGAAGGTAGGGAAAGGCTGCTTGAGGAGGACAAAGTGAAGAGCAGAGGAGTTTGTCCCCTCTCTGAGGTCCACAGTGCTCATTGACTGTTGTGAACACAACACATGGTCCTTGCTGGCTGCCACAGTGCCTTTCAGCAGAGCTGTTCCTCCACCTCTCAGGCTGTTTAGTCCATTAGTCACCTCCCTGGCCTTAAACAGAAGGACTTTCAGGTTTTCATTAAAAGCCTTGAATCTGGGATGATTATGGGCAGCAGAGGTCTCATTTTCACCTTCAGGAGATAGCAAAATTGAAAATAAAGGGTCTCATTATACAGCAAAGTTTGGAAAGCTTCTATGGAAAGGTGGGAGGGAAAAGTGGACAGAGACAAGAGACTTTGATCTTATTTTTGGGTGGACTCAAGATGCCAGTGAGGAATGAGTGTGCTGCAGGATAGCTTGTGTGAGATGAACAGGGATCCTCAGGCTGATTCCATCAGGCAAGTGCAAGAATTCAGCAAGGCTGGGAAATGCTTAGGCTGGAGTGGAGCCCCATCCTGCTTTTCTCTCAGAGCTGGCTCCTGGTATTAAATATGTTCTCTCTCCAGTCCTCTCTTCACATGCAAGAAGAGCAAGCCTGCTGGACAGATAATGTGACTGACTGGTACAAAGATGTTGTCATGGCAGCTCTTGGAGGACATTAAATGTTACCCTTCCCCTTAGATTACTTCATCATGCACTTACTTGAAATCCTGGGGACCTCTTTGCTGCAAGCCTTATGTGTGTACAAAGCATCTCTTCTCCATTCAGTGCATGTCCTAATTCCCCACTGAAATCAGTCCTCATCCAGCACTGACACCCACACAGCTTCTCAATGCCTGGGGAAAGGAGCAGTGCAATTTGAAAGAGATCTAGATGTCTGGATGAGGGTAGAAGACAGACCACAGCCCAGCCTGTGTTGAAATGGCATTGGGGGTGGGGGAAGTTTGATTATTTTTATTGTGGTGGGGTTTTTCTAACCCAATCTTCTAAACATGCTGCTGCAGCACAAGTGGAGGTGCAGAAGGTGGTACTGAGCTGCTCACCAAAGCTTTGCTCATCACAGAAAGACACTTTGCAGCTGAAGATGAGGTTTGAGGGGACTCTCTTTGCCCTTACATCAAGTCTAATCTGTTTTTGCTGTGGGTCATAAGGCCTGGTGTGCTGAGTTTTTCAAGAGCCATTAGTTTATGGGCTTGTTAACAGAAAGGATCTTGTTATCTTTCAGGGTCTGATTCTCATTGAACCAGAGACATCAGGGTGTAATTTTGATGGCAGAGGAGAATCAGGTTAATAACATCTAGGATTGTCTTTTCAGCAAATATTATCTGAGCTGGTTCTTTTCTTTCCTCCTCCCTCCTTCCCCTGCTCTGTGGCCATCAGTGGAATTAGCTGCCTGGTGTTATTGTAGCTGTATTTAAATGTCATCATTGCTTGGATTAAGGCTTTAGAAAAGAATGGCAGCAGCTTTGGGAGGCTTGCCTACAGAAGAGGGTGAAGGTGAGTACAAAATGCACACTTACTTGGATTTTATCTTGTGTATCCCTATGCAAAGCTGCACATGGGAAGGGAAGGGAAGGGTGTGCAGAATAAGTCAGGATGCTCAAGTATTGTTAAAGCACAGCAGGCCACGTGAGAGTGGAAATGTGAGACAATAAGAGGCAGTTAATTGGCATGTTTGGTTAATACACTG
This sequence comes from Melanerpes formicivorus, assembly GCF_026170545.1. Classification (NCBI taxonomy): domain Eukaryota; kingdom Metazoa; phylum Chordata; class Aves; order Piciformes; family Picidae; genus Melanerpes; species Melanerpes formicivorus. Next base: position 3,881,741 of record NW_027142362.1, on the reverse strand, counting down.
CTACAATCCAAACTGTTCTACTGGCAGTGCTGCCTGCCAGTGTGACTGGAGTGGTTGGGAGAGATATCTGAAAAGGACAGGCGTGGTGTGTGGATCAGGGATAAAGGTGCACCTTTCAGCAAGGGCAGGAAAATAAAACAGACCCAGAGGAGAGTTTTCAGCAGTTCTTGTACCTTCTAGCAGGGCTGGAGTTTGGAGCAGCTCTTGATCCACTCTTCAGCTGATGATTTGTTTTTTTCAAGATGCTGCTGCTGCTGAAGAAGCCTTTTGGTGGTTAAAACAGCCTGGCCTGGCGTCATTCACCTTTTATTTCTTCTTTGCCAGGAAGAAAAGTTTGGGGTTATTTCTAGGGAAAATTGACTAAGAACCTGCTGCCTGTTTTCATTTATCACCTTTCTCATGTGAGGGAGGGAGCAAAGACCTTGCTGATTTCAGTGAGATGTTTCTCTTAAAAGGTAACATCTCCAAGAGCCTGTGTTTGGATGGGACATTCTGAAGATCTAATGCACTGATAGCCAAGACCTTTCCTTTCTTTAGAGAGGTGAAAATGAGTTTCTGCCTTCTAGAAGCTCAAGATAACTAAACAACCTATTGACTTCCCTGCTACAAGGTGTCTGCTTTCTCCAGATGCATTGAACATGACAGACACTCCTTTAGTGCCAGGCAGCGCAGCATTAACCATGTCTGTGCACTGCCTCTGTGCCAGGGGAGGTTTAGGCTGGAGGTGAGGAGAAAGTTTTTCACTGAGAGATTCGTTAGCCATTGGAATGTGCTGCCCAGGGAGGTGGTGGAGTCACCATCCCTAGAGGTGTTCAAGAGGGGATTGGATGTGGCACTTGGTGCCATGGTTTAGTAGTAATGAGGTGTTGGGTGACAGGTTGGACTTGATGATCTTTGAGGTCTTTTCCAACATTATTGATGCTATGATTCTATGATTCTATGCAGAATAGAATAGACCAGACCAGACCAGGTTGGAAGAGACCTTCAAGATCATTGTGTCCAACCTATCATCCAACACCACCTACCCAACTAAACCAAGCACCCTGTCAAGTCTCCTCCTGAACACCTCCAGTGATGGGATGTTCCTCCCAAAGCCCAAACTGACATGAAGGAGCAGAGAGCTGCTGTAGCCACACACAGTGGAGAACCAGGTCAAAAAGAAAAAGCTTTCAACATCAGAGTGAATGATTCCACTCTCACCTACACTCCCTGACACGCCATTAGCTCATCAATACCTTCCTCTCTACGACAACCCCGAGAAAAACTAGACAATTGGAGAGTGAGAGAGGTTATTTAAACAGGCATGCCAAGTGGCTTTCTAAAGTACCTCTTGTTTATCATAGACCTGCTGGGATTTGTTTGGAAGCACTTTGTAGAGTAACAGCACTAAACAAAAAAAAAAAAATAGGAACCCAAACAAACACTAAAACAAGACAGGGAGAGCCTGAGCACCCCAGCTCTCTGCCAGCTCAGGCCGAGCAGAGCTGCAAGTCTGAGAGTCAGAGAATGCCTTAGGTTGGAAGGGATGATTTGCCATTGCAATGGGCTGCCCAGGGAGGTGGTGGAGTCACCATCACTGGAGGTGTTTAGGAGGAGACTGGGTGAGGCACTTGGTGCCATGGTTTAGTTGATTAGATGGTGTTGGGTGATAGGTTGGACTCGATGATCTCAAAAGTCTTTTCCAACCTGGTTAATTCTGTACTCTGGATCTCAGAGATTGTCTTCTCCAAGGCTCCTGCAAGGATGCCTCTCAACTAGGCTCAGCTGCCTGGCCCACAGAGAAGGCATCCACAACCTCCCTGGGCAGCCTATTCCAGAATCTCACCACCCTTATACTTGAAGAGCTTCTTCCTCAGCTCCAGTCTAACCCTGCTCTCCCTCAGCCTCAAACCATTCCCCCTTGTCCTGTCTCTAGACACCCCCAGGAAAAGTCCCTCTGCAGCCTTCCTACAGGATCCCTTCAGCTACTGGAAGGCAGCTCTGAGGTCCCCTGGAGCCTTCTCTTCTCTAGACTGACCAACCCCAGCTCCCTCAGCCTGTGCTCCACTCCTGCCTCTAAGACTGAGGGCAGGGCTGCACTGCTGTGCAGTAGCAAAGTTCCTCTTTAGCTTCAGCAGCTCTATCTTTTCCTTGTTGATTTAAAGGGCCTCTGTTCAGACACTGCTGCAGGCTGAGACAGGTGGCCATTTCATACTTACAGTAAATAATTTACATGACAAATTCAGACCTGTCTTGTGGTCCTGCATTATGCATGAATAAACAGGTTGGGGCTTTATGACAAGGTTTTTTATTCAAGCCTGGTCTGGGATGTTCCTCAGTCCTCAAGTTGGTTTCAATTGCAGCTGGCTGTTTGCCAGCCTTTTGTTGCTAGTTTCTGGTTTGCAAAATGTATTACCTAGATCACATTGCTTCAGTGCCCTTCCTGAGGGACTGAAGCCTTTCTAGGCAGCAGAGAGATTTCTGCCTGCCCGTGTCAGCCCCTTTGTGGTGCAGGTTCACTCAGACGCATCTGAGCCTTTGCCTTTGTACAACTGCTCTTGCAAACAGAAACATCGTTTGTACCAACTTCCACGGGCAAAGGTCAGGAATATCTCCAAGGAAAACACTCCAGCATCATTTGTATAACTCTGCACAGGTACTTCCTTGCTGTTGTCTCGTGTTGGTTTGTACAGGTCTCACCCATGGCATTTATGGATGCCCAGAGCAAGCTACAGACTTGGGGATGTGTGGTTGGAAAGCTGCAGCTCAGAGAGGGATCTGGGGTTGTTGGTTGATAGTTGACTGACCATGAGTCAGCAGTGTGCCCAGGTGGCCAAGCAAGCCAATGGCATCCTGGTTTGGATTAGAATGCAGGGACAGGGAGGTGATCATCCCCCTGGGCTCAGCACTGCTGAGACCACACCTCGAGTGGAGATGTGACTCCATCCTTCTGTAGGAATGTATACACTGCTGAAGTCTCTCACGTAGGGAGGAGCTGCCCCTGGTGCTCCTGCGAGTGCTGTGCTCATCCACAGCTGATTTGCTGCCTCTGTGCTTGATTGAATAATTGATGGTGCTGACTGTTTTCATTCAGGCCCTGAAATACAAATGTGTAAATAAAGTTAAGAAATAAATAAGTTGCCTGCTTCAGCCTCTGCAAAGAAGTCCACAGAAATGAGTGAGAAACAAAGATGTGATTAACCTATTCCTTCTTCTTCTCCTGTGAATGTGTGGGCACAGCCTTGAAATAGCTGTCATCCTCGTGGGCAAACTGACCTAGCATGGTGTCAGTGCCCTTTATGTCCAGGAAAAAAAATGGATTAATTTACTCCTGAGATCCCTCTGGATGAAAAGGATCACAGGTTATTTACAAACAAGGGCTGCTCCTCTGGCTGGCATTACTCAAAACTATGAGGGGAAGGAAGAAAACAATGAGGTCTTTGTTGTCTTTACCTTTCTTCCTGTGTCTGAGGAGGCTCCAATTTGTCAGATCTCTGTTTTTAATACAGGATTCCTTCAAAAGCCAGAGGATATACCAAGCATTCTCAGGAGGTGACAAGACTGCTGATCTAATTAGGGAGGAATTTGGAGCCTTGCAGCCTCCTCAGATGACTTGCACTTGTGGGTGCAGAGATGCTTTTGAAATCCAGTCTGCACATCCTTTATCTGTGCCTGGTCCACAGACCTCCAAGGAAGCCCCAGGACTCTGCAGAAATTGGTGGCATCACTACAAACCTAGCAGAATTTATTGTTGCTGAAGGTTCAGCTTCCATATGAGACCAAAGGAAATGCCTTCATCATTTACAGTCGTGAGCCATCCTCTGTCATTCCTGACAAGTGCCAGGTGCTAGGTCTGGACTCCTGGCTTAAAGTGCCCTGCAGTGGCATTTGAATGATTCATATCTCTGTGCAGATTCTTCTTTGTGTTTTAGGGCAGTGAAGCTACTTTGGTTATAATGGTGCCAGCTTCTCATTCATTTAGTTAGTTAGTTAGTTATTGCTTTTGGCCCATGGAGCTGCTTCCCAGCAATGGGGCAAGGAATTTGGGTCTGACAGGTTTGTGGAGTAGTTTGGGGGACCTTGGATGAGACCTCTGATGTAAATCCCAAATGCCAGCCGCAAAAACCAGGTGGAGCATCCTGATCCATTGAGGTATTTCACAGATTGCTGCTGCCATGCAGCTTAGCAGAGTTCAGCAGCACTCTTGCTGTGGGCTGCAAAGGGTGGAAATCATAATGCAAGTCAGGACCAAAGGGTATCAGTAGAGACTCGGAGAAGCGGTTCTGGAGAAAAAGCTGAGGTGCATTGATAATGTTGTTTGGGGATCTCAGAGTTGAATCAATGCAGTAAATAATGTTGCTTCAAAATGAGATGAATGAGCAGGGCTCTGTAGTACTCCAGGTCTGGAGGAGGAAGGCATTGTCAGGGCAGAGAGCAGGGATGATAGCAGCAACAGCCAGAGGGTACATGTTGGGAGTGAAGTACATTTACAAGCTGTGGCAAGTGGATGATTTTGCACAGAACTTTACACATGCCAGCCTGTGCTGTTTCTCCCTCCATCAACAGCATCCACGAAGCAAAGTCAGCAGGCATGTGTGTTTGCCCAAGGCCAAACGCAGCTCTGCTGTCATCACTGGCAGGAAGGACTGCCTACCTGATTCACACCAGCTCCATATATCCACAAAACCACTGAAGGAAATTTCAGGAGCCTCGAGTCCTTCCAATGCTCCTGTGGATTCAGCAGAGAGAATCAAACCCCAGTGCTGTATGCAAACACCTCCTGCTTGCTGCTGCTGCTCTGCTAACCCGATTAGGTTCCCCTGCTGCCTCATTCATTTTGCACTCATTAAAGCTAAATTTAGAAATGAAGGCAACTCTTCTCCCCTCTGGGAAAGGTGGTAGGGAGAATCCCTGGAACAACAAGGCAAGAGGAGGTAGAAACAATATCTAGGTTTTCCCTCCTGCAAGATGAAAAGTGTGGGATTCTGCTGAGACAAAGAAATTGGACCCAGTTTCTGCTGCACGTCCAGAAGACCCTGGGTGTGAAGACATTTGTGCAAAGTGTTGTTGAAAGCAGTCAGAAAAGAAAGGAAAAAGATAAAAGAAGCAGAGGAAGGGGAAGGGGAAGAAGGGGAGGGGGAAGGAGGGGAAGAGGAGAAGGAGAAGAGGGGAAGAGGAGAAGGGGAAGAGGAGAAGGGGAAGAGGAGAAGGGGAAGAAGGTTTCTTTGCCCTAAAACACAGGTGTGTAGCAATGGCAAGAGATGTTATTAGCACTGGACAGGTCTAACTTGTTGCTGAGTTTGCCTCCTTGGGCTTATCTCCATCAACAGCCTGGCAGGTGGGCAGCAGCTCCTAGATTTCAGCAGAAGAGACTGATGCAAAGATGTCTCTTCCTCTCAGTGACCTTTATAGTCAGTGATGTCAGCTTTTTATGGAAAAAAAAATAATGGTGATGTAAAATCTGTCCTCAGTGTTTGTGAGCAGGAGTCAGTGGGCAAGAGGCACATAGAGAGCTGAGCTCAGTGTGCAGTATCTGCTCCTCTAATGCCCAGACAAACTGGGCATCCCTTCAGCTTTGCTAGCAACACAACTGCAGTGAGGAGGAAGAGCTCAGGTCTTTGGGGCAGTCAAATATCATCAGGATGGTGGAGAAGCTCAGAAGGATCCTGGAAATCAGCATGAAAAGGTAAATCTCAGTAACTGACTAAAATGGATTCAGATTGGATATTAAGTTCTTCCCCATGAGGGTGGTGAGACACTGGCACAGGTTGCCCAGGGAGGTGGTGGAAGCCTCATCCCTGGAGGTTTTGAAGGCCAGGCTGGATGTGGCTCTGAGCAACCTGATGTAGTGTGAGGTGTCTCTCACCTTCATGGTGAGGCTGAAAATGTCCCTGACTCAGGAGCTGGGTGGCAATGGGATGGACATCTCTGGCTTAACACTTGACAGCTGGAGAGAAGTAGCAACTTCTGGCCACCTGGTTTTGATCTGCTGCTCTAAGATCTGCTGCTCTAAGATGCCTGGAGCCTTTCAGCAGCATGATGTTTTCTCTTTGTGTGATGAACTTCCTCCTGGTTCACTCGGTTGGAGATGGGCTTCCTTTGGGAGGGAGAAAAAAACCCACAATCTGATATCCAGGCAGAGGCAGTGACTTTATTTCTAGAAAATAGAGCTATAAACCCAGATGATGCCAAACAAAAGCTCTGTAATGTCATGTTAAGCTGGAGGGAGGGAGGGAGTTATGTCAAAAGAGGATGATATTTGTCACTCACCTGTCTGAGGGCTGGGAAATGCTCTTGAGTGCTTGAGTTTCAGCTTGTCTGCATCCTGGCCTCACTCTTTGCTTATTTCTGATCTCAAGCCTGCAGAACTCAATGGCAAAAAATATTTCCTTTCCAGCTCAGCACAGAGCTCTGTGGCAAGAGAGAACTGTGGACCAAGTTCCCACAGGGGTAAATTACAGGGACACACATGGGGTTAGTTTTTAACCCTCTACAGAGCATCCATAGCAAGAAAGTGCACAACTAAAAATAAAACAAACCTGTTGTTAATCTCCATCTACCTGCCAAGCTCCTGGATTGGTGCATTAGAAACCTGATGGGTAGAATAAACGAGGCAGGAGAGAAGGCTGCTGAATTACACAAAACGAAGGCACAAATTGCAGGCACAAGAAGGGGGAGGGGAGGGGGAATAAATAAGAAAAAGGAAGGACAGCTTAATAAAGAAATAAAGAAATGCATGTCTACCTAAAGTGTGCATTTCTAGACCAGCACTTGTGATGCTTGCAAACAGATACATCATGGGAGTCCCAAAGAGATGAACTATTTATTTGAGCAGGAAGCTGGCCCCCGGCAATTGCGAATCGAAGGTTATCTAATGCCTTTGCCATAGGCTCTCCGTGTCTGGGCAGTTAGCATATGCAAGGGAATTACTCACAGATAAGCATCCAGTAATTTATACAGAGCATTCCAGATAGAAACCACTTCCATATCAATTTCTGCCTGCTCTCTAAACTGCTCCCATTTATCAAGGCGGCTAAATTCGCAGGCAGGCAATGAGGGTGTGCTGGGATCTCTCTGTGCTTTATCAGTTAATATTCACTGAAGTCCCTTTGACATGATTGGAGTAAATCTTGCCTTTTCTTTTCTTATGGCCAGTCTATAATCTTCCAGGCTAAACACTATTCCCATGAATGAAGAATAGCACTGAGGCATAGGGGGAATAAAAAGGGGGGGAAAAAAATAATGTCTAGAGAGAATGCATTTCATCTCACTTTGGAGGTAATGAGACAGTTTAGTATGACATGTCATTTAAAACCAGGTTCTTCTTTTTAATAGATTCAGTATCTCTGAAGGAGTGAGTGACTGACAGATCGGTGCACGGCATATTTCTCCCAGGCAAGGAAGAAAAGACACCGAAAAAAGAGAGAGAATTTGGAAGCTGACAGTAGCAGAGAGGCAGCAGAGTCACAGCGAGCTTCAGGAAGACAAAGGGAGGTGTCCTCGCCCATCAGGTAAGCAACACAGCCCTGAAGTCAGGCAGATTCAGCTGAAAGTCTCACACTTGGTGTAGCTATGAGGTCTGTGGTGACAGGTGGCACTTGATGATCTTTGAGGTCTCTTCCAACCTCGGTGATTCTGTCTGTTGGATCAGGAGCCGCCTATGGTGCCTCTGTCCTTTAGCTGTAAACTGTGAGAGGTTCCCTGCCCACCCCTGCAGTGGAGGCAGCCCCAGTGTGGTGGCTTGAGATTTCCACCCCAGCATTAAATTTGCCAGAGCAGCCCAGCTGGAAGCAAATGAAAGCTGTGTTTACAAGCAGAACTACACCCTGCAATGGAATGCAATGAATATGTACAAAATAGACAGGATTTACAGGTATTTACAGTTAATAAACAGCACAAGGACCCCCCTGGCCAAGGAAGAGGGGAAGCTACTAGCTTCCAGCTACTAGCCTGGAGCACAGCCCTGTGAGGAGAGGCTGAGGGAGCTGGGGTTGCTTAGCCTGGAGAAGAGGAGGCTCAGGGGAGACCTTATTGCTGTCTACAACTACCTAAAGGGAGGTTGCAACCAGGTGGGGGTTGGTCTCTTCTCCCAGGCAACCAGCACCAGAACAAGAGGACACAGTCTCAAGCTGTGCCAGGGGAGGTTCAGGCTGGATGTTAGGAAGGAGTTCTTCCCAGAAAGAGATATTGGCCATTGGGATGTGCTGCCCAGGGAGGTGGTGGAGTCACCATCACTGGAGGTGTTCAAGAGGAGCCTGGATGAGGCACTTGGTGCCATGGTTTAGTTGATGAGATGGTGTTGGGTGACAGGTTGGACTTGATGATCTTGAAGGTCTTTTCCAACCTGGTTAATGCTATTCTATTCTATTCAGTTCTATTCTATGATTCTCCCTCCCTGCCTCCCCCTTACCTTCCTGTTCAAAAGAGACAAGAGACAGAAGCAGAGAAGTTAATACTAGTCACACCAAAAGCAGTGCAGCCAAGGTCAAGCAGAAGCAGGTTAGTATCTCCCAGCCTGAGGAAGCAAGAAGAGAGAGGCAATTGTTTACTTTGCTAGCTCAAGTCCATTATCTCCCAGTGGGATTGCTTAGAACTATCATTATTTTCCTTTTCATGCCCAGTAGTGATTGATTTACATTTTACCTCTTTTCTGTTCAAGATCTGGGAACAATTTTTAAACACATAGCCTAAAACTTCCACACCCAGCAACGGGCCCCGGGCTCCAAGCACCCCAGGCTCCCTGCACCCTTTCTGTGGGCAACCTGGGCATCCTGCTGCCATCTGCCAGAACATTCCTGCTCCGTGTCCTCCTTCCCCTGTGCTGTGGCTGCCAGGGGAATATCAGCTGAGGAAGTGTTTGGGATCTTTTCTTTAGCTGGGCAAATCTGCTGAGACCATGAGTCTGCTGAGGACTGGACGGATCCCAGTGGCTTCATCTTGCGTTGGCTGCCAGCAGCCCTCTCCAAGCTATCCAAGAGGAATGCAAAGCTGTTTACTCAAACCAGACACATGCTTCCCTCCTTCTGAGTGTGAGTGAGGACTTCAGAGTGCATCACAAATGCAGGCAGCTCCTTTCTTGGTATGACAAAGGTGTTTCACCACCATCCCAGTGAGAGATGCTGCCACGTACTTGGACAGAGTCCACACTTAACTCTTAGAAAAATATATATAAATAAAAGCAACAAAAAGTAGGGAGGGGAGGGGGGAAAGGAGAGGTGTATAATGAGTCCTGGCACGTCTGTATCCAAGGCCATCTGTTAATATGATCTCTTGCCAATTTTTAGAGCTAGGAACCAGTCTCTGCAGGTCATGGATGCCAAGATGAGATGGGCTTAGAAAAGGCACTTGCAGAATGTGCTAAGCTCACTGTTTGTCAGGAAAATATCCCTAGGAATCAATGCCCTGGAAGAAGAGCTGGGCTGCTGTTTGGTATCTGGGACCACATCACCTGAGACTGCTGGGGCATTCCTGATGTTCCCTGATGACTCTGTCCCTGCAGAGGACACTGGGAAGTTCTAATCCCTGGTAACGACAGCAAGTGACCTTCTAACCAACCTGCTCTGGAAGTTATTTCTGCATTTCTCCTTCTTTACAGGGCAAGGCTGGATAGGAATTGATGATACCTGAGCATCACAGAATTGATGACACCTGAGTGACCTTAGGAACAAGAGCAATGCAGCTTACAGGATGGATAAAGAACCTTTTTCACCTGTGCCAAGCACAGGAGCCCCCCTGACCTGTTCAGCAGCCGTGCCTGGAGTCACTTGCCCCTCAGAGCAAAAGAAGTCTTCCCTCCTCTGCCAATCTGTGACTGGACCTCACCTCAGGAATAAGCCAAGGTTGCAGCCAGCAGATACCTTCAAACCCCAGCACTCTGCAGATAAGAAGAGCTCTAAGCAAGTCAGGCTTATGTGCTAATCAGTGCCTGGTAACATCATCATCCATTTGCATAAGCAGGGTGGTTTATGCAGTGTTTTTCTTCCAGCAGGTACATCCTCATTTGTGTGCACTTGCTGATGTGTCCTCTTACCCTGCCACAGGCTTCCCCAAAGCTAGTGTCTGTGAATGCTTCTCAGATAATAGCACAGAGCCTTCACCCTTTCTGCAGCTTTTTTGTTTCTCCAACAAAGACTTCAAAAATGCAACTTGATTCTTATTTTATTTTATTCTCTCTCTTCCCCCCCCCCCCCCCCTCCATTTTTATCTCTTCCTTGTTTAGGTACTGGCTGCATGGAGTGCAAGGTGTCTTTGTTGAAAGACAAGGAGTCATCCTCTCCTTAGGAAATGTTTATGTGCCTTCCACAGCCCCAAATTGAGAAAACAGATTACCTCTCAGAGAGCCATCTGCTCCAGCATCCTGGGAGCACTCAGCTTGGTTCTTGCTTTCCATAAGACATTTCCCCCTCTACTCTGCTCTGCTGAGACCCCACCCAGAGTACTGTGTCCAGTCCTGGAGCCTCTGTTACAGGAAGGACCTGGAGGTGCTGGAAGGTGTCCAGAGAAGGGCCATGAGGATGAGCAGAGGGCTGGAGCTGCTCTGCTGTGAGAACAGACTGAGGGAGTTGGGGCTGTTCAGTCTGGAGAAGAGAAGGCTCTGAGGAAACCTAATTGTGGCCTTCCAGTATCTGAAGGGGGCTACAGGAAAGCTGGGGAGGGACTTTTGAAGATGTCAGGGAGTGATAAGACTGGGGGGAATGGAGCAAAACTAGACAAACTGGGCATCCCTTCAGCTATGGCTTTGCTAGCAACACAACTGCAGTGAAGAGGAAGAGCTCAGGTCTTTGGGGCAGTCAAATGTCATCAGGATGGTGGAGAAGCTCAGAAGGATCCTGGAAATCAGCACAAAGAGGTAATCTGAGTAACTGACTAAAATGGATTCAGAATGGATGTTAGGAAGAAGTTCTTCCCCACGAGGGTGGTGAGACACTGGCACAGGTTGCCCAGGGAGGTGGTGGAAGCCTCATCCCTGGAAGTTTTGAAGGCTAGGCTGGATGTGGCTGTGGGCAACCTGATGTAGTGTGAGGTGTCCCTGCCCAGGGCAGGGGGGTTGGAACTGGATGATCCTTGAGGTCCCTTCCAACCCTAACAATTCTATGATTTGAGTCCTCCTGTGACTTCTCCCTTTCACCTGCCTGTCACCCAAAAAACCCCTAAGCTTGGTCTGAAGGCCCTGTGCACCCATTCAGACATGGCAAAGCCTGAATTCCAAATGCTGGTTTAGGCTCACACCCTGAAAAACATCACACACCCCCAAAGTCCCCTTCCTGGGATGCCTTAAGATGAATGAGCACAGGCTCATGGGAACTGGATGAGAAAAGGTGGGAACTTAATATTTTTCTTCTTGTTTTACAGTAAGCCAACAGTTTTGGTCCCTAAGCCACAAATTATGAGAAGAAATTGGTTTCCATAGACAAATCTAGATGTTTCCAATGAAAAAGTGAAATTTGGGGTAGATGTCCTAGGTATGATAGAATCATAAAATGGATCAGGTTGGAAGGGATCTTAGAGGTCAACTACTCTAAACTCCCTGCCACAGGCAGGGACACCTCTCAACTAGACTCAACTGCTCAAGACCACATCCAGCCTGGCTTTGAACACCTCCAGGGAGGAGGCAGCCACAGCCTCCCTGGGCAGCCTGTTCCAGAGTCTCACCAGCCTCCTCCTCCTCCTTCCTCAGATCCAGTCTAACCCTGCTCTCCCTCAGCTTCATTCCTCTTGTCCTGTCTCTAGACTCCCTCATGAAAAGTCCCTCTGCAGCCTTCCTGTAGGATCCCTTCAGGTACTGGAGGCAGCTCTGAGGTCCCCTTGGAGTCCATCTGTGGTGCTGTTGCCTTACAGCAGATCCATGTGGAAGGATATGTTCTGCTGAGCGATACAAAGCATTTTCCAGAGAAGGCCTCCATCTGCTCCATCTCCTGTGCCTTGCCTGTGTGCACACAACTAGCTGCAGACCTAAAGGCTTTTCCTTGGAATAAGTTGTTGTTGGGGAAGGTGGAGTTTCTCCAGACATTAGAGTGGTTCTTCTTACAACCCACTTGGAGTCTTGGGAAGGTCCATTTCCTTTAGCCACCTTTTCTTCAATTTGCTCACCCTCTGTTTATGTCAGAGCCAATTAGTCCCTCCTTGAAATCCAAGTGGACGCAAGATGGGCTAAAGCCAAGAAAGCACTCACTGGCTACCAGAAATGCCCAATGAATAGTTTTCCACTGCATCCATCTTCTGCAGGGAAACGTGGAGCGTTTCAGGCGTGCCGGCTGCAGACAGCGCTGCCACAGAGCACGTCAGAGTCGCTCTCCATTTAAACAGGTTCCTTCTTTTCTTTTGAGTCATTAGTCCACGCCAGGGCTATGATAATGGGATACCAAACTTTTCCCCTCTGGATCATGGGTTACACTGTGATCCAGAGAATTAGTGACTAAAGTAATTAACAGCCACTATCTGTTCAGGAGTGTAGCTGAAATAGGATTAAGCTTGTCCTTCCGACTCCAAACAGAGTAGTGCCTGCATTACCAAAGCCACCAGCACAATTAGCACTAATGGACATCCCCTCCTGAGGTGATATGGCATGTGCACAGCAATTTTCTCTGCAGAAAAGTTACTTAATTGGCAAATTTTCATCCTGAAATCTAATTGGGTCGCTTTTCACCGCAGGAAAGGCTGGGAGCGGGGTTCTGCAATGCTGCGAGGAGCAACGCCGCCTGGAGGAGGGAGATGTGGAGAGCTTTGGTGACCTAGGGGGGGCTTTGTCCTCCCAGGAGGGCTTGACACTCTTCCTACCCCCAGTGCACGACTCCTCTGGGGCTGCTGCCTTCACAGCCTTGCTCTCCTCACGCCAGACCCACAGCTGGTTGCAGCAGAGGTCCTTGCACCCCGCACAGCTCCTAAAAGGAAGTGTTTGCAGTTCTCCCCCCTCCTGCCCGATTCAGCCTAACAGGGCCATTATTTTCGCCTCTAATTGAAGGATTTCTGACTCTTCCTTCCTCACTTTTATGATTTTTTTTAAAGGAAATGTCAGTGAAATCAGTGCTTAAAAAAAATAATAGAAAGGAAGGAATAAAGGAAAAGGAGGGAAGAAAGGAAGAGAGAAAGAAAGGTGGACTGAAGCATGGGGAGCTGAAGTGCCAGCGCTGGTATTTTTAGCAGGGTCTCCTGTGGCTCAAAGCCACAGCAGGCAGCAGGTCCTGCGAGGTGACACGCCGAATCCCAGGGGTGGGCACAAGCTGCTTGTGGTTCGGCAGTGTAATGACAACCACTCAGCCAAGGGCATTGTACTTTGCCTGGGATAAAAAGCCCAGCATACCTCTGCAGCCCTCTCAGCCAGGGAGGTGCCAGCACTTCCACAAGCCCTGCTGGGTGGTGCCCACATTATTATCACTTTTACAGGCTGAGAAAGAGAGATGCAGAGAGATTAATTGACTTGTTCAGATGAGGGTGAGACCAGAGAGAACCCTCAGAAGCATAACTGCCTGTGCTAAGTCTAAGTGCCAGCACATATATCTGGAGGAGGAGGGGGATGTAGAGGCATCCCCAGAACAAAGCAAGAAGCCGTGACTGAAGGTACCAGCGAGGGAGGAAATGCTATAAGCATCAGCAGCCTTGTCCTGGGACTGCCTGATATCCTGAGTGTTGTTTGAAGTGTAAGAATAGCAAAAAATTACCCAGCTACTTCTTAATTAAACCCACCACCACCAAAACAGTCAGCTGAGTCACCAACCTGAGCTGGAAGCATCACTGCCTTGCTTCTGCCTCTCCAGTGCCATCAGAGTTAATCTTTTGACTCAACTGGTTTGCCCCTTCCAGGTTAAAAAAGAGAGGGGATGGGGGGGGGGGGGGGGGGGGGGTGTTATTATATTGGCAGGATCCTACCGAGCCAAAAGCAGCACAAAACCTGTTTGTCTTGTAAACAGAACAGAGCAGAAGCTGAGCATCTTCAGGAGAGAGCCCCCCAGCCCTGCTGCTGCCTGCCCAGCCCTTTGTGCCAGGGAGGGTTTAGTGCTGCCTTGGCAGGATAAGGAGCTTTTGTCACCATTCTTAAACAAAGCTGTGCTGCTGAGCCTCTCTGCAGGCTGCAACCAAGCCTCAGAACCAACAGGGTAGCTGAGCTTACACTTTCACTTAGGGGAAGCTTTGTTCCCCGTTGCTGAATTGAGGCAGAAGGAAAGTCAGCACCAGATGAAGGAAGAGGTAAAAGTGAGCATCACTCCTGTGTCCACAGCAATAAGCTGTGATGGCTGGTGGCTCCTTGGTATCCCAGTGGAAAGCTGCAGTCATTGGGAGTTTCACAGAGGTTTATTCCCATCTGAAACCCTAAGTTTTGCTGTGCAAAATGGATTTTGTGAGAGCTCTGCCACTCTTGCTGCAGGGGACGTGACAATGCTGGAGTGCTGGTTTTCCTTGTGCAGTATTGCAATGAATGAAGAAATCAATGGCACTTAGGGCAGGTATTTCATTGATTGACATCCCAAAGCAAACACTACATTTATTGCCAGGAGTAAAACACACTCCAGCATATACCCCAACAACCACAGGGCCATCATTTGATAGTGCTAATATATGACATGCCAGACCGTGGCATAGCCCAGCTCAAACACAGCAACACAAAACCTTTGAGGTGACATTTGTCTGTCTGAGTGCAGCAGCTGAAAGTGCTGTATGAAGCTCCTCAGAGGCTTTCCCAGAGGCCAAAACATTTCATTATGCAATTGGTCACTGTTTTCCTGTACAAGATTTTGCAGAGGGACTTGCTCTTCCCTTTCAGCCTTGCAAACCATTCCCCCTTCTCTCCTTCTTTTGCTGCTGTTGTACAGGATTTTTGTCCTCATCCCCTTCAGCTCCTCTTTCCCTTGGTTTGGCAGTTCCTAGTTTTCAGTCATCACTGAGCTGAGACAATTCTCATCTCTGCTTCTCCATTTCCCCAATTTCTCCTTTGTTCCCTCAACACCAAACAGTCAAATCTGTTGCTGCTTTGATATAGCCCCCAGTTCATCCCTCTGAGACCTCACACTCACTCCATGCTGTCTGTTTTTCTCATACTGTCTGTTCCACTTAGCAGGATGTGTCTCCTTGGCAAGAAATCCGAGTGCTTGACTTGGGTTAATTAACTGGAATTAGCCAGCCCTGGGTTTATTCAGGTAAGCCAGCAGCTTTCAAATCCAACGTTCTCTGCAGGTGGCTCTACTACACTCACAACTTTTTGCCTTCAATTTTATTAAAGCAGTTCCTGGGTGTTATTGTTCTTACCACAACTACTCTTCCATTTAGCTCCCCTTTTCCTGCCTGTCAGCATCCTTCACTTCCCCCAGGGCTTTTCCCCAGAGACCCTTCCTGGATCTGTTCTCCCACTGTCCTGCATCTTCCTTGCGTTCCTCGTTCTGTCTTCCTCCACGGGTCACAACTTTGTAGAAGAACACCCCTGGATGTTTGCACCATTCTGTGGCTGTGCAAGCTGCTCTAGAAGCAGTCAATGTACAGCTGGAGCAATCAGCAGGTCTTCTTGGCAGGGACAAGGTGAAGGCTTCTGGACACCACAGCCCACAGGGTTACCTTTGCTAGGAGCATTCACAATACTTGTCAGGGAATTGATTTAAGTCAGGTTTCAGCTGGGCTGTGGTGGGAGCACAGGATGTGTGCCAGTTGCTCAGCACAGATCAGAAGAGGAAAGCTTCTCTTGCCAAACCATAGAACCTCCTACCTGGGTTGGACTCCAAATAAATTGCCCTGCGACCAGCAGAAGAAATGTGAGAGCATAATTGTTTCCCTGTGCTGCATCCCAGGGCAAGCTGGGGCTTTGCCCTGCAGTTTTAACTCTTGGGCTGCTCCTCACAGACCAGGGAGTGGAGGACATAACACTAAAGAAACAACAGGGAGAAGATGGCATTTTTTTGCACTTGAGATGGGTCCCTATTGGATGCATATGAGGTCATGTATGACCCCACAGCAACTCACAGAGCTATTGCAAAGCCTGTCTTTAAATGAGGTGCCAGCAGTTTCACAGCAATGGAACTCAAATCTCCTTGTCCACCTTCTCTCCTGCATGGGTATCCCAAGATCATCTCCTCCTGGCTATATTTTAGTCTACTGTGTTAGCTCAGGTCAGGGGTCCTCCTTACCTTACTAGGTGGGGGTTGGTCTCTTCTGCCAGGCAACCAGCACCAGAACAAGAGGACACAGTCTCAAGCTGCACCAGGGGAGGTTAGGCTGGATGTTAGGAAGAAATTCTTCCCAGAAAGAGAGATTGGCCATTGGAATGTGCTGCCCAGGGAGGTGGTGGAGTCACCATCACTGGAGGTGTTTAGGAAGAGACTTGATGGGGTGCTTAGTGCCATGGTTTAGTTGATTAGATGGTGTTGGATGATAGGTTGGACTCTATGATCTCAAAGGTCTCTTCCAACCTGGTTTGGTCTATCCTATCCTACCCTATCCTATCCTACCCTATCCTATCCTACCCTATCCTATCCTATCCTATCCTATCCTATCCTATCCTATCCTATCCTACCCTACCCTATCCTATCCTATCCTATCCTATCCTAATCTCAGCATCTGATCCTGTATAACTCCTTTAGCTGGTTCTTGCTCAAAGCCACAGTGAAGACAGAAAAGGGGGGGGGGGGAGTGGGGGGGGGGGGTGGTGTGAAAAGTCTACTTCCTGAGCTTAATGCCAGGCTCGATGTGCTTCAGAGGCAAACCCCACCTTGGAAGTTAATTCCAGTCTCCATCTGGGGTATCTTTTCAAGCCTTGGTTGAACAGCTCCAGCTGCGCCTTTGACTCCACTTCTGACTTCTGGGCAGTCAGAATATTTATCCAAATAACTCTTCAAGATATTTTGATGGAAAATATCAAGTTACTCATCCCACCCCTACGCCTAAGCATTGATCAAGTTATAAACAGACACTCAAAAACTTTGCTGGAACAGAAACAGAGCGTGGCAGTAGAAAGCAAGTCAAACACAAACTGTTCTCACAAAGCTGTAGCTAGGAGCACAAATATGAGCCATGAATAAATATGGGAAGAGGCTGCAAGCAGTGCAGAGATGTTACATCTAAATGCAACATCAGTGAGATCAGGCTCTCCTATTTTCTTCAGTTTGGGCATCAACTCAAAGAAAGATGCTGGAAAAATTGCAGAGAGTTCCAGGAATGATTTAAGATCTTGAAACCCTGCTTTATTCTGAGAGGCTTAAACCCTAATCTATTCAGCTTATCCACCAGAATGCAAAGAGCTCGCTCAGTCACCGTCTGCAGCTTCCCACTTGGGTTAGAGATTGCTCACATTTACGGCTCTTTAATCTTCTCACAGTGGGAACTGGTCCTGGATACAGTCAGACTAGCAATATGGTTATACTTCAGCAGTGCAGGTAAACAAGCTCTTCAACAGCTGATCTACAGATGTGATGAAGTTTCTGTCACTTGAGGTCTTTAAATCAAGGCTTGCCATCTCTTTAGAGGGTGTGCTGGAGTGCAGGCAGGACTTCGAGGCTTGCCTGCAGTGTAGATGCTGCTGGAAGAGGTTCTGCGGTCTGGTTAACTAATGCTGTGTAAATAAATTAGCACTGCCATTGCTTCAGGCCTTAAAAGTCCATTTCATACTTTCAATACCTGATTTCTGAAAGAGCCATGCCTTCCCCTTGCCAAGCACACTCCTGAAAGCACCGTCAGATCGCCAGTTAATTGCGCTTGTGAGCGGCTCTGGATTGTACAGCTGAGAAATCCCAGGCAACAAAGACTTAATTGGCTTTTCCAAGGGCATCCAGCAAATCACTGGCTAAGCCAGGCACTGAACCCAGGGGAGCTGGTGCTTCCTCGTTGCTCCTCACACTTCCAGCTGCTAATAAAAGTGATAGCATCGGGGGAGAAGTGAGGGCCTCTGAAATCTCCTGAAGGGCACAGGCTTGACTCAGCATTATCTGCTGCAGTGCTGAAGGGAATATCTCCCTGGTGACACCCCATCGGTGGTAATTGATGAGCCTGGCTCCTGACACAGGTGTGCCATATCTGATCACCCCACCCCCCAACTTCTGATGGACAGCTTTTGATTTGGATGGAGGAGAGAGGGCCTCGTTCCAGCCCTTTGCACCTCAATTTTAGCAGCTGAATGGACCTGCCGTTGCTTTCTGCTCCTTTGTGACAATTTCATTTGTTGTGTTTAAGATTGGTTGATTCATTTCCCAGATCCACTCAGTCATCAAAGGTTAAACAGCCCTTGGTTTGTCCATTAAAGAAGGCAGCAATTAGTTCCCCCACGCTGAGTCTAAGTGAGAGCCAGGAGGGGATGGGATAACCTTGTCCCCACACTTGCTGCAAGAGGCTGGCACAAACACCCCAATGCTTCCAGCAGCTCCACAGTGATGACCAGCATTGGAGAAAGCTGGAATTAGATATTCAGTGATTTGAGCCTAAACACAGTTTTCCAGGAGGTTAACCAAAAGCAACAAGCTCTCCAGTGAGTCTCCATCACTTGGTGGTGGGATGTGGAAGGAGGACGTTGGCCACGCACAAAGAATCGAGGTAAGCAATGCCATGCTGCAGACTGTGTTGAGTTGGATGATGCAGATTTCCCTTCTGGCCTGAAGCACTGCTCTGTGGTTCTGCAAAATGGAGGTAGCAACCATCCCTTGCACATGGGATTATGAAGAGAATAAAGACTGCCAGGCAATGAATGCTAAAGCAATTGGGCCCTCTCCAGATATGTGAGGCACTTAGATTGACTCTGCCCCCGTGAAAGCAGCAGAATCATTTTGTGCAAGATTGGTGATAAATTGAATGAGAAGGCTCCTGCAGCCCCCCCTTCAACAGCTGCCCTCTGCAAAGGCTCCAGCAAACACATGCTGCAAATGAAGTCATGAGATGATCTCTTTTCACAGATAAAAGAACTTCTCTCTTCCCCTTTCCCCGCTCCTTTATACCCAGGTCCATGGTAAAGCAAATGTAGCAGCAGCTTGCTTAGGTGGTTTGTTTCTCAGAAAGGCAAGCTCCTTCACCTGTTGGCTCTTCAGCTTGCTGGAAATGGACTTAAATCTAGCAGGTGAAAAACAAGGGAAAACCAGCCTGCAAGTGCTCTGAATACACACCTGGATGAATGAGGAGCATCAGATGGCAAAAGAGACAACACCCGGTGTCAGCTCTTCCCTCCATCCTCTTTCTGAGCCAAACAAATCCCTCCAAATGGCCACAACAACAGCAACAAAAAAAAAGCTATTTTTGCCTTCCTGATTAGTTTGTTTCAGTAAATCCCATTTCACAGATAGACCCAGCTCACTTTAATTAGCTCTGGCACATCGACAGCGAGAGGGAAGAAAACACCACGGAACAGCCCTGTCCAGGCACACATCGACAAGCAGGGACAAAAATAAACCATTTTTTGCTACATAACAGCTAAGTGCTGCCTGCTTTCATCCCTGTAAGCTTCTACCTAGCTGGTGAAATTAGTCTGACCGGTCCAACACTTCACTGAGCAAAATCTGGCTTCCATCTCCTACTAACAAAACATTCTAAGCCCAGCAAAAGCAGTGACCATTTGCAGTTGGGTTTTCTTTGATTTCTATTCCCCCACCACCACCTTCCCTTCACAATCTCTCTCTCTGGTTCCCACATCCCATAGTATATTTTATCTCCTGCCTGTTCAGGGCAATCTGGTCATTGCTAGGCAACATGTCATCATAAATATTTCATGGGCAGAGAAGCGTTCAGGGGCTGCAGCCAAAAATCTTTATCTGGAGCTGCCTCCCTGGTCCCTTCTGCTCGTGTCAAACTCTGGGGTGCAGCAGCGTGCACCAGCTCTTGGACACCACACAAGAAAGGCAGGGCCAGGAGCATCTCTGGGAAGAGGTGTGGACTCCTCAGCCAGCATCAGGCCTGACTCAGCACACAGCAGTTGTTGCAGGCTGCCCTTTAGTTGCAGCAGCTGGAGAAAAGTTGGTGCACCAACTGCCCTGGGCAGCATCCAGGGCTTTGGATTAATATTGGCCCTCAGAAGCAGGTTTTGGCAGCTTGATGATGATTTTGTGGCTGTGTGTGCACAGTGGGGACAACTGGGGTGGGAAGAGGGGGGATGGATGCTTGTAGATGAATGCTGACTTCCTGACCTCCCTGAGAGAGCACTCAGCATCTTGGAACAAAGCAAAACACAAACCCAGAGCAGACTGTGCAGTGCCATAGGCATGTTCATCCTTACTTCCATCTCTCTATCCCAAAATAGTCACATCTCATAACTTTCATTCCCTCTCTCCTTCTCCTCAGCCCCACCTGGAAGGTGTCAGCTGAGAAACTCCAGCAGCTGAGGCTGTGGAGCTCACTGAGCAGCTCTTGCTGGGAAATTGCATCATTTTATCAGCAGAGCCTTGACTGTGGAGAGGGTTCTTCCTCGTGCAGTTGTCTGTCACACTGTCATTTCTTCATGGTTACCTTATGTGACATGCACCTGGCCTGCCCCCACTTCTGTGGCTGATTATTGCTGCTCTAAGAAGTACTGGATCAGCATCAGGAGCCTGGCATTGAAGCAGCTGCCTGTTTTTCAAGCATGCATGCAGAATGGGGGTGTAGAACTCCTGGTGGCTCCTGAAAGGTTTTATGCTGGCTAGTCTTTGTTCAGAGGCTGTCTGGAGCTATGGCAATGGATGGTGTTACAAGAAAGCAGAGATTTGGAGTCACCTCTTTATGGCAGAGGTTATCTATATGCACTACAGAAATGCAAAGAGGGTGCCTTTGGGTGGCAAAGAACAGCCTGGGGGTGAGGATTACAGCACCTTGGATCAATAAGATGCAGTTTCCAGTTACTGAAGACTTTTTCAGGCAGCAAAGGGATCCAGCTCGATTCCCACCAAGGCTCAGGCTGAGGCAGGACCCAGTGCCTTGTGCAGAGTTATTCTTTACACTGTTTGCTAAGCAAAGTCTTGCTGCCCCACAAAGAAACCTGTCTGCTTGCTCACACTGACCTTGGCAGCTTGTCCACCACTCCTCTCACTCATGATTTGGATAAATGGTTCTGTGGTCATGGCACCGTGGAATGTCTCAGCCCTGCTTCAGAGGAAGATGAGTATCTTCCTCTCCTGCTTCCAGAGGAGACCTGACTTGGTCAGCCAGGACCCTTCCTCCAGGCTGCTCTGCTGTAAGGTCCCTACCAGCCTCCCTGCAGGACTGAGCTGTGCCTTCGAGGCAGCAGCTCATGCAAGATTTGCTGGATGGATGGAAGAGCAAAGGGAACCTGTCAGAGCAGCAGAGCACTCCCCTGTCTAGACTCCCTGTCGAGCCAAATACCATCTTAAAACAAACGATCTGCTGCAGCAGTAGGTCATGTTAGCATCCAGACAGGGGTAAGGAGGTACTTTGTGTTTGTCTGTTTGCTTTCTTCTTGCCCTACAAAGTGAACTTTGATGTAGATCTGATGGTGCAGAATTTTGCCTGCTAGGAGAGCAAACTCAGCACTTGATGCTTGCTGCCCCCCATGAGGGTGGGAAAGCCATTAGCCAGGCAACGGTGGTGTACCTCTGATTGGGCTGCATTCATCACATCTGCCTGCCATCATCAATCAAGAGTTTTACCTCTTCACAAGCCAAGCAAGAGGTGAGGTTGGAGGAACTGCTCTGGAGATGCTGTTAGCTGAAAGAAGCAAACAAGAAGGATATTAATCTGTTCCTAAGCACATGGGAAGGGTAATGATTTTGGATCAAACCCTAAGCATTTTGTAGCTCTTTGATTTTAGTTTAACTGTTGGGCTTTTTTCTTAATTTTAAATGCTTCAGGGGAACTTTGTTGCCAGATGGAAGTGCCCCATAATTAAGCACTAGGAGAGGGTCTTATGCAAAGCCACCTTTTCCTTAAAGCAAAAGATGTGGAGACAGGGAATTCCTCCTTTCCCAGGCTCTCAAGGAGAGGGTCAGTGCAGTGGTGCCCCCTGGATGCTCCTGGCTAAATGGCACCAGCTGACCACAGTGCAGCTAAGAACAGCTCGTTAGAAAGAGCATTTCACCCTTGTCCACAAGAGCTCAAGCTCTTGAAATGGCAACACCACAATGAACATGAGGAGAGACCTGAGGCTGACCCAAGACATGACTCAGCTATGCTGCAGACAAAGTGTCTCCAAGTATGGGCTTCTGATGGGGCTAGAAGATGCCTCCTGGACCACCTGGGACCTGCATGGTGCCAGGCAGGCTCTCAGGACTCTTGCAGGCTGCTGAGGAGGTGCCTGTGCTTGGAGAACCCATGAGAGATGCGCTGCCTGCCCTGCCAAGCTTCACTCCTGAGTTTGATGGAGCTCTGCTAACAACTGAAGCTGTAAGTCTGTACTTCTGGTGCATTGTTTCTCCTGCCAGCCTTCCTCCTCACCCCCTCAAAGCTGGCAGGGAGTGCAGGGAGCTGTGTCGAGATGGCACAGCCCAGCATGGCTGTTCTTTGCAGTTTTTTGTCTTTGCTCTTCTAGTGCTGAGCAAAGGGGATGCCAGGCTTCATCCCCACGTGCCTACAATGAAACCAAGGTGCATCTCCGTGGGGCAGAGGTGCCAGAGACACCAAGGTAGCCCTGTGGGGGAGAAATAGTATAGGTTAACTTCCAGGGAGCTCATCAGAGTGTGCAGCTCAGGTGCCAATAGTACAGATGCTACCTGACTCAGAGCTGGCTGATAGAGCTTTGCAGAGCACTGAATTATGCTGTATAGACACAGCCATGGTGACAGCAGTGAAATGTTAGAGACCTGGGCAGCTAGGCAGCTGAGACAGGCTCCTCTCAGTCTGCTGGCTCTTGCTCAGGGACAGAGGAACTGAGACCCTGAATGCAAGGAGGAGCATGCAACACTGTTCTGCCTGCATAAGGACATGGATGGCATTGCTAACGTGGGGTTCCTCTGTCCTGGCAGTGCCCTGTGGTTGCAGAGGATTTTTAGGAGTCATGGGAATAATCCATTAGGGACTCTTGGGGTTCATTGCAATAAGCCAGCAAGATGGTCCCTGTCCAGCATCAGTCAAAGGCATATTTGACTATTAGATTAGTTACCCAAAACTGTCAACATGCTAACTGGAGATCCTGCACTTCCCCAGTAAGGGCAAGTCCCTGAGGAGAGCATTTTGTTGTCGTTTCTAAAGATGTTAGAATGGTTGTACTCAGCTGAACCAAGCATCTGCCTTGCTCTGCCTGCTTTTTGTATCTTGGACTTACGCTGGCTTATACCTCTTCTCTTGGACTAGGTGATCTCCAGAGGTCCCTGTTGTTCTGTAGCAGTGATCATCAGCAGAACCTTTCAGTACAGGGAGGGAGGAAACCTCCCTGTGTGTCCTTTCCCCTCTGGGCAGCAGTAGAGTACGCATTACTTGGGGCAATGTTTCAGTCTTTCCTTTCAATGCCTCTCGACAGCTGACCATGAATATTTTTGGCCTCCACATCATCCTGTGGCAACATATTCCCCAGTTGAAATGTGTGTGCAGAGATTCTTGTTTTGTCTTTGCCTCAGCCTGCAATTTGAGGATTTCATTTGATGATCCCTTGTTCTTCTGCTGCAAGAACAGTGAATAATTGTTTCTTACCTTCCCTGTGGCACAGCTTGTTGCAGTTCCAGGTCTCAGTTCTCCCCTGGCTGTTTCTTGGAGGTTTTGTTTGGTTGGTTTGTTGTTTTTTTTCTGTGTAGCTGTACTGTCATGTGGGCAGAATGATCTAGCCACACTTAATCTACCTCGTGTAGCAGTGACAGTAGGGGGAGATGAAGATGTTGCCATGGGTCAGTAGATCAAGCATTTGGTATAGATTACACAACTGGCTGTTCCATCAGGCTTCCACTGAGAGACCTGGGGCTTTTTAGTCTGGAGAAGCCTGAGAGGGGATGTAACAAATGCCTATAAATATCTGAGGGCTGGGTGTCAAAAAGGAGGGCACAGCCTCTGCTCAGCTGCACCCTGTGGTAGGACAAGGGGCAATGGACATAAACCACAGCACAGGAGGTTCCACCTCAGCATGAAGAGGAACTTCTTCACTGTGAGGGTCACAGAGCCCTGGAACAGGCTGCCCAGGGGGCTTGTGGAGTCTCCTCTAGAGACTTTTAAGACCCATCTGGATGTGTTGTGTTCCTGTGCAACCTGTGCTAGATTCTATGGTCCTGCTCTGTCAGGAGGGTTGGACTCAATGATCTCTTGAGGTCCCTTCCATCCACTAACATCCTGTGACCCATTATCATTGTTGCCTGTGTTGGATACATCAAATCTGGCATAGATATGCTCCCCCAAAGATTACAGCCTGTCTCCATTAGACAGGACAGGACTCCAGATCACAGAGTTACTCTCCTAGTGGTGATGGCTGAGGTGTGAATGCCTATTAGTGTGGCATGAAGGTAAGTCAAAGGACTCAGCTGATATTTAAAGATTTGGACTAGATATTGACTGCTAAGAGCATCTCAAGGTGGGAACTGTACACTTTGAAAACCCATAATTTTCAGAAATCCCTGACACCTCTCTGCTAACCTTTATCTGACTTTAAATGTTAATCCAGCCTGGAAGTACTCTGCAAGCACACAGCCTGTTATTGCCACCATTTCTCCCCCATGCCCACTATCAAGAAGAACTAAAGACAGTGGTAGTTTGGTTTTGGGTGGGTTTTTTTGCCACATGCAATCATATATAATAGTGCAGGGCTGGATCCCTGCTTGCTGGAAGCTCAGCTGAAATCAACACAGCTTTGTAGAGCAGTCAGCCCCAAAATACCCACAGCAACCTGTGTGTAGAATAGAATAGACCAGACCAGGTTGGAAAAGATCAAGTCCAACCTATCACCCAACACCATCTAATCAACTAAACCATGGCACCAAGTGCCTCATCCAGCCTCCTCTTAAGCCCCCACAGTGAAATGGCTCCAGACAGTGAGGGCAATTCAGGGCTGAAG
Source organism: Melanerpes formicivorus (assembly GCF_026170545.1). NCBI lineage: Eukaryota > Metazoa > Chordata > Aves > Piciformes > Picidae > Melanerpes > Melanerpes formicivorus. The sequence goes on along the minus strand of NW_027142362.1, from coordinate 3,856,906 downwards.
CCGTCCTGTGACTCAGCTGAAGAAGCCAGGCATGAATCATCAGAGCTTAATGAATGCCGTGCTGAGGATTATGCATGGATGCAGGGGGTAGCATCCAAATTCTCCACCAGAAATTAACTGATTGCTCTGATTTTTCTTTTCCTTTTCTTTTCCTTTTTTTTTCCTTCTCTGAAAGATGCAAATGGAGTCCTCCCTGGCCCCAGAGTTCCGGGGAATGCTCCTGTGTTGGGAATTTGGTTCTGTTACAGTGTGGGATTTAGTCAGGCACTCTCACCTGCTGCTAGCTTTTTGTAGGGGAGGAATGAAGGCTTACAGTGAGGTCACTATCTGCTCAAACCTCTGTTTAAATTGTCACCTTTAATTACATCATTGCATGTCTTTGGAGGAATAGCCAGTTCCAGGACACTCTCTTGGAAGGGACTTTTTCCAAATATTAGACCATTAGACAAATGGTTTCATTTTATGCCAGCTGAGCTCATCTCTCAGAAGAAACACAGAGCTTTTTGTTTCCCCTCATTCTGGGGCAGAGGAAGGCACTGGGAGTGACATGGCATTGCTGAGCAAGGCCTGGCATGTGATGCAGACACCTTGGGAGAGGGCACTGGAGGAGGACATGGTCTGTGGTCGTGTAGCACCCTCTCCCCTTGAGTAGAATCACAGAATCAATAAGGTTGGAAAAGACCTCAGAGATCAGCAAGTCCAACCTGTCAACCAAGACCTCATGACTACTAAACCATGGCTTCAAGTGCCATGTGCAATCCCTTCTTGAACACCTCCAGGGATGGTGACTCCACCACCTCCCTGGGCAGCACATTCCAATGGCTAACAACTCTCTCTGTGAAGAACTTTCTCCTCACTTCCAGCCTAAAATAGAAGATACAGAAGAGAGCAAAGAAATTCTGGATGCAGAAGTGTCCACTGGTTCTGTCCATCTTTATCCCATCTTGTCTGGAGTCATCCTGATATAATCCTCCAGAGGTTTTGTCCCCCCCTGCTGCAGGGTTATGTCCATTTCCATCTGTTGTAATATTCTTTCATTGACTTCTCCCATTCAGCTCAGGTTCATTTGAATCCTTCTCACCCCACCAGTGGTTTTCTTCTCTTCTTGAAATGAAAATGCAAGCAGGGCAGTTTAGGAGCCCATACTGGCAGAGGAGGGATGGGACAAGAAGGGCATTAAAAAACTGGAATAGCTGAGGAGAGAGCTCAAAGCAGGAAGAGCAGGATGCTTATTCCTGTGGCCTTCTGCCAGGTCATCTTTGTCTTCAGTACTTCCCGAGTTCCTTTCGACTGTGGTGGTTGAGTCCCTCACAGCAGCAACATTTACCAAGGGCCAGTGGCTCAGATGAGTGACAAAAGGCAGAAGGTCTTGGATGTAAAGCTGCCCTCCGTAGTTTCAGCACTGCGGTGGAGGAGTGGCATCATCACTGCTAAGGTGAAGCCAACCAGCACTTGGGAAATAAACTGACTTCCACCAGGAGAAAAACCCTTATGTAGGACCGAAAACAACAACAAGTTAAAAACCTCTTTAGCCACATCAGTGAAGCGATGTCCAAGTGTTCTCTTTTAATCCTCCTTAATCACGGTGTTGCTGATTAACATTTGAATAGAGCTTCTAATTAGAAAGAAGAGACAGCGAAACCTCACCCTGCTGGGGAAGCGAATTCTGGGCTCCTACCACTCGCTCCTGCATATGCTGCCCTGATTAGGGCCTGAATGGGACAATGATTAAAGAGGCCACTGCCACTTTGCAACCTGGCAGTAGCACAGCTACACTCAAGGATTTATTTTTCAACTAAGGCTTGAATAAATGTTTCACAAATGTGAGCCTGCCGAGCAGGAAAAGCTTTTAAACACTTCTGAAGCTTTATCACCTTGCTTTATCACCTTGATCTCGTGTAGAACATGACCTGTTTGACCACAATGTGTTTCAATCGGGATCGTGGTTTAAGCAAATGTATTTCACTTGTTCATCTATTTCATTATTCCAAAAGGAGCTGAAGCCTGGTGGATGGGAAACTGAAAAGTGTGCCATTGAAAAGAAAATATGTGTGTCTATATATCTGTAAAATCACTTCTACCTTCTTGGGCAGAAGTGTTTTGTTAGAATTCTTCCCTCCATTATATGATTTATCACCTTTATTAATTTGCAGTAGGCCTAACCAAAGTCAGGGCACTGTTGTGCCAGGAGCTATCTGCATGCAAAGACCATGCCCATAATCTCCCAGGAGTTTTTGATCTCTGCTTGAGTCAATTATATCAAATCACTTCCAAAGACAGCTTTTCTATGCCTAACCCCATTACCGAGCTGGGGGACTCAATGAGCACACCTGACCTTACCCTCGTTGGAAATGGTTGTACAGCAAGATGCTCACTAGACCCTCCTGGTTCCAGAGTGCTGGCAGATGAATTCCTGCTGCAACAGCTTCAGAAATCACAGCCTCCAGCTGTTTTGCTGCCTGTCTGCCAAAGCTGCTCTTCCCCTCAGCAAAACATCTCAGCCTCTTCTGCACACAGGTGTGTGTCTTGTGATGTGGGGATGGTAGCTTTGAAGGAGGATGCAAGAACCTGCTTGTGTGCTGCTGAGGACCAGGTCCTTGCTCCCCCCAGAGGAAGAAGTGCCTTTAAACCACTGGAGCAACTATCAAACAAACCCATCTTTCAGGTACATTTCTGTCCCCAAAATACTAACCTAGGACCCTGGGAGACCTCCTGCAGCACGATGCATGGCTGGCCTATTTTTTTTCCCGTAGGCATTGTTAGCTAAAGAGATGGAAAGTGTCCTGTGGCCTGCAGCACGTGGACCAGATGCTTTGTAGACCCACCTGCACTAAATTCCCTCCTTTGTCCTCATTTTCCTAAACAGAACTGCAAAAAATCTCATTCTTCTCTCAGAAATAAAGGCATTTACATAAATGGGACCTCGACAATATTTTTCCATCCAGGTGCCCAAAATTAGGCTTTGTGATACAAGTGGCATCATTATGAGGAGACACTGAGCTCTTGTAGTTTGAATTCATTACCATACCATGCAGAACAGAGGCAGGAGCAGGTGAAAAGGGAGAGGCAAGGCTTGCAGTGTAAGATCAATGGATCTGATTCAGCTGTGAGGGAGAAAGAGAGGGGTTTTTTTTTACATAGAGCTATGGAAAGAAATCATTTCCAAGAGATCCTTCACTTCAGAAGTGTCTTTTCTGTAGCACCAGCACCTAAATAGGCAAAAAGGCAGCTAGCCAGCTATTTCTTTGCTGGAATTTTTTCAGCCCATCATGAAAGCAACTTTGTGCTAGGTATTTGGTGAGTGAATCATGGCTGGTAGCACCTGGGAATGGCTATTCAGCTTTCGCTGTGCTGGAACTACCAGCTGTGCCCACTCCATGTGAAAAGCACAGCCAGCTCCACATGCCACCCTCTAGCAGTTTGCAGGAAGATGCCAGCAGTGGATACACCTCCAAGGCACGTCTTGGGGTGCACTAACCCCTCAGCCTGCTCTGGAAAAGCTATCTGTGGCAGCACATCCAGTGCTTCTCTCTGGGCTCTGCCACGAGGCCTGTCTTGAAGATGCTGGCACAGCTGGAGCCAGCAGACAGCAAAGACCTCAACAGTAAATAACGAAGGCTTTTAGCTCTTTGCCATTTCTTTTGCCTGGAATTCAGGCTGAATTTCACCAGTCTCTTTCTGAAAGCATGCAGATGAATGTTGTCTGGATCTGGGAGCCTGTTTCACCCAGATCAAGCTAAATTCAGAGCCACAGACCCCAGCTACAAATCCATCCAAGGAAATGTCCTAAGATGACTAGGAGGTGATCTCTGTGGTAGAGAGACATCTCTGCTGTTGGTACTCATTTGGACCTGCCAGCCACAATGCTGAGGGTCTTTAGAGAGGGAGAAGGTGCTCCTTTGGTCTGTTCCACCACTTGGTGCCACAGTTGCTCCAGGTGGCCTCAGATGCCTGCAACTGTCAGAACAAAATGGAAAATTGTTCAATTGACTTGACAGCAGCAGCACAGGAGGAGAAAGAATAGAGAAAGGCAGGGGAGGAAGGGCACGATTTGTTGCAACCTTTCTGAAGGAAGAAGCAAAGTGAGGTGGCACCCACCCACATTCAGAGTTCATCTGCAGGAGCCTGGGTTCACACACTCCTATAAATGCAAAGATATCTCTGCCCTTTAGCAGCTGTTTCCTGGATTTCAAGGTAGCTTGCTCCTATGGGCAGGAAGGTGACAAGCTCCCACACAAGTGCAGTACAAAGACATGCAAAAAGGCCTCTCCTTAGTCTGTTCATCTCTTGAGAGCTTCCCAGCCCTGCTGACCGGATTTGCAGCCAGCCTTCCATCTCTGGGACTGCTGGTGTTCAATGGCCAAATCAAAAGCAGGAGCTTAGGGAGACCACAAGACACTGGAAACAGACTAACCCCTGCCAGGTCTGCTCTTGGGAGAGCCCAGAGAGGTCTTGATAACCTGCTCCAGGTAGGTGGATCCCCACTGTGCTGTCCTCAGCAGAGGCAAGAACCTGCCAAGTCCTGTGCTCAACACATTACCTCACTCAGTATGTGTGGCTTTGGGGGTCCTGATGTCCCTGATTGAAATTCAGAATTCCCAGTGACTCCTTTTCCCCTCCATTAGCTTCCTAATGTCCCAGCTATTCTGGGATTGTGCCCTGTCAGGACCAAGAGCTATTCTTGGACAGCTCTGCTTATCACCCCCAGCAACAGTAGCCTTCACTGACAGCTCCTGCTGTTGCAAAGCAAGGCAGGGCAGGCAGGAATAATTCCCCAAGCCAAGGCAAGGAGAGCTGTGGCTGGCTCTGTTTGGATGATCTAACTCTAGAGAGCAGCAGCTGAGACACAGTGGCAAAGAGAGTTTTGAGTTCAATGCCTCTGAAGGCAAAATCAGCAGCAGCTGAAAAATTGATGGAGCAGTGAAAGGCTGCTTGCTACCAACTAGAAATAAGGGAAGTTGCAGGCATGTAATGAGGTGGAAGGTCTCTGTCTTAGCTGTTGTGGGCCCACCTATGCATGCTTTTAGTGACAAACTACTTCTCTTTTGGAAGGAACTTAACTTCTAGCCCATGCTAACAGGGAACCAAATGACTCCCACCAGGAGGAGGCATGAAATACCTTGTTTGGGGGAACTCTTGCTTTGAAAAGTCAAAAATAAGGTGGCAATATAATGCAAAGGTCAGAGTTGAGCGTGGAAGAGTTGAGCATGGAAGGTCAGTGACTCATTTGTAATCGAAATTCAGGTGTTGTAGCAGAGCAATAGCGGAGAAAATTGCTGTAGAATGCAGGACCTGGTAGGCAGCAGCAGGACATTGAAGATGGAGCTCACATAGTGATTCTAACAGGTTTTGAAACCGCCTGCCATAGCGGTGATTTTATTTAGGCTTGTTATGACTGTCAAGGACTCAGGCTCCCTGCTCATTGTGGGAGCAAACCAACAATAACCTGACAAATAATAACTAATAAACCCAAGGTTTAACTAGGGGAAACCCTGAGCATGTTAGGAAACAGAACAAGCCTCAGAGGGGCAGAGGCAGCCAGGAGCAGGATGAAAGAAGAGAACATACAGGAAAGTCATGTTAAAAATCTGCTTTGCTGCCATTTCATTGAGCTTCTTGGGTGTGTGTGCCACGGCCAACTTGGCAAATGACTCAGCACAAGCTATTAAAAACACACCAAAATGCCTTAAAACGTCTGGAATGGGATTACAGGTTCCCCAGAGAGAGAGCAAATGAGTGCACCTCCATACTAGGGAGCATTTTTGATTCAATCCAAACCTAGCTAGCCAGAAATCACTATGCAAGGGCTTGTCCCTTGTCTCCTAGCTCTAGCTAAGCTTGGAGGCATAGGAGGAGGATGTGTGTATTTTGCTGGAGGCATGCTCCAGGGTGGAGAAGGGCATGAGAGCCCACACCTCCAAATCCTGGCCTTGGAAAGCGCAGTTTCCAGGCTTTGGCATTTCAATACAGCCTGTTAGAAAGGGAAAAAAAGTGATTAGGGAAAGCCCAGTAGGGCCCTGCCCATCATTAATGCTGGATCTAAGGGCAGCAGAGGATGAAGCCGAAGCTACTGTGGGTGATCCTGTTGCACATGAGGTCAGATTTTTCTCTCCCACCCCATTTGTGCCATCAGTTGAGCTTAGCATGAACAATCAGCAGCACCTCTGGTTCTTGCTTCATGGCTCTCAGGACGGCTGAGTGGTGCAGGCTTTGCCCAGCCCTGCTCCTCAGCTTCCATGCAGGACAGTCGCTGGTTTATTCCACACCACTTTACCAGGCAGACTTTCAAACCTAATTAAGCTTAGCGTTATCATTGTTTTTATCACATTAAGATCCCACTTGGCTCGCAGCAGCACAGACCACAAAGTCAACACTGCATCTTTAAACAGAAACAACAGATTTTGGTTCAATTAAAAATTCATTAAAATGTAAATTAGTTTGTAGGGTGGTGGGGTTTTTTTCCCTTCTAATGCCTATTCAGTGTGGCACTTTAATGGCACAAAGCATTAAGGGGAGGTTAACTGGAAGCACAGAGACAAATTGCTCTCCACATACTCACCTGCTTAAGGGATCTTGGAAAAGAATTTAACTCTTTCCCTTCATCCTCTGGGGTTTCCACCTTATTCCAATCGTTTGTTCTTTGTCAGGCTTAAGTCTAAACTGAATAATTAGCCTTATCTCGCAGCTTTCCCTTCCCTTCTCTTTTGCCATTCTCCTCCAGCTCATGAGGGATTCTTTCTCCCAATATGATCCACATTGAAAACCAATCCTTTCCTCCCAGACCCTGTTAGATGTGCCAGAATAGTTTTCCTGGCTATTTCCCAGTGACTCCCAGATAGGATGATTTAGCCACATAATTATGAAATCATCTGTGGCTCTTAATGCAGTATGAAACCGTGTGTGAGCATTTTATTGTCATTATTATTATCATTATTATTATTGTTATTGTTTTCCTTATCTCTGCAAACTCAGTTGCTATTGCAAGTTCATTAGGTGCCCTTAATTGCCAGCAACATAGCCAGAATGTATGGTAAATGCAAGTTAATTGAGAACTAATTAACTTGTTACAGTTATCTCATTACATGCCAATTAAACTTTTCAACATTCCTTTTCAGTAGATAAAGGAACAGTTAAAATCCCAGGGATCAGATTCGGAGCTGGTGTAAGGAGGGCAGCGCCTTGCCTTGCTGACAAGGGCTTGGCTGTGCATCTTGAATTTTGGGAAGATTAAGGGAAGCCAGGGGAGTTCAGGTTCATTTAGTGTGTCTCTGAAAAGCCTGAGAACTGGGTGGGGGTGAAATGTCTCAGATGGTGGTTTGTGTTTCAAGAGAGCAACCGAAGGAGCAGGGCAAGGAATTTCTTCTCTGCAGCTGAATCAACCTACAGGTTTTGGTAAAGTACCCTCCAGCTTCTCCCACACCTGCAAATTACATGGTGGAATATTTGCTCGCTACAGCCCATCCAGGGTGCGTGCAAAGGCATCTCTTGACCGTGGGCTTTGTATCAGCATCTTTGTGCTACCTAATTTCAGGGGACTCTCTCCAAACAAACTCCAGCTGATCACACACAAGACAGTTCAAGGCAGCGTGATTGACTGTACCTGCCCCCTACCAGCTCTGTGATCAAATCACATTTGCCTAGTTTATGTTTCTCTCCTGTCTCTGCAGGAAAGTGTCAAGCAAACAAAGGAGAGAGAAGTAATGGAAGGGAAAAAGCAAAGCCATGTGAGCACAAAGTGCTTCCCAAAGAAGCAAAACAACCAGCTGGAAAAAAATGGGGAACAATATTGCCTTTAATCTCCAAGATAACCAGGTTCGGTCATCTTAGATGTTACTGCTAACATCTGTGCCTTGAACAAATAAATCCAAGAATCAACCTGTGGCTGAGCCATCAAGCTCACAGTGCCAGTGTAATTTTGGCTTGAAACCCAAAACAAAATCTTTGAAAAGTGAAAAGAACTCAAGAGGCTCTTATTAGTGAGAGGTAACTACTGAAGTGAAGGATAAAGCTGCTGCAGGGACTGATGGTTGCCTTCTGGTTTATTAACTCACTGAAACAACTGTGTGAGAAACTTGGAAGTGGTGTGAAGGGACAAACCAATGGGTTCAGTGGCCAGCTCCACAGGGCAGCCTAAGCAGCTTTCCCCCCCATGAAGGAGTCACTGCTGCACAGGGTAGGGGAAGAAGTCCAAGGGTGCTACTGATACCTCTTTACAACAGCAGTGAGAGTCATCTGACATGGATCAAACCAGTCTGGTTGTAAAGCAGAGTTAATATGGACCAGTATCCCTTGTCAGGGTGCAGGATCACCTCTCAGTCCAGGGACTATTGCAGCTCCAGGGTGTTGACTCATCTGCAATGAGAGCAAACCACGGGATCACAGGTTGAAAGGGACCTCAGGAGATCATCGAGTCCAAGCCTCCCTGCCAGAGCAGGACCACAGAATGACAGAGCAAAGTTAGATGAAAAAAAGGTCTGAAGAATGAAGCTAAAGCCAGTTAGTTGTGTCCCCAGAAATAAAGCCAAGAGTGCCTGTGAAGATGAACCTTAATTTAAACCAGAGGGAAGAAGAGTGTTAATGCAACACCCATCTCCTGTGGCTTTCCCAACAAAACGCTACAGCTAAAAGCAGCTGAAGAAGCTTTCCTCACAAGGCTTTTCCTGACCAACTTTGCAAAGCCAAGAAGGCAAAACACTTCTTGAGACCTTTTGTGTCCCTGGTTTGCTGAATCCAAACATTCATCTGTGCCTTCCATGGCCATTGCCGCTTAAACATACAACACTGCTGAAGTGGAAAGGGGAGGTGTGATGCAGTGTTCCAGAGGCTGTTAGTACAGACCAGAAGCCTCAAGAACTCTTCAGCATTTCTCTCCAGGATGTGATAAGATGGCAATACTTGCATGGTGAATGTGTTTTTTTACTGAGTGTTTTTATGATGTTTTCATTATGTGCTTTTATTATGTGGTTATAAGCTGCTAGAATGGAAACAGGAGCGATAAAGCTTGATTGATTATTATATTCCCATGTATAAGTGGAGGTTATTTTTGCTTCCCCTGGGGATCTATGAATGACAGGCAAGTTTGATTGAGATGCAAGTCCAAGCAGTAAGTCCACTCCTGCAGTAATTAAATGCAGCTCCTCAAGTCATGTCTTCTTGAGCCTTCTTCAAGTCACCAGACCCTCAGCTTTGCAGGGCTGGAGAGGAAGCTGGGAGACTCGGTGCCCTGTGTCCCCACAGATCTCAAGGACCTGAAGGCCACAGAGGCTTCTCTATTTTGAAACCCCCAAAGCTGAAGTCCCCAGGTTCAGAACCATAATGGGGTGGTCCAGGCTGGGGGTTAAGATCTTATTTCTTATTTATGATGAGGTCTGATTTAGACAAGAGAGTCAAGAACTCTAAAATGTGACTTTGACCTTATTTGGGGCTCAATGTTTTGTGATGTGAAAGGTCTGATGAGTGCTGCTGAACATCCCACCTTCCCCTTGCTCTCCCCTCAGCATGGGCAGCCTCTTGCTACACTGCTGCCTGCATCATCCTGGTGAAATCCAAGGTGTGCTCAGGCCCAAAGGTGAACCACTTCAGTAACTTCTCCTCATGGTGGCCAAGGGCATTTCAACAGGAGCTGCAGGGACTCAGAACCTCACAGAATCAGGCTTTTGGGTGAGTGCAGAGTTAATCTTTATGCAGTTCCCTTTTGCAACACTCTGCTTTCTGAACTTTCCATCTGCCAATGCAAGTATTCATCAGGCCAATGAACATCACAACTGGCTTCCACTGACACACATTCTGCCTTTTTTTTTTGTGCTACACTGAAGGCCTATTGTCTGCAGCCCTCCTTTCATTGTTCACCTACATTGAAGACAGCAGCTCACTATGAAATATCTTTCCCAGGCATGTGAGTACAGACAGAGCCTTTCCCCTTACAGACCTGAGATGGCTATCAGTATCCAAAAATTCCCTGCAGCTCATTCCTTGGAATGAGCTGGTCAGACCAGGAAGAAAGTGTGGTCTGGGAGAGGAAAAACCTTGGCTTTCAAAGAAGCAAAGCCAAAAATCTTCCTGTGATTTATTTATAGAAAGAATAGAAAGGCAAATCTTTCTTCTTCCTCCAAATAAGACTCCCTGATTCCTTGACTCTAACCACTCAATAACCTCACACAGAGCAGAAGGATTTCCCCATTGTCTGCAGATTTTGTGCTTTGTATTGCTGCTTGCTGAATGTATCTGGGCATGCCACCTACTGCAGCATGCAGCCTCGTGATCTTTGCATGGCTTCTTCCCCTCTAGGAATGCCAGGAATAAATCACCAGGTCAGGAAGGCTGCTACATGCCTGTGGTGCCTCTCCCCCAGGCTGCCTCTTTTTCTCTGTCCTTACTCCTTCCAGATTTGTACTATGCACTTAAACCTCCCAGCAGTGTTATGTGCAGTCTCCCACTTCTGCTGGTGTCTTGGCTGTGCTAGGTGCACTCCAGCAGCAGATCAGTCATTCACATTCCTCACCACAGAGGACACTAATGATCTAAGATCAGAGCAGAACTCACATTTTGGCACAAGCTGCACTGAAGATTTCCTTCCTGAGGAACATGTGCCCTGGACTGACAAATCAGCTTTCCAAAGAGGTGGGTTTTCAAGTCTGTGGTGCTACACAACCAGGGACATGTACTCAACAGCTTGAATTTAGGATCCAGGATGGAGATATGATACTGAAAACATGAATGCCTAGCTGCTCCTCCTGTGATTGGGATGGTTGCTGGGCTCTCAGAGCTTTCTGAATCAATTGTAGGTGGGTTTGGGTTTGGTTTTGGTTTTTCTGGGTGCTGATCACCAAGAGGCAAAGATTTTTGGTGAGTTCTGTGCAAAGAAGTTCTGTTCTTGCTCCTGCAGAAGGAGCTAACCTGGGGTCCACAACCTCCCTGCAGCTTCTGGCTAGAGCTCTTTGGGGGAAATCCCAGTGCCCTACTTTTCTCTCTTTAAATTCCCTTTGTTCTGAAGCCTTGGCAATTCTCTCAGCAGCTCTGCCCATGGATGAGGATTAGAAAGGACATGAAAGATGAGAAATATTAGTATAAAAGAGGAGGAAAAGCATTTATTATTGATGGGAGGCAAAACGACAGATCCTGTAGTCAGAAACCAAAGGCCTTCCTAGAGCTGAAAGGAGCATTAAAGGCCTTTTGCACAGCACTTTTCCAGCTGTTAGCAAGAGGTGGAGAGAAGACCCCCAAAAAAAAATGACATTCTTTACACTGCACCTTCAGATGTTGTCATTTTTGCTAAATGAAACCTATTTTTGCATCTCCTCTGTTCCTTGCAGAGAAGCCCTCATCTGCAAAGGGCCATGTGTGCATGTGAATTTTGATTCTTCTTTTGGGTGCTTTTTAGCTGCTGCTGTAAACTGCACACTTTGCAAAGATTTAGATCAGAACCTTCCCAAGGGCCACATGAAGATGAGGGAAAAAGCAAGGCAGCTGCCTTGTAGGTTTTCTCAGGAGCTCTCACCACCAAGTGGTTAGCAGCACTGTCTCGGATGGCCCCAAAGAAGAGTTATAAAGGTTCCCTCCTTTATTCTTGTGTCCTCTTCTACAGTCCTCTCCTTTGCTCTGACTCCTCATAGGCAGGAACAATGAAATCATAGATTCACAAAATGCATCTGGTTGGAAGAAAACTTGGAGCTCATCCAGTCCAACCCTTGACCAAGCACTGCAGGGTCAACACTAAACCATGTCCCTAAGCACCAGGTCCACAGGCTGCTCGAACACCCCCAGGGATGGTGACTCCAGCACTGCCCTGTGCAGACCATTCCAGGGTTTGAGAACCCTTTCAGTGATGAAATATTTCTTAATATCCAGCCTGAACCTCCTCTGGTGCAGCTTGGAACCATTTCCTCTGCTCTTGCCACTTGTCATCAGGAAGAAGAGGCTGCCCCCTCCTTGCTCCAACCTCCTTTTAGGTAGTTGTAGATAACCTTACAAGAATCTCCCTCCCTTACTTATAGGTGCCCATATCAAGCTCATTTCTTCATAGACTCATAGAATGGTTTGGATTGGAAGGAACCTCCAAAGCTCATCCAGTCCAACCCCCTCTGCAGTCAGCAGGGACATCCTCAACTAGATCAGGCTGCTCAGAGCCCTGTCCAGCCTCATCTTGAACATGTCCAGGGATGGGGCCTCAAACACCTCTCTGGGCAGCCTGTTGCAGTGCTCCACTAGCCTCATGGTGCAGAACTTGTTCCTAACATCCAATCTAAATCTGCTCTTCTGTAGTTTGAAACCACTGGCTCTTTTCCTATCACTGCAGGCCTTTGTAAGCAGTCTCCACCCTTCTTGTAGCCCTCTTGAAGTACTAGAAGGTCATTGTTAGGTCTCCCTAGAGCCTTCTTCATCCCCCATGTGGAACTGTTTATCCAAACTAGGTGGATTTACCTCCTTGCCACAGCTGTGGAGAGTAAGTAGGTTTCTGTCAAGCATGGGACCAAAATTAATCAAGCCTGCCAAGCTGAAACAGGCCAAAACTAGAGTCAGGTATGACCTGTGCTTTAAAAGCCATGAAATTAAGAAATAGGTAATGTGATGAAGGTGTGCAGCAGAAATGGACCTAAAAGAAATGCCATGGTCTCAGCAGCTTTGAACTGAGATAAGAGGCAAAATTTGAAACCCGATGAGGTCTCAGTTTGTCATCTGAAACCTCTATCTGTTTCTCAGCCACTTCAAACCTGCCATTAGAAGTGAGAAATACTCATCAGCTTGGAATCACCTTGGGGGGATGTGGTGTTGCATTCAGACAATTGCTGGCTGCATGCAAGAAATGTGCTTACTTCACATGCACCAAGCACGTGTGCATGTCCCAGGTCACTGAACCTGGAGCTTTCCTGGGTTACTTATTTCTCTGTGGGGTAGGAAAAGGAAGGGTGAGGTACATGGTTTAGGGGAGAGGCAGAGGACAGGGAGGCTTTCTCATGCCGTTATTGCTTCAGGACTACCAGCAAGGGGCTTCTTTGTTCCTCTGATGACCATGCAGGACAAATGCAGCAAGTGCAGGTTTGCAGGTGAGGCTGGGACAGCTTGGGTCAGATTGGAGTGCCCAGGGATTGACCCTTGGGCACTCACTCATCCTAAGTGCAGAGCTTTGCAGAGGTTGGTGGAAATATGGAAATGTAGCAATCACCTGTTCTGTTCAAACACGAAGCATCTTTCAGGCCTTTCTTCTCCTGCCTTGTGCACTGTGGTGGCCTTCAGCTTAGCAAGGATGAGCAAAGCATACCCAGATTTGAGACGTCCCCCCGAAAAGGGAGTCCCCCCCACGCAGTGTGCATAGCACACGTGTGCACACACAGCACTGCCACCCTGTGGCTCGCTAACCACATAGGGAGAGGGGCTGCAAACCTGGGTTAGGGTGGGGATTTTTCCCCCAAATGCCATTAATATGGTACCAAAACTTCATGCAAGCACTCAGCTCTGCTTTCCCAACCTGGAGGTGCCCAGCTTGGCACGCACACGTAGCCAGGCCGTAACCCTGTGCCAGCTGGGGCAGCCACGAGGGGAAATATCAATACCTCAGCATCAGGTCGAGATAAAAGGCAATTTGCAGTTGTCAGACATGTTCCACCTTTTCCCTTTCCTCCACCTTTTCCCTCTCTTTGTGTCTGCGTGGTTAATTGCGAGGGGGAGGACAGGAGACCTTATCTCTTGCGACTAGTGGTGGCAAAACTGAAAAATTGTTTTCATTACAGGGTGGAAAGCTTTTCACATGCAAATTATCAATATCATTGTGAATGTGGCACTTTTATTAATCCAAACCGGCTAACCTGACCAAAAAGAAAGGAAGATCCTTCTTGTTCTGTAGCAAACATTTTGCTCTGACAATGGCGAGTCATAGTTGATGAAATGTTGCATGGATCACACCTTTATTGCAATTTATTGCGGGAGAGAGAGCAATACAAAGGGCTGATGGATGGGGTTGGGTTTGGGGGGATTTGGGGGCGGGGTATGAGGTTGGCTTGCTTTTGTTTACTTTTGGTTTGCTTTTTCCCCCCACCCCCACCCCCCTCTTTAGGATGCTTCTGCTAATTGCCAGTCAAGTGCTGCCAGTTTACATAAGTATTCTGACTTCTCTTCTTCAACATCAAAGAAACCGATTTGGTTTTGCAGATGTGAGTATTTTTGTCTCTCTGTTGTGTGCACTTCCCCTTCAGACACCGAGAAAATAAGGTCACGTTCCCTACTGAGTCCATCTTTTCTTATTGATTTTGTTTGGGGGGAAAAAAAAAACCCTAACAGAGCTGGAAATTAATACAGTTTAATTTTCTTCTCACTTGCTTGTTGCTGCTGCACCACTACGAGTGTAAAGATAACAGGCTTGGAGTCCTCCCCCTAATTGCAAAAATCCCTAAAGTGAGAAAGTCAGGAAGGGTTTGGCTCTTTCTTCACACAAGTAAAGGGCTCTCCCTTCCAGCCTAAGAGGTGAGGAGCAGGGATGCTCCTTCACTCAGTTCAGTAGGAGATGGACCACAGGCAGTTATGAACCCCTCTGATGTGGCTAAAGTCAGATTCATCAGCATTGGGACATGTTTAAACACCTGTGCGAGGGCTGCATCTCAGTGCTCTCTGCTTCTCAAAGCAAAAGAACCACATTCCTGCCCACCACAAATAATTTCTCCAGCTTTTGGGAGTCCTTTAGCAAGGCCCTCAGTCATTCCAGGAGGCAGGTGTATGCACTGTAGCCACTTTGGAATCCAGCTGGAAAACATTCAGCCAAGGGTAAACAAAGCCAGCTGAGGAGACTGATAGCTCTGGAAGCTGCTTGGTTATCACCAGTGTTTCTCCATCCATGAACTGGAGCTTCAATCCCTCACTCTGCACAGAGACCAGCCAGAACATTCAGGAGAAGATGGAGGGCATCAAAACCTCCTGAGTCAGCATCCTTCCTTCCCGCTGATGAACGGACTGGGGAGTTTAAACACACTGCATGCCCCTTGGGGGTCGCTTGACTTTCACAGGAGGGGCCGAGGGTTTCACTGGAGGAAGCACCTGGGAGCAGGGGTCTTTTTTGCCGGTAATGAGGCAATGAAACATCGCAGCCCTGATTAATCCGGGCTCCCGCTTGTCACACCCGTTCATCACGTCAGGGAACTGTTTAGCTGTATAAAATGGGCTGTAAACTTTGTTCATTTTGGCTGACAGATATGATAAAGGTTATGTGTGTTCTACAGCATTACGAATTTGATGGAGAAAGGTCCCCTGAGACCTCTCGCCGCACCAGGTCTTATCATTTGTCACAGCACGGCAAAGACCTCCTGGGTCATCTTCTCTGTCCCTCCTTTGCTGGTTCAGGAGCTGCTACCTTCCTCAGCGATGCTTCTCACATAGATTAAAAGCACTTTAAATATGTATTATTTTTGCACTCTGTGTATCTCTGCCTTTCATACTCACATCTTAAATTCATTGCCTCTCTGCCAGTTGTTTGTAAATGTCCCCCAGGTGTTTAACTCTCATTCCCCGCATCCTCTGAGCTGTTGTTGGTGAATGTGGCTATTACATATTCCTGATATTTCTCAAAGGTCAAAGGGAAATGTAAAAATGCCATTCCTTTTCTCTTCTCCCTTCAAAGCAGCAACATGCAATATCGTTCTGGTGCAGTTACTTTTGCCATTATGCTAAGACTTTTCCTCCCCCCCCCCCCCCCCCCCCTTTTTTTCCTTTTGCAAGTACACCTTATTATATTTACTGCAAATATTCTGGATACAGAATTATTTCCTCAAATTATTAGGAACTAGAAGACATAATAGCCTTTTATTCTGTTTCAGACATATTACTCTACCACAACAGTCTATTTGCGACAGTTTGCTCTCATCTTCCTGCAACTCATCTTACAAATGAGACATAAAATTGAGGCTCTGGATGCTTACAGACCCGGTCCTGCAACATTGATGCACCTGCTTAAGCTGAATCATGTGAGAGTTCACAGCGAGTGGAATGTGCAGAACGACTCTTGACACTTGAGGGACTAACAGCAATTGTTCCACAGCAGTTTGCAGTTCTTCAGGATAATGAGCAAAGCATGAAACTAAGGTGCATTATATCCTCCACCCTCCCCCTCCACCCTCCCCCCCCCAAAAATCTGGCTAGGATGCTGTAAAGGATGGACTTGGAGTGAAGGCAGAGTAAAATGTCCTCTCCTACAGTCACTACCTACTGTGCTCATTCCTTTCTACCACTTCAGTAAGACTCCTGCTCGTGCACCGTTTACTCCTCAGCAGCTCAACAAGACCTCTAGTTTTCCTTGCAGAGTCACACTTGGTGATGTTGTACAACCTTGCTAATTGATTACAAAATATTTCAGCAAGCTGCACTGCTTCTGCTTCCTCTGTATAGCCTGCTGCCTCCTCACTCAAAACCGGCTGTACTTCAAGGTGCTGGTCCCCTCTTTGAAGCCTGATCAGCTGAGGAATGACCTTTCTCTCCGACCTACATCTTTCAGAGGAATAAAGCAACAGATGACACCAAGTATAGGATTCACAGAGCTCTTTGTGCAAACTCCTAGCAGTGAAGCTCTCCAGTGAAGGGCATCAAGCTTAACTCTCAGTTTGCCCTGCAAGGAGGGATTTTTTCATTTCAGTTAATAGCAGCATTTCCATTGACTTATGCAGGAGCAGAGTCAAGTCCCAGCCTGTCTTTTAAAAGACAAGCTACTCTTCAGCAGAAGCAGCATCCTAGCAGATAGGATGTCCCTGCTCCAGGGAGGGTCCTCATCCAGGCAAGCCAACTCCCACCGTGCACTGAATGATTCCCCCACTCACTGTTCAGCCTCCATCAAGGCTTCTGTTCTTGTACATAGCCACTGTGATTGGCAATTGGAACAAAAAGATCAGACAAAAGAAGCTTAAACACCACCTGGGATGGAGCTGAAGAAGATGCTGGAGCAGATATCTCCATCTGTATTCTCAAGGATTGGCAAGATGGGAAGCCAGCTGAAGAGCGGTGCTCCTGAATCACAGGGGTCTGGTGCTCTGCCCTGCTGCATCTCGGGCAACTCCAGTGTCACTCCCTGCACCAGCAAGGTCACCTCAAAGCCTCTTTCCTCATCCTCAGGCAGGTCACACTGCTGTGAAACTCCCAAAATAGGGAGAGCAAAAAGACTCAAGGAGGATAAACCAGGAGGAAAATGAGGTTTTCCTCAGATTTATGCAAAAGGTAAATTATGGGGCTACTTACACCACCTAAAATCACTTTCTCCCCAGGGGCCTGACTATGTTCTATTAGAGAAGCTTTATACTGGACTGTAAATTTGCCACATATACTACAGTGTAATTGTGCCAGACTCACCTATGCTGTAATTTTTTGCCTATAAATGTTACAGTGATTTGTTTGTCTCCTCTTGTTAGAAAAGTTTCAGAATCCCCAGGAGAGCACGTTGGCCTTAACACATTCTTTCCACCATTTAACCCAGACAGAGGAAAGAAAAAGTCTTCTCCTGAGAACATCTTCCCATGCACCACACTGGTGCCACGCATCCCTGTACCCTATGGACGCTCTTACCCCGGTGCAGAGCACCCCAGTGTCCCGGGTAGCACCCACACAACACTGGCAGCATCGCACCCTGAGCAAGGTACCTTTTATTGATGCAAAAAGCTGTGCACAGAAAGGAAAATGGCAGCTTTCCAAGTGGCCCCAGTTAATAGCTCTGTTTTGCTTAATGGTGCCTCCCATTCAGACTAAAGATGCTGTTTTAAATATGTAAGCAATTAGTATCTCTCTCTCTCAACACATCTGTGCTTCTCCTGCCTGCTGCATTATAAATCCACTGCGTCCCTCTCCAGCTCGGCAGTGCATATATCACCAGATATTCTGATATTCAGCAACTTTCCGGGCCGAAAGAATTACACTTGGATTTGGAGATGCTCTGCCAGGCTGGCCTCACCTAACCCCGGGCACAGTCAGCCTCTCCCCTACAGGAGCTAGACTAACAGATAACGGGGATACAAGGAAAGGACCTCTCGGTCTTTTCTTGGCTGTTCTTTGCTTCAGCCAGCCCCTCTTTTTTCTTCTTTGCCAACTTGCGTACATTTCCATCTCCTTTTCTGGGTAGAACCTGCAGCCTTTTCTCGCCAGAACACGCTCTGGTGCAGGAGGCTGGTGGCAGGGGATGGTGGCAGAGACGCACCCAAGCGCCTCAGCAGCGGAGCCCCTTGTGCGGTTTCTGCTTTCAATAAATTCTGTCCGTTCAAACTCCAGCGAAATTTGAAGAGCAGTGGCAGGAGCACAGTGGTGATGAGGGTCAGTATTTATAGTAACAGAAAGAATTAGCTTTCTTAAAATGGAAATTAATAGTAATAGGTGGCATTAATTACTCATCATCTTTACCAACAAAGTGTTTTCCATCCCCAAAGATCCGCTTCGTCACACGCACCTTGCAAGGGAGCGCAAAGTATGGCCAACGCCACGGCAAACACCGCTTTGCTTTGTCTCATTTTATGACAGTTTTTGACCTTTCGGGGAGAAACCGCCCGCCTGCTCGTACCCCCATCACCACCATCCCAGGCAGGACTGACCCTGCCACACGGCGCCGGTGCGCAGCGCAAAGCAGGGGAGGAGACATGCCACGGCCGCGCAGGGCAAGCGACAACAAAAAGCGAAGGGGGCACCTCCGGGGTGGGCGGCTGCTGGCCGTCCTCCCCCACGCCGAGGACCAGGAGCTGCTCGCAGCTCCCGGGACGCGCCGCAAACTTTATCGGCGGGGGGCGGCGGGGGCAGAACCCGCCCCGTGTGCCCCCTCCCCTCCCACCCCCTCCCCGCGCCGGGCGGGGCGGGACGGGCGCTCGGCGGGCGCCGAGGGGCGGAGCGGCCCCGCCGGGTGGCGGCGGCGGCGGCGGCAGCGGCGGCGGCGGGGCTGAGGCGGGACGCGGCGCCGCGCTCCGCACCCCGCGGAGCGGTGCGGAGCGGCCCAGCCCTGCCCTGCCCAGCCCAACCCAGCCCAGCCCAGCCCGGGAGCCATGCCGCTGCCGTGCCGGGGCTGGACGCTGGCGTTGCTCACGCTGCTTGTCGGTTTCCTCATCTTCGCCGATATCTCCGAGATCGAGGAGGAGAGCGGGTAAATAACCCTTTCCCCAGTGCGGAGGGGCGCGGAGGGGCGCGGAGGATAGGGGTGCTGGAGGCAGAGGAGGAGGAGAAGCGGCGGAGGGCGGGGGGGGTGGGCGGGCGCCCGGACAGTTTCTTTGTCTCCGGCTCTCCCGGTTTCTTGCTGTGCCGAAGTGGGAAGGGAGCTCGCTCCGCTCCCGCGCAGCGCCGCGGAGCCGGCGGCAGCCCCGAGCGGGACCGCCTCGCTGCCGGGCAGTGCGGGGTGCGCCGAGGCACGGGGGGCAGCCACGCCGGTCCGGGCAAGGGTGTGGGAGGTGGTACCGCTCGTGTTAGAGACGCTGAGGCACCCTTCGCGCGTAGGGATGCTGGAACAGGTACCATCCCGTTAGAGATGCTAAGCTACCGGTCTGGGTAGGAATGCTGGGGCAGGTACCAGTCCCGTTAGAGACACTGAGGCACCAGTCTAGGTAGGAATGCTGGAGCAGGTACCAGTCCCATTAAAAACATTGAGGTACTGGTCCGTGTAGGAACGGTGGAGCAGGTACCAGTCCTGTTGGAGGTGCTGAGGTACCAGTCTGGGTACGGATGCTGAACCAGATAGCAGTCCCATTAAAGATGCTCCAGGTAAGAATGCTAGAGCAGGTACCAGTCCTTTTAGAGATGCTGAGATACCAGTCTAGGTAGGGATGCTCAATCAGGTACAGGTCTGGGTAGGGATGCTGGAGCAGGTACCAATCTGACTGGAGCAGATACTGGTCTGGAGAGAGGGGTTTGTGTGCAGGCAGTGCTCAGGTGTTGATGGACTGATAGTGTAGGTCTCTAAGCAGGTGGAGGCAGTCTGCTGACCAGGGATGGTGGGGCAAGTTGCAGCCCAGAGGGCTTGGGCACCAATGTTGATCCAGATGGGTGTAACAGAGAAGGTGCCAGCCCATGGGGGTTATGGATAAGGGAGCAGTCTGCAGAGTAGAAGAGACTGAGCAGGGACCAGCTGGGTGAGGGTGATGGCGCAAGGTGGAACAGCTCAACTCATTCATCTGCCCCCATGGCTGCATCAGGGGCTTCATGATCACCCTACCCCATTCCTTTCAGGGTGGGTGTTTATCTGCAGGTGTCTGTATGGTGGGAACTAAAGCAGCCTCTCAGGAGACAAGCAACACCCTACCCACCCCATAAACTCCATCTCTGAGGGCTGCTTGGAAACTTAGGGGGTGAGAGGAGCAAGCATGGAGAGGAGGGTTTGCATTAACGTGAGGAACTCACTACAGCAGTGTGGGAAAACAAATCCCGTAGACCTAGTAGCGTGGGGTGCACTCGTAGGGCCCAAATGACACACCATCTTTCTGGTTGGGACCAGGTGGCATTATCCATTGTGTTACATCCCAACAAACACCTGGCTGCAATGACAAATTAAATGCACTGACGTTTGTCATTGTTTCATTGCTATGTTCTGTTGGGTGCTACAGGCAAGAAGTGCTTAAAGGTCAGTAGCCTTGTCCAGAAACATCCAGCAGTGGACTGTAGGTTACCAGGCTGGATGAATTGTTGCTCTGCAATGAGCTGGCATTATCTACATAATAATAAAGGAAATGAAAAGCTTCTAAAGCATCCTCCCCATCATGCAGGCTGTTCTTATCCCCTTGCTTTCCTGCCTTCTTTCTTCTCTCCTTGTCTATCTGCTAGATCTGTCCCCTAGAACTTGCTGTGCCCTTATTGAAAATCCATTCTGTTTTGTTACTTACTCCTCCTGCTTTTCACCCTGGTTCATTAGGGATTCCCATTGTTGTGGTTTGGGTTTTTTTTCTCCCTCCTCTCTTTTCTCTACATTGTATGGAAATGAGATGTTCGCTGGCTGCTTATCTCCAAGCCCTGGCATCTGAGTTTGTTGCTGTAGTTCCACCAAGGAAGTACTGCCAAGCGGGTGCAGCAGGGGAGACAGCAGCAGGGTCAGAGGAGCTCTGTCAGAAGCAGCAAGCAGCTTGTTTCACAGGGCATTTCAGAACCTGTAGCCTATGAGGTAACTAGCAAAGGAGGGGAGCACCCTGCACCCCAAGGAGTGAGGGAGCGGTCCTGCCATCCAGTGCCCTCTGATATGTATCAGTCCCCAACCATTTGTAGACAAGTTCCCACATCAGCTGTGCTGCTGATAAAGGGATGTCCAGAGTGAAGGTGGGACCCTGCTAATCATGAAGCAGGGCAAACTGACCCTTTCTCTTGCTTTGCCTTCTCCCACCCCCTGTGTTTCCCCATTGCATCTCTGAAGTGATTCAGGCTAAATGAGCTCCTTCATCCCAAATACAGTAAGGAGCCAAGGACCGTTCACCTTGCACTCAAAGCTCTTAGCACAGGAGCCTGGCATAAAGAGCACTTCAGCCTCGTGCTGCCTTGGTACCAGGAATGGTCAGCAGGGTGCTCTGACCTGACTGAAGTATGTTGTTGGGGGAGATGTGCAAAGCTGAGCACCTGATCTGCAGCAGGTGAGGGGATGATAAAGGGGCTTCAACTTTGAGGGCCACCTGATAGAAGCATCTTTTCCAAACGGGTCCTGTAGGTAAAGGGGACTGTGACAGCAAAGGTGTACAACAGCATGGAGAAAGAGACCCTTCCAAAGTTTTCCAGGAACTCTCTGTGTGTCTAGAAGGGAACAGCTCCTCTCCATGAGAGGCTGGGGAGATACTGGGTATTTGTGCAGCTCTCCCCCCAGGTCAGGAATATTTGGCTGATGGATCATGTGCCTCAGCATCCTCCTCCACATCTCTGCAGAGCACCTTGGCTTTGGTCAGCACAGCCCAAGCAATAAGGCAGGCAAAGAGCTGGCCAGGTGTCCCCTGGCAGGCTTACAGCACTTGGGGGGGGGGGGGGGGGGGGGGGGGGCTGGGGAATGCAGGCAGGTGCAACTCTTTTCTTCTTTTTCCTTGGCATGGAAACACTCTCTAATTACTGTGAGGAGCGAACAGCTTGCCCACTTTTACACATACCCTGCCCCCTGCCTGCGATTTGGATTGTTTTTGAAGAATATGCCTCACACGGGTGGGAACGGGGGGGGGAACATATTTCTCTCACCTACAACTAGTGAGAAATTGTAGGGGAAAAAAAAATGTTCATTAGGTACAAAGTAAGAATGTAATATTTCTGGCAAAAGGACAGAAAAAGGAAAGTCATGCTGTTTCCCTGGACAGCAACTTCCCAGCATCGCAGTTGAAGGAAGGTGGCCGGAGCTGCTCTGCCTGCCAGAGGCTTCTGAGAAAGATGTTTCCTTCTTAAGCAGTCCCATCTTGCTCCTCTGGATATTCTTACACCACCTCCTGCAGCCGGGAGATGCTGAAACAAAGAGGTGTCAGGGCAAGGATGAAAATTCAGCAGTTCCTTGCTGCCGACGCTATGTCGCTCTCGTTAGCCTGTTCCTCCCGCCCTGCAGCCAGCCCTGCGCACGGGTTTTGCTCCCGCTTACATCCCCGCTGATGCGTGTGGACATAGGCACGCATCACCTACAGCCTCACGGCCGGGCTCGCAGGCTCGGCGCTGCTGCGGGCTGCCGGCGGCCGCCCGGCCGCGCTCCTCCCGCTCGCCTTGGCTCGTTCCTCGTGTTCGGCGCCGTGTGCCGCCGTGCGGTGCCACCGTTGCGAACGGGCTTGGCACTTTGTTCCCCAACAACCGCCTGGTTCCGGGCTGCTGAACTTTTCCTGCAGCCCGGTGGCAGCTACGTTTCCCTCCGTCGCGCTGGTTCCTGCTCTTTGTTTCCCGGAAGGAAACAAAAGAGACGTTCGCGTCTGTCTGGGGGGACACGCGTGCGATCGCAGCCATCTCTTCATCCGCCCCAGGATAGGGGGGCGGGCCAGACCTCTTGCCACAGAGGAAGACAAAGGACTTGGCATTGAATGGAATTATTGCTGCCGGTTACAAGGTGGAAAATTCTGCTCCTCGGTAGCAGTTTAAAGGGACTCTTTGTCGCCTCTGCTGTAGCGGTTCCGCAGGGGTCCGGCTGTGTCCTGATTGTCTGTAGAGGGAGCTGGTGACCCGCTGCCACCAGGTGACTTCTCAAATTAGCCTGTGAGCCATCTTAGGGAGCACTTGACACTTGGTGATGGGCTGGTCTTAATATGAGTCAAGCTTTTTTCTGCGAGCTCGGACCACATGCCTCTCCGTTCTGATTACAAGAGGAATTATATTCTGCTCTTTTTGAAGTGATGAACTGGGATGTCCTGGGGTGTCATTGCTGTCCTGCCTGGGAGCTTGTCAGGAAATTGCCACTTTTTCCTCAGGTGCCCTTTTCTAATGCCTGCCTTTCAAAGGCTCAGGAGTGCCACGAGGAGATTTTGTGCCCTCTACGGTGGCTGATGTGCTTGCTCCGAGTGCTCTGCAGCGTGTGGTGGTCATAACGCTTCTTGTTAACCTTGGTCTGTGGAGTATAAATGTCCAGCTTAAGTCTTGTGGGCTGTGATTTACTGTGCCTGACCCAGAGTTAGTCTAAGACTTGATCTCCACCAGAAAGTTCAGTTGATAAAGTGCTGTGTTCTACCAACACAGACTCAGTGCACTCACACAGCAGGTGCACACGAGCCAACGATTCTCCAGGCTGGTCTGCAGGAGTAATACCTCTCTGCAGGACAGAAGCTCACAGGCATTCTCTAACCATTCATGTAAATGGAGCACTGGGGAGACCTTGGTATGTCAGGGCTCTAACAGAAGCCCTGGTGCATCCAGCTGGAAAACAAAACAATGCTGCAGCGCTGATTTGAGCAAGGAAATATTTGGTGGAGGCTTTGGTTCTGTCTGTTCTGATGATAACTTGAATGGGGTGCTCGGTGCCATGGTTTAGTTGATTAGGTGGTGTTGGATGATAGGTTGGACTTGATGATCTCAAAGGTCTCTTCCAACCTGGTTTGTTCTGTTCTATTCTATTCTATTCTATTCTATTCTATTCTATTCTATTCTATTCTATTCTATTCTATTCTATTCTATTCTATTCTATTCTAACTTGAGCTCAAGCAGCCAGTTTCAGGTTGGCTTCAGTGTTGCACTTCATCTCCTGCTGCCCTGTGTGGTGTCTGCCACAAAGACCTATCTGAAACCTGTGCTCCTGCCTAGAGCAGGTTGAAGGAGATGAGTCCCCTCAGCTTCTTTCCTGAAGCTGATCTGCAAGGGAATGGCAGGAGCAGTGGCACCCGCAGGCTCTTGGAGTCTGGCAGGAGCCAGGATGGGAGCAGCAGGATGGGAAGCACTAGCAGACCCCTGAGCAATTCAGTGGAACAAAAAGACAACCCAGCACCATGAACATAACCAGTCCCTAAAAGGGCTTTCTACTGCAGTTGGTGAGAAGTTACTCTGTGGTCTGACTGTCAGCAGCTTGCAGGACCCCTAAGGAGAGAATTTCTGAGCTTGCCAGCGAGGAGAGCAGTAGCTGTGGTACAAGGATGCATATCACCAGCCAGTACTTCTTGGGTGCAGAGGTGCTGAAGCCATGGGCTGTCCCACAGCCAGTGATCAGAGCCATGAGGAGTGCAAAGCACTTTGCACAAGGCCTTCAAGTTTCCATTTTGCCCAGGTGGGCTTTTTGGTTTTTTTTCCCCCATCTCCAGCCCTGCAGATGCACAATTGCAGTCTGGAAAGGGAAGGAAGCCTTTTTTCTCCCTGCTGAGAATGAGGAGTTGTCAGCAAAGGCCTGTTGAGCTGCTCAGAGTGAGCTTCAGTGATTAGCTGTACGGTGCCCCCTCCTCTGTGCTGCTGATGTGCTTGTGGGCAGAGAGCAAAGCCCTGGGACCGTGGCCAGCAGTGACACAGCAGATCCCACTGCCGCCATCAGCCCTCCTGTCCTCTCCCAGGCATGGATGGAGGGGTCAGTTTTCCCTTACATTCTTTGCAGCAACCGTGGTTGTTCTGCTTGGACATCGGCTCATGGGTGCCTTGCTGCATGCCAGGATGTGCTTTTGATCTTCCAGGAAAGCCTTTAACAGAGGCTCCCTTGCCTTTCTTTGGGCTTTCAGGCTACAGGTATTTTAGGTTTTCATCCCTCAGTCCAGCACCACTTAAATACAGCTGTAGGTACAGTTGCTATAAAAAACCAGCTTCTCCAAAGACAGGCTTCTAATTGCCTCCAACAGTTGTTTTCTCTAGGCCTGGGTCATCCTCAGCAGCAAGGAATGAACCCAAACTACATTAGAAAACAATTGGCTTGCCCTTTCTCAGGTTTCTGTTCCCAGTTGCCTCTGGAAACAAGGGAGTTCCCTGGCACATTAAATTCACCCTAGGAGCAGAGTTTCAGGTGTACTTCAGCAAACACCAGGGCAGAGCAGGCTGGTGTCAGCAGCTCTGCCCCTTGCAATGCAACAGGGGAAAAAAAGAAGAAAAAGAAAAAAGAGAGAATAAGCATCTTCACAGCTCCCTTTTCTTTGATTTCCCACTGTAAATCTGAACAACTTCTTGTCGTGGCTGAGTAGCAGCCTTGCTAGTGGTAATGGTGGCCTCGTGAGGTGCATCCTCATCAACAGCAGCAGCGCTGGCTCCAGTGGGGAAGCTAAAGGGCTGATCCAAGGACATGGGCATAGCACTGCCAAACCTTGCCAGGATAGTGGCAATGGTGTGGGGTGAGGAAGGAGAATGAGCCAGGAGAGCAGCATGTGGTCAGGATGCTTGGGGTGTGGGTGATGGGATCAAAGTGGTCTTCCTGGAGCAGCAAGTGATGCTACAGCCCAAGTGCTGAATCCTGACAGGTACCTGCAGTCAAGTAACCTTCTTAGGAGTCCTTGCACGAGCCCAGAGGTGACCATCACTCCTGGGTGTGACACTGCAAGACAGAAATGGGCTTTAGGGATGCTCCCCTTTGCCAGGCAGTCAGCAGCTTCATTGCTCTGACACCACTAACTCTGCTGGCCTCATTATTGACCTTTCAGAGGTTCCTTGTTTGCACAGTGTTTGATTCATTGAGCTGGTTGCTTGTGCACCAGGTCAGCTCTTTCCAAATTTAAGTGCTGGACTCTTTCTTATTGCTACAGCAAACAAAGTCCTTGTCAATGCATACAAAAATCCCCTGGGAATACCAGAAACACGCTCCCCCCTACCCCAGGCTGGGCATCTGCTTGCTGAGCACGCTGTCCTTCCCTGTCCAGTGCTCTCCAGGAGCACATCTTTTAAAAGCACATCTTGTCACACCCCATGACACGGGTTTGAAGCGCTCTCTCAAGGCCTCCCTCAGCATTGCAGTTGGCTCCAGGTGTCACCCATGTGTTTGGCAGCTCCGCACCGAAGGACAGTTCTCCCACCATGACCCTTCACCTCCCAGCCTGGCCCTCACCAGTATCCTCAGGAATCTCAATCAGGTCTCAACCAGTGGCTAAAACAGGGGACATGCTTCCCCTGTGCAGGTTAAGCATCATCATAAGGCATCTCCAGTGCCTTTTCAGATACCCAGAAGCACACTTGACAGTCAACCAGCAGCTGCTGAGTTGGTAATTAAACTTCTCCTTACTGCTGCCTGATTTCCATGGTGTAACTTTGTGAGCCAAGGCTGAGCTCTGAAATCACTCTTGGCTTTTCAATATTGGCATCTGGACATTGTCATCTGGCAATTAAATCCCTGTGAAGGTCCTAGGCTATGTTGCTGGTGACTGCCTGTAAGGCTGGGCAAACAGCTCAGGCTGGTTGCAGGGTGTAGCTCTCCACCAGGTGCTCTCAGCCCTCTTTGTGTAGGCACCAGATGTTATTGTGAGGATGCTCCTACAGAAGAACCACTCCAAGAGGATGTCACTGCCCAGGAGAGGTCCTCAGCATCCACCTCAACAGTGAAAGAAGAAACCCCACGAGACCTTGACTATTCCAAGGGGCTCCAGATAGCAGTGGCAAGAGATGGGTGTGGGAGGATGAGCCTGAGGACCGACAGCCCCTCAGGCACAGTATCTTTTCATCTTGCACCATCCCCATTTCCCAAGGTCTGTGGCATTCAAGATGCTGCAGGAGCCTCCTCTGGGATTTCTGTCTTTTGGGGGCACGAATTGTCTGGGTGCCAGGATCTGCTGCAAGACTGATGCTCTGCTGTCTGTGCTCCCTGAGCACTCTGCTCTGTTGGCTGAAGGAAAATCATCTCAGGAAAAATGTATAGTGTAGACTTGCTTGTTAAGCAGTGAGGCTGTTGCCTCTGCCTCTTTCTAGATCTTTGCTGGGATTTGGGGATTTTTTCCTTCTTCCTCCCAGAAGGGGAAAGCTACATACACAAACCCCACCCCCACCCCCCTCATCCCGAGCCCCTCACTGGATCCTTTTTTGCCTGCTTCAGTCTTACTATTTTTTTCCTTTGCTGGCTCTTTCATTAACAAAGAAACTCAACTGAATAAACTTCTGATGGAAGACCTGAGGTGAAGGAAGGAATAAGGTGGTGCCAGTATGCAGGATGAAAAGAGGTGAAGTGTGTGACAACTGAGCCCTGCAAGTGCTTGAGCATCTTGTCATTAGAGCAGTGATAAAACAAGAGCATTGCAGGGTGATGGAGTCAGGCTGTGCTGAGGTTGTGCTGGATGCATGTGGATGTGAAACCTGACACTCTACAGGTGTGAGAGAGACTTTTCTGGCGCAGAGGAAGGGCCCTCTGGTTTGAGGGCAGAGCCTGGAAGCCCTGGATCATGGTTCTCTTGCTGGCAGTAGAACTGCTCAGGCTGCTCTGAGCATCCTCTTGCTTCTCATGGGTCCTTCAGGGCAGGTTGCTGATGGCAGGAGCAGGGATTTGGTTGTGGTGCTCTGATTACCCCAGTGCAGAGTGAACCCAAAGCAGCATCCTGGTGGCAGGCTGCCACGGACATCCCTCCTGTGCCCTCCTGTCCTTTAGTCATCAGAGCTGTGCCGTTCCTGCTGGTTCTTCGCCAGTCCTGTCACCTAAGCGTTTCAGCCTGATTGACTTATTGCTATGAAGCAACAGGGGTCTCTGCTCTGCAAACTCATGTGCCTTAATTCCTGCATCCTCAGTGCAAGCTTGCAGGGACTACACAGAGTGCTTTGCAGCCAGGCAGAATTCTCAGGGCCAAACCTGCTCTTGTTTATGCAGGAGCCAATGTGGAGCCATGGTTTCCACCTGACAAATAGGGATGCAGAGCACCTCTGACCTTTCCATCTCCCTGTGGTCCCCAGGAAGGAGCCTGCAGGGTGGGTGATGTGATGGAGGTGGGATTGGGGCATGGAAAGAGGTGACCAAATTAGCAAGGCTGGTTTGCATGAGATTGGCAGGTCTGGTGTCCCTTGGAGAGTAATAGCAAGTGCTGTGAGCAACAGGAAGGCTGTTGGCTGGCTCTTTCACACCGGCTCTCCTTGGCTTGCTGGAGGATGCTGCTCTGCCAGCCTGGCTGCACAAGCACTGCCCCTGCAGCTTGTGTCTGGAGCTGCATCAGGACCCCAGCAGGGTAAAGTGGTTTTCCTGCAAGCCATGATATGGACTCACTCTCCCAAATGTGGTCCTATGACTTGCTAGGAAGAAAGGAGCTTGGAGCAGTAAAAATAGAAGCTGGTATTGAGGAAGTTTTTGGCACTCAGGCTGCCAAGCTGTGACAATATGAACAAGTGAGATTTTAAACACATTGAAGTGCAATTTCAAACATCTCATCAAGATGGATTGCAGGATCTTTTGTCCTAACAGACAAACACTTTAGAAATGTTTGACAAATGAATCCCATCAGAAGGGACTTGGCTCAGCAGGAGAGCGTGGGTATGCAGGGCTGCCCAATGGCCACCACTCCTCTTAATCTCAATCATGGAATCATTAAGGTTGCAAAAGACCTCTGAGATCAGCAAGTCCAAGACCATCATGTCCACTAAACTATGTCACAAAGTGCAATGTCTGCACGTTTTTTGAATCCCTCCAGGGAGGGTGACTCCCCCACCTCCCTGGGCAGCCCTGTTCCAATGCTTGGCCACTCTTGCAGCAAAAAAATTGTTCCTGAATCCAATCTAAACCTGCCCTGGCACAACTTGAGGCCATGTAATCTCATTTCATCACTAGTTACTTGGGATGAAAGCCTCAAAGGCAACTGGTGAATTGTCACAGGCAACGGTCTGGAAGTGTCAGGTCTCCTGTTTACTCCTGGTGTGTTATGAAACATGATGTGAGATGAGAAATGGGCCTGCAAGAGCAGCATTCCTGGATGCACTGGGGGAAGACCAGTGCTAGGGAGAGTGCATGAGGTAGTGTTCAAGAGTATGATCTCCAGGGTCAGAAATGCATCTCTGATCCCATCGCTTCTCACCTGGCTTCCAACTTGCCAGTTGGTTTACATGTAGGGCTGACCAGCAGTGAGTGAAGCCTTTCCTCTCCTTGTTTTTCTCTCCTGTGATAGCAGAGCATTTTATGGGTGTGGCTGGGCTTTGACCTAAGCCCCACAGAAACCCTTGAAAAGCAAAATAAATAGAGCTGGTGATTTTTGTTTTCCTCTGCCTCATGGCTACAGCCTCCAGCCAAGTCAGAGGACCAGTGCCTGCATGTGCTTCTCAGGCTAGTGAGACCTTGTCAGATTGATTCCCTTGGTCCTCTGACATAGATTCATAGAATGGTTTAAATTGGAAGGGACCTTAACAATCATCTAGTTCCAATCTCCCTGTCATGGGCAGGGACACCTTCTACTAGCCCAGGTTGCTCAAGGCTTCATCCAGCCTGGCCTTGAACACCTCCAGGGAAGGAGTGTTCATGACCTCCCTGAACAACCTGCTCCAGTGTCTCACCACCCTCACTGTGAAGAATTTCTTCCTAATACTTAGTCTGTGTCTTCCCTCCTCAAGTTTCAATCCATTGTCTCTTATCCTATCACAACAAGCCCTTGTAAAAAGTCCCTTCCCAGCTTTCTTGTAGCCCCTTCAGGTACTGGAAGGCCACTATAAGGTCTCCCTGGAGCCTTCTCTTCTCCAGGCTGAACAGCCCCAACTCTCTCAGCCTGTCCCCGTGAGGGAGGTTCTCCAGCCCTCTGATAATCTTCATGGCCCTCCTCTGGACCAGCTCCAGCACTTCAATGTCCCTCTTTCACTGGGGACACTGGAACTGGGCACAGTTCTCCAGGTGGGGTCTCACTAAAGCAGAGCAGAGAGGCAGAATCTCCTCTCTCACCCTGCTGCTTGATGCAACCCAGGACACAGCTGCCTGCTGGGCAGCAAGCATCCTGCCCTCACAGCCAGCAGCAAGAGCTGTACTCACTCTCATCAAGTAAAGGGCAACATTTTCAAGGGGACAGGTCTGCTGTAAGCCCATAGTGCCTGCTCCTGTCCTGGCTTCTGACACTGTCATTTTTTGGTGTTGCAGGTCAAGCCACTTCACCCTCAGTGCTCCAGCTGTAAAACAAGGATCCTAAAATGCACCCAACACAAAAAACAGGGGGTGAAAACTTCCTTTGTACAGGCTAATGATTTGAACCCCCTCAGGTCAAAAAGTGTGCCACCCTGAAGTCTTTCTGAGGAATTTAGGTGGATAGATTCTCCTCAGCAGTCCTCCAAAGGGATCATTCTCCCTCTTTTATGTGGAGGAGGGAGAAGAGGAGGACTTGTGTTGCCCAGGGTCAGAAAGAGGCAGAGGTTTTGTTCCAGCAGGAATGTGCTCCCCAAATGTGGCTGGGTGCAGGTGACATTGCTAGCTAGCTCATGCCTCTCATGCCTGCTTCCCATGTGTATTGTCTGCCACGGATGCTGGGTGGGGGGAGGGAGGGGGGGAAGCAGGACTTGGAGCTGGGCAGGGTAAAATCTCCATGCAAAACCACATCTTTTCATTGGTAAGCCCTGAGAATCTGGATGCATGGAGCCTGCTCTTAGAGATCTGCTCGCCCAAAGAGGCTGTGTGTGACCTACTTGTTCAGTCAAAGCAGCTTTGATTTCACGTGTCGAAATTGCTCGAAGCAAGACCAAACCCTACCTAGCAACAATTAAGAGAATCATTTAAGAAGTGGGAGATGATGAAAAGGGAAGCAAAAATAAAACACAACCCAACCCAAACCCCCCTAAAAAAAAAAACCACCCTAAACATCTAAACAGCCCCATTCATAGTGGGGGAATGGCAAAGTCCTCCCAGCTCTGATTTGTCAGAGATTATTCATCCAGGAAAACCTGGACCTGAACCATAAGACAATTTATATATATATATATATATATATCTAATTTTCTTCTTCTTTTTTTATCCTCTGATATATGAATCAGTGTCACTTTACATCTCAGCACAGAATGTTGTGACCTATATAATATCTTAGATAGTGGAAATTCGGAGCAAAAGGCTGGCATGAGGCAGTAATATGGCATTAAGCACCCAGAGATGAGCCTTATCGCTGGGAAACATCCCAACAGGAGTCAGAAGAGGAGCATTTTGTAAATAATAGGATTAGGAAGCAAGTTGGTACTTTGTGGAGCTGGCTATCCAATCAAACTGATAACAACTAGATTAATAAGGCAATCCAATCTGAACACGGAGGAGCGCCAGGAAGCTGTTCAGAATCAATGCCTAGCTGGGAAATTGTAATAGAGGTTGGTCTTCACCTTCTGAAGCCAAGAGATTTGGAACTCCAGGTCAGCAAGGTATCATAAAATGGGCTGAGGTTCTGTGGGTTGGTTTGGCTGGGTTTTGCTCTTAGCACGTGCTTCTTAATTAGTGCCCCCACTTTCCTAGTGTCTTCATCCTCCCTGGTGGGGGAGGTGAGGCAGTGCACCACTGTTGGCTTGTCTGTATTGGTGATGAAGTATGTCTGGCCTTGGAAAATACCAGGTGTGGCTAACCTATGGGTGTCTTCAGCAGCTGGTTTGCCTGGCTGGTACCCACTGCTGGGCTGAAGTGAGCAGGAGGAGGTGAGCAATACACCCCATGGCATCATATCCATAGTGTGTGTTGTCTTTGGCTGTACAACAGGAGATTGTAGGGAAGATGTCCAGTGTCACAGAGTCATTATGATGGCATTTAACAAGTCCAGGTGCTGGATGCTGCACTTTGGCCACAGTAACCCCATGCAGGCTGGGGTTGGAGTGGCTGGAGAGGAGCCAGGCAGAAAGGGACCTGGGGGTAGTGGTTGATAGTAGGCTGAACATGAGCCAGCAGTGTGCCCAGGTGGCCAGGAAGGCCAATGGCATCCTGGCCTTTATCAGGAATAGTGTGGCCAGCAGGAGCAGCCTGGAGAAGAGGAGGCTCAGGGGAGACTTCATTGCTCTCTACAACTACCTGAAGGGAGGTTGTAGCCAGGTGGGGATTGATCTCTTCTCCTGGGGAACCAGCACCAGAACAAGAGGACACAGTCTCAAGCTATGCCAGGGGAAGTTTAGGCTGGAGGTGAGGAGAAAGTTCTTCCCAGAAAGAGGAATTGGCCATTGGAATGTGCTGCCCAGGGAGGTGGTGGAGTCACCATCCCTGGAGGTGCTCACAAAAGGCTTGGATGTGGCACTTGGAGCCATGGTTTACTTGTCAGGAGGTGTTAGGCATTAGGAAATAGGTTGGGCTTGATCTCTGAGGCCTTTTCCAGCCTGGATGATTCTGTGATTAAGGTTTGAAAAGACCTCTATATAACAATTTGGTTCTCTTTGTGAGTATCTTCATTTGGCTATCTGTGCAACAGAAACAATGGAACAGCAATGAGTGTGTGGAGGTTAAAATGTCTGACTAGGAGCCCAGCTCCT